>NC_042286.1:4475197-5100197 GCF_901000725.2 Takifugu rubripes | reverse complement strand
GGGGTCAACATCTGGATCTCTACCTCCTTCCCTTCAAGTTTGCAGATTAGTGCTGACTGAGTCCCTGTTGGATGAGAACGGGTGGTGGTATCTAAGTACCAGGGCGGGTGGGGGGGTTATAATGCAATATTTTTCCAGGATGGACTCGAGTGTGTGTTCCACATTATTATTATGGCGCTTTTTTCCCCTTCCCGCCCCCTTCTGTGCGGGAACCAGGCAACACTGATGGAAGGGGGGGGGGGGGGGGGTCCGTCAGGCCTCCCTGCAGGGCTCCACTTGTGGCCCTTACCTCCCCTGACCCCACTGACCCCTGCAGGGTTCACCCGCCTGCAGCCATGAGACAGTTCACGACCCGTGCACAGCGTTGCGTAACGGCTGTGTTTACAGTGATCATGTGATTTCTCTTCCCCATCAGCCTGTCGGGACTTTTGATGTGCAGCCGGCCCGACCTGTCCTCCACGATCCCGGGTTATAAGCTACGCTGCACAGTTTTTAGGCCTCTCCCAGTGCACACACACACACACACACACCTCTGACCCTGATTACAACTCAAATCCTCACAACCCATAGAGAATCAACTTCCATAGTTTGATTCTAAAGATTTCTAGTTTGGGAAAAGTATGAAAACAAATGTATTCCCGAGGCTGTGACCACTGTTCTATTTTGTTTTGCATAAAATCATGAATATTTATGAACAAAGAAAAGGATGGGTCTGGTTTTTTTTTGGTTTTTTTTTACAGAGAAGTCTGGGGAAAGTACGTGTATGTGTATGAATCCTGTTAATCTATTTTTGTCCCGGCGTACAAGCAAAGGAAGGGAATTGATTCCTGAAGCCGAGTTCCCAGATGACCTCTTACATCATCGACCAACCAGTCATTGAGAAGGTTGCATATTGTTTCAGTGAGCATGACTTTTGGCTTAATTGTGGGTTATAAAATTCTATCAGTGATAAGAGAGTAAGGATCTGGTGATCTGTCTCATATGGATCATTTATCCAGGGTACTTCAGGTTGTTGTTGGCTATATAACTTGCTCTAAGGTGGTATGAAAAACCCTTCACACATATATGAACATAGTTTATGTGTTTTTAATGCTGTTGTGTTGTTTTGAAGCTGCTGCCTCCTGCCTCCGGCCTGCAGTGAGCTTTCAGACGTGCTGGAATGATAGAGCCGAGGATGATGGAATCTGCTTGACATTTGTCCAAGTCTATTACACGGCGACCTTGATTCCAGAGACGTTGACTATAGGGAGAAGCGCCTCCCTTCTGTCGGTCCTCGGCCTTTGGCACATTTATACAACAGTCAAAGCCATACTAAAGAAGGAAAAATGGACTGCTGCTTCATATTCCTCAGAATGTGTTTTACAGATGCCTAATTAGCTTTTTTAGCTGCTTTTGCACGGGCTGTTTTAAACGCTATCCCAAAAATCTCAGGTGCCGTCAAGATTATTCTACAGTGTTGTTGATCATAGATTTGTCTGCAAGTGTGATGAACACGGAGTCGTTATCAGTCAGGGAGAATAACATTTCTGCTGTAATGGGGATCGATGGATAACACAGTGACACCCTCTTCTATTTTTAGTCCAGTCGGGAGTACGTTAAATGCTCTGCTCTTCAGCTGTCTAGTTAAGCAGTAATGAGATGGGATGTGTGTGTTCGTTGGGGAGCTGTTCCGTGGTTTGTGATGCTGCTGGTATTCCAACATGGTTCAGTAACTGGTTAGACTGAGTCAGCTCTTTTTACCTGGAGTTCAGAGCCGTCTCACTTCGGGGAGAACTGGAATATTTAAGGGAAGTTACTCAACCAGATAGCAACAGCAATAAGGCTTCGGTCTCAGACTGGGTGGATCTGAGAGGATCCACATGATAACTGTCAGCCTTCCTGCACCTCTGAGTTGATCCCCGTTCACATGCTATAGGAAGAGCTGTGGGTAGGAAGAAGAAAGCCCCCAACACTCGTGCAGCAGAGGTGCTTAATTAGCTGCTCGGCTGCAACACTGCAGGACATACTGGAATGTGTCGCCTGGTTAGTCCTCTGGTTGGTTCTTGGTACACAGACAGGCACCAAGGTTTGACTGGAGGAATGTCTCCAAAGCTGCCAAATACCAGTGAAAGGCCCAGATGAGTCAAGTCCACTGTTGTTTCCTCTGCACTGGAAAAGCAATTGTGTTGCTAAATACAAAAGATCTTCCCATTTTAGCCCTTCTTGTGGGAAAATAGTTCCCCATATTTTAACTTTCACTGCGGTTGAAATAAGTAATGTTTCAGGAAGTTGCGCAATGGCTCTGTAGGGTTTGTTTCCATGGCTTTTTAAGTATGAAGAAGGTAATTACAGTCATTTTTAAAGAGGTTTATTTGATCTTACTGTTTTACCTTCTGTTCAAACTGACTGCACCAACAAATTTTCACCCATTATCAGGTGCACATTATTTTACATAATGGCTAACGAAATGGACCCGGTGGTGCAGAATTAAATCTAGTATCTAGAAATTTTACAATATTGGCGCAGCCTGTAAGTAAAACGGTGAGCGTGTGATAAAATATGCTCCGAAAATGTCCTATTAGGTTGCATTTCTGTGAGGAAGTGGCCCATTATTACATCTGTGTTGTAAAGTGGAGCTTTGTAGCCTGGAACACATGAATAAAGAGTGAGCCCCGGAGAGACAGCTCAAAGAAGAAAATAACACCGGCGCTTTCATTTACCGCGGGCGCGGGGTGGGATTACTGCTGGAGGAGTGTTGAAGAGCACAGCCGTGTTGCAAAAGCACTCAATTCTAGAAGGACTTCGACCAATAATTGCACGTGGTCAGACTGCACGGCCGAGGCTCGCCTGTTTGTCTTATATATATGCAGCCCAAGAGTTTGGGTTGGCTCATATTCAACTTTACATCGGTCTGTCAAAGCTGCCACATTCAAACCAAACACCAGAGCGGAGCCACAAATGTCATTTATCAAGCGCTTAGGAGCATTAGTGTAAACACCGTTGTCAACTTTGGCTGGGGCTGCGTGTGCGTGCGTGCTTGTGTGTGTGTGTGTGTGTGTGTGTGTGCACGTAATGCAGTGGTCAGTGTTATTTGTACACACGCTCTTTAATATTGATTCATTTGCCGGTGCCAAGTCCAGTTCTGTGCTTGTGCGGGGCTGAAAAGGAACACGGGCATGAAAGCAGGGAGCTGCTTCCTCCAGCTTCTGTGGAATCTGCTCATTTTCCAGATGAATAATATCCAGAAAGAGTGTAAAGGATGCAAGGATAACGGCTGGATAATGGGCCACCGTGGTGTGCAGCTTTTGCTTTGTTTTGGATTGGGATGGATGGGTCGGGTGGATGTGCGCTGGTGTAGCTTGTCTCCCCGCCGTGCCCTGAGACATCATTAGTTTTTATCACTCAGAAGCCATCTGCTCTCCCAACACATCTACAGACATCTTGAAGGCTTCATTCTCTCCCTGGCTGGATATATCGTGGTATTCCCCGTTCAGCTGTACACAGAGAGACGTCCTGAATCTGATTGTGTTTGCCACCAAACAGCAATAAATGCTGTGTTAGCAGTGCCTAAAACTGCTGCTGTATGTCATTTATCTCATTTAGTCTGCGCACTGCTTGAGTTAATGATTTGTAATCAAAATTCCAAATGGGCCCAGAGCTTGTAGAAGTGTTTTCCGTGCCTCAGCAGGAGAGCTTCATCCCTAAACACAACCTGCTTGGGACCATGCAGCTGATTGTGTATTTATTGAAAGTTAATGTGCTTGACAGATTCCCTTTTGTCACTGTGAATCACCTTAAGAGGGAATAAAATGTGAATGAAGCAGAATTAGATCCAAGGCCAGAGGAGAGGAGGGTGCCCAGATGGAGGGGGGATTATTATTTTTCTATACACTGTGTCTCCTTCTGCTCCCCCCTCTCTGCGTTGCTGTCTTTACTGTCCCCATTTCCCCCACCTTCCCATCCGCCCCCACCCCCTTCCCATCCCAGCTCTCCCGGCTCCATTTTGTGTCCGCTGCAGCCGAGCGGGCAGCCATTGCATAGTGAGGGAGAGAAGCCTCCACGGCCTCACCTTTCCCCCTCCTTCAATCATCCATCATGGCCTTAATCACGGAGGAAAACCCTATTTCCTCCTGTTATTGTCCTCCTCGCAGGGCTGTGCATTGTCTGTCTTTGACACCGAGTCAGATGGCTAATCTTTGTGACTTAGTCCTAATCTCATTAAAGCAGGCCGCCACGTTTGGCCTGGAGGTTGTTATACATTCTGAGGCCGATGCTTTTCAGCCTGAGCCTCCAGAGCTTGAAGCCGTGGCATTGAGAGATTTCTGTAATGCAACAATTTTTTTTCCTCTGCCGTTGCTGTAGCCAGAGATCTGCTTGGATTGACCTCGCTACGTGCTCTTTAATTCTGCGGCGCGTTGAGAGTGTTCTAATATTACATTTGAATGAAATTTCTGTTGGGTTCTGTGCATCAAATCTCTAGGAACGCACCCGGTTGCTCTTTGATTGGCATTGTGGCTCAAAATCTGACATTTTGGTCGGGGTTGCCATGGCTTGTGCCTTTGTGTGAAATTCTTTGCCGACACATCTCCATTGTGCGCTAGCTTGACACACAAGTAACACTTAAGCTTTTTTTGGCACAGCCTGACCCAAACCCCGCAACCACAGTGGCGCTGTGGCACCGTCGCTTCATAGCAACAATGTCCTGGGTTTGATTGTGGCTCTGGAATCTATCTGACGTGCTTCTCGCCCAGTCACTGCTGGGATTGACTCCCTGTTGCCTGGTTATTCAGAGTGGAAGCAGTTTATGGAATAAAATCCAAAGGCGTTGAGTTCAGAACGTTTGAATTGTTTGGTTCGGGTTGTGCCCAGAAATCCAGCGGACAGTTGGCTGGGAAAAACTCAACATCGGGGTGAAAAGCCATAAAGAAATTGCAGTGTTAATACAGCAGAAAAGGGCAGAAATGATCGTCTTTGTGCTGTCGTGGGTGATGGAGCTCATCAGCATGTGATTAAAGGAAGAAAGTGGAAGAGTTGTCTGGCTCTGCTCGCACAGCTCCTGATAGATTCACCTCCAGGGCCGCTGAATATTTACAATCTGTAAAACTGAGAGGCTCAGATTTGCAGACCCTGCGCCCGTTATGAGAGCGTACAAGCTCTGACAGAAAGGAAACGGAAGGTTAACAGAACAAATCTGTTTCTATAGACGATAACAGAAAAATCCCCATGTGATGTCTGACGCCTCCTGCTCTGGGTCTATAAATAAATCCTTACTAATGTAAAGGAGCCATAATGGAGGAGGAATGAGGTTTTTTGTGGACTGTTTCTCTTATTCATCATCGAACAATCAGTCGGTTGAATTTGTCTGTGAAGCAAAATAGAGACGAGTTCACGAGGTCAGGCTGTGCTAAAGCTAGTTAGCTTATCTCGTTAGCACGTGTGAATGTGTCAGTGTGTCATAAGTAAACCTTTTTGGAGTTAAGTCTGCGATAGTGTCTGTTAGTCTAATATACCCTCATAATCCACATTCCAAGGCTCTCAGCCTTTCAAACAACTGTTTGTTCCTCTAATCTTTTATGCAAATCCGACCTGAGAAGCGTTCTGCTCTTCTGCTGCAGGCTAAGGAGGAAAAATCCCCCTTTTATTAGATGCAGAGACTCCTGATTGAGACTGCTGCAGATAAACCCGCAGCCAGGGTGACAGCAGGTACATCTGGGACGACTCCGGCGCTTTAAGGATGTCATTTTACTAATCAGGACTTTGACTCCACAACCAAGAATTCAGAATTTATTCCTGGATGTTGGATTTTCCTCTGCTTTAAAACAACAAGGGGAACTTTACTCTAATACTATAAATAAATGCCAACAGGTCCGCTTCTGTTAGCTCCACCTTGATTGTATTTCTGTAGCTGCTTAGCAACCGCTTCCAGCCTCTCATAAATGACCTTGTGCAGCTTGATGGAATTTATGACACGCTCTTAGAAGCCGTCAGGGAAACCATTGTTGTTTCGTCAGTATTGATCCCCGGCTGCAGTCGGACCTTTAATGATGCACACCGGCCCACATGCTCAAGCCCCACGACGAGGTTAAAGTGGACGTCCGAAGGCCACTTGTCTTCTTCACAAAACGCTGGTTTATTGCATCTGTAAGCAGGAGGAAACTGCTTTTCCCTGAATTGTCGCGCTAGAACAGCTTGACTCACCTTCAGCTGCTGTAATTAAATTTACGCCTTCTGAAGAGTGAGGGGAATGAAACAAGTGGATATTTACTGGAAACGCTCCATTTGGCTCTGATGGTTTTATATTAAATCAGATTAGAATTCATTATATTGAAGCACATTTTCACATCATTAATAGGCTGTAGAATCTCGTCTCGGGACGAGCAAACGGGCCAGAGGGAGTCCGACGGAGGCGGTTTGGTCTGCCACCTGTAAGGACTGCTGCAGCCTTCTTCAGGGAACAGCCTTGAATGCTTCTGCTCTTTCATTCTGCCTCTTCTGTGATAAACTGCTGTGGTGGATAAAGCAAAGGAGCCCACAGACAGAAAGGGACACGATTAGATTTGTTACCGCCGTGATGGGAAAGAACAGCCGATGAAGAGGAGCTCCTCGCCGCCTGTGTACGCTCTTCAGTCATTTTTCAGGCTGCCAAGTTGCTGCACAGATTGTATTTGAATGCAGTAATGTTGCACCTCGCCCTGAGCTGGATATGAGGCGGCGCCGAAGATCAACAGCGTGTTGGGCGCCGGGGAAGACGAACTTAAGCGGCTTTGACGCGTCTTCGGTCTGAGCAGTGCCGACTGGCAGTCAGTCAAAGACACAATCAGACTTTTCCACTTCCATCATCTCCCATATTTTTTTTTCACTCATCCAACTTTTAAACTTCTGTGTCTTTAGAATTTGATGTTTTCCCCACAGTCTTCGGGATTAATCAGCATTAATACCTCAACTTACCTCTGTTATGGTGTTTCTGAACTTATTTACATTTAAATGGCGGTGAAATTAAGCAAGGTTCTCGTTTGCGGCAGGTTTTTCAATCCGAGTCTTTGTTTTTTTTACATCCTCACCTTCTGGCCACCCAGGGAAAAGAGCTCAGCCCCTGCCTGAACCAGGATAACTGTCTCACACTTTGAATATCGACTGCAGAGACAGAACTAACAGACAGGCTCGATCGGCTTTATTGATGGCAACGCCAATAAAAAGACACAAGCAGCATCTGGGCTGTTTGAAAGTCACGTGTTCTTTCACTCCTGATGTCATTTGTGGGGAATCCGCTGTGAAATGCTGCACAGTTGTAGCCGCAGCTTTGGATCCACAGACTTGAAGCTGTCTGTCCCCAGAGGTAACAGCCAATTATAGCAGATGCAGGGCAGGTTAGATCTGTCAAAAGAGTCAACCGGCAGGAACCGCAACAGCATGAAGGTGCGTTCGTGTGTACAGACGAAGCTCGGGAAAGTATACTATCACTCGGAGGCTTTTCTGGGAGAGAGCCAATTCCTGTGGGAATGCTGCGATTACACATTATCTTCCCTGTTCCATCACTCTCTCTTAATAACTAATACAAGTTGGATAGACATAAACGTCACATTAACAGTTGAAGAATTTTCCCGTTTAACCGGTGTCCCCTCCCGCCTCCACTCAGCCAATCAAACATGCTATCACCACCAGTCTTATGACCCACGCCAGTTGCTATAGTAACACCAGCCTTGGCGATATCATGACACGCATGTTAAGTGGTTCTCAGATCCTCCTTCATTGTCTCTTTCTTGCATTTTTAAATATAGGCACGTGCACAGGCTGAGGTGTCTCTAGAGACGTGTGTTGTTACATCAGGTGCACATCGCAGTGCTCACTGTAGGAAAAGGGTGAAACACCTGTCTTCTCTGCCGTGGATATTGTTCTTAAAGTTGTAAAAGTTTCGTGCTGCAGCAGCAGCAAATGTATGTTGATGGTGCTTGTCGTCCTCACAGGTCCTGAGAGAGAACGCAGGTATTCCCCTGTTGCAGGGCAGCCAAAAGTCAACTAAACTGAGTGGAAAGGGAAGTCGTTTCACATGTATAATTCAGGGATGGGATGGATGAGAGAGAGAAAGAGAGATGCGGGCTGAATACATTTGTGAGCTGCCATTATGTCGTTTAAAATCAAAGAACAGTTCAGGAGAACTCCATCCTGGCTTTCTGTGGAACCAGCAGAGATCTGTTTGTGGATGTGGGTGTGAAACAGCCAGCGAGGGCGTCAGAAGAACTAATAAAGCCATCGGGGTTTGTTGAGTGCTTAATCAGTCGCTGCTAGCTTCCCTGAATAGTTGGGGCTCGGGGGAAGAAATGACCCTTTTCCAGCAGGATAATATGATGAAGCGCTCTCCAGTGGAAGAGTGAGCAGCAGAGTTGGGAGTGTGAATTACACAGGGCTTTGGAGATGTGCAGGAGCAGCATCTCCTGCAATAAAGGGCAGACCTGGCAGGTATTGCAGCAAGGGGAATTAGATCAGAGCGGCCTCCTTTATTGCTCTGAACCAGGCTGGCGTTAATTAGTTGGAAAGTGTTATTTGTAGGCATCTCCAAGTGTGAATATTAGTAGGCTTTCATGCAGGATTGCCCCTCCTGCCATGTTTTTGACTGATGATAATGTAGATCTTATCGACACCAACTGGGCTTTTTCCTTGTTTATGCGGGTGACATTCCTGCTCTCCTGTTTGAATGTACCGGATTAGGCTGTAATTCCTGTTGTTTGGAGTACATCTTGTGACTTTCAGTGGAAAATGTGTTTTCGAATGCTCCTGTGGAGGTTTAATGTCTGAGCATTCCTGCTCCTGCGTAGCAAAAACAAGAAATGGACAGTTCTTTAGTTGACTATCATTAAGTTTTCACCGTCTGCGTCACCAGAATTACTCTGTCAGGAATATCAAGAGTTTGTCATTCACTTCGAGTTGCCACAGGATACAAAATTACTGGCTTAGAAAGTGGACCGTGGTGTGCTGATTGAAATTCTGTGTGTGTTAGTGTGTGTGTGTGTGTGTGTGTGTGTGTGTGTGTGTGTGTGTGTGTGTGTGTGTGTGTGTGTGTGTGTGTGTGTGTGTGTGTGTGTGTAAGAGAGAGGGATGGAGAGAATGAAACGGGGCCTCTCCGTTATGTCCGTGCTGATTCCCAGTACAAACAGTGTGAATGACTGACTGTATTTAAATACACACTCTCTTAGCCTGCCCCCTACTGTTGCCCTGATCTACTTTCAAATACACACTTATGCACTAATGCACAGTCTAGGGAAAATAGACCCGCTAAACATTCCGTAGGTGACCAGAAGTGGGCTGGAGCTGGGCTGGTAGTTAAATGAGACTTTGATCATTTGGTACTAATCCCATTTCCCCAGTTAAAACCCAATTAAACATTTGGGCAGAGGACTTTGTGGATCATACTGCCTCCTGTGGCGGAGAGTTGCACTGCTCCTCTGCTGATGCTCTCATTACCATATAAACAGATCTGGAAGTTTGTGGATTGAATAAACCCGCTGTTCGTCTGTATGAGAATAAGAAAATCACATTTCCACATTTCTTTGTCTAAAAATGTTGTTATGCGTATTTTGCTGCTGTTAATGAATTTATTTTTTTCTCCACAGTCACTTTCACAGTTTGAACTCATATTCCTTGATTTTCATAAAATAGTGTTTTATGGATTATATATTGTGGTGACTTTACGATACATTCCAGAGGTATTAAAAAATAAATTTTAAAACAATGGTTGTCAGTTATATACCTTTTGAAAGGGCACAGGTTCACTTTATGTTTGATCTGTTCAGTGGTTTTGCTTTTGTAGTTCCTAAAGTGGCCAGTTGGCGTCAGCCTCTCCCCGCTTTTACTGCTCGCCTCCATCAATGGGGTGAAAGTTTCAGCATATTGTCTCAGGGAGTTGTCCCCGAGGGACATGGGGATTATTATTATTATTACCTCAATGAGTTGCTTGACACATTCACATGTCTACTTTTTTCAAAATATGACTTTTTTGGGGGGTTTTATATTGATTGACTGATTTTTTTTCAAATTGACCTCAGTTGCTAACTTTCATTTTTGCTTGTTTCAGGAGCTAAGGAGCATTAAGTGCCAGATAGCTGAGTGCAGTCCTGGACCCTCGTTTTGTCTCTTGCAATATTTTTACTCATCAAAGCTGCTGCACGTCCATTTTTTGGACCTAAATAACAGTTGACACAGAAGGCAGAGTTACTCATCGACAAACCATCACAACAGAGCAGAATGATCACCTCAGAGCTCCCTGTCCTTCAGTAAGTCATACACGCCGCATTAACTTACTTAATTATCCTCAGTATTGTACAGTGATTACTCAAATTTGCATTTCCTGAGTGTTTAAAATGTGTACATGCTCCTAAAACACAGATTTTCTCGTCCTTCATTCTTTAGGGACTCGTCCAACGAGTCTGGAGCAACTGATGCTGTAAGCTTAAGTATGAGCATGAGTGAGATTGAAGATCCAGAAATTAAAGGCAAAAAGAAGAGAGGGAGGCCTGGAAAACAACAGCTGGTATGCATCTAGTCATGACGAAACCCGGTTTAAAGGGTGTAATGTGAGGTTTCGCTCTGAAAACTCATACACGCCAGTCTTTGCTTATCCATTCTTACTCTGCAGACCTCTAATAAGAAGCCGCGGAAGTCACCAACAGACAAGGCCACCAGTGTAACGAGAGGACGAGGGAAAGCCAATGGGGTCGCTCAGCATAATGGAGATGGTGGAGACCCAGTCACTCTGTTTGAGGTTGTCAAATTGGGAAAGAGCGCCATGCAGGTACGCAACAGATCTGTGACCATAGCGGGGATGTAAAGATAAATAACTAATAGTTGTCCAGTTATGTTCAGCTGTTTGTTCTTACTGTGTATTACACTCCTGTCCCAATGAAAAGCATTTTCCACTGGGAAAGGAAACGATTGAACTCTCCTTCTGTTTTTGCAGTCTGTGGTGGACGAGTGGATCGAGTCATATAAACAGGACCGAGACTTGGCGCTGTTAGATCTCATCAATTTTTTCATCCAGTGCTCGGGATGCAAAGGTAGATCGAGCAAAAGTGCAGCCTAGAGACGCCTGTTGAGCCCGTGTCAGTCACCCGTCTCTGTGTCTCTGTAACCAGGCACCGTGAGGATCGAAATGTTCCGCAACATGCAAAACGCTGAGATCATCCGCAAGATGACCGAAGAGTTCGACGAGGTAACCGTTTCGGCCCCGCGGGCATTTCAGTCAATGTAAGAACGAAAACTCTAAACGCTGAATGCATTTCACCGTCCACAGGACAGTGGGGATTATCCTCTCACTATGCCGGGACCCATGTGGAAGAAGTTCCGCTACAACTTCTGCGAGTTCATCAGCGTTCTGATCCGCCAGTGTCAGTACAGCATCATCTACGACGAGTACATGATGGACACGGTCATTTCACTCCTCACGGGCCTCTCGGATTCTCAAGTGCGAGCATTCAGACACACGTCAACACTAGCAGGTAACTAGCATGTTATCGCATATCAACAACAAGGCGTGAATTGCTACACAAATGACTGGTTATTAATGAATAAAGAGTTAAACAATGTATCACTGAGCTGATTCTAATGATTCTGTTCCTCATAGCCATGAAGCTGATGACAGCACTAGTGAATGTGGCACTGAACCTGAGTATTCACCAGGACAACACCCAGAGACAGTACGAGGCCGAGAGGAACAAGATCATCGGCAAACGAGCCAACGAGAAGCTGGAACTGCTGCTGCAGAAGAGAAAGGAGGTGGGTCAAAGATTTCTATTTGGGTTGTCTGAAACGTGGCTCACCTGCTCTCTTTTTAGCACTTGAAAAGTTTTCTGTTTTTGAATTCCTGGAGTTTAGCGTTTGTCCCTGATTCCAGTGTAAATTGGTGCTTTTCTGTTTGCAGCTTCAGGAGAACCAAGATGAAATCGAGAACATGATGAACTCCGTCTTCAAGGGAATATTTGTGCATCGTTATAGGTATCTCTCATTGTTATTTCTATTTTTTGTTCCACTTAAGGGCGTTTAAAAGCGACTGGTTGTGTTTGTTCAGGGATGCCATTGCTGAAATTCGAGCCATCTGTATTGAGGAGATCGGCGTGTGGATGAAACTGTACAGTGATGCTTTTCTTAATGACAGTTACCTGAAGTATGTAGGCTGGACACTACACGACAGGGTAGGCACCCGAACACCAGCTCATCCATTCTGTGAGTTTTCCTTTGGCTCACTTTAACTGAAATCCATCTTTTCAGCAAGGAGAGGTGCGTCTCAAGTGCCTGAAAGCTCTACAGAACCTTTACACGAACCGAGAACTGTTCCCCAAGTTAGAGCTTTTCACCAACCGCTTCAAGGTAACGCCTGTCAGGGAAATAGTGGCTTGGCTTGAATGAAGTCCAGTATTTGAGTTCAGAACTCACGTCTGTCCCGCTCAATCTTTCAGGACCGCATAGTATCCATGACACTGGATAAAGAGTACGACGTGGCCGTGGAGGCCATCAGACTCGTCACTCTCATTCTGCAGTGAGTAACTCCAAAGGTTCTGAACATGAAAGTGGTCCCACATCAGCACTTTAACTGGCTCTTGATTTTCTGGACCTTTTAATCTTACTGCATCAAATGTGACTTATTGTGACGATGTTTTGCAGAGGCAGCGAAGATGCCCTGTCTAATGAGGACTGTGAGAACGTCTACCACCTGGTGTACTCGGCTCATCGACCAGTGGCAGTTGCTGCTGGAGAATTTCTGCACCGGAAGTGAGCCCGGTTCACTTTTTAGTCGCCCTAAAATAATATGGAACTTGATTTGGGTTGAACTTCTGATGAACTTTGCTCTGATAGTTTTAATTAGCATATTCAAATTTATTGCCGTTGGTTTTATTGATTGATTGATTATTTTATTTTATTTTTCCCGTCTGATTTTCTGCCTGTAAGGTTGTTCAGTCGGCACGATCCGCAGGCTGAAGAAGCTCTGGCTAAGCGCCGAGGAAGGAGCAGCCCTAATGGGAATCTAATCCGCATGTTGGTGCTCTTCTTTCTGGAAAGTGAGGTAACCAATACTCATTTTCTGGGGGGAAGTTGTGGATAATGTGTGCGCAAAAGCATATTTGGGTGTAAATGATTGCGTCCTTCAGGTATTCAGGACAACCTGACAGATACCATAAATAAAAGCCATTTCTTTCTTTTTCTTTCACAATTTCATTTCTAAAGTTTCATACAACTCCTCTTTCCCTGCATGTAGCTGCACGAACACGCTGCTTACTTGGTGGACTCACTGTGGGAAAGTTCGCAGGAGCTGCTTAAAGACTGGGAGTGTATGACTGAGCTCCTGCTGGAGGAGCCCGTGCAGGGAGAGGAGGGTAGGGCTCGTGCTCGCGCTGATTTTTACAATCAAGAGTTTCATTTTAGCCCAAAAATCACAGCACAAGAAACTGATGGAGAGCTTCTCTCATTTTTCTGCTGCCTTCAGTGCTGTCGGACAGACAGGAGAGCGCTCTGATCGAGCTGATGGTGTGCACCATCCGACAGGCGGCAGAGGCGCACCCGCCCGTCGGTAGAGGCACCGGCAAACGGGTAAACACACATTACACAATTCGCCTGTGTACGGATGTGTAGGAAACCTTTCATGTAGCACACACTTAATAGCAATAACTGTATGAATATAAGTAAAAACTAGCGCAGGAGGGTCTTCACGCCTTGGTCTTATTTCCCCGTTTCATTTCAAATGTTTTGTCGTCCAGGTTCTGACGGCGAAGGAGCGGAAAACTCAGATTGACGATAAAAACAAACTGACAGAACACTTCATCATGGCTCTGCCCATGCTGCTGTCTAAGGTGAGCAATGACGGGACCGAGCTGTTGCTCCAGATCATTAGTTAAGGTTGTCAAAGTGCTGAACGTAAGCTGCACCAGATGAGATGGATGCCGTAATTAAAATGTCTTTAATGTGAAGAATTAAGAAGTAAATAGGTGTTTCTTTTCCTCTGTAGTACCAGGCAGACTCCGAGAAGGTGGCCAACCTCCTGCAGATCCCTCAGTTCTTTGACCTGGATGTGTACAGCGCCGGGCGCATGGAGAAGCACCTGGACGCCTTGTTAAAGCAGATCCGACTGGTGGTGGAGAAGCACATCGAGATAGACGTGCTGGAGGCCTGCAGTAAGACCTACAGCATCCTGTGTTCTGAAGAGTACACCATAATGAACCGCGTGGACATCGCCCGCTCGCAGCTCATCGATGAAATGACCGATCGCTTCTCACACTCTGTTGAGGATCTGCTGCAGGAGGTCAGGCCAGGAGGGGCGGTCCTGAAAATGGAAGCCTTTGGCCTAACAGAAATCTAGATTTGGTGTGCTAACAGATGCCTGCTGTTTTCAGGCTGAGGAGGCGGATGATGATGACATCTACAACGTCTTATCTACTCTGAAGAGACTCACGGCTTTCCACAAGTACGCTGCTTCTCACTATGCAGTGTTTCAGCTGGTTTTAGGTTCTTGGTTCCTATCTGAAAATGTCACGAAATAGTTGCAAATTGTAAAAGGGAACAGCGCTAATGTTTGAAATACAAACACTATACTGTCCAACTTGACAGTCTGTATTTTCCTCTCTCCTCTCGTCCCAGTGCTCACGACCTGACGAGATGGGATTTGTTTGGGAACTGCTACCGGTTACTGAAGGCCGGCATCGAGCAAGGCTCCATGCCGGAGCAAATAGCCGTCCAGGCTCTGCAGTGCTCCCACTACTCCATCCTCTGGCAGCTAGTCAAGATCACAGAGGGGGCTCCCAGCAAGGTGAGTGAGAGAATTACCTTTCTAATGAATCTCAGATCAGATTTGTTTTTTAACTTTACCCTCCGTTTTAGCTCTACTCTCCAGAAGTCAGTACTGGTGAAAGAAAACCGTCCTAATCACAATCAATAGCTCTCTGCAGTTTCCTTTTGTCGCCCATCGACGGGCTCTTCCAGCATCAAAACAATGTGTATTGATTTTTATTTTATTTTTTTCGTCTCTGGAGGTTTGATGATGTGATTTTCACCTTGTTTCATTGGCATCAACATTTATCCTGACTGCTGCCGCTGTGCAATATTGATTTCTGCTTGGCTGATGGTGTTAATTCTGTTGGTCTTTGTGTTTTTGCGTGCGCGTGCGCCGGCAGGACGACCTCGTGGCTCTGAGGAGGGTGGTGAAGTCCTTCCTGGCTGTGTGCCAGCAGTGTCTGTCCAACGTCAACACACCGGTCAAAGAGCAGGTACGGACACACCTGCAGCCACTTCGACAGTATCCAGATGTTACAGATGTATCTCTATTACCAACAGGAATGCTGGAGAAGAAAATTCCAATGAACATGACCTCATTTGTGCCTCTTTTTTTCAGGCATTCATGCTTCTGTGCGACTTGCTGATGATCTTCAGTCACCAGCTAGTTTCCGGTGGCAGGGAGGGTCTCCAGCCCCTGGTCTTTAACCCCGATGGCACACTGCAGAATGAACTGCTCAACTTTGTCCTGGACCACGTGTTCATCGACCAGGATGATGAGAGCCAGAGCATGGGTAAGCGAGACAGAGGATGAGCTTGTTTGTTTTCGCTCCTAATTTTAAATGAGGTAATGCTTCTCTTTGCCTGCAGAGGGAGACGAGGAAGACGAAGCCAACAAGATTGAGGCTCTGCACAAAAGGAGAAATCTGCTCGCTGCCTTCTGTAAACTCATCATCTACGACATTGTTGACATGCCTGCTGCCGCTGACATCTTCAAGCACTACATGAAGGTAAAGTAACCTGGCAGCAGGAAATGAACCGGAAGGTTTGTCTCTCCAACCGTCAGTGGTTTGAGTTCTACGGTTGTGTTTCAGTATTATAATGACTATGGCGACATCATCAAGGAGACTCTGAGTAAAACCAGACAGATTGACAAGATCCTCTGCGCCAAGACGCTCATCCTCAGCCTGCAGCAGGTAAGATCAGAGGGAATCAAAGACTGAAGCACAAAAATGGGAGTTGAAAAGTGTTCTTCGGGTTCCGAGCGCGCTTGTGCAGAAACACTTTCCACCATCTGTCTTGCAGCTGTTCAACGAGTTGCTCCAGGACCAGGGACCCAACCTGGACCGAACTTCATCTCACGTCAGTGGCATTAAGGAGCTCGCACGTCGTTTTGCCCTCACATTTGGTCTGGACCAGATCAAGACCAGAGAGGCTGTTGCCACGCTGCATAAGTAAGCCTGAGTGCTCTGAAAGGGTTTTCCTTGAGGATGATGAGAGAAATGTTGGTTGTTGTCTCCCATCTCAACATTTGAAACATTCAGATTAATTTTCTGTTTCTGACTCATTCATCAGGGATGGAATAGAATTTGCATTCAAGTACCAGAATCCTCGAGGGCCAGAGTTTCCCCCGACTAACTTGGCCTTCCTTGAGGTTCTCAGTGAATTCTCCTCCAAATTAATTCGCCAGGACAAAAAGACAGTGTAAGTGCTCCCACCTCTCTTCAGTCTCCATAATTCGAAGCATTTGTAAACATGGTGAAATTTGCCGTGCGTCTCCGCAGTCACTCGTACCTGGAGAAGTTCATGTCGGAGTCGATGTCGGAGCGACGGGAGGATGTCTGGCTGCCGCTGATCTCCTACAGGAACAGCCTGCTGACCGGAGGAGACGAGGACCACATGTCCGTCATATCAGGCTCCAGCAGCAAGACCGGGTCGGTCCGCAGCAAGAAGGGTCGACCGCCGGTGCACAAGAAACGCATCGAAGGTGAGGAGACGGCCGCACAAACATGGGCGCCACTCTTTTTGTCGCTCCCGTCTCACATTTGACCTCTGTGCTCATTTTCAGAGGAGAGTAGCGTGGAGGGCTCGTGGATGATGCGTAACGACACTCTACAGACGCCAGGAGCGCTGCAAACGCCTCAACTCACATCAACAGTCCTGAGAGAGAACAGACCAGCAGAACACATGCCGGACCCAGACTCAGAACCGGGATCGGAGAATGACTACGTACACAAGTGAGCGGGAAAATACACACACAAGCACACGAGTAGAGCTGATTAAAGACACGACGTGTGTGTGTGTGTGTTCACAGTTCTCAGATGCAGATGTCATGGCTCGGTCAGCAAAAGATGGAGGAGGTGACCAGAAAGGACCGGACTGGCATGAACTACATCAAGTCTCGCAGCAACCAGGGCGTCCGACAGACTGTGTAAGGACGGACGTTGTTAGCGGGAACCCGAAAGCGTTCCAAATATGTCACGAGCGAAAAGCCGATGGGACACACGTTGATGCATGCTGCTTCCTTCTGTTTCGCTCCCGCTAGCCGTGGGTTGATGGAGGACGACGCAGAGCCCATCTTCGAAGATGTGATGATGTCGTCACGGGGCCAGCTAGAGGACATGAACGAGGAGTTTGAAGACACTATGGTCATCGACCTGGTGAGCAAATTCACTCTTTCTCACAACGCGCCATCTGGGAAATGGCTCATTTCCGCTCTTGTCCTTTGTAGCCGCCATCGAGAAACAGACGTGAACGAGCAGAACTCAGACCAGACTTCTTTGACTCTGCGGCGATGATCGAGGATGAGTCGGTGAGTGAAATGGTGACCGATCACTCCGTATCAGCCACTTGGTTGGACATGTTTAAGTCCTGACTGACGCCCTCCTGTCTGTTTTTCCAGGGATTCACCATGCCCATGTTCTAATCTGGGAGATAGAAAGGTTCCTTGCATAACCTGCCAGTGAAACTCTCAAGAATAAGACAAAATCATTGTTGAAGCTTCGACTTTTCTCTTTCCGTGACATGATGGAAGGATTTACGTCATCCACTGGATCCTCCATAGGCTGGGTCTCACCTGGAAGTGTGGAACAATGATCTTAAGGACAGATCAGATGGTCCAGAATCATGTTCAAAACTATTCAAGAGCTTTGTCTTGATTCTAATTTCCCTTCCCTTTTCTAGACAGTTGGCTTCCATCACTGTTAGGCGTAGTTCTGCTCGGGTTCTGTTTTATGGTTCCCTGTTACAAGGATCTACAGTTGGTCAACGGAACAGCCTGTACAGACCACATCCCTTGTTTTGGTGTTGCACTTTGATCCATCTGGTTAACTCAAACACAGAGATCTTAATACTAAATGTTCTTTATCTTCGCTCTTATCATCCCCCCCTTCCCTTCCCTTCCCCCCACGGAGTCCTTGTATGTGGTGGTGCTGGTGCGTGACGTGTGTCAAGTGTTGATGGTGGTGATGAGTAGTCACACGTGCACACAGGTCAACAGCTGTAGACTTTCCTGGAGGAAGTGACGTAACCGTGTCGTGCGTGATGTCAAAGCAAAAGCGCGTGTTTGTGATTTGATGGAGAAGCCACACCCCCCCCACAGACGTCCTCCGGCCGAAGCCCCGCCCACTCAGAACTCAGATTACTTCTACACAGACCCTCCAGTAATGGCTTTTTGAAATTAAAATTTAAAAAAACAAAAAAACAAGCATATTTTCAATTCTGTAGCTTTAGTATTAAAGTTTTACATCAAGTGTTATAGTCCGTTTGTACAGGTTTTTTTTCTTGAATATGTATCTTGTTTGTTGCCAAATGGTGGCCTACATACTTACAGTATATTCGTGCCCCCCGCACCCACACTCTTCAGTCGTGTGTAAACGTTACCAAACACGGATCATTTGCTGTAGGATAGCAGCTTTCTGGAGCGCCGCACGGCCCGATTGGAATGGTTTCAGAGTTTCGTGTTACAGCAGATTCTGTTGGGTTCGCGGGTGGAAAACAACCTGCTGACAGCGTCAAATGATCCAAAACGGTTTGTCACTGTTCATATCCACTTCGGTTCCGTCTGAGGTTTGTTTGAATGTGTTCTGAATGTTTTCAGCCATCCTTCACATAACGTAGGTCAAATCATTTACCTTCTTCGCCTGGCCTGGCAGTCCTGTAAATATCAGAGACGGATGGATCTTTTCTGCAGTGCAGTTCACATCAGTTGCCCTTAAAATCCTTTGGAAAGCCTGTTTTGTTTTTTTCTGTGAATCTAAAGTCTTTTTAAATAAATAAAATCTGTTATCAATTTCTGGTGAAGCGCTTTTGTTTCTCAGCCGTAAATCAGATTAAAACGGGTGTGTTTTGAAACCAGCATGCTCATTTAATTACAGTCAACAATGGTCCGTGAAACAGCTTTGTTTATTCTGGGAGGTTTCAGCAGTTTTGTTGATCCCCGAGGAACTGCCAGTAATTTCTGAGCAAGTTATCACATTTGAACTTTGTCAGTTCAAAAAGCTCCTCCATCATTACGTTATTGAACTCTTCAAAACAAAAGTTGGACATCGCTCGGTGGAACGAGTGTATTCTATAATTACAGTTACAGACATGGAAGAAACACCAGCCGATGGCAGCTTTCTAAATCTGATCCGGAACAACTTTACCTCTGAAATGGATACCTCGGGGATCCAGGTTTCAGCTCCGGGTAGAAAAGCTGCTGGCTTTGAATGCATGATTGGGATAAAATACATAGTCCAGAGAGAAGGCACATTCCCGGAGTCTAAAGATGTTTCTCTTTATGTGGAGAAACGCAATACAGCAATCTGGGAGCACTGCATAGCAAAGGACCATAGTAACGTCTGCATAGCTACTAAAACAGACTAAAAGTTCTGCAAATCATCCACCATTGTGGAGACGGTTGTCGGTGTTCCTCGGACCAAAGATGACCACGGCTGATCAGATGGTTAGCTTCACAAGGAAAGGGCTGAAATCACCTCCGTTACTTGAGAAACTGAGCAGGAAGTTGCGTATCGTGGAGTGGTAAAACAAGACAAGTGTCATAGACGCTGACGCTGTATAAACGCATTTCACTGACGGAAAAAAAAAAAAGTCCCACGGCAGCGGCCGTTACATAACGTGATCGCCAGAGCGCATCACAGAGGAATGTTGGCGTGCTTCTTCCAGGGGTTGACCTGCTTCTTGCTGGCCAGCACCTCCAGATCTCTGCAGAGCTTTTTACGAGTGCTTGACGGCTCGATGATGTCGTCCACGAAACCTAAATTTGGTCCACAAAAAAGAAGACTTGGCACAAACACATGGAGAAAGACGGGAGCTGTTCAGAGAATCTGGAGAGTTGTGAACATTCACCTCTGACAGCAGCAGGGAAGGGGTTGGCGAACTTCTCCACGTACTCGGCCTCGGCCTCGTTCTGGTTGTCCTTGCCTCTAAAGATGATCTGGACTGCACCCTGAGAAGGAAACCAAGAGAACTGATGCTAAACCTCCGATTCAAAAAGGGATTAACCAAGAAAACGGTCATGAGTCCACCTTGGCGCCCATGACTGCGACCTCGGCTGTGGGCCAGGCGTAGTTCATGTCTCCTCTCAAGTGTTTGGAGCTCATCACGTCATACGCTCCTCCGTACGCCTGACACACACAGACACACAACCCGCATCCATTATCTGATCTGGAAAGGCTTTTTTAAGGGCGCTCTCCCACACGCACCTTCCTGGTGATGACCGTTATCTTTGGGACGGTGGCCTCTGCGTATGCGTACAGCAGTTTGGCTCCGTGGCGGATGATGCCCCCGTATTCCTGAGCAGTACCTGTGGATGGAATAACAACACCTGTGTAACGGCCTCTAATTGGTCAATGGTTGGAATCGCTGCTTTAAAGATAACCTGGCAGGAAGCCTGGAACGTCTACAAAAGTGATGATGGGGATGTTGAAGGCGTCACAGAAGCGAACGAACCGCGCTCCCTTCACCGAGGAGTTGATGTCCAAACAGCCTGAAAAACAGAGCGACGCTAAAATAAACCAGACAGAAAAGACGAAACACACTCAGAAATCCGGCAGTCCTTTCGTTTACATACCAGAAGCCACTTTGGGCTGGTTACCCACAATGCCTACAGTGCGTCCGTTCATCCGGGCAAATCCCACCACAATGTTTTTAGCGTAGCTGGGCATAATCTCAAAAAAGTCCCTCTCGTCCACAATCTAAACAGACAAATGGGAGAAGTTGTAGCGACTTCTGGAGGCTAAATTAGAACTGCAAGTGCCTTGTGCGCGCACCGCGTGCACGATGTCCAACATGTCGTATGCTTTTGTTGACTCAAACGGGACGACAGTGTCCAACGAAGGCACCAGGCGATCGCTGAGGAGAGAAGATCTCAGAGATGAGTTCCATATGAAAGAAAAGGTAACAGACGAGGCACCGGTGGTCGGTTACCTGGGGTCATGGCTTTCCCTGACGGGGGCGGGGTCCTGATTGCTCAACGGGAGGAAGTTAAAGAACTCCCGCATATTGAGCAAGGCTTCAATATCATTCTCAAAAGCATGGTGAGCAACCCCTGAGAAGACATCGGTTACGTTAGACACTCAAACAGATGTGATGTCCAGGCTACTGGTGGTTGTGGCAAAACAAGGCTAATTGTCCTGGTTATTGTATAAAAAACCAACAGTTTAAAAAGAAGGCTGTCCCAACGCACCAGATACAGTGGTGTGAGTTTTGGCTCCTCCAAGCTCTTCTTGAGTCACGTCTTCATTGGTGACAGACTTGACAACGTCCGGTCCGGTAATGAACAGGTATGACGTGTCCTGGAGACAAACATACAGGATCACTGCAAGTGTGCATTTCAAATACCGGGACCATTTTGGGAGGATTGAGCAACATTTGACAGCACGGTACCTTAACCATGAAGGTGAAATCCGTGAGGGCGGGAGAGTAAACGGCTCCTCCAGCACAGGGGCCCATGATGAGGGAGATTTGAGGGATGACCCCCGAAGCCAGAACATTCCTCTGAAAGCGGCAACACGAATGAGTCGGACCTTTTTGACCAGATGAACGACAACAAATGTAAGGCTGAGCAAATACCAGGAATATGTCAGCGTAGCCGGCCAAAGACTCAACGCCTTCCTGGATCCGAGCTCCGCCAGAATCGTTCAACCCGATGACTGGAGCTCCGACCGTCATGGCCTGGTCCATAATCTGTGCACAGATAGCATTAAAAAGCACCAGGCTAGAGATAAAAGGTGCCGACAGGTGCAGACTCCTCATTTATCTGTTTACCTTGCAGATCTTCTGTGCATGAGCTCCTGACAAACTGCCACCAAAGACTGTGAAGTCCTGCAACAAAGAGTGACAGAACGGTGAACACGGCGCAGGTACGTTATTGTGCGCTTCTTTTCACAGCTACTGTACCTGACTGAACACGTACACCAGCCTGCCATTGATCCTGCCTCGGCCTGTCACCACGCTGTCACCAGGGAACTTTATGAAAGACAGCAAATGTTTAAAACCTCAAAGAACCAGAGTAGAAGACTTGAAGACCGGGGGTAACAAGCGGCCATCACCTTGTTCCTGTCCTGGTCCATGCCAAAATCGGAGCAGCGGTGCTCCACGAACATGTCCGTCTCCACGAAGGAGTCCTGGTCCAGCAGAAGCTCCACTCGCTCCCTGGCTGTCAGCTTACCCTGAAGAACATTGTGATACACCACAGGTTATAATGTTTCTGAATACCCATTCCTGGAGAAATACACCAAAAAAAAAGAGTTTTGCTATTAGAACGCACCAAGTTCTATTCTTTGGCGAAGTTTTGCCAACAGGAGCTGAGAGTACTGGAGCATTTATTAAAATGTAAAAGATTTATTAGCTATGCTGCAAATGCTAATCTTTATCAGTGCTTATTTTTTGACACTGGCAGTTTGTGGGTAGACGTCATTGACAGTCATCGAGACAAACGCTTATGGATATTTACTGCTTTAAATATACGAATTTCATCCGAAAATAAGGTTAGAACTTTGGTTTATATTTCATTTAGTTACGGTAATCTCAACCCGCTAAAAGAAGTGACACTAATCAAGTTCCACTGCAAACCCTTAGCCAATTGTTGAACATACCCCATCAGCAGAAAGCACAACTTGAAGAGTATTTTAAATAATAAATGCATGCTTTTTTGGAGTTCAGCTGTAATTACCCTCTTGTGCTGGGCATCTATTCTGTTCTGACCTCCCCCGACCAGCGCCGCCTTCCGTTTCTTGTCAATTCTTTCCTTGACCGACATGTGGCTGATAGAATAGCGGCGACATTGGCGCAGCAGGTTCGTCTGTGGAAGAGCAGCAGCGATCGCACCATGTTTCGGTATGGTCAGACATCCAAAAGATACCCTTAAACCGTGAATCAGGCCGCAGCTGCTCCGAGCAACAGTGAAGGCCGCCATTTTTAAGCTGCGTGCCCGAAGGTGACGGGGTTGGTTGACTTGACAAAGGTTTGAGCCAATAGACAAAGGGGGTGGGGTCAAACAGCCAATGAAACGCAGTATCTTTGCGATATGGGCGGGACATAGAGAGAGAAAGTTATTTTCCTGCCGTGACTCTTTCAAATGGTAAATATTTGCCCCGAGTTTGGCTACAAGGCAAAAATTATCTCGCGTCTTCAAATTTTTGGAATTTTCTGCTTGTTGCGAAGATAAATATTATCCTACCTCACCCGTTATCAGTAAAGGTGTGGGTTTAGCTTTCATGAAGGTATCTGGCATAAAGTCTATTTACCATATCCTAAAATTTACAACGTTTAATCCAAAATCTAAAAGTAATTTTAAAAGAATAACGAGTTTCTATTAACATGATTATTGTGTTGATGCAACGTATGCTTTGATAATAGAGTGTACGGAATTAACGAACGTACTATAAAACTTCAATTTCAATAAAAATTAAGTGAATTAATATAATTATGAAATCGATTTCCTCTGGGTACACGAGGAAGGAAAGTTTAGATACAGGGTAAGGTCCCGTCGTACATTACGGTAACCAAGGTAACTAGACAAAGTCTCGCGTGATTATGCCCGTGGAGAGGTTGATGCGAGGAAAACTGGAGAATCGACTGATTGATGCATTTGTAAAACGGATATTTGGCTATGTTTCAAATGCTGCTCTTCAAGTATCATAGTAAACCTTACAAAAACCGCATGATTTCAAATTAGAGCCCGTGTTTCCTTCAGTCGCTTAAGGTATGGGGTGGTGCTAGGTGATTGGATATTTTTTTGCTTGCGAATTGCTTGCTAGCCATGCTAACTTTAGCTGGTTAGCTTTGTTTACATCAAGTGCGCGCCTGGAATTTTAAAGCTGCATTCGAACCAAATATGTGGGTTGTTCGGATGAACTCTTCGTTCAGTTAGGCATCGATGAGGAAGGGTGTTTTGAAGTAAATGGGCCGTAAGGCCAGTTTCGATCCATCCTGTTAAACGTCTTGCTGATCCAAGCTAGCACACGCTACATGATGCTAACCTTTTGATCGTTTGATTCAATTTGAGCTGTTAAGTAACGCAAGTTAACACGAGCAATCGCTAATTTGCCTTCAAATTAATGGAATCTCTGCAATCCAAATAAAAATCTCGGTTGGTCGTTAGGAACTAGTGATGCTAACTTCAACGGTTGGCGAAGCTACCGTCCCTGTTGTGCGTGTCATTCGGTAACCGCGACACCATGCTCCGTGTTGGCAGTTGTGTTTATCATCCATTCACGTTTGCATTAACATTCTGGAGCGGCTGATTTTTGCTCCCCAGGGCTAGCCTGTATCTCGGCTATCCACCGTAAGCCTTGGCTATCTTTGGTACTTCGCAGCGTCTGATCGGATCTTTTTTTTGCCGTGTTTCCCGACATCAGCCGAGCGATGAACCCCGTCAACGCAACCGCTCTCTACGTGTCCGCCAGCCGGGCCGTTCTGCAGTGCGATCCGAGGAAGCCTCACACCTTTTCGGATATGTACACACTACTGCCCTTCTTCCGTCAGTCCCTCGCATGCCTCGTCTGTGGTAAGTGTCCCAAAGTCACCGCTTTATAACAGTTGCTCTATAACCACACCAAGAGATGGACTGAGTGTCATTTTACCAAACGTTTTGCGGGTTTATTGGAGTGAACGTGGGCGTACGTGTACCCGGAGCAGGTGACGATGCGTCGGGCTGCTCACTGCCTCCGGTCTCCTTGGCAACCGAAGCTGAGCCCCAGTCATCTGTCCACTCGTGAAGACAGATGACTCCTCTGTTGTGTCTACCGCAGAGCCATGTGTCTCCTGTTCCTGCTGTATTTACCCACTCCGCTTTGCCACTGGGACATCAACACCTGAACCGCCTGCATCTACAGACACGCAGTACTGACTCTTTAGTGGGGGCCTGATTATATTTGTGTCCTGATGCACATTTAAACAGGTGCCAGCAGAAAATAGTCACGCGTTTGGTTGTGAACTGGTTCAAAGCCTTTATTTGATTAAATTGACAGAACAGTCGTTGCAATTATATATAGAGTTCCTTTGAAAACCATTGACTGTGCAATCATAAATATATTGTGCTTTTTTTCACTGGTTATCAAACTATGCAACTGGTTAAAGAGGTAATCTTCCATACTAGTCTATTCTATAGGTATTATGGCCATTTCTAAACAAACATGAATGATAGAAACTACTTTAAAAGACTCCAGCTTGTTGCCACAGGTCAGAACGTAACTGAGGAACGAACAACCATGTGTGTTCATGGCTCTTTTATTACCTTCCCAGGTAAACTGCTCCAGGACCCCGTTTCCCCGACGCATCCAGAGTGTGAGCATTACGTCTGTTCGGGCTGTAAAGGCCAGAAGATGCAAATCAGGACGTCGTGCAGCCGCTGCAAGGATTATTCTTCCTTCCAAGAAAACAAACAGCTGTCTTTACTGGTGCAATCATATAGGAAGCTCTGTCTCTATGTTACTCATTCACCATTGCTGCAGTTAATCAGCAGCCACGTCGGTGGGTCTCCAGAGATCCTGGGCTTGTTAGAGGAGGTTCTAATGACTCACGATGAAGACATAGAGGCAGATGACCCGGGCTTAGCTCCAGAAGAAGCGAATCCGTCTCTCCATGAATCTCTTACGCCAACAGAGGCTCCTCCTGCCCCTGCAGAACTCTCAGCTGTACCACAGAGCTCCTCCTCTGACCCTCCCCGTTCAAACGGAACCCAGGGATGCAATGGAGAAGTGCTAGAAGACCTAGAACCTTCATCTCCTGAGCTGGAAGTGTGTGAGCTGGTAGAGGAACAACAACAGGCAGGCCTTTCCGTCTCCAATCCTGGCTGCGGGAGTCTCGAACTAAGCCTGAACACTAGACCTCTAGCCCCAACACCGGGCACCGTGTGCTCACTCAGGGATGGAGAGTCCAGTAACAGGGAGCTGGAGGAGGGGGAGGTGTTGCTTCTTAGCGTGGAGGAGGTGTTACAGACATTGGATCCCCTTCAACCCGGTTGCGATTCTCACATACATCCAGACAGGACTCACACAAACATAACTGACAGAGCACACGCACAAATGTACATACAGCTGGACGCTGCCCACAACTACACGCAGATTCGAACAGATCGGACTAACGCGGTCACAAGCCAAGGTGCTCACATAAACTCGTCCTCCTTCGATCCCGCTCCCGCCTCCAAACGCCCGCCCGTGCGCCTTAAACGTAAGCGCTCTCGTTCAGAGAGCGACCGTGAAAAAGTGAAACCGCTCCCCATCGCCTCCATCTTGCAGGGCTCCTCCCACCCGCAAACGCCCAACTCCACGCAGACACTACACACACAAGCCCCCCCGTCCTCCCTAAGAGTTCCAGCTCACACATACTCATCGCTGCCTAACGGGGGGCCTGCGAAACAGAGTCGCTCCACGCAGAACCATGGCAAAAACGCCAGGAAGCACGTGGAGTCCGGACCCAAGAAGCCCCACTCAAAGGCCCGCGGGGGCTCCAAGACCAAGGACGGAAGCAAAGATCAGCGGCTGATGTCAGGCTGCCTCGTCCCCCCAGCGCCTGTCAGGCCCCCCTATAAGAAGCCGGTGGAGAAGAAAGGATGCAAGTGTGGCAGGGCCACCCAGAATCCTTCAGTGCTGACCTGCAGGGGGCAGCGATGTCCCTGCTACTCGAACCGCAAGGTAGGATGGGGATTTTCTTTTCACCCTGGAGGTCACTTTTTACAAAGTCAGTTAGGCTCAGACAACTCACCGGTGGTTGTGTTCTTTGCCAGGCGTGTTTGGATTGTATCTGCCGAGGCTGCCAGAACTCCTACATGGCCAACGGCGAGAAGAAGCTGGAGGCTTTCGCCGTGCCCGAGAAAGCCCTGGAGCAGACGCGGCTCACGCTCGGCATCAACCTCACCAGCATCACCGCCGCCGCCGCTCTCCGCAACCCGGCGACCACCAGCATCCGAGCAAACACCCTCCTCAACGTCGCCACGGCGACAGGCACCCCGGTCACCACGGCCTACCTGTCCCCCAGCCCCCCGCATGAGCCCAACTACGAGGACAGCCTGGAGCTCTTGATCGGATGAGACGCCGACTCTCCCAAAAATCCCAAACCCCACACACACTCGTGCATACAGTAGACAGCTCGGTGCTGATCGAATGTGATGACTGATGGCTGCGTCTGTCAGTCAACCCGCACCTCCCCAGTGGAGGCTGGGGAGGTGACCCACGGCAGCTACGGCCCTGTTGTCTCCACTAACCTGCTCTTCTTCTGTTTCGGGAAACGCTGAGTCGTCAGAATAGCATGGATGTGCCAAAGCCTCCTGTATCGTGCCTGTGTGTTGGTGTGTATTATTGCCTGTCTGTAGTTAGACCCTAAATACCCAGTTCCAAATGTATTCTGGACTTCAGAGGTGCTATTTCTTTATAGCCCGTGCACATACTGTAAGAGGCAATAGGAACCAATAGCAGGTATTTCAGTCTGTCTGTACGTTAGCATCCAAGTGTAGTTCACGTGTCTACTGTTTTGTTTTGTTTTGAACAAAAGCAGCATTGCGGCATATCCGCTCACAGCATTTCCCACTTTTTGTCACTTGTATTACACCACGTTTGTGTAAGAAACACATCATTGGAGAAAAGGACGGCCCGTACTTGCTCGGTTTGCAACTCGACTGTATGCCTTTTTTGTCTACTTAACTCCATCTAAGTACTGCTAACTAATTTGTCTTAATGAACCTGACCGATGCAGGTCTTGTTGAGGCATCGAGATCACGTCAAAGCACTTGGCTGGCTTCACAGTGTCTCTTTGTGTGTGTGCGGGCGCCTGCTGAGATTTACTGTAATGCGGGGAGGCGGTGTGTAAGCTGTAAGCACTTAGGACTGATTGACTGGCCAAATCACAATAAAAGCGTTCTTGGTTACCATAGCAATAGGAGCATCGGCGGGGAGCCTCGGCTTTGGTGCTCACACACAGTTGTTTACAGTGA
Organism: Takifugu rubripes; assembly: GCF_901000725.2. NCBI lineage: Eukaryota > Metazoa > Chordata > Actinopteri > Tetraodontiformes > Tetraodontidae > Takifugu > Takifugu rubripes. The sequence continues at coordinate 5,072,032 of NC_042286.1, read as the reverse complement.
TGCCATGGATCCTGATTTACTGTCATTTGGAAGTAAAAATAGGCATTCGCGTTCCACGTGTGGGATCGTACGTGGCCGTGTGTTTAAACTGAAGCCATAGGTATCGTTTGAAGCTAAAAATCCTGTACATGCTCGCCGTTGTGGTATCCCAACTGACCAGAGATTATTTTTGACACTAGTCACATCTTCCGTATGGTGGGTGTTTGCGCTTTGGTCTTTCCTCCTGTCCGTTCGGGTTGAAGCACCTTGAGACCCTGCCATAACTCCAGAGGCCGTCGTCGTTTGTGTCGTATTCCGTCTCAACTCCAGCGTGTTTGTCAGTCCAGCCATGGTGACCAAAAACAAAACGACTAAAGAGGACACTGGCAGACCAGGCCCACACCTTCCGCTCTCCTGGAGACCAGGACGTCCCAGGCAGGTTACAGTATGGACAGAACCCCCCCCCCCCCCCCCCCCCTCTGTCCGTGTCTACGTTTCAAAATGTATTTCTGTTGGGCATTACTTGAACCCTATTTTTTTTTTTTAAATGTTAAAACTTGTTTGCAGAGTGACTTATTATTGCTGAAACATTCACTGCCATAGTATGAAAACATGTAATACAGCAGGAATTAAATGATAGTTTTTTACTTTTTCACTTACGTCTCTTTCTGTCTCCAGGAAACATTCAGTTAAACATTGACTAAACATAACAGCAGACGAAGGGTCTCACACATCGGGCCCCGATTACAACCTTTAAGAGTGGCTTTAGATTGTGAATCCACAGCGAAGGCTTGATTTTTAAGGGCTGCTTTACCATCTACAGGCTTCACAGAGAAGGTTGGGATTAGCATGCCTCAAAGAGTCAAAGCTAACGTGATGAACCGGCTTTTACTTACTTTAATGTTACCATGTTGCGACAAAGACAAGTCATTTTTCATTAAAGCGAAGAAAATGCACGTTTCTCCAGGGGATAATTTCCCAAATATATACACCCAACAGCTGTGAAGACATTTAGAAACGGAACAATTGCACAGTTTCTCATTCTAATTGAAGTGCTTTAATGCTGAGTCCGCGTATACTCGATCAGCGCCCTTCCAGCCGGCCGCAGCACGCACCGATCCGTGGCCCGCGGCGTTCGGGCAAGGCATCCAGCACATCTGTAAACAACAACCCTGATTATCTCGAAGGGTCTAAACAACTTGCAGCAGTTTGGATAGAAGCTCCTGAAGGGACTGGGAAGCCCACGGCTCACCCCGCTACCAAATGAAATACTCTGGCTTAATCCACACCGAGTGCAGGTCGAGCGCTCCAGGCGTACTTGGCGTGGAGTGTAATCCATGTTTGCTCTGGTAAGTAGCCCTAAAATCAGAGTTTAATGCTGTTGTGAGGCAGGGAATTACTTCACTTCCATGACTTTAAGGATAGCTGGGCGTCCACAGCTTTGATTGTATCCAAACAACGCCGTGGCCTTGAATAATAACCCTGGACCCTGAGCGATCCATTCTTCCACCCTTCACCCACAGACAGCCGCTCATAATACCAAGAGACCCTCTGGCATCTTTGTCCATCACGTCCCTCTTTGGCCCATTTTAGCCCACGAGGAAGGCTCCAAAGTAGCTCGCCCTCCCGTCCATCTCCATGGTGCTGGCGTTGCTAACGGTGATGAAGAGGCGGTCGGCAGGCTGCAGGAAGGCGGTCCCGGCCTGATGCAGGGAGAAGAGCCCCGGCTCCTGGCCCCGAGGCCAGCAGACGCTCCGGGAGGACTTCATGAGCAGAATGGGCACCGTGTAGGAGCTCATCTGTAGGAAAACACGGTCAAAACCTTCACCGTCAGCAAACGTACCAACGGCCTTCCAAAACCTGAGCAGAGCCAAACCTTCTTGTAGATATACTGGACGAGGTGTGCCCCGTCCTCCTCTGCTGCGTCTCCATTCGCCTCCCCCTCTGTCTCCCCAGCGGAGGACAGCCTAAAATAGGTCTGGGCGTAGATATAGTAGAGGCCTGCTCGGGGCACCAGCAGCTCTCCTGCCCTCAGCTCCATGTTTTGCAGGAAAGACAGACCTCTCTGGCCCTCCCACGCTCCGATCCGCTCCCCCAGGTACCCCCTGCCGGCCCGCGCGCCTGCAACACCCGGCCCAGGACAGATAATGAGCATGAACCCACAGACAAAGGCATCATTTCAGACAGAAACTGGTATTTTGAAGGTAAAACTGTAAAGCAGGCGCGCTGGTTGGCTGTCTGAGCCTTTTCTCATGGTTAAGGACTTCAGAGGGAACAGATGACATCCATTTATCATGAGGTAACTGTTTGTAAAGAAAAGAATGCCGTCCGACCGTCTTGCGTTGCAGCAGAAATGCATTCCTTGGGTACAAACTTGAAGGCTGAGCCCGGCTGCGTTCTTCATTTTGGATTTTAACCAAAACCTGCTCCTCATCACAACCTTTTTAGTGTCACAATTCATCTGAATTTATTCTTTTTTTATACTGATAAAAGGACAATTTCTGGGCCTGGTTAGCATTAGCATCATTAAGGAGGTTTATAAATTCTTAAAATAATACAATGTGTGTATTTTAGGCCATATTATGGTCAGTAAAACAAGGCTGGGTTGTCTCACCGACACCTTTTTAACCTGAACATCTGACCAAACAGGAAATATGGTCTTGATTTCCACCATCTGTTCTAGAATTCTGGTAGTCAGGAAGCATTATGCAGTGGCAGGAAGTTTACTTTGCCACAATTGCTGCGTGACCCCATGGTTTACAGCTCCAACATCTGATAGTTCACCTCACGGCCATCTTGGCGTTTCAGCGCTGCAGTTCCAATGAGCTCATGTTGGTCTCCGAGTGGATGTTTGTGCAACGTTTAATGAAATTTGCTCCAATAGTCCCCGGGAACGGCGTCGCAGCGAGGCCATGGTTCGTCTTCTACAAGAACGGGATGGAATAACAATCCGATAAGGGGGCGACCGAGCCAAGGGCGCGCTAGCGGTTGAGGGTTTCCATCCAAGTGTACGGAGCACGAGTGAACACACACAGGCGTCCAGCAGCCGGCCGTGGGACGTGCTGCTGAAGAGTGTGCTGGTTGTGACGGGACCTTGAGGCACATTCCTCACCTCTGGCCCTGAGAAGACGCGGGCGAAGCAGCACTGAGGTAACCAGCCGTCAGCTCTCTGAGGAGAGCTCTGCATGGCTAACCAGATATTTAACCCTGTACCTCGCTAAAGGATCCTCACCGTCCGCCACCGGCAGCTCCGTGAGCGGGGCGACGCCAGTCACGTGGGCTGCGACTTTAGGGAGGGGGGCCCCCTGCGGCCCGGGGCTGAGGACGGGCAGCAGACCTGTCAGCTTATCTGGGGAAAAAAGATGATTTTCAAGTGGGAAATTCTCCGCGAGAGGGAATCAATGGAGGGATTGTCGTCACCTCTCATAACATCAGAGATCTCTTTCTGGAATCTGTCAGCCATGGCCTGAAAAGGAAAAGGAAGCAGAAAAGAGGCTGTCAAGGTTCTTCTTCTCCTATTCTGCAAAACTCGACGAGAAGGAAATGAATCGGACACCTTCTCTATGTGGTGGTGAAGCTGTTGCGTGACTTGCCAGCAGGGGTCGCTCTTCTTATCCTCTGCTAGATCTTGGTCGGTGTGAGGGTTGGCGTTAATGAGGCAGGAGAGGCTACCCCGTGAGAAGCTCTCCTGCATCTGCCCCAACAACAGCAAGAAAAGCACCCGGGCAGCCAATTATTGTGTCAAATAACAATCACAGCAACAATAAATACAGCGTTTCCACATTAACGCGAGGAGAATGACCAGAACTGGCCCATCCATCAGTCCAGAATGAACTACTGTGAATGCCTTCGTACAATGGGAAGCAAAAAATAAAGAATCCCCACGAGGGAGGCGCCAGCCCGTGCAGCAGTATCGGGGGAAAGCTAGCTAGCCACAACAATCCTGTTTTTACCCACAAAGCACCAACCCTGAACAAATCACCGCTGAAGATAACGATGGAAGACGTTGTTCCAAGTACTCCACCACAGTCGGCCGGGCTATGGGAGCACCGACAACGTGCTGGAGACGGAGGGAACCTTTCCTGGGACTACACTGTTAAGTCATATGTTCATAAACAGCTATTTATTTCATACCAGCAGGTCACAGGTCCAGTGTTGAAGACTAAAGGGTGTGTGAGGGGGTCACTGAAGGGGTCACTGGTCATAGGTGTGGTGGGCGTGTCGGCCAATTAGAACTCACTCAGGTGACCTTTAACTGAGGTGTTCAGGGCTCCATGTCTGCTCTAAAGTCTGAAAAGGGCCGTTTTGGGCTGTCGGGGTGGCCTCGTCTTTCCTGCCTTTGTGTTCTGTTATCTGCTCTGCCCACTTTCTCCCGCTGCATTGTTCAGGATCACCGAATGGCACAAATGATTCATTCAATCACTAATAACCGCATCCGAAACGCGAGTTTTGCTGTTTACGCGCCCGCGGAGTGCGCGTAACTGATCATATGTTCTCATGCACGCTAAAGGCGACGGAAACTTTCTCTCGTCTACATTTTGCTTGGAAAGTTCTCAAATTTGCGCACATCTGGGAGTGGGGGGGGGGGGGGGGGGGGGGGGGGTATTCTTTTAAGAAGAAGAAAAGAGTTACACGACGCCATCAAAACGTGTCTCCTGTCCCAGATCCAGCTGTCAGACCACAGTCGCCGGAGCGGACCGCCGTGTGTGGAGAGGAACAAACGCGCTTTCTTACCGTGTTCAAGACTTTATTGAAGTACACGAAACTGACGGCGACGGCGATGATCTGGAGGAGGATGGCTGCGAGGGTGATGAGCCCCAGGCTCTGCAGGGAAGCTGAGCTGGCCATTGCGCAGCGTGGAGAAGGCACCCAGATGAGTCCCGAGCAGCAGGAAAACACTTCCAGGGGCAGGACAAGTCAGTTCAAGCTCTGTTGCATTATCAGCTCCAGAGGGAGGCGGGGAGGGAGTGGAGAGAGTGAAGGGAGGAAGGGAGGGAGGTGTGGGGGCACGGCGGGGGAGTGAACGGGTCGGTGCGAGCATGGACATGGAGGTGAGGAGGGTCCCATTTCGTGATTAACCGTTACTTTTCCCAGGCATGAAGGGATTGGTGGGAACCTTGTGACGCCCTCCAGTACCATCGGGGAAAACCCCGGAAACGTGGCTGTGCGCGTTCTGCTGCGTGCATTCTGCAACCGCAGCACCCGAGTCGTGTCACATGACATCCATCATCCGTTTCCCCTCTGTGCGTTCAGAAGGGTTCAGAGTATGGCTCCCCCTGGTGGACGGTTCCAGTACAGGCGGCGTGGGTCAGACCTGAACAGTTTCCCCATAATTGGTTGGAACGCTGCTGCACTTTAAAGACACGCTTGAACCCGGGTTTTGGACGCGGGCGATGTCGTGGGGGGTGGGGGGTGGCAGCACCCTCATGAGGGGTCCAGGGTACCCGGTTTGTTTTACATCGTGCCGGGGGAGGGGGGATCTTTAGGAAGAACATTGCGTCCCGGACTTCCCAGCCAAGCGTGCGTACCGTGCATGCGCCACTCGTGGACAGCAACTGTTGTCAGTGGAGTGCACGATGTAGTTGTTGTGTAATTGTGAGCAGATGTACAGACACACTCTGCTTTTCCAGGCCTTGAAAACAGGCTGTTGTGTTTTTAGTTGGACCTTGAACCAACATCAGTGCGTTGCTGCAGACATCCTCCCTCACTAAACAGCTCTGACTGACACACGGGGTGGACCTTGAGCTGAGCCGGGCTACAGAAAAGTGAAAATGATGTTCCCAATGTTTGCGTATCGGTAGGAAATCATCAGGGGGAGGGAGCTTTGTACTTTTTTCCTGCTATTGTGAGTGATCTGAGATTAAGCGTGCCGAACGTCCCGCCATTGTTAGCGAAGACCTGTGTCGTCCTCCGCTGAGGGGATTCATTTACATCCTCGCTTTAATGATCCCAGCAGAGCTTCCATCTTGTCGGTCGGGGCCGGTTTGTTGGGGTGTCGGTAGGAGACGGCCACTGCAAAGCTAAGTGTTTAAGTGGCTGAATGCATCCTGATGCATTCCGGCAGCCAATTCCCAGAGCTGTCAGGGAGAAGGTGTGTGAGATCTGGAGAGGGCCTCAGGGGGGAAGACGACACCCTGAGAGAAGCGTCTGTCTCCACTCCCATGGCGAAGTGCCCAACAGAGAGACAGCAACACAGCTTTACAGCATTTATACGCAGGGATCGCTGCATTTTATGGCGTGTTTGATCATTTCTGCAGATGTCGTGACGATTGTTCTTGTCATTTATGACTCTCGGGCCAAATCGGTCACCGACGAAGAACTCTGTCAAACACCAGAACAGGTCCTGACTGGCTTCAAACCTCCCAATGTTTGAACATTTTAAAGGCACCGCTTGACATGTTGAGAAAACAGTCCATCTTGGCGAGACTGATGGCGAGTGAGATGGAGGGTCCTGCTCTTATATCCATCATTAAGCCAGTCATCTTAGATTAGAACATCTAGATTAGAACATCTAGATTAGAACATCTAAGCTAACTTTCTATTTAAAGCTGTTAGACATGTGACCAGTAAACAGCAGAGACACTTCTTCTATGTTGTAATCCTTTAAGAATGTCTCTTTAAATCCAAAAGAAATGCAAAAAAATTGCATAAAGATTTTAGAAAAGTAAGTTGCTAAAGAATCTCAGTTGTATTACAACTTTTAAGAGATTCTGAAGAGAGAATTTTGAGTAGTAAATGTAATATTCATCTTAATGTTCATTTTGCTGGCATTAACTCTGCTGTTGGAAGAAAGCTGCAAGGAAAAAACAGCCAGCAAAGTAAATTATTCCAGGCCAAGAAATGAGGTGGGCTGCAGGGGATTCCCTCGCACACTCGGTGTGGAATCCGCTCATCGGGAAGGGAACAAGGGATCAAGAGATCTGACCCGCCAGCCAGAAAGAGAGGGTCAAAACAGTAAACGACAGAAATCACCTGAAGGCATCTCCAGGCCTTCAGCTGCGAGGTTAAAAGAATGTGCGAGTGTGGCAGCGCAATTGTTTGACTTCCTCTCTCTTGCCCTCTTCCAAAAGCTGTGGAATTTCCCTAAATCCCAGCGTGAGCATGACGACACCTCTTTGTCTTACATATAACACAAAGGCAGGAGCTGAAAAAGTGCCAGAGCAGCACAATGCTCGCAGACATTCTCCAGCGTGTCAGTGGAAGGGTGTCTCCCTGATAGGAAACTATGTGAACGTGGCACATGGGGAGAGTTCTGAACTCCTCAGAGCTCCATCGGACAGCCTGGTGGGCCAAAGTCTGTCACTTTTGTTACTTCTTCTGTGCTGAACACTTCCTGTTTTCCTGATTTACTTCCCTCCACTGGGCTGATCATGCTCACCTGTGCCTTGTTAACCTGCCGCCCCTTGCCCTCCGGGCCTTTGGTGAGAGAGTACAGCTGTAAAAGCTTCCCTTAAAATTTAGGGTTAGAGTTTTCATTCACTCATTTTGGAACACCATCACCGCCATTGATGGAATGCATATAATTTACGTTTAATCAGCTTTAAAGACTGTGGCCTGTCAAAATATCGGCTTGGAAAGGGAAAGAAAATGTTGCGAGTTCCCAGTCACTAAATCCATGTCCGACCAAAGCAGAGTGATAAAAGCAGCACTCAACAACTTAATTAGGTATTTTATTAATTGTGAGTTACTGCTGGTAAATTTATGTCTATGGTGGAGTTTAGGTTGCTTCCAGGCTGATGGAATAAACGTGTCTCTGCTTTCTAGTAATGCAAAAATCCTCACTGCTGCGTGTCGGGCTTGGTGGAGGCATCTTGAAACTGTTAGACCGGCTGTATTTGAAGTCCATAATAAAGGAAATGTTTCCTCCATGAGTTGGCGTCTTCAAATAAGCTGCATTTTATAAACTTTTGGAAGAAGCTGGAAATTATCCTCATGGAGCTTCGCAGATTAATTGCAAGTTGTTCTGCAGCGACCGAAAGTTGCACGGGGTCCCGTTGCCTGGGAAACAGGAAACATCACTGAGAAATGATTTTTTGAAAAAGATTCTCAAAACAGGGATCGGAATTGACTCCCGACAGCACTTTGAAGTCTCAAGCAAACCATGGTGGCAGAAAACATGGTGACGGCCCTCAAAAGTCCCGGAAACAAGTGTGAACGCTGTGGATTTATTACCATCTGCATTTGAATGAACAAATAATCAATCCATGTGGTACAAACGTGGAAAAGGAACCCAAAAATTCCTGCTGTTTTATAAAATTAGAGACTGTAAACACAGAAGACTTAAATGTAGCAGCAAACCAACTTAATTGATCATTGAGGCAACACGAAGGAAATTCCATTAGCCTAAGATGGTGCTGTTAAAGTCCACCAGCGCTCGGGGTTAGCATGAACGCCACGCAAGGTTAATATAATGTGGGTTTTAGGTTAGACCCGCAGCCCCATTGGTGAAGATGTTGATGAAGTAAGTTGCAGGTCTGAGCTTTAAAGCGTTTAAGTGCCATCGAGCGCCCTCAGTTGTGGGGAAACACCCCCCTCTAGTGGTTTTGATTTGCATAGGCTGCGTGGCAGAGATAGAAGCTTTTGGTTCTGGTACTGGAATTTTAAAGGATTTCTAAGTATTTCCACCCTCTGCTGCAGAATCTCTGGGCATACAGATCTCTGCAGCTACATGAAGTTCCTGAGCTCAGATCACGTTAACAGATTACCGTCTCGCGTCTTGTGGGCACGCTCATAAATTGTCCTTGAGCCAGTTCAGGTAAGCCCTGACTGCTCTCTTCCCCAGGTCAAAGTCAAAAGGCCATACAGCGAAGCTGAAACAGCCGTGGAAGCCGTCCCTGTAGTGGTCGTTGGTGACCTCCACCCCTGCGTCCTGAAGGCGGCGTGCGTACATCAGTCCGTCGTCCCTCAACACGTCAAACTCGCACGTGAGGATGTAAGTCCGGGGGCACTTGGCCAGCACTTCCGGACCAGCCAACAGCGGCGAAGCCCTCACGTCCAGCAGCCCAGGCAGTTGGACCGTTTTCCCAGGAGAACCTTTGTCCACGATCACAGGTTTGTGCTTCTTCCTGTACTTCGGCGCCAGGAGGACGGTCCAGTCCAGGCGAGCTCTCACCTCCGGGCTAATGTCAGGGTGGTCCAAGGAGCTGTGGTTGTTCTCCAGACACTGGGACTCCAGCGAGAGGTCCGCGCTCAGGTACTGCAGCCAGAAGCGCACCATGAGTGGACGGTACAGGATGGGGATGTGCTGGTTCTGCAGGTAGGACGGCGTGTTGAAATCCAAGGCCTGCAGCACTGGGTAGATCAACGCCTGGACGCTGAATTTCACGCTAACGCCGCCATCGCTCGAAATCTGGAAAGACACACAAAGCCCATTGTCTCTCCTTGCGTGTCCAGAGTGTCTTCCATGCGTCCTACCTCTTGGACGACGGCGGCGGCCAGGTTCCCTCCAGCACTGTCGCCGGCCATGCCGACGCGCTCGGGGTCGACTTCGTACCTGGACAGAACCTCCGGGGACAAGAAGTGCTTGGCAGCAGTCAGACAGTCCAGATACTGCACGGGGAAGTGCACCTCTGGATACAGGCGATACCTACACAGACAGCAGCGTGAGACGCTCCGGCCTCATCGGGCATCTGCTGGCGCCATTTACTGGCTTTGATGTGCTTTATTGTAAAATTCCGTGGTCCTCAGGCTCTCACCGAGGGAAATATACCCGCTTCCTATTTAGCTAAAGGGTGATTCCACCATTTTACCTGAAGCTGCACCAGGAGGGGGCGTACTTACTCAACGGAGACCACGACAGTGTTGAGCTCATCGGACAGCATGCGGTTGACCGTGTCGTACGACCCTTTCTCTGATGGTGCGAGGGAGGCGGAACAGTCGTAAGAACACTGTCTAAATGAGCAACTACACACTTGTGCGTTCTTTCCACTCACTGCCGCTGCCGAGGGCCCAGCCCCCGCCGTGGAGAAACACCAAACCTCTCCGCAGATGACCGTCCCCGCCAGCCAGCGGCTCGTAGACGCGGACAGGGACCCCAGCAAAAGTGACATCACTGACCCTGACCCCGGGAGTGACCCCTCCTCCGCTGGACCCGGGCCGGAGGATGCTCTCCATGCCTTCGGTGGACCGCCTGATGGTGTGGATGTAGTGGCCCAGGCCGAGCCAGGACTTGACCGCGGCCTGGGGTCAAAGGAGGAGGGAGGGGGGACGAAGCGGATTATTGCCAGTCAGCCACAATAAAGAAGGGTCGTGTATATTTCTGTGATTTTTTTTTCTTTTTTCTTCAACTTCAAATTCGAAAAGTGAAAAAAAGAGACAGTAAATGAATGTATGTGTTAGCCAGCTTCCACACAGTTAATAACAGCGACAGCAGCTGTGTTGCTTTTCACCTACATTAGGAAGTAGAACAAAGGTGAACACCAAGGGCTGAATAAACTCTTGACGTGACGCCTGGTGAAAAAGCTGCTCGGTGTCATTAACCCTGAATACTGATATTTTTCTGTGCGCTGCCGCGAAAAATTCAGGACGCGATGAATCATTTACTTTTGACCCTCAACCCTGAGAGGGTCAGGTCCATTAACGCGCTATTCACGGATTTCTGCTGCGCCTAAACATCACATGTGGGATTCAATGACAATCAGAATTTTGAAATTCCGTTTTATATATCGATTTTTTTGTTTTCTTATTTTGTTTCCTAGATAATATTCATCTGTACCCAATCACAGTGAGTTTATTCATTTGATTATGTGTAATTTCACAACATGAATGTCTAGAGGATGTAGGTTTTTTAATTTTTTTTTAAATCATCAACCCTGTTGGGGGAAAAATGCTACTAAATCTCTCATTAAAAAGGTTGAAAGTGGAAGTCTGCGCGTGCACTTGCGCTGCAGGTTAAGCTGTGTGGCGTTCAAAATTCAAAGCCTGTCTTTACTGAAGGCAACTGTTATTAAAAACGAAAACAAAAGCCTCTGCAGTCCAGAGCAGCTCTGTAGTTTAACACCTGCAGAATGACACCTGTCTCCTACTGCTACAGTCAAATCCAAGCTCACCAGGGTCATGGTGGTCCTCAGCGCAGCATCCAGCATCATCAGCCGCCACGGCTCCTGGATGGCGTCCGGCAGCGGGATGTAGATGTAATAGGCGAGCGCCGCCGTTAATAACACGGTAACAAAGACAGGCAGAGGCCGCATGATGGCTCCCACAGGCTGGATAATCTCTCCTGCTCTGATCTCACTCCGCACTGCGTTGCCAACTCCTCAGTAAGGAAAGTCGCTATTGGCTCTCCAGAAAGTCGCTAGATTGCGTCTTCATCGAATTTGTATTATTAGTGCGAGGAGAATACTGATGAAATAGAGACAAAAGTGAGCGGAAGGACAAATTCATTACGTTTCATACAGCATTTTTATACGTAAATAAAAAAAATCTATTATCTTTTCAATATCGTACCTGGTATTTTGTATTTCTTTCTGGAGGTGCTGACTGTGGTTGAAATAACAACGATGTAACATGAATCACAGCTATACGACCTTTGAGCACTGACAGCTGGCTCTGAACGCCAGCGGCGGTTGTGCGCATGCGCGCTGCGGACCGCGTTTATGCGCCGACCTCATGTGGGAGACCTATAAGAGCCGATGCGGGATTTGTATATGTCATTTTTGACAAAACGTCGCCATGACAATTTGAAAAGTATGTTTAAACTTTACTACGTTTATTAAATTAAATAGGTAATGCCTATTTGTATGCCCTTCTTCTCCTCTCTTCCACCCTCCATATGAGGGTCTCCCATTATGAGCTTGGTCCTGCTTAAGGTTTCTTCCTGTTGCTTGTTAGGGGTCAGGCCCTGGGATTATATAAAGCATCTAGAGAATTTTGATAGTAACAAACTATATACAGACCATTTTGATTTGATCATTGATATATATAAATCATATCCAAGCTAATCTAGACATATTTTCCAAAGCTCCTACAAAAATTTTACAGCATTTATTTCTTACTATGTAATAGTTTATTTTTACTACTATGTATTTAAGTGCACCATCTTTCCCAAAAAGGAAGTCAATAATGTGTAAAACAGTTTATATAACCAGATTTATATTTGTTTCATTTATTTATAAAAAAAAACAACAACAATCAAAACATCGTAGGTAGGAATCCCCGTAGATTCTGATTTCTTTATATTCGGCACATCAATCGGGCATGTTTGTTGTTTGTCGCCCTCTACAGGATATTTCTTAATAAAATGTTTCTCTGGGAAAATTCTTATATTAATTTGACGTCTCTGACGTAACCGAATGTACCTCCGGGAATTGAAGTTTTTAACCGACAGCCTCATTTCACAGGCAGTAGTTGTTCAGAATGACCACAGGGTGGCAGCGTAGAGCTGCCGACTCGGTTGTGCTCAGCCACAGCCGCAAAGCAAGTTAGTTTCTGTGTCCACAATATATCTAATTGCGTCATGGTTGTACACAGCATGAAAAATGAGTGTCAAAAACTGTAGATTTGTGACTATGGCTAATTACATTTTCTTAGATGCCAAAAAATCACTACTATATCATTCGTTAAAGTCTAATCCATCAGAGAGACATGATATTTACACATAAATCAACGAAGAGTGTAGAAGTGGCTCATTTCCCCGCATATCGGGATTTACACCCAAAACTAATACTCACTATTTGAGCCGTCACATTCTTGACTATGAATCCGATTAGAGAATCAAGGCAAAGAGAGGGAGAGAGTTGCCTTCGTACTGAAATACTGATGTAAGACAAATTAAAAGTCAACGTGTCGTCAATGCAGGACGTTGTTGTGGGGGGGCTTTGTGACACGTGTTGGTAAAAAAGATTATTCCTCATCAATAATGGACTACTTACTGGAAACCATTAAGAGTGCATGTTGTTGAAAATAGAAACAGCTCATTGTCACAGCATTGATCGCTGCTCCTCTGGTGGTGCCTCTGTTTCAAAGCTGTTATTAGCTGTTCAATCTTCTGAAAAAGTGCAATTTTGACAGGGCGCAACTAATCAATTACAGTAACTATTTGGCAAAGGCTTTCTTGTTTTGAATTCGAATCTGGGAAAGATTATTTAATTGGATAAAACTCAGTGCACAGAGCAAACATTATTAAAGAAACCAAGCCGCCAATTTCAAACACATGGCATTGCAATTACACTGCACGCATCACTGCCCACTGAAGTCATCGCCCCTGTAACTGGTTTCAAACTGGTCTGAATCCAGGTCACAGAGCAGCACACGCTGCCAATCGTGTTGAGGGTGTGAAGAGGCTCACTCTTCCTATCTGGGCTATTTATTGCACCCTGTCTTCCCATAATTTAACATTTAAATGAACATCGTGTCCCTTGTGGCTCTGTGTTAGCATGTAAAACAAACACAGGCTGTTCCAAAACACAGTGGCTGGACCACCAGACCGTGTCGGTTCCAACTCCTGACAGACCAGAGAGAGGTTTAAATCCAAGGAAAAGGTCAGAGGGAGCAGATCCAAGAGTGTGTAGTGGAGCTTTTCCATAATAACGAACCTATAGCTGTGGCTATTTCACATACGTTAACGTTGAGTGTTTTCTGGTGTCTTTGGTTGTGTGTTCATCTTCCCTCCTGTGTTCATTCTACCCACCTGTGTAATAGGCTCCGCCCTCTTCCTGCTGCGTATGAACTGTTTCCTCCTTCCCTTCCGTGCCAGACTGTTTACTTTCCTTTGTGTGTTTGTTCTTAGTGTCAACTTCTCCCTCTTGTCTGATCTTGTGTGTTTAGCTGTAAGTTATTTATTTATTCTACCTTTGATTTAATCGACCGGAGCAACTTTATGAACTGTTCTCTCTGTTTGGGGTTGGATCGAGGCCTGGCCAGACTTGAAGTTGCAATCATGTCGTGCAGGTTCTGACACATATTTGTTGGCTTTTGTAGTCTGAAAAGTATCCGTCACACCTGTCAACGCTGCAGCAAACCTACCTTCACCACAGTTGCAGAGGACAGTCAGCCTATACATCCTTTGAACTCCATCATGGACACCATCAATCCTGCCTCCTCTCAGCAGGCAGGGCCAAAGGCATCAGGGCGAAGCTTAAAACTGTAAATGCTGATGTCATATATCATACGTGCCTCCGCGTACTGCCCGTGATTGATTGTTGCTGCTCGGTTATGGACTCACTCTGCTAATCCTGATGGACGGAGCACCCCCCCAGGAAGCGAATGTGCTCTGGCCCCAAATACCAACCAGGAGTGTCCCGAGGAAGGATTCCCAGCCCCGGTGACAGATGCCGCAGAACGTCAGCCACGACTTCTGGTGACACAAGCAGAGGCAGAAACCCGGTTGTGATGCCGCGCTGCAGCTGAGCGGGAAAGCGTTCCTCCTAAACCCTAACAGGAGGGCAGGTAGACGACAGCCACGCCGCAGCTGGCAGGAAGTGCCATTCAAAGCAAACAGGGAGAATTTATTGGATTTCCAACCCTGGTGAAGCAGTGCAGATGGAATCAGTGCAGCTAATTCACTTTCATGCTTCAATTCATCAAATTCTGAGGCTTGTTTTAAAGAAGAAAAACCTCCAGATAAAACTACCAAGAGGCAAAAAATGGGATTAAACACACCCGCAGAGCATCACGTCATGCTATTTTTAATACTTAAATACTTTTATGTGTGCTTATATGGCTGCATACTTTGTGCAAATATCACTTTGCACAGGAGTGCTTGTGTTTTTAATCATTAGCACTACAGCTGATGATTGTTGACCCTTTCAGAAGGGTTTTCACACACTTTCATGGTGCACTCAACATTCTTACCAAAAGACGTCCCCAAATGGTGCATATGTGCCTTAAAGGCCATGTTTTGTCATGCTATTTTGATGTGCAGGACCATAGACAGACACACACACACACACACACACACACACTCACACACACATGTATCCGTTGTATTGGATGCTGTATTTCATCTTTAACGCTGGCCAATGTTTGTGTTACCCGCTGGGATAAAGATATGAAACAGGAGGGTTGAGAAAGAATATGTTTTCACTCATTAGGAGAAGGATTACAAGGCCTTCCCATCATGCTCGAGAGCATCTGGTAGAGAAAACATGTCCAGATCTTCAGCCATTCCAGGGAGGGACTCTTGGGATGGTGTAGTCAGAGACAAAAATAACTCCAAATAATATCTGTAACTGAGCACAACAGTGTCTCAGCAGAAGTGGAGAAACAAAACCACAAAGACAGTCATAAATATGGCGGCTAAAGTCAACACAAACTTCAGGATTGCCTTACAATCTTTAAAATGCAAAGCGAGGACAGCTCTGATCCTCTGTGGTGTGGAAGTGTTCTTAGACATCTCACTTGTCGGAGGTTCAAAAGTTTCTCCAATTTTCCGCTAAATTCCGGACCACCACCTCCAACTATGACTTTCCCCCCTCGACTCACGCAGAATTACAGGAAGCCAGTTTCCACTGGTCTTCTGGGAATACCGTGACCGATGTGGAGACGGTAAAGCTTCAGCCTCCCCGGGCTGCACCTCCCACCACCCGAGGCAGAGTCAAGCACCTATGGGGTGTGATGCGATCTGTGGGCTGTGACCTTTGACCTCTCCATGCATGAGGACAGTGGTACGCTGTTGCGTGGCCTTCACAACATTCGTGCAAACTTCTGCAGAGACAGGAGGACGGGATCGTCCTCGTGGATCACATGACTCACCACAGCGGCCACAAATAAACCCGTGAACACGGGCAGACTTGCATTCTCCAACTTCCTCTCTGGCGCACTATGCCGCCGCCCTGTCCCCCTTCAGCCTCTCTCTGGTCCTAATGGGATCCTGATGTTCTGGCAGCATTAAAAAAAGACCCCAACCCCCTCCTGAAGGCTCCCCTCCACCAGAACCAAGGGTGCTGAACAGTGCCCCCCCCACCTCCTCAGCTGCTGCTGCAAAGTGACGTTGACATGAAGCAGCTGTTGGGGCGGCGCAGGGGTGTGACTGATGCCAGAGCAGATTCACAGATAAGCAGGCAGATAATTGGGCAAACAGCGAAGGTGACTTTCAGCTTTTTAGGATCCTCTGTACCGGACCTGGCTGGATTCTGACCTGAGCAACCAGGCAGTTTAGATGCCCCCCTCCCTTGCTGACCTTCCTCTGCAGAGACCGGCGCGCTACAAATCAGACTCACACTCCAACCATGCACGTGCAGTCAGTTTTAAAATTCCGGCTCAGGGAGGCGGCGTGCCTGAAAGTGCACGAGAGCTTCCCTCTTTGTCCTCGTGTTGACATGTGAAGCTGTATTTCTGCCGTTAGTAGCTTTCAGCAGAAGCTCGCACAGAGGTGTTGTCTTCCTTAAAGCCAGCGCGCATGTGCAGCGGGCGTGTGCACAGGCTATTGTCGGTGTGCGCGGTGGTGATGGATGCTCCCTGCTCTATTTTGTCAGGACCTGTCAGCACCCATGTGTTCCTCCGGCCATCTCTTTTGATTTGTGAGTCAGCGTACGACTCATGATCTCATCAGAAATAGATTTTTCCAAACTCTCTTGAAAGGTTTTAGGGAGCTGTGCTGGGAGGGTCTCTGTATTTTAGTGTAGGGGGTTGTGGCGGAGCAGGTGAGTGGTGCACAGCTGTGCAACTTGGGCCTGGAAGCCTGGAATGGGTCTGGGATCTATGCTTAGAACCAGCAATTTTGATCTGCTTTCACCAAACTACAGAAACGCCCGAAATACGCAAGATTCTCTATTAATTTTTCCAAACTCGACGGCGTTAAGCTTTCCTCCAACTGTTGCAGCGTACGTGGTAGCGTGGCTCCATTATTGCCCAACGGGCTAAACAAAATTAGACGGAGGGTAAAAGTGTACTGGTCCTGGCGCTGCCATCAGAGACCTGTTACGTAAAAGGTTGAAAATGTTTAAGGAAATTTCTTACAGGTGCTGAAGCTGTTTTTGTGCCCCTCTTTATTTGGCGGACAGAAATTGATACTTTTGGGCTCCAGAGATGGAGATAAATGCACTTCCTGTTTGAATGCAGATCGTGTGACAGTCGGTGTTACGTGAGAGATGCCGCAGCGGCTTTTGGAGGTGCGTGTAAAACACTGATATCCTTCGAAATGACTCCACACCACATTGCTTGTCAACAGGTTCCACTCCCACTCATCGACGCCGTAACTTCACACTGCCACCGATGCGGCTGCAGACTACTGCGTGTCCCATTTTAGCTGTTTTTTCCTCCTTGTCTCAACTAACTGCGGTCTGAGTTCCACCATCCAGCCACGCTGGCTTCCTCATCACCCTCCCTATAGTGATGGAAATACTCAGGACCCCAATGAACCCTTATTGACGGTGTAGCTCTAATTATAAATGCATGTGTAGCATAGACAGGCTTTTGCATCATTTTTCTGCAACAGGGAGGAGGAAGGATAATTGCCCAGCAGTCTTTAAAGCAACACTATTACACTCCTCTGTGCCAGGAACTTGATGTTCTTGTCTAAAATAAGTGTAGAACATCATCATGGTCTTTGTTCATGTTGCCGCCAGTTTCTTCTCCAACTGTGCCAAGTACATGCAGGCACTGGAGAGAGCAGGGCCCTCCCTGATGGAGCCACAGATAAGATTCCCTCTGATAAATAAGTGGAGCCACCGACGACCTTCATAAAAATGCAAGCTTCGGTGCCGCCATGCTGCAGAGGAGCGCTGGGAGAAAGTTCCATTTCTAATGATTCTACTCAGACTCTGGTATTTTCTACTATGCTGACAGACCAGTGCTATTTCTGCCTACCCTGCTAGTGATCCTTTTTAAAAATTCCATCATGATCCGCAGTCTGTGCAGTGCAGTCGACTGCTTGGTCTCCATAGAAACATAGATTTTTGAGCAGAGGAGTCCTCGGTATGGTTAATCTAAACCTGCTGCCTCATTTTTATGAGTCATAGTTATGAATCTAGGGGTGTCTCTCTCTCTCTTTCACTTTCTCTCTCTCTCTCACACACACACACACACACCACAAACACGCACACATACACACACTACTATGGAGGATACTACACCATGCAGACACCATGTGTTTGCTGCTTATATCATGCATTTAGCAGAACTTCATTATACAGTGGAAGTCTTTCTATAAAGTGGTGCACATCAGTCACATTCTGTAGGGGAAGATAGCAAGATTTCAAGGATTCAATGCCTGTTCACAAAGCCTCTCCTTTCCAAGGGCATCAGGGGAGCAAAACAAATTTTTCCATGACAGGGTTCTTAAGTATCTCCAATCTAGAGCTTTGTCATTGTGGATATATTTAGCAATCAGACAGGGGCCTGATTTCTTCCCTTATTTTGTTCAGGGGGTTATAAGAACATGATGGTGGGACACTCCAGCATCCTCTTATAAGAGCAGATCTCTGATATTTGTTGTCTTTCTGGCATTCAGGGGTTTTAAGATGGCAGGTTTGCATTTAGATCTGCTTCTGGCTTCTGCAGAAACAGGATGGAGCAACAGAGAAGGACCCACATCAATAATTTTATAAATATCTTGCTCCTCAGGAAAGAAAAATTCATCGATCTTTATGAGCGGGCATCGGCTCTCTGCCCACACAATGGTACCAGTAATTCCTTGTCCTAAAAAGTGTCCATCCTTACCTCTTCCCCAATAAATCGTACTGCAATATAGGTCAAAGGAACAATAATAATTAAGAAGATTAAAGTGAAAATGAAGCGTAATATAGACGCCGGTACATTATGTGGATGTTAGCTTGGTGCTCCGCAGGCTGGGAGCCTGACTGTCACTCTCCAGGAGCCCCCGCCCCGCCTCCCTGTTTAACGGGAACTCCCCCTAAGTTCCCCGGTTCTCCTCTCTTTGCTCATTCTCTCCATGAGCTGTCACACTCGCAGACACACGCACACACACGCACTCGCGGGCAGTGGCTGGATGTCGGCGCTGTTCCCTGCTGCTCGATTCGCGGTTTGTGGCGGAGCTCGTCGTGACAGTTTGGCTGGAAGAGGAGTGAGGGAAGGAGAAAAGAGGTAAGGGATGGTGTCGTAATGGCCCTTTTCTCTTCTTCCACTTGGAAAACTTTACCGCGCCTTCGCGTCCTTCTCCTGCGCCTTTTCGGGCCATCGCTCTTTGCGCCACCCGCAGTTTGGTTTTCATCGTTTTATTAAATAAGGGCGTGTTTGGTGTTGGTGGTGGCTCGCGCCGAGCCGTGCGCGCGGAGCCGCTCGCGATCTCTCGCGCAAGAAAGTAAGGGATCCTCCTGTTGTGTCACAGGAAGTTTGGAGTTTGGATCATTGTCGGGTGGAAGCGGGTCCGTCCGTCCGTCCCGGCAGTCAAACATCCACTCAACACGACAGAGATCCACTTATGTGCCTGATATATGTCGGGGCTTTTAAAATCCCACCTAATGTTGAGATTTCCTTGACGCAAACTCGTGCTTGTTGCTGCTGTTTGGATGCTGCGCAGTAAAAATGGAGAGCGCACGAGACTCTTGATATCCATAGACTGTGAGATTTGAAATTCGCTCTGAATAAAGTGTAGCTTTATTCTTAAATCTGCGCGTGTGTGACAAGAAAGGCTGTTTTCATGCATACAACTAGGTAATGCACCTCTTGTTTTAATCTTTATGCATAAATGAAGATGATCAGGGTGTCATTTAATGATTTGTTTGCTTCTGCGTGCGTGTGTAGGTGTGTGTGCGAGCTTGTGCAACTGGGTGGTGATATCCTAACAGATCCTCTGAGCTGGGGGTCAGTCACAGGGTCTCCCCTCTGGAATTCTCCCAGAATAGATGCAACACACAAACACACTTGAGCGACATCTTCAATCAGATTAACATATTTCCTTTTAACAGCGCTCATATTGATCTCCCCTCTTTGATGTCCCGCTTCACAAGGCTGCTGCTGCTTATTAGCACAGAATCGGTTCTATTTCATTGGTCCGTAAATAAAGCGACTTTGAGCAGCCGTGAAGTTGGGCCGGGGGGAGATTCTTACCCTCTTTACCCTCGGTGAAGTCAACGTTTACGCAAGATTCGTCATCAGAGTTCAGCCTCTCCTGAGTGTGTACACGTGTTTGTCATCTTTGGTCCTTTTTTGTGTGATCCTATGGCTCCAGGTATGTGATTGTTTTCATTGTTGAAGAGCTCATTCGTTTTGTCCTCCTCTCATGGCAGTTTTTTCATTGCCAGAGGTGAGCTCTGCCCCCTCCGCTGGGATTGTCCCTCTCCCGGACAGATTGTCTTTCCGTTGTATGGACATTCTTTTTCTGCTACTTATAGATGGTGCAGAGTGACACGCATGAGTCACGCAGGGTTTCGCTAAAAGATCAACAAATGAGAGCTCTCTTGTTGCTCATGCTCATGGATGTGTCAGCCAGATGATAGATGCTTAAAAATGTCAATTGTGTGTGTGTGTGTGTGTGTGTGAGGATTTTGTGTGCTGTAATCTGACCCTCGCCAGCCATACCGAGCCTTGGAAGGCCAGGGACACTTCTGCATGAACTATGGGGAATGTGGAAGTTTGGGGGGGGCGTGTGAATGGGCACGTATTTTCTGGAAAAGGCAATTTTAACATCTTATCAAAAGCGCAGAACTTGCGCCCTATTTCACAGCTTAACTGACCATTTTAAGGTTGTCTTAAGATCGGACTTAATTGCCAGCATTTTTCCTGCGAAGAATGCAAGTTCTGTGTTGCTGCCGTCATTCTTCTGTCCATTTGGGCCAATAAAAAAGCAGCTGACTTTGCACACGCATGCGCAGGAGTTTTAATGTAAGCTCAGACATACTGAGAATGTAAACCCCGCTGTTTCTTTTCTTTGGATTCTATACCAGACTTCCTTTATTTTGATTATTTCTCAACTTTTGAGCACAGATTTGTTGAAGATAGCAAATGAATGAGCTGCTGGCATGAAGGTGATGCATGGGGGCGGGGCTTCATCTTCATAGTGCCATCTCTTGACCTTAAATGAGATAGAACCACGGCAACATTACTCCTTGTGGAGCCGATGAATAATACCTAACCTGCGCTGCAGAGCTAAAGGTTACGTTTGATTTTCCTCCTCTCTGTGGATGTAGTGATACAATTGACTGCTGTAATGGTGTGAAAGCAGCTTTATCTGTCTAAACGTACCCAAGAGTCTCAAGTCACAGGGGAGAAATTAGTAAAGTCATGCTTGAGACAGAGAAAGAGAGAGACGCCACGTGGTTAGCGTTCACCCAACCAGCCTCTCAGATTGTTGCTTTTGCAGCGCAAATTGATGTTTAAGACTGCATCCTGCTTCGTGTTTTCCACAAACCCCTCGCGGTTGTGCGTCTTTTCGCAGATGCGTGTTGTTCCCGGGTGGCATTAATCTCCAGGTCACACACAGGTGCAGAGGGACAGCACAGCCCAGCAACAGCCCAGCAACAGCGTTCCGTCACACGTTACTGGAAACTTGCTCGGCCGTGCAGACACATGTTGGCTGGACTCAGTGTCTAACCTTGAGGATGTCATCAGGGGTTTATCACATTTGGCCAAGTTTGCAACAAAAAGCCCTTGTTGAGGGTGTGCATCGGTGGACGTGACAGTGTCGTTGACAATGTGGCTGTTGTCAAACACTTTCTAACTCCTGCTACTGTATAACTACAGGTGCGGTTAGTTAATATATTTGGGTTTCTTTTAGCATTTGATCTTACAAAAGGATGTTTATGGCAAACTTGAAATCAGCAGGCGGCAATATCTAAACATACAATTAATGTGGGGCTCATTCATGGTAGAAGACAATCGGCTGCGGGTGCCAGTTTTCAGTGGTTTTGTTAATGAGGGAGCACCGATGTTGGAAAAATACCAGGCTCTCTAAAGAAAACAGATGGGACAAATCTGCAACGCCGGCACAGACCTGCAGAATAAAGCACAAGAGCAAAGTTACACAACAGCGGCAGACTAACAGAGGTGTGTTTGGCCTGGAGTCGGCACACACACACCTTGTTGGAACAGAAGGTAAACTCCCCGATGCTGCTGGAAAATGAATAACAGTTCCGTCATTGTGGGATTAAAAGACGTCCCCAAGGAGACGCAAAATTTAGAATTATGTTTCATTTTTGGATTACTGTCATGTGTAATTATGACTCATTCGCATCTGAATTATGTGGGTGTTTTTGTCTGTCTGTGTGACTGTCTGTCTGCTCCGAGTGATTGTGTGTGTTCCGAGGGTGCGGTGTGTGTTTTTGTAATTAAGTCACCATGAAACTGTATGCAGGCTGCTTTAGGACACCTCTCGTTTATGCGCTCTAATTGATTCAGAGGGTGATTTATGTGCCACCCTGCCCAGCGAGGCACACACACACACACACACACACACACACACACACACACACACACACACACACCAAAACCCCTTGAATTACTCATCTGCACTGCACAAGGCACTATTGTATTAAGCATCCTCTTGGCATTTTTTTCTGATTCAGCCATTCATTTCCCAGCAGCGCCCCTGTTTGTGAGTGAGTGTGAGTGTGTGGGTGGTCGTCTCATATTCCACCTTACACCGCAGGCTGCTAAAAATGAAGACGTGACAGGGAAAGTGTGAGCGTGTTTGTGAGGAGTGTGTGTGTGTCTTCGGGGACGGGGCAGGGAGGTGCGTTGCAGCACGTACGTGCTCCACCGAGCTCCTGCCCCTCTGCTCAGAATCAGTGTTTTGCATTTTTCAGCAGTGCTGGGGGCGAACGATCAAAAAGAAAGCGGAGAGGTTCACCTGTTGGTTTACATCCTGTGGTTTGTGGCAAACCGTAGACGTGGTCCATCTCAAGAGGAAAGGCTGGATTAGCATTGACTACCTGACCCATCTGTTTAAATTGAGCTTTACATTGTGAAAAATACGAGTAAAACTCTTGGAGATGACAGAAAACTTGAAAAGGGAGATTAAAGAGACACACAGAAAGGAGTCTGCGTATGAATGGAAGTCAGAAACTGATTCAGAGACCTTCCCGTGCTGTTTGGTGGTTGGGTCCATTGTGGCACGGCTGTGAGCGTGCCGATTGGTCGGCTGGGTCTGAATGTCACCACGTCGCGTTTGGCCTGGAATTTGTGTGTATTTGTGTGCGATGAGGCAATAGCTTTCCTTTGTGGAAGATTGTGCTCTGCCTTGCACACTGGCTCTCTTTGTCACCACACAGCGTGCACACACACACACACACACACACACACACACACACACACACACACACACATACACACTTAAGAATCTGAAGCAGACATTCCTCCACTGTCAGTACATTTGCCAGGAGAAAAAGAGGGAACAAATGAGTGAAATAAAAAGGAAAATCCTAACTAACTGTGGCATTAGTCATGGCACGGAGGCCCCTCTGCCCTGGGTTTGAAGCCAGAAAGGCTGAAAATCATTTTATTTCTGCTTTTTACTCCTCTTTCAACACTTCTCTCTCTTTCTGTTGTGGTCTCTCGCATTGGGAGCAGATGACGCCTGGCTTGCATTAAGTTGTGTTTAATGGCACGTCTGAGTTTACAGACACATGCTTCAGTTGCAAATCCTGAAGGTGTGAATATGTGTAAACAGACCATGTAGGGAGATTTCAATCTGAATTATTGGTGGTTATTTAATCTGATGACTTTGTTTTCTCTGAGTACCAGCTCGCCACCATCCTGATTTTGAGTCTCTGTAAGTAAACACAACATCCAGATTCCAGAATTTGAAAACAAAAGCACAATTTTGCTAATGAGAAACACACCATCTTAAAGCTAATTACCATGCAAATTTCCTTATACACCACAAAAAGCACGTCTGTATGTATGATACGCAACTTCTGACAATCTTTTGAAAGCTTCAAGTATCCGTAAAAATGAGATTTGTGATTATATCAGCATTTAGTTTGAGCGTGTTAATATGATCCATGTTGCAGTAGCTGCAAACCTTTGAATTAAAAAGACTTCACGAACAGATCACCCAGTCTTCAGAGGGTCACATGGCAAATCCAGTCCTCCCCATAAGTGGAAGCTTGTGGCTTGCGGAGGTTTTGGCCTGTACCATTCTGAGTTGTATAACAGACAGACTGACTAAATGATAGAGGAAAAGGTCTGCTTTTTACTGGTCAGTGTGGCCAGACCATCCGTCTCACTGACTACCACAGGAGGAGGAAAACAGCGGGTGGAAGAGCAGGGGAAAAAAAGGTCGCGGGGTCAAAGGCTAGAGAGAATTGAGAAGCGATTTAAGGAGGCTGACAGTAATCCAACAAAAGGGGAAAGTAAAAAAAAAAAGAGATGTGGGCAAATGACTGGATGCAGTGCTGGAAATCTGCAAGAGAATTTTAGACCGGGCTCCTGTTTTTCATGCCAGCCAGCATCTCGGGGCAGGGAGAAGGTTTTACAGCACTGTGAGTACATAAACATGTGAGGTAGGAAGAGGAGGAGGAGGAGGAGGAGCAGTGTCTGTTCACAGAGGGAAAATGACCCCGCTGCACCAGAGCGCCCTCTCTTTGTGTTTGCCCTCTCTCACTTTAATCTAAATCCATTCAAGGGGCTTCATTGGTGAGATAAGATGTGCTCTGACATTGCCAAGGCTTAAGTGCATCCTTCCCACTTTCTGGTTGGACGAGAAGAGGAAGCAGGCTGCTGGTGTGTGAGGGATGACATCCTCTATCTCAGTCATTAAAGCAAGCCAAGGGAGTCGCTCCATTGTTTATACTGGCCCCTTTATTTCCCCGTGTACTCTTGCAGGACACAGTCACAGAAGTTTCCCACACACCGTTGATGTATGGATGCAGAAGGCTGTGGTGGTCCCTAAAAACTTACATGTGTTTGCACACAAGTTTTGCTACACCCATTTTCATATGTGGGGAAGAAGTTTTCTGGAGTGCAGGCTTGAAAACTTTTTTTTTTTGTAAAAAGTTGTCTTGAAGGTTATTTGGCATCCATTGCCGGGGATACAATGTGATTGTACAGTCTTAGTGGAATTTTTGCTCTGCATTTTCTATCTTTTAAGGTTAATTCCAGGACTTTCTATATCCCCTAGTGGTCTTACAGAATAATTGCAGTTGCTAATAAAAATTTTAAAGGCCCTAATTTAGGGAACAGTGAATTACATTGTGGTTCAATATTTCTTAAGTCGTAAATCCACTACAGACTGCAATTAAGAGTACCCGTGAGAAGCAAACTGAATTACAAATAAATGAACATTTTTTTTCTAACCGAGCCAAATGACTCCGGTACCATTACCACACCAGAACAGGTGGAAGGCTGAGTGTTCTGGCATTTACTAAATCACAGTGGAGGTCTGACTGATTCATGGAGCTGTTATGCTGGGTGATTGTTGCTGATGCAGCACACTCCTAACCACAAGACTGCTGGGTTGAGAAAGGCAGAGGGACGTCTGGGTGGACAAAGTAAACAGGCTTAAAGTAAACAGCTCAAGTTGTGCCTGGGCAACACGTGGAACTCAACTCGGGTGGCGTCGCAAGATTCTGGCTGAAGGAGCGAGGAACCATCTGATCTACGAAACACTGATAAACTCTGTAAATTCACAGTCACATGACAAGTTCCAAATTTATACAATTTATATACAGTATTTCAGGTTTTTCTGCAGGTGTCAGTGCTACATGTTTGAAGTTTCCATGGTTACAGACAAAGCTGCTGGCCCCGCTGGGAAATGTGCACATGTAGCAGACAGGCGAGAGCAACTCCGACTGGAATTGTCATGCTGAAACCCTCAATATCCTCCAAACGTTCCTTTTTCCTGATTTCCAGCAGAGATGTTGAGATTTCCGCTAAACCGAGACCTGCCAAACACGTGTTGGACTTGTGTGATTGGTTGTGGGGCTTAGTTTCATGGTAGAGCCTAGGGGTGTCTTGAAACCTTGCCTGTCAGACTCATAAAATCTTCAAGCTGATTCGCAAAGCCGGCTTTTACTGGAAGCATAGAAATTAGCATTTTACTCATTTAGCAGTTTATTTGCTCACGGAAAGCAGTGACATTCACCACTGATGCTTTTACTGACATTGAGGAAATCTGTTTATTAATCTAAACCTGTGTATTAATCTAAACCTGTGTATTAATCTAAACCTGCTTTTCAAAGTACCTTTGGGTGAAGAGGAGCTAGCTCCTGTCTCTCTGCAGGAGGCCTGCAACGTGCATGAAGGCTTCGAGAGACACAATTCAATTGTTCTCAGGAGCAAAGATCTCTCATCTTTCTCCTCTTTCCTCTCATCTCTCCACCTTGGGAATTGTTGCCTTCTATCTTCTGATCTGTGCAGGCACCAGTGACAACACCTCATAACATTCCCTGTGTGTGTGTGTGTGTGTATGTGTGTGTGAGCATGTGTGTGTGTGTGTGTGCGTGTGTGTGTTCCATGCCTTGGAGAACCAAGATGCAATAGTTTGATACCGTTGGCATCCATTTGTCAGCCAAGCGATTCTTCTGCTATGTGTTTGAACTCCACCGATCTACGGATCTATTAAACTTTTCTTTCAGTGCCATTCTAGCCTTTGTCTTGTTGCCAAGGATTCATGACGTGGAGCTGAATTCTTTTGTCTGTCATCAGCCGATGCCACATAGTCTGCTGTTGGCTGCAGAGCATTTAATCTGCCCAGCATTCCAGATGAAGTGAAGCTGTGTTGAACATTTCAATCGTTGTTCTGTGATTAAAAAGCAGTTTTGGAATCAGAAGAACTTTGGAACACACGCACATGTCCGAACTCTCACCGTGTCTCCCTGTAATGTTTCTTTTCTGCATTATTATTCATTGAACACCAAGAATATGAGTTGTTAGGAGTGGAAGTTACACAGCGTCCACCCTGTTTGGGTTGTTTGTCTTAAACAAACAATATATCACTCATTTTTCTATTTGCTTCATAAGATTGGCAACAGTAAAGCGTCACTCATCGTGACTTCAAAACACGACTTATGTTTTCCTGTTATTCCTCCCAGTCAGCTATTCCTGCCCCCCCACACACAACCCACACACACAGTGGGGGGGTGGTGGTGGTTATGCACTGCTAATTGCTGCATATGTGAGTTGAAAGTAATTAGATTTTAAAGATAGTGCCTAAAGTCTCATTGGATGCTCATTTAACATACTTGGATAGAAAACGTGTGTAATTATCATCGTCTAACATTCACGGTTTCGATCCTGATTAGAGACCAAGCCAGGACCAGCTGTCGAATAAGTTGATGTGGCCCCTGTGTGCAATTACGCTGCCATTTTATAGTAACATTGTGATTAAACAGTGATTTAGAAGGTTTATTTGTAGCAACACTGTGTAAAAATCATAGGAACCAAGACAGTCTACTGACGGGCTGTGGGGCTCGTGAGAACCGAAGGGAGACTTTCAGGGTCCATGTCCCTTGGGACACACGGTACTGTTTTTGTTGTTGTTGCTGGATGATAAAGTCACTCCCACAGTTCTGGAGCCAAAATACACAACATGTAAATACACAGGAAAGCATCTGAAACAAAGAAAATACACACACACACACACGGTTATTATGTCATTTAGGTCAACTTTCAGGCAAACCTTTGTACTGGTTCGCGCTCTCTTCTTAAGGTTGCTAGAGGTTAGAGAGGACCCTAAAGGCACCACACAGGTTACCCTGACCAGGATGCAGAGATGAACCTTCTCGCTTCCTTGAATTTACATGGCTGATGCGGGGACGTGCGTCCAGGTCACAAATCCTGCAGCTGATCTACAAACCCATCCCGAGCACGTTCTCTGACATGCAGGGATACAGCAGGATACGGGAGGTGGGGGTTCAGAGGGAGGCTTTGACAGCAAGAGACCTCAAGTGTTCAGGCTGAATCAGAGGAATGCAGGACACTCTACCCCAGGCGTCAGAACATGTATATATATATACAGTATATATACATATACGCACCTCTATAGACGCCAGCTCTGCCCTCCAAGTGCACTCCTTCTATGGCTGAAGTCAGCATATTAATCACACACTGAAGCTCTGACAGACTGCTTTCTCAAAAGTGGTGTTGGAATACGGAGCTCGCTACGTGTCACACCTCTTTGTTTTCGTCCGTCTCAGAGCGCTGTAGTCTGTCATTCAGCATGAAGAGGGGATAATGATGGATGGTGAATTATAAAGGCCAAATAGAAAAGGCTTGACTCTCTTATTATGCTTTCTCTCTCTTCCTGGAATGCAAAGTTTCTGAAAAATGAGTAGCGGCTAAAGTGGAGCTGCACTTGTTCTAATACTTCTCCATTCCAGCTCCCTTTATAGCAAGAACCTCTCTCCTGCTAAACTCCCTAATCCTAAACAGCAAGGTGTCCCTTGGAAGGCAGAGCCTTGAGCAGATGGGAACCTCCTCCCATGACGGATGAGCACTTCCCAAAAGATACAATCCGCAGGCTTAACGTGACGCAAACGTCTGGGGCTTTCTGAATCATAACGAAAATCTCCCAGCTCGAATTTTGGGACTCACTCGTTGCAGGAAGCTGCATTCAAGATGCAGAGGGTGGGGCGGAGATGGTGGCGTGGATCAAAGACTTCAAAGGCCAGGGTCAATTTCATCTGGGCGGGCAGGTGCTGACGGCGGGTGGGAGGAGGGAAGACGCAAGTTAACGCAGTCTTAGCAGCTGCGGCTGATGCCTTGTTTCTTTAAAGCTCCCAACGTGGCTCTTTTCGGCCCAACTTTGCTCATGAACTGGCGTGGGTGGAGGGAATTACAGACCTCTGTTGTGCCAGACTCTGCAGGCGTAGGTGTCACTGGTTGTTTGCATAAATGGAATGAAGATTATCATTGCACACGACGAGCGCTGAAACAGACAATGAAACGTTGTAATTGCAGCCTCAACCTGTGGACATGGCTGGTTTGGGGATTTCTGTGGCTCCGTCAATGCGGCGGGTCAGAAGCTTCATCCTGAGACTGGGAAAGAAAATTTAATGGAAGCCCAACTTCCAACTACATGGCATGATTTTTGGCAAGGTCATGGTTGTGTGTGTGATTTGCAGCCCGAATGGGCAGTGAGCTACTCTAAGGGAAGGCGTGATGTTCCAGGCTTGCAGCCAGTAGAACCATAGTAACAGCGCTGCATTCCCTCTCCGTCTTTGAACTGCTGCTATAATGAGGGAATGTTCTTTTCTGCACCGAACCCTGCGGAGGGTGTGAGTGTGTGTGTAGCACCATGAGTCATAATCTGCCGCAGCCTTTGTCTGTGGAGCCGTGCACTCTGGCCTGTAACCAGGTGTTGTTGTTTTCCTCACTACATTGTACATTTCCATTCTACTCAAGCTGCTGCATGCGGTGCAACTTTAGCAATCTTCTAAGTTTGTTGCCGGATGCTCTGGGAGAGGCCCGATCGAATAAATGGGACTCTGTAAAATGTGCTCACGCTGCTTTTGTTGATTGCACCACAAGACAATATCATCAGTGTGTGTTATCCATTTTCAGCTTAAGGTAGAATACAACAAAGAATCCATCCTTTTCAACAGCAATGTGTGTGTGGAAATGAGGAGGGGATGATGGTTGAGATAAGAGTTTTAAATTAGTGAGTGTCCAACGGTGCTGCACAGGTTACTGCTTCTTTAAATTTGAGGTGAGGCATTTTACAATAAAGTTTTTGTTTGCGTTTCGCAGGTGGACACACCTGGGACATGTCCTCCCCTCTTTCGTTCCATTCTCAGGTCTTCTTGCTTGTTCATGAACCACTGGAGGATACATCGCACAGCCCAGGCCTCTGCTGCCTCAACTCTGTGAGGTTTCTTATCTTACCTGCATATTTGGATGACTTCTGACTTGTCTTCTTACTCCATTGCCTTCAGCACTGCACCTCAGTGGGTTCCAAGTAAACGTGGGCCAATTTGTCAGTCTTTCGTTGCAGACCTCAACCTCATCCTTTCCTTGTGAAGCTTTATTTCCTCTATCATTTTTTTTGCAGCCACTCCTGCCTGACTGTGTTTCTTATTGTCCCTGCACTGTTTTTCCTGCTGCCTCTGCCCTCTGTTTGATTTCCTGCTTTCAAATCAGGCTTGAGCTTCATCTCCTTTTTTGGAAGATGCAGGGAGAACTTTGTTTCATTTTGGCCCATTTATTTTTTTCTTCCTCCAAAACACATAAATGGTGCCTTCCTTTGCAGTAACTAACATGCAATTTGCTGAGTCCTTCCGCCTTGTTAACCCTTGTGGCTGCCCTCGGCTCTGGGACGCTTTAGAAGTGGGGAAAATGGAACAACCACCAGTGAATAATTTGTTACAATATTAAATTTGTTTCCTGTCTGTTTGATGACAAATTGAAGTGCAGCGCTACACAGGAATTTACATAAGTATCAGATCCGTTTGGCTCAGTATTAGCAAGCATCTGTTTAGCAGAGCCGTTTCTCCTCAGGAAGGTCCAGACCCGAGCACTGGCCTCATGGCGTCAAAAAAAAACCCACATCCCAGACGCAGCCTGAGGAGCAGCAGGCATGAGCGCACTGAGGGTTTGTGGGTAGTGGGACCCTGGGGTGTGTTGATGTCTTAAACAGACGAAAGACAGAGGGGACGGAACAGGACATTTACATATTGTGATGATGGATGATATTTCTATTTCTTCTGGGAGGGACTTTTTTTCCTCTTTGCACTGCTGCTGTCATCAAAATGCTTTTAGCAAGAACAAAATTTCAGTCAAGGAGGCGCTTTTTTTTCAGGTGCTGGGCTCCGCTGACACTGACCCAGGAGCTCCATCTCTGTAAATCAAGCTAGGTGACACCCTCAGAGACAGCAAGAACCACAAACATGTGCGTAGACAAAAAGGCAGCCGGACGTATGACTGACCGGGGTCGTGAACGCAGCTCCCAGAATAGACTCCAAACACTGGGCAAGAAAATATCCCAGAGAGGCAAGACTGTGTATGTGTGTGTGTGTGTGTGTGGGATGGGGGGGGGGCAGAAACAGAGGCAGATTCGTGTGTGTTTCTATTTGTGTCTTTTTAAGTATTTTGTTTGTAGAAAGAGTTGATCCAATAAATAACTTTATTGCAAAAGCACCCAGAAAGGTTGCATCCATTAAATCTGTAAAATGCTGTGACTTTACTGTGGTTTTTAACACAGTTGCCTTTTTCAGAGCCACATGCAAATGAAGGAGGAGAGGAGAGCAAAGGCGGGGGGCTTTTTAATGTTCTGGTTTGTATGACAGATTAGAAATGCCTCACCAGACTGCTGTCCTTGCACTGACCTGGAAATCTGCTCACAACACTCCAACACCGGCGTCATTTCTTTTTTTAAGGGTATTTATCGGAGTGCTCATTATCATTAAGAATCTGGGATCCATTAAAATCTAGTCTGTTTCCATCCACTCTGTTCAAACAGGCATTGAAGGATGGTCCTCCACAGGAGAAATAGTGCATTTATGAATCCGGTTCCCCCCCTCAAACCGAGTGTATTTGCATTTTGGTTTCCAGCAAAGGGATAAAACCCACAATGGCTTACACGGCCGTGTATAAATAACCTCAGTGTAAGAGGAATATAATGAGAAGCAGACCCTGAGTTAGGGTCCACGCATAGGTAATATAATAATAGTGAGGCTGGCCGAGATCGGCAGCATGCATCATGGAAACACTGATGAGAGGTTTTGGTCGGTGGTTGGTCAGCAGAAATGAGGTGCGTGAGGTGTTTGGGAACATTCTAAGCGGCGAGCCCAGTGTTCAGGTTGAGCTGAGCCACACGCGTAGCAAACGGAAAATAGTGCAAAACGGAGACAGAAGACGAGCGTGTCATCCCTGTTGGGATCAGTCCCACATTAAACACTGAAACAGAAGCCGTTGCATCAGCTGGCATTTTTTCCCTGCTATATTATAAAACACACTCGGGCTGCAGAAACGATAAGATGCACCGCGGCGTCCAGATTTAGATGTGGTCAGATGCACATGGCGGCAAGATGAGGGAGGCGTGAGTCAGTGGTGGGCTCGGAGTACGATGACGATGGGCCGTGGCGACAGGGGTTTGTGGTTAGAAACCCTAATCTGCTCCTCATATGACCCCTCTGATCGACAGGCACAGCAGTACACACACACACACACACACACACACACACACATGCACATATAGCTCTCTGAATAGTAGATCTTATAAAGCTGGATATACAGTCTGCTTATTTTCAACTTTTTTCCATTTATTCCACTTTTGTCGCAGTGGTGAAAAAGCACTTTGGATTTCAAATTTCTCGATGGCAGCAGTTTAGGACTAATCGCAGAAAAATTGCAGAAACAGCTTTATCTCCCTCCTGTGGCCGGCTAAGGAATAAATCATAAACCCCAGCATGATCACAACTCCAAGTATGTGAAATAAACTGCTCTATTACCTGGCCCATGCTAATATTGACAGCATGTTAGAGATGGAGGTGGGACATGTGGTCCACTCAGACCTGATTACAACTTTTAACTTTCTCATTTCTAAGAGGTGGAAGAACAACATTTCCAAGTTTAAGGTGTGTAATTGGTTTGCTCATGTCGGCTGGTTTGGTCTGAGTTGCGGGTTCTTACGTAGGTAACCACTTTTATCCGTGAATTCAGGTCACCGTATTTTCGTCCCACACTCACACTCGTGTGTGTTTGACGATCTGATGTCATGTCTGTGTCTTTACCAGCCAGCAGCTAAAAGCATGACATCATATAAAGATGTTGTTTAAATTAGCAGCAGTGCTGGGGCACGTGAATCAGTGTGTGTGGGGGGGTGACATGTGGGCATTTTTTAAGGTTTAGCTAGCTGCATCTTTTTTCCCCACTCATTTATGTGTCTTCTGCTGCATAACAACAAGGTCTTTGTTTGCTAGCCTTTTAAGGCCAACCAGGAAACATTAGCGATAAGAGAAGATGTGAGTCACTGTTTTTCCTCGGTGGGGTTGGGGGGGGTGGGGGGGGAATACATCCTCTCTTCTGGCCTCAACACCTTCCCTAATGAGAGGTGCTGTATATTGTCTCTGTGCAAACGCGTGTCTATGTGGCGTTAAGGTCTGGCTCCTAATGAGGTGCTGAGCCATTCGCACGGCCCACTCTCGCAGAGATTGGAAGAGCAACTCAGGGTGGGGTGGGGGACAGCTGGTGTGGCTCTGCTGGAGGTGTAAAACTGCAGAGGAGCAATTTAGGTACCCTGGCCTGCAAAGTAGATCCATTTGAGAGGAAACAAGGAAGGAAATCAGGAGCAGTAGCTAGAGGAGGAAAAAACAAAAAATTGATTCCAACGCTGCGGTGGTGTTTGATAGCACCAGCTCAGATTAGGTTACACCAACCGGACGGAGCTAGTCAGCTGGAGCCAAACAGCTGATGGAGATTATGGTGCATTGTTGAAGCGGCCGATGACAGCCAGGAGGCACAAATACTGATCAGCAGACGCGTGGCTGAGACTCATTTACCCTCCTTTAGTGTGTCATTTATTCAGCCGGTGTGTGATGATTTCATGCTGATTAATCCCATTCCTAAATGTTGTAAATGAAACCACTTTAAATGGTAGGAAGTCTTCTCATCATAGTGATGATTCTTAAAATCAGATGTTTGTTTTTTCCTGCCTGGCAGACCAGAATAATGGAGAGCAGATGAATCACTTTCTTTCTTAACAATAAGACGAATGCCAAATAGAAATTAACCAAATTCTTTCCAACATAAATGAACCTGCTCTTGTCTCCCTTTTATATTTGCCCTGCCTGTTCAGTGTTTACATTAAAAATGCCTTTACAGTTCAGTCCCGCTCAGCCCGACATGCTGTTCTGACCCATAAAAACCGAGGCTAACAGCCCCGGCTCTTTAAAGCCCGCAGATGCGGCTTCATTATTAACAGCTGTGTGTGTGTATGCATGCAAGTGTGTGTTAATTTTGCAGTACAACCCACAATCACTGCCAGACGTGCACTCGCGCTTTTTCAAATCCAGTTTTCCAGTCTTGATAACAACCACATGTTCGTGTCGTCCTGAAAATCTGCAGGTACGTGCACGGCATTTAATGCGAGCGCTTCTCAGCTGCCGTCTTCATCTAAAGTTCATCCTCAAAACCAACTTTTAATACCTAAATTGCATGTGTTGCTCTCCTCTGATCCTCCTCCAGCTGATGTCTTGGCTCAGACGTTTGTCTCACAGCTCATTGTGGAACCTGGCTGACTGTTACCGACGGTGATGGCCTGTGTGTCTGGAACAGGCAAAGGAAACCTTCAGACTGGTTTTACTTCAGTTTTTACTAAACTATCTCTATTGAGCCTGTGCGGAGTGTTTTTAACTAAAGACTAAGATTGTTCAGGATAATCCAGATGCCAGCCAAGGCTTATTTCTGCCACTTTGCGCTCCGTTGGGTCCCAGCTGACAAAGACAGCGGAGACTTCCCAGACCTGTCAGTGTGTTAATCTCCAAAAAGCTTAGCGCGAGATTCTTTTCAAGAAGAGATGAGTGTGTCTTTTTAGTGTACTTGGAACACTTCAGAAGTCAACGTAAATCATTTATGGATGAAGCATGAAGAAAAGTGGGTCAGCACCTTGGTTCCATGCTGGACACTCACATGGATCAGAGTCAGAGGAGGAGAAAGAGAGAAAAGGTTCTGATGGATTTCAGTTGGCCTTGGAAATGTTTATTGTTCAGGAGTAAAACTATTCTAGATCCACGCATGCTTGCTGATGTGAGCATTTTTGAGATTTATGGGCTATTCTGTGTTGTCTCCTCTTGGCTTTACCTCCCTGCTCTGATGCCTATTTGACCTTTGACCAGATATGACGATCAAAATCAACTGTTATAATGGCTGAAACCTTCTGACTTTTTGTGAAGGTCGCCAACGACAGCCAAGCAGTGGCACCTCAGATAGTTTGGGATAGCATCCTGGTAACATGACTCCACAGTTATACATTGTTTTATGCTTGTTTATTAGCTCTCCCCTAACGTTAATGAACAAAAATATCTTGAAGGTTTCAATTATTTATGGCTAAAATGCTCCAGCACGTTTTGTGTTTGTCTTCGAATTCATTTCTTTTTGAGCATGGTTGTGTTTCTCCAAGAGCAACAATGGATACAATCCAATAATCTCCCTTTTGTAGCTGCAGCAGAAGTCTCTATTGGTTCGGTTCAGGATGTTCAAAGGCCTGTTTTTCTCCCCACCAACCGTGGAGTTGTGCGTTAATGCTGTGTGTGTTTGTGTGTCTGTGTGGGGTGTGCTTTGACATGGCTTGTGCAAACCTGTTCTCTCCTCTTCAAGGCATATTTGGGGTTCCTTATTTTTGGGCCATCAGATCATAAGGACCCATTTCCCCTTGGAGGCCCCTCTGACCCCTTTCAGTCTGCACAGTCTCACACACACGCTTGCACAAGAACACACACACACACATATACACAACCACATTCTCCAAGAGTCTTTGAGTGGCTCCTATTGGGGGTTGTGACGAGTGTCCCGCAGTGATTGAGTGCTTCCTGGTGAAGGTTGAGGAAAGACTTGGTCACATGCAGGAGAGACCAGAAGGAGGGAACACTTCACTACAAATACATCAGGATGGACTTTCAAAACTGCAGAGATGGAACCGTCACAACAGCAAGTTAGCATGTTTTTAGGAAGTCAAGCAGGCAGATTAGCATTTTCCTCACAGGCGTGCGGTCGCTGCTGACTCATATTGTCTGTGATTAGTCAGTAAGCTGTGCAGC
Source organism: Takifugu rubripes (assembly GCF_901000725.2). NCBI lineage: Eukaryota > Metazoa > Chordata > Actinopteri > Tetraodontiformes > Tetraodontidae > Takifugu > Takifugu rubripes. The sequence goes on along the minus strand of NC_042286.1, from coordinate 5,036,525 downwards.
CATTCCAGTTTAGGTGTATGCCTGTGAGGATCAGCCTGGGAGAGTGTGTGTGGGTGTGCCAGCGTGCATACATCTATGTGCATGTTTGTCGTCCTGTTCGTTTTCATCACAGTTTCGATCTGAGGAGCAGGCGGCCAGGAAAGATCATTTCCTGCTCCGAAGACTGATTCAGCAGCATCCAGCTGTTGTTGTCAGTGTCTAGGCTGGCCGCCTGCTTTTTCCATACATCTTAATCATTGTTTGTCCAGGTGCCATATCCTCCGATCCCACCCCCATCTCCCATGATTCCCATGAGAACCAGCCTCAGATCAGAGATGTCTGGGCTCCTGTTCTATGTTGTATTGACCTTTTGATGTTGTTCTTTCTTCATGTGGTTATTCGGGTATCGACTTGCTGTCCAGCTCCTTATTGAAGGATCTATTCTTGCTTTCTCTGTAAATGTGGAAGGTACTCGAGGTCTCACCACAGGTTAGGTACATTTGTATTTAGTTCCTGTTCCTAAAGGCTCTAAGGAAATAATGGCAGCTGTGAGGATGATGGGAAAACAAACACGAGAGGAATAATTTAGGAGTGAAACTGATGGTATGGATGCCCTTCTGATGCAGAAGCTTATGTTTTTTCTTCTTTAAGTTTGATGTTTGGCAGCATAATTGCAGTTTTCATTAATAGTAACTAAAGTCTTCTTGACTTATTTACTTTATTATTGTTATTAATTATATATAATTATTACTTATTTATTTATGAGCTCCTCAAAGGTGCTTTATCTCCATCCAGAAGCAGGAACGGAGCTATTTGTTACGCATCATGGAACATTTGAGTTTTTCCAACTTTTTTTCATTACTTTTGTTGTATTTGGCAGCATGTCTCCACTTGTTCCCTTCAATCTTTTGATTTTTTTTTTTTCTCCAACACAGTTTATTATATTAAAAACAAAACCGTGAAATGTATAAAGGAGTAATTCAGAATGAAGTCAGAGCCACAGGTGGTTGATCCTTCTGACACACCTCATCTCACAGAACCTGAATGCAGTTTCGTAATGATCTTAATGATGTACTTTCTCTTTTTCGTTCCCTCTCACCCCCCCACCCCCGCCCCCTTCTCTACCTGCAGGTGGTGTACTCCTGTCAAAAACACACACTTCCACCGACACATGGATGACAGCGGGAGGCAGACGGGACGCGGGAAAGCGCAGAGCTGATACTGACACGCACAGCAATCAGCCATCTGTGGTCAGACTCCCGCAGCTCTGCAGCTGCGCTCTTCAGCTCCATCAGAGCACCAGCGCAGAGTGAGAGGGGATCTTTGTAGCTGCGTGGGGACGATCCTCGGCCAGGGAAATGCGAAGGCCTTGCCCGGCTCGGATTAGGCCCCTGGGGCTTCTTCTCTTGAGGACTGGCTGATACCCCAGCTGGATCTTCTGCTGACGCTTTCCTCTGTGACTGTCATTAGCTGCTAATGAGCTGCTGCTAGACAGGAAACGGACACGGTGCCTGTGGAGAGACAAGGAACCTCACAGCTGTTATTAAGAGGCCCCAAGTTCTCGAGGAAGGAATTTTTTACTTCCAAAGGAGAGGAACACTTGTTACATTTTTACTTGCTAATGATGAAATAATCTAGATTTCCGGACATTTATTTATAGATTTCAATTTTATAGATTTTATAAATTTTTCTTTGGTGTTTTTGAAAGTGTCCCTATGGAGTGAAGACAATCCATTTTTGTGAGGCACTTAGGGTTTTCTCGTTTTTTCCCTTTCTTTTTGCATTTTCACATTATTTTAATTTTCTTATGCCCTGAAGGATACTCATCGTCATGGCAGCAGCCTATCGTGTGGTTGTGAGCAGTGTGAGCTGCTATAACAGCGTGGTTGTAGACCGACGTACTCACTTCCATTCTGTGCATTACTGCTCAGGTCCGTGTGGGGCACTATCCCAGGGAATTGACTGCACCGTCGCTCACCGTGGCACGTGCTCCGAGCTCCTCAATGTGCCTGATTCAGCATACATTGACTCAAACAGTTCACCCTCCAACAATATTATCACTCAACAACTTTCCAACCATGGTAAAAATACCCTTAACATAGTTACCAGCTATAATGGCGGCTTGGAGCGGGCAAGCAGCAATGGCAGCTTATCTCTAGGCGAGGACAGCCCTACATGGCGTGGTAAAAAGAATCCTGTCATTGGAGGATCATTAAGTAACCTGAGTTCTTCAGGAAGTCTCAAGGATATTACCGAAGAAGCCATCAACTTGGCGAGTGGTAAGCTGAAAGAGTTTTCCTTTGACAAACTTCGACACTCTTCCTCAAGCCATGTCACATTACGTAAAGGTCGCAAAGTCCGTCCCGACTCTTTTACCCGTCGCTCTGCTGATCTAGAGATTATTTACGGCCACTTCAGCCCCCATAACGCAACAAACGGAACTACAAATGGCAATACACATGATATGGGTATTCCAAATGATGAGAACCTGCCCCCTTATGTGCCAGGGAGAGGAACAATCCTAGAGGAGATTAAGTTAAAGGGCAGTACAGGCAACTTGTCAACCAGCAAATTAAGTAGTGGTTCAAACAGCAGCCTAACAAGTATTGGGTCTTTGGATCAAAGTTTGAATGCAGTGGCCTCACTTTACCTCAACACCCTTGGAGAGGAAAACCTGATTTCCCGTTTACTTGAGAAGACACGGGCAGAGGCTGGCCCTGGGGGAACAGGGGGAGAGGACATCCGAGCCTGTCTCGATATTCTACTTAAATGTTCAGAAGATTTAAAGAAATGCACTGACATCATCAAGCAATGCATAAGACAGAAGGCTGGTGGAGAGTCACAGGAAGGAGGAGCCAGTCCCGACAGCATCTATAGGGCAGTAATGACTCGACTTAGTTCCTATTTAAAGAGACTACCTCTGGAGCTGGAGGGCATTGGGAGTTTGGGGAGCATGGTCCAAGGTGCACCTGGGAGTGGACACAATGATCTTGCGGAGCTTGTCAACACTCTGCATTCAATCCAGCAGGGGCCTTACTCTCCGATTTTTGGAAATGAGCAGCCCCCACGCTATGAGGATGTGGTACAGTCACCCCCTCTTCCAAAAACTGTTCCCATGCCATCCTTTACTTTTTCCAAATCAGATTCCATCCATAGTAATCCACCCCAATGTTTGCCAGCCAGAACCACTCCACTTACCAATGGACTGCAACATTCACCACCTTCCACTCAACACAATCTCTCCCCCCCAAGTGTTCCATCCCCCAGATCCTCTCCCACACAGTCTACATCCCCTTTCTGCACTTTCCCTACACCACCATATGCACAAACCCCTCCAGCATCACCAATGGAGGCACTATATATTGAAGAGGAGGAAGCCGACGTAGACAAGACATCAGATCAAATCTCAAAGCAGATATACAGCCCCACTAAAGTAACTATCAACCAGAACAAAGGTGGGGCAATACTGGGCCAGCCTATAAATCTATCTCATCCACACACATTCAATAACTCTTTAAATTTGCCAGCCCACAGTGGGTACAACCCCTCTTGGTCTTCCTCTGACACAAAAACACTTCTGGCACCTAAAGTTGCCTCACATAGGAATGATGACATTGACAAGCTGCTTATGGACTTGGAAAACCTCTCTCAGAGCATGAGCCACCCTAGGACTATTGAGCCTCCTCTTCCAGCCAAAACCAGGAAAAGAGAAGGAAGCCTTCAGAGAATTACTCCCAATGAGGCTGCAAATCAGGTCATCAATCAGCCAAAACTGTCCCAAGTTCAGAAGCCAGATAGTCACCCAGTCATGAACGGCCCAACTTCCAGGGGTCACATGCAGAGTCCCGCCCCTCCAAAGAACAGTGAAGTTCCCATGGTGGGAGAGGAAGAGGATGGAGCGCTGTTGTTGAGGATCCTGGAAAGCATTGAGAGCTTTGCTCAGGAGTTGGTGGATTCTGGGGCAGGAAGCACAGGGAGTGCTGAGAGGAGCAGTGGAAAAGAGCGGGAGGTGATGAGGCTCTTACAGGATACTCTTGCCACCACTGGTAGAGTTGAATCCTCTCTGGAAAGCCCAAATTCTCCAGCTCCTGCCACTACACCCATTGTTGCCCCAGCAATACCACCAAAAAAATCCCAAGCAAATACCACAGCCGTTTTTTCTACATCTGCACCCAAAACTGCCGCACCGGAAACTGTGTGCAATCCTTCTTCTGAACTCGCACCAGATGTTGCCCCTGAACCTCTGCCTTTACCTGAATTTAGACCAGAACCTACAGAGGAACCTACACCAGAAGCTATGGATATACCTACACAGTCCTCCACAAGTGATGCCGCCCTGGAATCTCACTTCCCCTCTGGAACAGCTGTACTGGAATGCTTGCATCCTTCCACCCATTTGGCTGAACCAAAATCTGTGGCGGCACCCGAAGCTCCAGATCCTGTTGCCGTCCCAATTGTAGAGGCAATAATGGACTCTGCTGCCCTCGAGTCTGGTTCAACTCTCCTCATTCAGCAGACACCAGAGGTGATCAGAGTAAGTCAAAAGCACACAATATAAAAAGAACTCATAAAATTCACATTTTTGTGCTATCTAGCTTTCATTTTTCTCCTTGTCCACTTAGCAATTAGCAAAAATCGTGTTCAATTGAGAATTCTAGGCAGAGATGAATAGCAGTGATCAAAATCCTGATACAGTTGTCACCCTAGCTCTGAATACATGTGTGTGCATGCACTCACTTACGCCCAGGGGATTGTTTAAAAGTAATTTAGTGCGGCAGATGTATTTTGTTTTGAAAACTCAAATGCAGGGTCACCTCGGGCCTTCCTAACCTAGGTGTTCAGTAGAGTTGGGAAATTACACGACAGACAAAACCCACACAGTTTTGAGTCACTGCTGCTGATTTCTCTTCCTGCACTAGTCCTTTTTAAACTAATCTAAATGTGCATCTCTCCTCATCAGCCTGCCATTGTTTTTTAGCCATATTTACTGATTTAAGCTCTGGTAAAGTGCCTTGGGGATTGTTAGGACACTTTTTTATGAGGTTACCATGGAAGCTGCAACAGTCAGAATAGCCAGTACTGAATCATGATCGCATTATGATTCGGTTTTCTGGTTCCCTGCCTCCATATTTCCTCTTATTGCTGCTAGCTATTCAGGTTTTCTTTTTTTTATGTTTTGCCTTCGCTCCTCTTTGTTTTTCCTCTCGGTGTCCTTCTTTCGCCTGCGTTCTAAGGGTCAGTCTGCTTTGACAGCTTCTCCTCCTGTCCTGCCATTGGCTGTCCTGTTATTTTGGGAGCGGTGAAAAACAGTTGTTGCTGTGTGTGGAGCAGCGCAACCCAGCAAGAGTTGCTGATTGGTGCCCAGCAGGAGGGGGTTTCAGGGTGGGACCCAGTGGGGCAAGATGTAGTGGGATCTTTTGGCTTACTAATGGGTTCGCTGCCCTCCACTGCACCTCACCCCTGGCTGAGTGAAGTGTGAGGACAGACTAAATTTGTACACCTCTCTGTACTATGGCATCCCGCTAACAGACTCACTGTCGCCACGGTGTAAAAGGACCTGTATGCTGGGGGTGTTCTGCGTGCAATCTCAACAAGATGTTTGTGTTTGTGTGCATTTCTGCGCATTTGCATATATGCATGCAGCATATTCATGTACCTGTGTAGGTTTCTGCACAAATCTTCTGTAGGAAATGTTGCTTAATTTGAAGTTTATCTGTGCCTGTTCATTTGTTGGGCCAAAGCAAAGGCAACCCAGTTACTGTGGGTCACATCTGAGGTCTGGAATACTTTCCTGACACCCTACACGCGCTGGCACCCTGAGGACTATACTAATATTCCTCACCCCCAACCTTGTCTCTGCCTAGGGTGCACATTAAAGTGCCAATCAGACTATAAACAAGACAAGCCCCCCTCGCACACATGTGAAAATACCCCCGCACACAACCACTTACACTGGAGAGATTTGTGGCTGTGTTTCCTTTGGCACTGGCTCGGCTTTGATGGGAAGCTGTGCTAAGCCCTGTGGGACATCGTGCGATAGCATCTTTATCTGTGTCTGTATGTGGACACATGTTTATTGTTCACTCTGCTGCTGACAGACTAATACAGGGTTTTCTGCACCCGTCAGAACAGACCCATTAATCTCCATGGAGACAAGGAAGCCGGTGAAAATAAACCTGAGGATTGGTCAAACTCAATGGCGAGATGCTGCCACAGTGATGCTGCACTAAGATGCAGCTAAATTAGCTGGTGGATCCTCAGCTCACCACCCTTTGCTCTGCGCGCTCTCCTAATCCCCAAAAATGGCCCTTGACCCTTGGCTGCCTATTGTTGTCAACGTGATGAATGCCAGTAGCCATTCTACAAATTGAATCAATGTTTGCTTGTGTCAGTAAAGATCGTTTTCCCTATTTCTGGACCTAATTGCTAACTGGCACATTCTTTGCTGAAAAAAGTGCCAAAATTGGCAGTTTCCTTTGGTGAATGCAAATTGCTGGGAAAATGTACTCTTCCAACCACTTCAATTTGCACGTGGTTAAGTGGCAACCAGTTCAGGCTGGAAACATGAAAAATGTACCTGCAGTATTCCCACAGAGCTCCTATAAGAGTAAAGTTTCTGTTGACTTGTTAGTGTAACTGTCCTCTCAGCTGAGGAGTCCGGTCTGATTTTCCGGCCCAAGAGTGAAGAAAGGAACCGCCGACCCTTCAGATCAGCTGTGTTTGGCACAGGGAGCCTTGATAATAGAGTAGAGGAGGCAATAAGGAGAAAAGCCTGGAGATGGAAAAGGAAATAACAAGCAAACAGGGAAGCCAACTGAATGACTGTGTGACAGCACAGGGGAGACTTTTTTCACTTGCAGAAGATGTGAAGAAAAGAGGAATTCCTGCTGCACTGCGGGTTTGTTGACTCTGGCACAGGATGACATCATTCCTCTTTTGCTTCCACAGGAAATAAGGTCACAGTGGGAACTTTGGCAGAAAAGGAAAATACACTTGTTTCAACCCAACAGCTCGAAAAGGCAGATGAATGCAGCCATTTATACGGTCCCACGTTCGTACACACAATGCCCTTCTGGGCCCGTTGCTATGTGTTAAAGGGTTTTTCCAAAACAGCTTGTACTCTCCAAGGTTAGCCGGAGAATATTCCACACACGCCTTGTTGATAGGCGTGAAGCGCAGAGAGCTGGGAGGCTCCGAACTGTACACGACTGGATCAGAAGAGAATTTCTCAAGCACACGCTGAACGTTTAATCAAGTGACGTCATGTTTCACCACTCGGAGGCCAGATACGACGGCGTCCAACTGCTGCTGTCAGCCATAGGCCCGCCCCACTGAATCCACACGCACACACACGGCCACGTCGCCATGCGAAAAGTTCAGTCCGAGTTGTTGCTGCGTAACTCTTTGAACCTCCTCCGGCGACACCATGGAAACCACCACAACATGTTTGTAAGCAGTGTGTAGCTTTTGGGATTCCCCCCCCCGCAATCAGATTGGAAGCGTACAGGTTTATTTTAGAATACTGTCAGTGTTGATGTGGGTGTGTCTGACTGTGTGTCCAGCGCTCCCGAAGCCCCCAACCCTGCCCTCTCTCTCACCCCCCACATCCTCAGCTTCTCTGCTCATCTCCACACTGTTACTATGAGCTCTCTATAAAATTGTAATACTTAAACTAGAATTTATAGCAGAGTGCACTTAAATAAATAAATAAAACTATGTGCTTTTATATTTACTTTAAATACCCACAATGCAGTGCAAAATTAGGTGAATACATAGATATACTTAAAACAATCACTGGATTCTTCAAATTCTATTTCAAATGGAAATGCTTCTTAAATTAGTGCTGATTTGATGCAATACATATTTTATTGTTGTCACAAGGGAACAAAGGATATATTTTGACATCTTTTGTTATCTGCTGTCGCTGCAGACTGGTCAGTATTTGCAGAATTGAAGTGTTCTGAGGAGTAGGAAGCTACTGCCCTCTAGTGACAGCTGGACTACAGGTCAGCCCGGACGTAACCTCATTTCTCAAATCTACAGCGCCATCTACCGGATGAACGGTGCTTCTGTTTTTCAGTCATTTTCACTTGAAGATTTGGTTTCCTAATGTGGATAATGACTGAGCCTATTTTATTGACTGTATTCAGTTAAAATTAAGTTAACTGGAGATGCATTTCTGCCACCTTATCCTTCATCCTGCCTGTTTTTTTGAATCTTGACTGCTTTCAAGTCTTAAGACAACCATGTAATGTAAAATCCGTAACGATAGCCACATGTATGTAAAGGTCTACAAGGTAAAGAAGTCAATAATATGATTATTATTAAATGTTAGCAGCTGATTTGCAGCTCTTCCTGCAGATAATGTTTAGTGAACCTTCCATCTAATCCACGTTGCTTTAGAATTTCTGCTCCATTTTGTTCGATTTCTTTCCCCATTCCTTTATATCATAAACAAGACTTAATTTACAACCTCGTTTTTCTGTCTCTTGATCAAAAAGAGCAACTGGAACTATTGTCCTAAACAGAGAGACATGCAAACACGTGCAAAATGACAGTCGTGTTAATTAGTCAGCCTTTGAGTTGCTGGTGGGCACATTTTCTTTTGTGCCACTTGCTCAGGTTTCCAGTGTTTATGCTGTGCAAGGTTAGCAGCTGTCAGCCTTCACCTCGGGCCGACACTATGCAGGGAGAGACCATTTAGATTGATGTGTTTAAGTAGTCGATCATTCCAAATCTTTTTTATCACTGATCTTTGAAATTAGGGTGTGTTTTGTGCATGTTGATATGCACGTGCCTCCTTCTCCATGAGCGGAAGCGTGAATAAAGCCATGGGAGCTGCATTTCCTGCTGCTGGCGCGATAACCCTGGGAAGTCTGCAGCTACTACTCAATCCAGGGAAAGGGTTGTAGCCATGGAGATGGCATTTGGCAGGCAGAGTCTGAAGCGTGTGTACCGGATAGGAGGGAGGGTCGCCTGTTTTAACTTCAGTTTCACTGCTCTGTAGTCAACCTATCAGTGCAGAAAATTAGTTTTATCCCTCATAAGTCCTGGCTTGTTTGTCAATAAATGCAAAATTAAAATGTTAATTTACTGAGTGCATTGCACCAAAGCAGGGAAGTTTATGACTTGATTCCATGACAGCCATTTCACACCAAAAGGCAAGTAGCAGTCAACATATGGAGGGATTTTATTTATTTATTTGAACTGTGGGAGGAAATGAAATAAAAAAAATGATGAGGAGAACAAAAACACTGCAATGCCTGGAACATACATGAATCACAGCTGTTAAAAATGACAAATATCGGTATTTCAGCCGTCAATCTCCAGTAGATTGATGGTAAAGGTACCGTAACAGTTCTGCCAATCTGGTTCCGTGACTGAAATTTCCATCTCAAAGCCTGTGTGATTGCATACGTGTATGTGAGTGTGTGTGTGTGTGTGTGTTTGTTGGGGAGGAGCGCCTTCGAGTGAAGTCTGCACAGAGCTTGGAGCAGAAATAAACCTGAAACAGGTTGTTATATTTAAACAGATACATTTACAAGTCAGCAGAAAGACACGTTTGCTTCAGCAGACATGTGCGTGTGTGTTTAGGAAGTCGTATTGTTCACAGTATTTACCTTCACTGCAAGAAACACCTGTTAACTCACTCCACACACACATAAGACACATGTGTCGGTGCATCTGCTGCAGCAGGACATGTGTGCACATTCAGTGTGGACGCAACAGTTGGTGGATGTCCACCACTTGCTGGACAGCTGAGCTTCTGCTTCGGTTGCACATGTCTGATGCATGCAGCGGACAGGCTGGTAACTCACCTGTCACTGCGGCCATGGAGTTGGATTTGGTTTGTTTAGTGGGTGGAGGGGAAAGCGTTGTAGTCCTCCAGACCAAGAGAACATATAGAACAGCAGAGAACAGAGCCTTTTTGTAATCAGAGAAAGAGGGATGGGATGGATCCCGAGCTGTTTCTTTATATATTCATTAATGGACGGCCAATTCTTACTGTGCACTGTTTCCTCCTGCAGCACGGAGGGTGAGAAGTCATCATGAAGGAGGACAATGTGTCCTCATGTGACCATTGGCTTCACTACAAGGCCCAGTTGTTCCAAAGAAGTTTTGCAGAGGGACCTTGAGTGGCGCTTAGGCGAAAGGTGACTCATATTTCAGGAAAAACAGTGTGTGAGCGGCGGAGCAGCTTAGATGATTACAACTTAGAGTTTCTAAATCCTCCCTCGTCAGGGGTCACTAATCTGCAGAACCCATTATAGCGCGAGCAGCAGAAGACTCTCATACTGCTGTGAACTCAACCTCAGTGGAAACCTGTTTAGTGCGCCAGAGGCATTGTGAGGAATTCAATAGTTTCTCTTTATTTCCCCAGTTAGTGGCGGCCATTGATGTAACAGCATGTTTGAACAGTACACGATGGGCTTTGTTTGTTGCGTCGAGCAGGTTTTAGCTGGACAGGTTTAAAAATAGGGTCCCTGCAGGCTTGAGTGTGGAGTGTATTACTGGGTAAAGAGTAAAGGGTGTGGAGGCTGGTAGATGTAGGAGAGGCCTGAAAATCTTGGATAGAAAAGTCAAGTTTGATTGGACTTTTTCGCTTGTTCTCACTCCTGAGAGGGTGTAGGACAGAGAGAACCACCATCCACAACTTTTGTTTTATTTCCCTTCAAACGTCAGAGTGTCTGTGTAATCCCAAGAGTTGAATTAAATTCTGGCAATTGGTGAGTTTCAGCTCCGACTCCGTGTGCGCTTGTGCTTTTTGAAGTCCGAGCGAGACTTAATGCCTCTTAAGTCTCGAGCACGACCTGCGAAATAACCCCGTGTCAACAGATGAAACAACAGGTGGTTCGGCTGCTGATTCATCACCCCCTTCCCGGATCGCTCCCCGGGAAATATTTGGGCTCGCTTGTTCTTTGCGCTCATGTTGAATTAGCGTTTTCGGCTCCGCCTCTGATTTGGGGTTCAACTCCGGGTTCACACTGGACAAGCTTTAATTAGACACGGGGGCCTTACGGGCTTCAGATCCCGCAAAACACAGATATGCAACGTGGCCGAACAGCCTTTACACCCGCCCCCCCCACCCCCAGCCCCAGTGCTCGGACAGCCGGTTTGGTCCGAAGAGAGAGAGAGAACGTGCGTGTGTTACCATAGTCCGGCATGGCTCATGTTTCCCAGTTGCAGTTTGTCAGAGCTGAACTGGCAGCAGGCACCAGTGAGACCACACCGAATTGCATAATCCAGGACGGACGGCCAGGACGACGCAGAGGTCTTTCTTCCCGGCCGGGGACGCCCCCGGTTTCAAAGCTGCAGGTGTGGGTGCCATGAGTTTGCCTTGGGGCCTTTACGGTACTGCTGGAGCATCGGGAAGCATCTCTCTGCTCGGTCGCTGTTTGCTGGGGTGCTGCTTTGGGGGGGACACCAGTGGAACCAGGAGAAGAGGAATCTGCCACTGTCAGGACAACTGAAAGCTACACACAGGATTTTGTAGGCGCGTTTGAGCGGACGGTGAATAGTTCACTTGTTCGGTGACAGAAGAGCTGCGCCGGTGGCCCCGCGCTGGCCCCGTCCTATCCAGGGGTTGTGTGTCTCAGCCCCGCCATGATGATCAAAGAGACGTCACTGCGAGGGGATCCCGACCTGAGAGGGGTGAGCTGGCCTTCCTGGCCAGGGGGTGTGACTTTGTGCTCCCCCTCACGTTTCAAGAAGAGACTCAAGTCCTTCCAACAGCAACAGGTCAGTCCGTGCCAGGAGCCGGATAGAACCAGGTCCAAGTCGGGACGTGCACTGAATACTCCTTACCATTTCATTTATTCTAAACATACAGCTGATCCGCCGTGTCCTTAACCAGAGGAATGACATGCCGGGGACGGGCAAGGCTATTCTGAAACACTTACCAGCTGGTTTTAATAGGGCGAGGGGCCGTAGGAAGAGAGTGATAGAATGATCTCGGTGAAGGAGCGGGGGTGGGAGAACCACAGCTGTCCTGCTTCAGTACACCCTCAATGAACGCCCTGAGACGGCACGCCAAATCACCGGCCTCCACCGAGCTACTGCCCGAGTACCTTGGACTTAAGTCCAGTGCATGATCTCATCATCTGACCTTTTGATTTCTATGAATACACTCAATCCAACGTTCACAAGATATAAATATATGTATTAATACAACCTGCTAAGAAGTGCTTTTTTTGGTTCACTGGTGTCAAATTAACCATTATGTGATTGATTGAAATTCCTGTCCTATAATCACACATTTACTTGCTGACTGCCTGCAGTGTTTCTACCTACCTTTTGCCACCAGTCATTTCGAAAATGAGTCATTTACGGTTGGAGCGATGTAGCAATGTGCGACTGTCACATGATCTGAGAGCAGCGGCGCTAAGCTGGACTGGATAAACCCGTGTAACTTACACATCAGGTAACCCTGCTCACCCGTTCCCGGCACATCACACCTCTTCTCTCTTTTCAGGTCCAGTCCAAAACCGGAAAAGAAACCCGGCACGCCTCCACCGAGCCCCTGCGCCGGCCACAGCCTCGCCCGCCCCCCACGCCCGCTCCCCAGCCCTCCCCCGGCTCCAGTCCATAGTCACCCCTCCTCCGCCTGCCATCACATTCCCAGGTTCTACTACCCTCGCGGGCTCCCTGCCACTGGTCCAGTCGCCAACCACGATGCCGCCATCGCTGCCATCGAGACAGGCCTTCAACGAGTTTGAGGAGGAGAAGGCCGACATATGAGATGGGCAAGATTGCCAAGGTCGGCAGCTCTTTAACTTGAAGCTACAGTCTTTATGCTGCTGTCTCAGCTCAACAGTACCGGATGGATTTCAAGGTTAATTAAGGTGTTGCCTGTGTTTTTCTTCAGGCCTGCGGGTGTCCGGTCTACTGGAAGGCCCCCATGTTTTACTCAGCGGGGGGCGAGAGGACAGGATTTGTCTCCGTTCACTCTTTTGTTGCGACCTGGAGGAAGTAAGCTAGACCACCTCGTCCATCTGGGTTATAGTAATAGGAAGCTGTGAGTCTGATGGGCTCCCGCCTCTCTCCTGCAGGTTGCTGCACAGTTGCCACGATGATTCATCAAGGTTTATTTACCTCCTCGCAAAACCCGGCTGCAGCTACCTGGAACAGGAAGACCTTATTCCTCTGCTGCAGGTGGCGCTTCCCAACAATCACCCGTTTTTGATTCCGTTTTTATTACTTATAAAGACGTGCGTTTACTGCGTGTGATAACTACTAGCATGCCAATTTCAGTGTTTCTGCTCACATATTTACCTGGATCCCCCTTCATGCTAATACGTTGCTCCATCATGTTTTTAAGATGGCTCGTTAAGGATAAATAGACTTAAACACATCCGTAAGTGACTGTTAGGACGTTTCTCAAAACAGCCACCACAGCTTCTGTGACTCCTGGTTGACACATGCTGCCTTAATTTCTTTTCAGAGCTTCTATGACCGGTGCAAGTTTTTTTCATCAGTTTTGGGTTCAGTGTTTGTTTTTTCCTGACGGTTTCATTGAACTCAGGTTCTGACGACCAACTTCTGCCAAAGTTCCTCTGTCGTTTTCCACAAACATCTTGGCGGTGTTTTATTTTGTCACTTCCTGTTTGTGCCCGTTTAGGACATAGTGGATACACATCCGGGTCTCACGTTTCTGAAGGATGCGCCGGAGTTCATTCCCGGCTACATCACCCACGGTAAATGCCACAGGAAACCTGTTGATATTTTGTGGCTTAAGCCTTCCAACAATCTCTTTACTGTTAATCTTTTGGGGTCTTTTGCGTATTTAGTTGAAAGGGGGCCGTTTTATTGTTTATTTTATACATTCGTATTATCTACAGATTGTGAGAGACCACAGTGATTAAAACCACCGTCGCGACTTTGAAATCCTGAATCCTTCATATCCTGTTTGAAGGCTCCTCTGAGCAGAAAAAAGTGATTAAGCTTTTTCAAACATCAGGATTCCTCAGATCCTCAGGGTGAAACTTCACAGGTCCGACAAATAATAGCCGTGGCTTCTCAGAAGCCTGTTTTTCCCAGAAGGCCTTGTGCTCTAATCACAGATACACCTTCTGTGTTTTTATTAGCTTTAGCAGCGTCACTCGCGCCTGCCTGTGCGGCTGCCTGTGGTCACATGAGTGCCCTGGAGAGCACATGTGTGTTTTATCCAGAGCTGTGCTTGCACAGAGGCCTCCACTCTGTTCACCGGGGTGCTGCGACAGTCATGGAACGTCCCCCCTCACTATCCCGCAGCAGAGGCATCCTGACCCCACACATGCCCATATAAGACATTTCCTTCAGCTCCGGTCAGCCGATGGCTACCGTGTGAGGCCACAGTAGCCATGGGAACTCTGCATGCCAGGAAATGCTCAGCTACGCTCTTTAAGTGCAAGTGTTTCCGTGCCAGGGTCGCGCCGAGCTAATATTCGGAATGGAGACAAAAAATCAGGAGTAGTGGAAACACATCCAACTAGCAAGTTTAGAATGTCAGAAGAAACAGTTGAGAAACTGTGTCTGAGGGCAGCCTTTTCGGATTGGAATTCTATTTCTGCTCTGTTTAGTTTGACTGCACGTGGTCTTCCTCTCAATAAGCGTGTGATTGTCCAGGTGATCCAGCGGATATCTACGTGGTGAATCGTTCCTGGACGGGTCGCATCACCATGATGGAGCTGCGCCGCAGCAACTTCCTGCAGACCTGGGCCCTGCTGGAAGAAGGAGGGACATCAACCAGATCACCGAACTACTTCTCTACGAGCACTTCTTACGTCATCTACTGCAAGTTCTGGGAGCTGGACACCGACCATGACCTTTACATCGACCCAAAGACCTGTCCAGATACAACGACCACGGTGAATCCTTAAAACGCCGAGGAGGAAGAATGCAGTCTTCAGGCTACACAGATGTTTATGATGTGTAAATCTATCGCTTCTCAATTGAGTGATGTCCACAGAGGTTGAAATATGAAATGTTTGTGGACATTTTGAAGAAATCTGCTTCCATTTTGCCAAACTTTGATTCAGTCCTTGTGCACAGAGGTGCACACACTGGTTTGTTGCAGCGCCCATTTGTTTTTGCATCTCTCAACTAAATATATTCCTCCCTCTCTGCCCCGACAAGCCTCCTCAAACAGAATCATTGAAAGATTGTTCTCAGGGGCTGTTTACTCGTAAGTGGGAACACACATAACAAAGCCAGGAGCTGATTGACTTCACCATAACAACCGGTGGGGAAGATGAATAATACCTCTTTATCTTTGGTTTCTAGGGGCAACGCAGTTGCAGAGGGAAGGCAGGATGAGCTACGCTGAGTTCGTCTGGTTCCTCATATCTTGAAGAAAGACAGCAAGAAAACGACACCACCAGGTGGATGGATGCTGGAGGCAACACATGTTGAAAGCAGTCGGTTTAAGCAAGCGCGCCCTTGTAAATGTGACCAAAAAGATTCTCCGTTTCTCCAGCACATCGAGTACTGGTTCCGCTGCATGGAAACAAACCGATGGCGAGCGGCTGCTTAATCCATGTAACTAGCTGGAGTATTTCTACGAGGAGCAAGTTGTGAGAGGATGGAGAGGAATGGGCATCGAACCCCTGCCCTTCCAGGATCGGCTCTGCCAGATGTTGGACTTGGTTCAAACCAGAGAGCCAAGGTTTAGTGGTCAGCGCAGAACTCCTCAATCACCTTTTCAACTGTCCCTTCCTGTCCTGTCTGGATGTAGTCCCTACAGGCACTGGTTCTGCTCTCGCCCCAGGGTAAGATAACGCTCCGCGACTTGAAGCGCTTGCCGGATGGCTCACATATTCTTCGACACCTTTTTCACAACCTGGAAAAACTACCTGGAACCACGAGCAGCGAGACCCATTTGCTGTGCAAAAAGTGGGACTACTCTTCCCCCCTCACATGGATTATCTCACTGGTTTACAGTCTAAAAAACCATTTAAAGGCACAATAGCATTGAGCCATCTTCATCTATAGAGGTATTTCTGTAATACTTGGTGTTTCTGCTCGTCCAGGACATTGACAGTGAAGGTCCAGAGCCATCAAGACTGGGATAAATATGCCTTCAGAAGAGTATGAGATATTTGGGGTGGCGGAAGAGACTGCAAATGAGCAGCTGCACGAGGGGTAAGACCGAGTCGTTCCTGCCGATGCGCCTCATCAGTTATCAGCAACCTTCTGTGTATCTAAGAGCTAAACTGTCCTCACAGGTCATTTGATGATGACTATGAATCCGAGGAGCTGCAAATGCCCCGGAGAGATTGCCAGTAAAATGGAACAAACTTGTCATATCCGACCTGACGGCAATAAACCTGCCACCCTGGAGGTCCTCTCTCCTTCTCTGGAACTGACTTATTTAAAAAACAAGGATGTGAGGATAAAGAAATTGTCCTTCAAAAGACTTGCGGAGGGCTCCTCTGAAGTGGTTTGTTGGGTTTTGTGTGTGTGAGACCAAGAATCGACACTCCTCCTTGTCTGGTGCAATAAAGCGCTCAGAGAAAAAAGTCTCCACCTCAGCTCTTCAGAGAACAAAGAGAACAAAGGGAGGGGGGGCATATGAAAGATAAGCTCTTAAAGGACAGTGATGTAATAACTCTTGTAAATTCTCTACTGACAATCATGCCACAAGACAATCACCTGATATCTCGCTGCCACTGTGTTCACGGCTGACCGTCAGTCAGAACCGGCCTCTCACTGTGCGCGAAACAGCACCTCTCTGTGGTGAGGGGCGGAACTGCATGCCATCTCCTGTATCATGGCGGGCCAACTTTTCCAGGAGGTTTTTCTAGGTCAGTGCTCCACCTCCGCTGCTCTATTTAAAGTCCAGCAGTATCAGCGCTCCACCTCAGGACTCCCTTTTGAAAACATTTTTACACTCTGGAAGCACTAATGGATGAATAATCCCATCACTGCCATGTGTCTCCTCTGTCAGTAAACGCAGGAAAACTGGTTGACCGCTCCGTCAAACTCTCTGGTAGAGTTGCCCACGCATATCTGCAGGTCACACGTGTAATTATGCAACAGCTATGCACCACTGTGAGCTCGTTTCCAGCGTTTTCTTTTTCTCACCATGCCGGAGTCCCTTTGAAATATTTCGACCTGTTTTTGTCACTGGTGCAGCCACCCTTCTAGAGTCGTGCCAGCTCTCTCTGAGGCATTCTTCCTGTGGGGCGGGCGCCAAACACACCACTGACAATGCATCAAAAGGGCCGCTTTTTGGCCTCGGCTGGACAGAAAACGCCCCAACTCCGGTGTTGCGTCGTAAGGCTCTTTCTCCATGCCAGGCTTTTCTGGAATAGGTAATGTGAGATTATTCCACTGGATTTTAGCTGACTCAGCATTAGGAAAATATGAACCACCCGCTATCGAAGAAGCCGTATATTTTTGGATAAAGTAAACCTTTAAATTAATGACAGAGCTGCACTCTGGCGGGGAAACGCGCAGGGTTGCATCCCGGCCTCCCTGTAATAGCCGGTTGAGCTCGTGTGTGTGTGTGTGTGAGCGTGCTTGTAAATCATGGGCAAGGCCGTGTTTTAGGAAGCGCGTGATGCAGCACTCTCAGCTCTGGGCCCTTATAGGCGTTGCCACGGGAACATTGTCTGTATTTATCAACTGTAACTTGCTTTACGGAACATATGCAGCAGGCTCTAGTCGCCACCCCACAAGGATGGGGACTTTCAGCTCTGCAGCCACTGTAAATGTGCCCGACTGTATTTAAGTGTATTATTGAACGAACAGTAAAAACAAGGTTTTTAATGCTTTTTTTTTCCCTCTGTATTTGCTGCGCCACTGTGTGGCTCGGGGCGGGTGGGGTAAATTATGTCAGTTGTGTGCATTTTTCATGCATGGTGGAGTTGACTGGGAGAACCTCTGGAGAGCATGAGATGAATCCCATCCGGCGAGGAACAAGGCCGCTGGAGGAGACGCCGGCTCATCGGGTTGGTGTTCCTGCAGAACTGTGGACGGGAACGGAACAACATCTCTGGTGACTCTGCCTGTCACACCATGCAGGACTGTTATTGAGAGACAAGACTTTTGCTTTGAAACTTGATGCAACGTTCAAATCATGACAGTTAATCTGTTGGCTTTTCTCTGTTCGCTCTCTTTTTTCTTTCTTTTCCCTCCGTCTTTCTTCGCTTTGTCTGAGGTTTCAAAGTTTAAATAAATATATTTCAAGATTGCTAATTGAAGATTCTGTGAGGGTTCTTGAGGTGAGGATATGTTCACTGAATGGGTGATTAGGGCACTTTTCATAAGGACTTGATGACCAAGAGAACCTCTGAATCAGTCCAGTTAGAGACGTCATCAATGTCCTCATTAGCAGACCGATCATCAGGTAACATTGATGTAGACAAGAACAGATTTTTCCAGCGAGCTTTTTTTAGCTTACATCATTTAGCTTTAATGCCCATAAAGCCGCGATTCTACCTAATGGTTAAAATAATCAAGTCAAAGGGGGAAAAAAGTCCTTCTTGTCCAGATTTCCACTTTCTCTCGCCTTGAATAAAATGATTGTGTTGTGGATTCTCTTTTCGCATCGTTCCTCCGGGGTGTGATTCATGGTAAACCAAGCACGACTGCAAACAAAGCGCTTCTGAAGGGGATTTATTGTTCCAATTGTCCTGGGAATGGTGTAATGGCTGGCATTTCACTGCGTTGTGATTTTGTACATGAGCGCTGTGTTTTTCCGTGGAAGGTCGGAGCCGTTCGGTCATTGTTTGAGATGGCGCTTTGCTGCTGGATGACAAATGCTGGGGATGAGGCAACCAGATTGCTGGCCCACCTCCCCTGAATTAAACGCATTCCACTGTCATGAGCGCCAAACCAACACCAGACCAACAGAAGATGATCTGTGGGTTAGAACAAATGACAAAACTGGTAGAGCAGCCATGATCCAGACCGGAAAACTCCAGAAACGATCAAGGGGGATCATTTGGTTATATTACAGGGAGGAGGGTGTGTGGGCACCGAGGGTCAGGAATCAGGCCGAGCACATACCTGTGATACCAGAGACATACGCTTTGGATAAATCTGTGGGGGACAAATCCCTAAAAGAATGACGAACTGGAAGCCATTCTCATTATTGGAGACGTGCAAGGACAGCAATGGCTCTTCAAACAGGCATCCTCGAAGATGACAAACGCGGGCATGCTAGCGGTGTCGCGCTAGAAATGCCACGAGGCCTTTTCCCACAGTCTTCAGTCTAAAACAGACTCCGTGTTCTTTTAGAATCAGCGACTCTCAGCTCCATTATCAGAATCCTGGGTAGCGTTTGTGTACAGTAGCAGCTGTTATGCTAATACCCAGCTAAGCTTGAGCAAACGTTCCAGTGTATTTGCTCACAGGCGTGTGTAGATTATAAGCATGTAATCATAGTTTCCGATTTTATATCAGTTAAGTGTAGCTTAACGGTGACCCACTGAGACAGTCAAAGCCACTCATGATCACCAGGGGGCGCTAAACACGAAAATACCTTGCTTGAGCAAACGGCAGCATTTTGCAATTTAAAGCCACATTTTTATTTATTTATTTATTTTTAAAATTTTGTTTTTCTCCTGTACTGAGCATAAATGATCATTTAGGTTTAAATACAGTCTGTTGCATTCTGAAAATTGCAGCGACTTCTCTGAATTTTGAAACCTTGCATCATGAGCATTCTTGCCAATGGGTATGAAGTCTATAGCAGATTACACTAAAATATACCTCAAACGACAGTTGGGTGAGAGATTCCTGACAGAACTGTGTAAATGAGGGAACGGGCGACAATAACATATTGAACCAGCTGTCAGAGCTGAAGCTGTCAACAGATAGAGCATCTAAAACCACCCCCCAACTCTCCAAACCTGATATAAGTGGCTCAAACCTTTGCCATAATGGGACACTGGACTTAAAACATGTAATAAATGTGATGCGTAATAACATGACTTGGCATTTTTGAGCGGAAATGTCCCTCTTAGACCTGCAGACAGACAGGTTTTATTATAAATGATGACGGGATCTCTGTTAGAGGATCAGCCAATGTCTTTCTTTCCTGTTGCAGACACACACACGCACACACACACACACACACACACACACACGCACACACACACACACACACACACACACACACATAAAGGAGACATGTCTGCACTTGTTGGTGTGCTGAAGGTTTTGGTTTGCTTCCTTTGAACTTGTGATGAGCTAAATTCCACAAAGTCTCAGACACACACACACACGCACACACGCACACACACACACACACACACACACACACACACACACACACACTCTCACACAATCGATCTCAGCCTCCTCTTGCTGCCAGACGCCCATTATCATCTGTCACCTGGTGCCGTGAACTCGTACTCACCGATCACGCTCGTGCAGACACACCCTCGTGCACGCGTGCAGACCAACGTCACAATTAACCTCTCAAATCCCACATAGGAGCTGGCAGCATTCCAGAAGCTTCTGCTGCCGCTTTCCCTGCTCCGCTTTCTCCGTCCTGCAGGAAGATGGAGTCGATACCATCCGATGGCTGCATACTTCAAAGACCTGTGTCGAACAGAGTGTGTGTGATTACAGGGAGGGCTCGCTTTAAAGGGCCTCAAAGTGGAAAAATCCAAGAGCAGGATGGAGAGAGAGGGAGAGCGAAAGCAGCTGGGCTGGTGGTAAACATCTGCTGGAGGTCTGGCCCTGACGTTCAGGGGGAAATAGCTGCTTCGCTGCTCCAGGATCTGCTCCCTCCCGTCTCATCCAGGCTTCTCCATGGAGATAATCTAATGCGGGCCGCTACCAGGGGCCAGATCCACTTTGGCTTTGTTAACCCGCTCGTTGGAATAAATGGACAAATCACATGTTTCCCCTCTCACGAGCAAACATCCACACGGTGTCAAGTTACAAGCTGTTGCGCAACAATCAGTCCTCCCTCATTAATGCAGATTTGGTGGATGACGTCAGTACCGGAGCCTGATGGAGCGCTGCTGGAAACCAAGCTCGTACCACATCTGCATCGGCCCCGGATGATCCAGAAATAATCTCTGATCGCCAGGACTTCATTACCATTGTTATTATTCTCCTGACCTGCCAGCTAACCTCAGCGGAAAATTTGCATCGAGCTGACGCTGCTGAGTGCATCAAGGTCCAGCAGAAATGGCAACGAAAAAGGAAGGAAACGCACAGAAATGTATGTCTGTGTGTATGAGTGTGGTGAACTAGAGATAGAGGAAGTTTGAAAACAAACACTCTCGGGACTGTAGCTCGTTACCGGGTTTCAGTTCTGGGAAAGTTGTGGGAACCTGTAAAATCTGGTGCAGATGTGGTTGTTTTTGCAAGCGCGCCTCTGATATGAATTATGAATCTGGCAGTGTCCTCCCGTCCTGTGATCCTGACACCTCCTCGCCAGCATCACCCGTGTCTTAAAGGCGGGCGCCGACACGCCTGAATAATTCCCCCCCACACTTTAAAACCCCTCTGTGTTTAACTGTAGCCCTGCAGCCCGCTCAGGGACGGCCGCTGACGCCAACGCGTCCTCCCCACGTGTGTCACATCTGGGCCCTGATTTCTGGGAGGGAAAAAACCAAGCCTGTAGCCACCGTGACCTTTGAACCCGTCAGCTGATGGATGCTGGGTTCCTGGGACTTTGCCCCGCTGTCTCAGGCTACCCCTGGGATGCAGCGTTAACCCCCCTCAAATGGGTTATTCAACACAACCGTGCATTATAAAGCTCTGTGGTGCCGCTTGAAAGGTTCTGCGTGACCAGTGGGTCCACAGTGACAGGTCAGATGGCTTGATATAAAGAGGGGGCATGTCATAATGAAAGATAAATACAAACCAGCCCAGACTGGCCCCAGCCTGCTTTTATTTGTTAGTGCTCACCCACCCTTCTGGGCTCAACTCAACCCCTCAGGACAGCAATTCTTTAGGCCAGAACAATATGTCATACATGAATGTATGGTCCGTTTTACAGCAGCGTTTGGGGAGGAATACAGTTAAAGCCCCGTTTGGAATGTCCATGTAAAGCTTTTTTGGGTCCTTATTTAGCTTTTCTGCCCCCGGGCATCAAGGGCCCCTTATTTTCTATTTGTGTCTTATCAGGTTTTGTATTTTATAATATATTTTACTGGACTTTTTATCTTACCTCTTCTACTGTTTCGCTTCAGCACTTTTTAAGGGTTTTTAGAAATGATGTTTGAGTTATACTGAGTTAAAAACTCAGGCAGCAGTTGGTAAATACGGTACTCTGACTGCTAAATGTACCAATCATTCGTTGCTGTATGTGAATGAAACAAATGACGCGTGATGAAACATTCGTGTCTTCAATGAAAATTAAAGATAATTCCGTTTCAAAGGGGGGGAACTTTTGTTTTGGAATTCCCGTTGCGCGCAGCGTGCGTTACGGTAAAGTGGGCGGGCTTTGACCCACATGTGCGTTGCGCTTGATTGACATGGCGGAGTCTCGCAGTACGCGTCGCGCCGTGCCAGTAGACAGTCGGGACAGAGCCTGGGAATAAAAAACGCGCAGCCCCGTCTTATTCAAGACCATTTTATTGCAGCGAGGTGAGTTCTTTTACACTTCTCTACCGGCACGAGCCCTTTCTTGCCACCAAGAAGGCGGCTGGAATCGGACGGAGGCGACACTCGAAAACTTTTAGAAGTGCGTGTCTGTGCGTGAGCTTGGAGAAGCCGAGCGCTGACGCCGGCAGTCTGGGCCACTTGGCCAGCGCAAAGGAAAAAGGAAAACTGCTTCACAGAGGAGGAGGAGGAGGAGGAGGAGGGGGGGGGGGGTAGAGAACCGAAACTTTAAAGAAAAATACATTTTATTGTTTGGAAAGTACAAAGAAATTCCGCGTTGGCTCTTTGCGCTTCTTAGCGGGGCGAATGCGCGTCTTTTTGGGAGTGCGGGTTCCCGGTGCTTGTGCTTTAGGGAAAGAATGCGTGTTTTCTTTTTCGTCTCTGAGGACTTCGGATGGAGTGAGTGCGCAACAGGAGAGGAAATCTTTCTTCTCCGGCTCACTTCTGTGGAGGACGAAACGCGGCGGCTGCGTTGCGGCCGCGCAGACGTTGGTCCGGGATGTAGTTTGCTAGAAAAGAAAAAGGAGGTGGGGGAAATCAGGAAATAGACACTTTTTATTGCTGGAAAAATAACTTGGAGTGGAAGATGCTGAGGCAGTCGGATTTGACAAGGCGGTTGCGAAATGGTTGAATTGACTCTATTTGGAGTTCTGGGAGTTTCGACGCGGCGCGACTTTGTGCGCAATGGAGAGCAAATGTAAGAAAAGTGAGGTTTGGAGAAGACAAAACTCAACTCCAGCAGATCCTAGCATTCCTTCCAGCCAGTCTCTCTCTCTCTCTCCCCCCCCCCCCCCTCTCTCTGAATCGACTACGTGTCTGTGTTTGTGCAGCAAAGACAAATCTCTCGGCCGCCTCTGATGCAGACGTGGAAATCAAACATTGGTCTCCTGCTCAAGGCGAACGGTTATCAGCCTTCCACGTCCTCATTCGAGACAAAATACCGAATCTAGGCATTCTGGGACCAGCGTGATTGGCCCCCGTCTGTCCGGCAGATGTGCTCGAAATTGGGGAGGGAAAAAAAACAAAACAAACAAATTAAAAAATTGGAGATGCCAAAAAAATAAATAAAAGGAAAGAGGAGGTTGTTGAATTAAGGGTGGTGGGGGGCTCTGGCTCTGCAGTGCTCTGGATCCAGTGGGCACGTTGGAGAATATAGACACGCACGCTGACTTTTTTTTTCATGGGGGAGAAGGAGAAATCCGATCCCAAATACGTGACGTCAGATGAAATTCCTTTGGTGGAAGCTGATGTGGCCGTGTGTATTTCCCTGATATTTCGGCGTCCATCTTTTAAACAGAGGGTCCATTTTTCTGTGCGCTTGGCCGAACACCCAACCTTTTGAAACTGTCCAAGGGCCCCATGGTGGCGCGTCCCGAGCCCGCTCAGATTGTGCTTACTTAACCCTTCTCTCCAGCTTTCCCGGGTTTGCTGCTCACATTGTTTCTCATCCTGCATCTCAACGTGTGAAAGGAGGTCCGAGGGGGCTGTGCTGCGGGGGGTGTGGGGGGGGGTGTTGTCGTTTTTTTACAATGATGAGGCGCAGATGGGTCATGGGAAATAAAGGATCTCCGCTGGTGGGTTTGAGGACCTGTGTAGCATCAGGTTTCAAGGTGTTGAGCTGATCCCTGTTTCCCCCGGGTGTCCGAGCGGAACAGGGATTTTGTATCCGTCCTCTGGTAGTTAAGCCTCTTTGGCTTCAGCATTTATTCCCAATGAGAATGTAAACAAAGCTCATAAGCGGCATTTGAAATGTTACAAGAGCCACTTTGTTTCTGCAAATCTTAGAGGAAAATAATGGTTTCGGCTTCAGTCCTTCGTTGAGGAATGAACAATAACAGTTTGCCCAGAGAAACCCCCTTTTTTCCTGTGGTTGTTGTTTTGTTTCATGCTGAAGTTAGGTTGGGGGGGGGGTGTTGTTGTTTTCTCTGCTTTTACATGGGAAAGGCTGGAAATAAGCCTTTGATATAACAACGTAGCACTATATAAGTTAATGAGCTGCACTCTGGAGCCGTTTCAGCTCTTTGACAAGGTACAACGAACCCCCTGTAAACACCCCCTACCCCCACCCCCGCTGCCACCTCCTCGAGGTGCTTATTTGTACGTGATTTTAATGGAAAATGGCAGAATCGTGATGATGCTGAAATACATTTTTGTCCCCTGGATTCATACCAGGGATTTCAGCCAGGTGAGAAATCGGTCTTGACATGTTTTCAGCTGTTTTGTCACGTTGCTATTTCAGGTAACAGAACTCTTCACGCGTGCGCTCTGGTACAAAAGGAAAAAAGTCGAAAAACAAATAAAAACGCCTCCGTGCACGTGTTGGATAAACAACAGCTGATCTCGCCCTCTGCTTCTGTGACGGCTAACGCTCCAACGCCTTCATTTTAGTCATTTTTGAATCCCAACTTCCAGAAAGCCGTCTGCTAACTTTAAATTCTCAACCCCCGACTGCCCTCACTTCTGAGCGGTTTTTATGAGCACTTTGGAAGGTGGGCTCATCATGACCTCAGGCCAGAGCCGGGCTCGCCGGTTCTTGCCACCGCAGCGTTGCGGCTCACCGGCGACCCAATAAAACGTTTCGGGTACGTCTGGTTCGAAATGAGGTCGGAAAAGGAGGATGAGGCCGCAGCCATTGTGCCCGCGTGTGTTTATGAGTGACTGGTAACCTAGGAACTTGCTACCCAGGGGTGTAGGGTTTACAGCCCAGCGCTTGTTGACGAAGTGCGACTATAAGGTTTCGCAGAATCTGAAACGTTCTCAAAAGGCGTCGCGGTTCCATGGGAAAACGGGCCGCTCGGACTCGGAGGGATTCAAATATAAGGCAATTTTTGCCAACTTTGGCTACACGTGGTGCTGGTTCGGGACATTTTTGTGAGCAAAGAATGCTGATTCCAGAAACTAAAATTCGCATTAGTGGATAATAACGATGGTTAAAAGTGGCGCTCCAGCTGTTGTTTCAGCACTGAGGCAGATGCATGTGGCCTGAAACTCCCAGAAAATATTCCCTCTGTTCATCATCTGGGACTTTCATTGTTTGCAAATGATCCTCCGTAATTAGCCTTTACTGGTCACGAAGATCCCAAAAGAGCCAGTTGGCTCCCGTCGGCCCTCATTTTGGGATGTTCGTTGCGTGCCGTGCGGCTCCTTGCCAAGTCTGCAGTCCGCGCCATCTGTTTCCCGCGGACGGCAACAGGTGCTCCTTCCCGACCTGCCGAGGCGTAACCGCGCCGGTGCCCCGGCTCGTTCAGGTGAACGCGCCACTTCCTGCTGCCTCTTCTCTGGATGCGCCTGGGGTGGTGGCGTGCTACAGGGTGGAAGGATATCAGAGCTTCTGCACTTTCTCTCAGTGACGGTCGGCGGCTCCAGAACGTGCTGATGCCTTTGATGTGTGAGGGGTGAGGGAGAGCAGCCTAACCTAAGTTCCTCTCTCCTGGTTCCTGTGCGGGAAGGCTGACTTTTACCTGCGTCTGATATTTGTTCGGCACCGGGCTGCAATATTTACCCTCCTCCTCTCTCCTTCTCCCTCCCTCCTCCTGTTTGTCTCCCGTGATAATTTCCTGCATTGTTGACAGTTGATTTAGAAAAAGATAAAAGAAGCCTTTCAAGCTGCCTGTACCCCCCCCCCCCTCCCCCACTGCCTCCACTCTTCTGTTGTATCACGGTGGGCAGCGCAGCGGGAATCGCAGACTTTTTGGTCTGGTTTCACACCATTTTTCGGTCCAAATAGTGTCTCATATTGCACAGGTGATGTCCTGAGTCCGCGCTGCCGCCATCACAGTCTGAGCGGACGTTGGGTGAGAGGAGGGGGGAGACCGGGAAGGGAAGATTTTGGGTGGAAGAGATTACGGCAAAGAGATGGAAATCAGGCTGTTGAACCTCCTTCAGCCGCAGTCGATCCAGATTCTGTGTGTTTGTGACACAGATGCTCACACACGCCTGACACTTTAAACCTAAATCCAAATCTGAACCCTCAATTGGCCTTTAACGTCGACGTCAACGAGGATCAACCAAAAGGTCCTTACTTTGCTAGTAAAATGCGTTTTTCTGGTACTCGCTATGAAGTATGTGCAAGAGCACACACACACACGAAAATTTCTGCCTGATATTAATGGCTGTATTTAGGCCTTTGTGTGTGTGGTGTGTGTGTGTGTGTGTGTGTGTGTGTGTGTGTGTGTGTGTGTGTGTGATCACTGATCACTTAGTTTACAGTTAATATGTTTTAAAGGAATGTACACAGAGGTCCACCACCATAAATCCTTCAAACCAGATGTTGTACACAACATCTGTGGCCCACCAACACCCAGGGGAGAGAAGCAATACTACAAATTACAAGTTTTTTTTTCAATTCTATGATCTCTTATTCACAACGGCGTCATTCTGTTGGTGCACTGATGATGCGGAATCACTGGATATTTCCTCAGATTTGTCAGAGCATCCCTATGGAATGAATTTTCCCCACCGTTACTCTATTGTTTCTCATAAATATTTGCTTGTGCTTATCATAGGGCATTAAACATGTGAGGTAAAATGCATACGTACGTTAGGTTGCATATTAACTTCATTTTTGAATGAAAAGATCAGACAATTAAATAAATAGTTGCATCTAAATTTGGCCTTGTTCTTTTGGAGATCTGTCAAAATAGTACATTTGGGAGAAAATAACTCTGGAACTACGGACAGAGTATACAATAGAATGTGGTTTTATTACTTAATGATAACTAAAAATAAGCCCTAAAGTCCTTAAAGTCTTAGAACCTGGGGTCTGGAATCCTCGTCTAAGTGTGGGCCCCCTCAGATCTTTCTGACGTCCCATCGACTGTGATCCGGGTGGCTGCAGATCCGGGGCTCCTCCAGAGGAAGGAGGTGTTTTTTTAAAAAAATGCAAAGCTGCATTTTTTTAATGACCTTTCCCTGGTAAAGCATTCCCCTCGTTCTCCTCCTTTTTCTGAGCCCCTCGGAGATATTCACACTCCTCCCCACCCTCCTCTTCCCGTACCCGTCCGGGCTCCGCATACCTGTCATTGCTCCTTCTTTTTGTCCTGGAAATGTGCCTGGAAAAGCGCGCGTCACGCGACCGAGACGTGCGAGCGATGATTTCATAATCACAAGTTTGCAGCAATAACGTTAGCGCCTCACTGGCTGCAAATGTGAATTTGGGGGGGGGGGGGGGGCGGCACCTGATCGGGCCGGCACCCTCAGGCTGCGTTTAACTAAGTTCTGCGACAGTTTAGGCTTGAAAGGGTCTTGGCGGATAACTGGTTTACTATCTAACGCAATCTACCACAAATCAATGAAACATCACCACACACACACACACACAAACACACATGCACACGCGTGCCTGAATCTGTGTGAAATCCTGAGGGTGATTGGAGGAGTAGGAATGTGACCTTTTGACCCTAGGCTATGGGAGGGGGTGTTATGTGTGCGTGAGTGGTATGTGCAAGATGTAGGGCAGTAACGTGTGTACACTTTCCATGGCGTCCCTTCAGGCAACGTTTTTTCCGATGGTTTGAACGCCGCCGTCTGCTCTTTTGTCACACTCAAACGCGGACAGATTTAGAAGCCAGAGTTAGTCATGAAATCAGGCATTGAGGCCTGCCTACCCACTCATCGGGCCCGATGTGCCTCCCGAGGATGGTGGTGTGATTGATGGAGAGAGGGAGAGAGGGAGAGAGCGTACGCGTCTGTGAGAGGAGAGAGGGGGAGGTCTCATGGAGGTGTAACTAAAACAGTCCAAATCCCTCTCTCAACCCGCCGTCCACACACCGCCACCCACCGAGCAGGCATTCTTTCACGGCCCATAAAACTAATGATCCAAACGTCTCTCGGTGGTCTGTTTGCGATCTGAGAGCGCGAAGCGTGTTTGTGCGCCCACGTTCATCCGCTCCGGAGAGATGAATGGGGGGCTCAAGATAACTTCCCGACTTTGCGCACCTGTCTTAATTAAGATGCCGCGCAGTCCTGTGGCGTTCTGTTCGTGCGCGCCGGGTCTTCAATGCGGACCTATCGCCTCCGCTCTGACCAGTCACATCCCTTGGACTGACGTTCCGTGGCGGCTGGATTCTGGCGGTTTGGCTCGGCAGAACCAGCCGAGATGTCGGCCGTGCCAAAGCCCGACAAAAGTTTCACTTCTTTTTTTTCTTCTTCTTTTGTTTTAGTTCAATAAAAAAAAAATCTGTTGAGCCAGAAGCCAAATTATGCAGCTTAAATGCTGAGCAGGCGTTTCACTGTCCCTCACTGGGTCCATATAATACCGACGCTGCAGCCCGTGTTTTGGTGCATCGCGTGTGTGCGCGTGCGAGTGGCGCGCACTTGCTGTTTTTGTGTGATGGAGTTCAACCGTGCCTGTTCACCCGATCGCTGCGTTCTCGTGTGTGCCCGCCTGGGTCTGTGTGTCGACGTGCGCAGCGAGGAGGAAGTGCCTGTGTTTGTTTAAACCAGGCACGCTCAGCCATGTGGGACAATTTTAGCGGGAACCCTGCACTACCCATCTCGCACCCACCCCCAGCCCCCCGCTTGGCCCCTTCCCCGAGCCGTCCTTTCACCCCCCTGATTTCACCCCCTGAATGAGCGGCCGTCTTTTTAGGCGGAGGGTTTGTTTGGTAAGTAGGGCCACTGGTGGGGGGTGGGGAATGGGAACCCCACTGAGGATGAGTGGAGTCATGGGCAGGTTGAAGCTGGAGGTGCGCTGGGGGGAGGGGGAAGTCGTGCAAAACAACAAACAAAACCGGTGGTCTGTGTGAGTGGGGTTAAAGCATGGCAAATCCTCACAGGCCACTGGCGCGGTTTACGGTGAAACACGGTGCAACTGCACCAGCTGCCCCGTCTGAGCCCGCGCCGGGGTCCAAGAAGATCCGGCTCTGCAGGGAGAGCGCGCAGTGCGTCTGCGGGGGGAGCTTTATTGCACAGATCTAAAAAACATCTCAGAACAATAAAGTAAAGTCTTCTTGTTTCCTTCTTGAGGGAGAGTAGAGTTGGACTGTAACTCGGTTCATCCTGCACCCTGACTGCCAGCTTTCTGCTTCACTCGACAAATCCGTTTTTCTCCTTAGTTTTATTAACTCTTTTTTTTTTTTTTTTAAAATTGTGAGCAGATTATATGTACAGTGTGCTGCATAAAGGATCAAAATTAAATTTCAATCCCAAATGGACCCTTTAATAATCACAAAAGTAGTAAAAAAAAAACTAGTAACTAAGTGAAAAAGTGGTTTTTTTTAAAACACTGCATTTATCAGGGTGGTGCTATGCTATCACTATTGGAACACCTGATGACTCTTGGAGGTGTGTGTGTGTGTGTGTATGTGTGTGTGTGTGTGTCCTGTGGTCTGACATCAGTAGAGTGAAGCTCGGGGGGAAAAAAATCCTGATTAACTGTAGGATTTGGAATGTTCCCGACTGCAATGTGGACTCCAGTGGATCGTCGTTGCTGGTGCGTTCACCTCTGCAGCTTCGTGGAAGAGGACCCCCGCGTGTGGCCCCAACGGCCCTGGAGATTTGAAAGGGGGGTTTTGGATCTGATGGACATAAGCTTCAACTGTGGAGGACCGATGGAGGGCAGGAGGGGGGGTGTGAAGGATGAAAGCAGGGGGGGGACAAAATCAGGAAGCAACAGCATGAGTCATGTTCATGTGCCTCTGGAAAAAGAGCAACTTCCTCGTATTAGACAGGCGAGAAGGCCTTTTTCCCTCGGCGGTCGAGCACACTGCCGAGCGACGCTGAGATGATGGAGGAGTCTTTAATGGTGGAAGTCATGACGGCGATGGACTACCCGCTTTAACGATGAGGATTGAGGGAGGAGCTTGCTTGTTTAGCCTGCCTGTAAACTATTACTGCATGTTGTGTGAGGACTGTGTGTGGTTCGCAAGTTCGTGGAACCAGGCACCAAACATCTGCGAGAGCTCTCACGTGGCGGAAAGCCCCCCCCTCCGCCGCCGCCGGTCGATGTAATCGGTGCGATCTGCGGAGTGACCGTGACGCGCGGCTTTGCAAAGTCGCCTCTTCACCACGTGTGTGACTGTTCGCCAGTTCCTCCGTTGCGCCCCCGCACAATGATCCGCGTTGTTCCAATTATTCTTTTTCTGGCGCACAGAGAACACACAGAGTGAGATCTCGCCTCGCTGGAGTTACACTGCTGCTACGTGGCACAGATCGGACTGTCAGGGCCTCTACTGTGGGTTTACTGCCTGCTGGCCCCCATCCCACACACACACACACACACACACACAGCCAGCCAGCCCACAGCCATACAGCTGCAGGAGGGAGGGCCCCCTGGCAGATGCACACATCTGCCGGAGCTAGATGGGCCGCCCTTCTGTGAAGCTATAGCAGCTAACGCAGGAGTCCCAGTCTCACACAGAGCTGATTGTAAAGGCCCTGCCTTCCTGAATAGCTGGGGGGGTTTGTTTTAAACTTAGGTTGACTCTTTATCCGCCGGCTCATTGAATTATCTCCCTCCATGCTCGCAGGCGCACACATCCCCTCGCTGCCCGCCGCCTGTGGTATGACAGGCGGACTAATGTTTGTTCTGGAGCAATAACACAATTAGGATTCCACGCATTGCTCTTCTCCCACACACACTCGACGTGCAGCCAGTGCCCCCCCCCCCCATTCGCTCCCTTCTCTCTTCCCTCTCCCGTCGGTCTTCTTGCCTTCCCGTCCTCCTCCCTCGCCGTCTTTTTTTTAGCTGTAAATTCCACGGCTCGCAGAGCATAATTAAGTCCAGCGGTGAGGCAACAGTTAATTTGTCTCTGAAGTGGCCTGCAGTTCTCAAAATATTAGTGCCACCTTTAGGGAAACGGTCGTTATTTTCCAGTTGTTTGCGAAGCCCTTGTTCGTGTCGTTGGTGGTTAACCAGCGTCAGTCAGACCGTCGTTTCCGTCCTGCTGCCTGTGTTCTGGTGCAGGTCTTCGTCCACACACCCATTAACTTTTGTCTCCATTCACATCCACGGACGCTGCCTCCCACACCTCCTGAACGGGGTGTAAAAAGGCCATTTCCTCTGTTTTGTTCACTGGAAAGCTGATGCCTCATTGACCCCTCCCTCACTCACCACCTCCCTTTTTTTTGACTCCCCTGTGTCTTTCATTCTCCCCTCACCTCTCCTCGCTTCTCTGTCTTTTGAACCCTCCCTTTTTTGTCTTTGTGTGTGTTGAGGGTGTTGTCTTTATCTTTGTTTGCGTCTGTCACAGTTATATACTGTAGTGTGGCTCAGCGGGGAGAGCACCGCGGCTCCCGCCTCCTGCACCGACAGCAGCCTATCAGGGGCGATGATTTACGAGGAAGGCGGAGTCATTCCAGGAAGTGGATGGCAACAGTAACAACCTGGTAATATTGGCAACATTGACTGTGGCACCTTGGAGAAGGTACAATGTTGGCTTTAGTCAGTGGAACCTGCTCATAACAACCACTGATGCACTTTAATGCATTTCTATAGTCCTTTACTTTGACTACAGTAAAGTTAAGTACTTTAACAACATTTTTCCATATTATATTGGGTTATTTTTGTTAATTTCTTGGGGGAAAAAGCTTGAAACCTCTGACTTGAGTTTTAGAAATTAAATATTTCAATGCGTTAAAATTCAAATGGAGATTAACAAACTCCGGCGATTTGGCCTCACTTTAGTTTTTGTAGCCACTCAAATCTTTGCGCTCCGTTTGAAGTGTTTGCGGCATGTTGAGACGGGAAGCTCGAACGCACCTTAGGCAGGGCTGGGTCAAAGGGAGGCGAAGCCTCTGGGTCATCTGGTTCTTGGCCTGCGTTCCTGGAAATTGGCAGTGATTAGTGGATTGGATGGGTGTGTAGTTGGACAGATGGGTGGATGACAGAGGAGAAAGGCTCTTGCCCTAGGTGCTCATTTTCTGCGCGTTCAGAGGGTGACGGATGGCCGGAGAGGTGTTTGAAGTGAAGTGGCTTGAGCGTTAAGCGCTTTTACAGACCTGGTCTCGACTTGTTGGAGCTCCGGAGTGCAACCGGCGACCTCAAAAAGGCCACGGATGGGAGGAAATGAAGGAAACAGAACAATAAAGCCAACAATGGCTCCAAGCCCGTTAATGCAGAATTAGTCACTGGCGCCTCAAGTGTTCAGGTCTCTCGCAGTTGCATCAAAACGAGTGTTTTTGTAAGCCACAGACTGCTGATACATCTGGCTTGATTTACTGTATATGAAGAGGGCTGCAGCGTAACTGACTCGCATGCACTTTGCGGAAAAGAGCGAAAAATGCTCCTTCGTCCGGGGATGTGGGACGTGGCAACGACAGAACGTCCAAAAGTGCAGCACATTATTCGACTGCAGCAGCCAGAGTCTGCAGGGGAAAAAGACCCTTTGTGCTCAGGCTTTTTAAAAAAAAAGGTGGTAATGCAAAAGAATCTTTTATTAGCTCCTCTTTGCAGCTATGTTAACTTTTGATCATGATCAACTCAGCTGGCAAAGGAATAATGATTGTTTGAAGAGGAGGGAAAAGGGCCCAGATCAAGGTTTTTAATGAGGCCTGAGCAGCTGTGCTGCTTTAATCCACTATCAGATGAGGGTTCTTCAGGTGCTGGATAAAAGGTGGTGGGGCTGGCTGGGGATGGGGGGGTGCTCTAAAGGCCCCAGATCAGGACGTTCAGGGACGAGCTTGTTCATACACGGTTTACGAGCGTGTGCATGCTTTTCAAGAGTGTTTTTGCTCACATGGGTCCGTCGCATTCCTCTCCGCCCGCTCCGACTTCTTTCCTTGTGGATGACATGTCATTACTGCAAATACAGGGCAGGATGCGCACACATGCAGACACACACACACACAGACGCACACAAACGCAAACGTATGCGCGCATGCAAGCGCATGAGCCGACCTGGTGAGCAGTGGAGGTGGAGGCCTGAAATCTGGAGTTGTGTCTGCAATACTTGACCTTAGTCTCTCTCTCTCTCTCTCTCTCTCTCTCTCTCTCTCTCTCTCTCTCTCTCTCTCTCTCTCTCTCTCTCTCTCTCTCTCTCTCTCTCTCTCTCTCTCCTCTCTCTCTCTCTCTCTCTCTCTCTCTCTCTCTCTCTCTCTCTCTCTCTCTCTCTCTCTCTCTCTCTCTCTCTCCTCTCTCTCTCTCTCTCTCTCTCTCTCTCTCTCTCTCTCTCTCTCTCTCTCTCTCTCTCTCTCTCTCTCTCTCTCTCTCTCTCTCTCTCTCTCTCTCTCTCTCTCTCTCTCTCTCTCTCTCTCACACACACACACACACACACACACACACACACACACACACACACACACACACACACACACTAAAGACCGAGAGGGAATTTGTAAAAGATGGAGCTTCTTAGGTTCCCATGTATGCATTAAGTGTGTGTGTGTGCGTGTGTGTTGTGTATGTGTGTTCCTGGGTCCAGGCTTGAACACAGTATTTCTCTTCACCCTCCTCTCCACCCTCTTTCCCCTCCCCTTTCTCCTTTCCTGCATCCCTTTCTTTCCCACTCTACCTCTCTCCTGTTAAAAAGGTATTCAAGATGTGTGTGTGTGTGTGTGCGTATTTATTAGACAGAGGGTGAGAACAGGTCTCTGCTACACTGAATACCTTTTGTGAGAGGAGCTGGGGTAGAATGGGAGTGGTGCTGGTGGCACTTTCCCACCATATTTAGAAGCCCCCCCCTCCACTTTCTCCAAACACACACAAGAATGCACACGCACACACATTTGCACACCCCCCAAATTGTCGCTGTGTATTAAATACCAGCACAGATTAGAGTTGTCAGTTGCCAAGGCGACGTTTAATGGCGTTCCAATCCATCAAGCCCTCCAGTCTCGCTGGGTGGATGCTGCATCTGTGCATGTGTGTGCATGTGTGTGTGTGTGTGTGGTGCAGGAGTTACAATGACCAGGTTACCAGGGCTGACACCTGAGAGCCTCCCTCACAGCCCCACCTCTCTCTTTTTAGGCCACCACAGCCATACAAATCAAAGCTTCCAGCGGCGGTGGCCAACATGCGCTAATATCAGGGGTGCGAGCATGACAGCCGGCCTACGTGTGACACGTTTGCATCTGTCCGCTATCCTGCCTCGCTCTCTGCTTGTCGGTGTTTCCAGAGCTGCACTCGTGGCCGCTAAACAGATTTGAGTTCCAGGTTAGTTTCAGTTTCAGCTCGCTTTCTTTTTCTGGGGAAACCATAAGAGAAAATTCCCTTCCCAAACTGAAACTCAAACTGACCTTTACCAGCAACACTTTGGTGACCTGGATGAGCTTCGACAGCAGTTAGCGTTAATGTGATATGCTTCATTTTCACCCCCCCCCCTAAAGTACAATAAGAGCAGGAAGCCGGCAGCTGTGACCGATACCAAATCTGATAAGTCAGCAGAGTTCAGCCGTCTGGGCTCCGCCCCCTGTTTTCACCACAGTATGAAGTGAATGCCGAGCTTTGTGGGAGGAACCCAAATTAGAACCGACTCAAAGAGTTCCTCGAAAAACGGCGCTGGATAAAAGGACGGCGAGCCCGACTGTGTTTCTATTAGTGGGCAACGCTGGCGCTGCTTCTGGTTGGGCTCTGAACTGCTGTCCAGGAATGGAAACGGCGGTTTGCCCTCCCACAGCCGACCACAGAGAAGCTTCTTATTAACCTACTTCAATTAATGTATGAGTTGCCGCGATAACGACTCAAGTTGGAAAGCCCGGCGCTGTCTGTGCTGGAATTGCCATGGAAACCCTGTCAGTCTCACCTGGATCTCTGTTTCTGTTTCGTTACATCACCGGCTGATTCGGTGCCATCTGAGGTCAAGGCTGACCTGAGATCAGTCCCCTGTCAGCTCTTTGGTCTGTGGGCAGCTCGTTTCGTCATCGGCAGGAAGGAAAAGAGAAGACGTGGAATAATAATGCGGTTTATATTTGCTGACTTTTATCCTCCTGCTGCTGAGCAACATTCCAAATGTATTTATCAGTCTGAGCGCCGCTCGCTCTGACGGTTCGGTGTCGAAAGAAATCTTAGATCTGCTGATAGTGTCCACTCAACGCAGGGAAACGATTGGTTTACAGCTCCCGTCTCCACGGTAACCACATCCGGGTCCATCTGGGACCCTATATTCAGTTGCTGTTCAGAACTCCTCCAAAGTTGGTGGACTGGGTCATTGCCGACCGATTGTTCAGGGTCTAACTGAAGCGGCGGAAGCCTTCTCGCGCTGCTCGTGCACTGGTTTCTGCCTGTTACGGGTGAGGTGGCTGGAAGGAAGTGAATGGCTTCTCTGGACTTTATGGACGTCCCCCTGGAGGGACCCAGGCGGCTCCCAGAGCAGCACGTGTGAGGAACGGCTGCTGTGTCATGAGGTCAGAGCTGCCTCCGGATCCGTCGGACCTCTGCGGCCGGCGTGCAAACGCGTGCGTCACATCTGGCTCTGCGTAGCGTTTTATGCTAAAGACGCACAAGGTCTTTCTGTCCGGTCACACAAACAAACACACACACACACACGTGCACGCAGACACGCGTGCGAACACTCAGACAAGCGCGGGGTTGTTTACTGGATTCTGCTCGGAATTTTCATATTTAACTGGTTTTTTCTTCTGCTGGGAATCGACACCTTATTCCTCCCATGTTCCGCAGGGGAATGGAAACCACTGTGCGAGTGTGCGTCTGTGAATGTGGGTTTACACTGCTGTGTGTGTGTGCGTGCGTGTGTGTGGGTTGTCAATAACAGCATCCATCTGGTAATGGTTCCACTGGAAATCGAGGATCATAACTCATTCACAGATAGGTTCGGTCTTCCCAGATCTGCGTATCGGACCACAGAGAACAGCTGCAGGACAACATCTGCACCAACATTTTCCCAGCATTCAGCAGGGCGTGCGAGGGCCCCCACAGCACCCGTTTCTGTAGGCCATACCTGCGTTTTGGAAAGGCGCAGGATTTGCTGTGTGAGTGGGGTTAAATCCGTTTTTTAATCCAGTTCCAGTAAATCTCAACACTACAGGAGAGTTTGTGCAGGTCCTCCCTTTCTGGAGACCCTAATTAGGGTCCCTAACGAAGGAGGCTCCAGGACAAATGAGCCATTTATGTTGCGTTTTGGTCTTATTGTTGTTCCTTCTGTTGACTTAGGCTGAGGTGTGTTAGTGAGTAATTACAGATTGTGTAAAAGTCGAGTAATTTGATCACAGAATCATTTGTGAGCGCCGGAAAGGTCATAGACCTCACAAGCCGGGTCCTCTCCTCCTCTCCTCCTCTCCTCCTCTCCTCCTCCCCTCCTCTCCTCCTCTCCTCCTCCCCCTCCTCTCCTCCTCTCCTCCTCCCCTCCTCTTCCTCGCTTTTTCTTGTCTTTTTTTTTTTTCCTGGCAGAGCCGAACGCGGCGTTACCGTCTGTCTGCCTGGTGTGTTCTGGACGCTTCCCCTGCCTTTTTCGGAGGGGGGACCGGCCGGGGGCCGAGCTGGGAACAGGGCTCGGATGGAGAGAGGGGAGGGGAGGGAGGGTGCGGGGATTAAATGAATAGCTGGAGTCAGGAAGGCAGAAAATGACACAGAGGCTGGTGTGTGTGTGTGTGTGTGTGTGTGTGTGTGTGTGTGTGTGTGTATGGGGCAACAGTATGAGGCACAGCTGTGTGATCCACTAACCCTCTCAAAGACCTCGTCAGGGGCAGAAGACACCCGGCTGAATCGTTGACACACAGCTGCTCACAGGAAGCGTGCGTGCGTGCGTGTGTGTGTGTGTGCGTTCGGAATGTTCGCCCCACCGACACACGGCAGCTACAGACGGTCCGCTCCATCATTCAGTGGCTCCTGACAAACGCAGCTGAGGTTGTTTTGCTTTCTGAAGGTGGGAAAACTCCACCGAGTGGCAGCGAATTAAAAGCGCTGATGTCATCTCCCATTCCCCCCCCCCGGCGACAGATCTCACCGTGATTGGACGAAACGTGTGCGTGGTTGTGGAAGGACTCGGCCCCCCAGGCTTTTCCAGCGGCGGCGCCCGTCCGGGCCGTGCCTGGGCCTCGTGCCTGAGCGGCGCCTGCGACGACCCACCTCTGGAGCTTCCAGCCCACCTCTGAGCACTGGCATCTTGCAGATGACCCCCCCCCCCCCCCCCCCCTTCAAAGAAAACGAGTGACTCAACTCATGTCTGTACAGGAAACCAGAGAGAATGAGGTTTTTAAAAGTCCCTCTGTGTTCAGTTCTCAGGACTCCTGCTGCCTTCAGCTTTGCTGCGGTTGGAGGTTTAATTCCTCGCCCTCATCCCATCTTGTTTTTAGATCTGCTTTATTTTACCATTTCATTACCGCTGCACCGCCGTCTGCACGCATCTGCGCATGGCAGAACTCGGCGATCCGGACCGATTCCTCGGAAATGTGGGAATTTGAAGCCCTGCTTCTTCGAGCCTTCCGAAAAAAACAAAAACAAAACACGCGTCAGATGATTCTGACGCAGCTTCACACTCGTGTGCGGGCTGTCGTGCACGGCAGTCGTTTCTGTGCCAGGATGCAAATTGTGGTTGAATTTGGTTCTCCTCATGTAGCATAAGAACATGTAGCATAACAACATGTAGCATAACGTAGCGTAACTTTGGCCGAAAAGCCAAAAATGCTTCTTCAGAGGTACCAAGGGTGGGAATTCGGACGCTTTTTGCTGTGTATGAGTGTAATTTGCAGAGATTTGCACATGTTAACTGCCCCCCCCCCCACTTCCCCGTCCTCCAGCTGCCTCCAACGGTCCGAGTCGTTTGTGTTTTCATCTCCCTTCACACGTGTATACTTTGGCTTTCTCTCAAACAGGATCGACCTCTCTTGTTCTCCTGTATTTACAAAGCCTCCAGCAGGTGCACTCGCCTCCATTCAGCTCCTTCTCTTAGACCTCATTCATCTCCTTATTTTATTTCTTTTTTTTAATGTTTCCATCCTGCAGGATATTAAGGATAATCCCGTCTATGTTTTACAGGACTTATTGATGAAGAAGCACTTTGGATCGCCGCTCTTTTATCTTTATTTCTTCTCTTTTGGCACAATATGACACGGCGCGCTCATGCTAAACCAATACCCAGGAAACGGGCGGCGTATTAAGAAATCCCAGCGCCATACAACAGAATCTATGTTTCGCTTCTCCCTCCGCAGTTGTTTTCCTCCTCTTTTGTGCGAGCAAGTTTTTCTTAATACTTCCTGGTGTGATAACTGTTCCTCTTTCTCTGTACTTTCCTAGGTAGGGCAGTTCAGTGAATTTCTCCATGAATGTACGTCACAATGATGATGACAGACCAGATTCCACTGGACTTGGCTCCCCCCCCTCTCCTGAACGGGGATGTCCCTCTCATGCCTCACATGGTTAACGGTGACGCCGTGCAGCAGGTAAACAATCACACTCGTACGCTAATGTCACCGGCCCGGTGCCAGGCGGCTCCGCAGATGCTTCCCTTTGTTGTGATGTCACCGCGCGGCTCATGGTCAGCTGATAAACAGGAAGAAGGATCAAACCGTCACATGCACCGGCCAGACAGAGATTTCTTTCACGCAGTCTGACTGACTGGCTCCGTCCACAGATCCCAGGGCCTAGCTTAAATGACTTTGGTTAGTGTTTCCAATGCTTCCCCCAGCCTGCCTGATTTTATCGGAAACAGGCGGCTCCATCTGGCTCACCTTCAAAGCTCCGGGCTCCGCCTGCGCCCTCCACCGACTAAAAGAAATGATAAGCATAATTGAAAGTCGTGGCTAATTACCCCGGGCAGGCACACTTGCGGGATATGATGGTGGCGTTCCCTCCTAGCACGCAGGACAAGAAGCAGGCTTTTCTTTTTTTATGTTGCCTGTGAGACTTGGAGCCCTCCTGCAGTTTAGACTGTTGAAACAGACGAGAGCGGTGATTATATAAATTTGAGCGCGCACCGGTGTGCGCTCATGTCGGTGTTTATTGTCTTGGCCTGTCTTACACTGTGTTTCTTTTGCCCGTCTGAGCCGCGAGCGTCTGTGTTGAGTCTGAGTCCATCTGTGTTTTTGCTCGTCTATCTTCTTTCCGGTCGATCTGTGTTTACCTGCCAACATCTGTTTAGGTGTATGTTTAGCTTTGCGTGTTCCTGTGTGCGAACGGCAGAGACACTGGGTGCATTGTTATAGCACCACAGCCTATCAGAAAGTCATGTTTACTGTGTAAACAAGTGCAAAAATCACGTCAAAAGAACCCCGGCGCAGTTATCAAACCTAAAAGGATGTTTGATTTGCCCTTTGGCTTTCTTTAACAGTTGTGCTCTGCTCTTAACACAACTGAAGAAGACCTTTTTTACATTCATGAAGCCTCTTTTGTGCTAATTTATGCTATGCTGGGCTAGTTTTTAGCCATGTTTATATGTATTTAGCACACTTACTTGGTTATTTCCGCTTCACAATCTGCAATATTCAAGAGTTTAAA
This sequence comes from Takifugu rubripes, assembly GCF_901000725.2. Lineage (NCBI taxonomy): Eukaryota > Metazoa > Chordata > Actinopteri > Tetraodontiformes > Tetraodontidae > Takifugu > Takifugu rubripes. The sequence continues at coordinate 4,996,669 of NC_042286.1, read as the reverse complement.
GTCACAAAAGTTTTAATTAATGGCAAAAGTTTTTTTGCCTGACAACTTTCCACTTCCCAGTCACCACAAAATGTGCTAATCTCCTGCGCATGATCCGTGTCCAGAGAAGACGAGGATGAGCTGCCAAACTGAAGAAAGTCAGACAGCTTCAAATTTGCTGTGTTTGACAGCCATGTTTTCCTCTCTCTGTTTCTTTTCTTTATTCCTATATCTTCAACATTATATCATGGCCAAGTTGGCTGGAAATTTACAGATTTCAGCCCTTCCAAAGGATTTGATTTACGCGATTTTCCAATCCTGAATTTAATACAGTTATAATTCACCCCCCCTACCCCCCCACTGCTGTACAAAGTTTATAAAAGCCATTCAAACATCGGGTCCAAGCACATATCAGCTGTTGCAAAGGACGCTTGTTACAACAGACATGGACATGGAGATTGAGGCCTTTCAGCAAACACCATTTGAGGGCAAACACGATTACCTAATGCTAGCCCCAGTGCTAATAGAAAATGGGGATTGTTGAAATTTCTCTCAAGTGAGGTTGTGGATGCACCACTTTTTACTGGTATGTTTGTAGCAAATATAGGATTAAATAGCCTTTTTGACCTCCGCCAAGGAAGTTATGTGACAAACTTCGTCTGCCCGTCTGTCAGCAAAAAACTTCAACATCAAAAAGTTCTGAAATGATTTTATTGAATTTTTAGGAAATCTCAATGATGAGCAAAGTAATCGGTTAATAAAATTTTGCGATGTTCTGGATTCCGGAGGCACTCTGACCTTTGTTCTTTCAAAGATCAAAGCTCTTTTGGCTTAAAGCTGATGTTAGGTAGCCTTGCATTACTACTGCCTATAGATTATATATGTGGGAAATCTATGACGGAGGTCTTTTATTCTAATTCATTAATTGAACCGCTTATTTCCCACGGCGGCGTGGATGCACTTTCTCCGTTTGATCTGGCCCGACATGGGCTTTTCTCAGTCCTTGGGAGATATGGTTCCGCTCTGTACCATACTGTGGTTCCCATAGCAACAGCAGCCGCTGCAGCAGACAGGGCAGGAAGCGTATGCGTGTGTCTGCGGGAGAAGAGCAGGTTAGCGCTCAGATGGGAGAGCGCGCGGCTAGCGCGGGAGCAACGGGGGGACGCGAGGATTTCGCGATGGCGCACCTGTAGAGCGTGATCCGAGCCGCGCTTGTGGGCGTGCCTGTGCGCGTGCGATGGAGGGTCACTTGTGTCACGTCTACAGCCAGGTGTGCACCCTCAACCATCTGTATGCGGGGAATATGACGGTAAGTTCACGCGTCTTTTCCAGCTTACTCAGCAGACACCAGCGCAGGTTACAGATTCAATCGTGCGCCTGCGTCTCCCTGCGCGTTGTCATGCACTTTAGACGTTACTTGTGTGTCATTGTGAACTGGTTTTGGTGGTTTGGTGCCAGTCTGTCTGTTTAAGGGGCTGTCTGTGTGAGGCAGCAGTGTTACCTCACCCTCGGCTTACCTAACACCTCGTGCGTGAACTCAATACTCCGCTTTGCCTTCAGTGGTTATTGTGTGTTATGTCACCTCCTCGATCCACAGGGAGAATCTCTGATTTGTGTGTGTGTGTGTGTTCTTTTCCCCCCAGGTGATCCTGGTGCAGGTGAACCCCGGGGAGACGTTCACCATCCGGGCAGAGGACGGCTCGCTGCAGTGCATCCAGGGTCAGTAGCCAGCTGTTAGCATATTAGCGTGTGCGCGCTCGCAGTGCTTGATTACACGCCGCCAATGGCAGCATCGAAAGCACGGTGACGGTCCTGCGTTCACTTCTTCAGTTCATTTTTAATCCAAGAAAGACAATTATGGCTTTTAGTTATAATTCTGGCAGACTGAGGCTGTCTTGAAAAGGTCCATTATTTCTTTTTTTTGCATCACGGGCAGAAACTGTGTGATCTGCAAATGATAAAACTCTAGTTGTTTTTTATTTTTGAAATAAGACGGTTAGGTCCTGTCTTCTGTTAAGAAGTCTATTAATATGAAGAGCGGCAGCGGAGGTCTTGTCACACGGCAGCAGATCTGATATAAAATGTGAGGTCCCAGAGCCTTCCACAGGGTCATATATCACTTTATTTCTAACAATAGGGCAGCGAGTGTGATTACGGCCGTTCTTTGTGGCTCTATCACTTCATCCCTGAGGAGGAATGGACAAAAGATACAGCATTAAGTTTGAGCAAACAGGAAAAAAAAGGGCTGAGAAAACTCTTCTATCTGAGCCTGTGGGTGCAGAAGAGGCGGGCAGGTCTCTGGCTGTCTGGCCCCGCGTCTGATGTCAGCTCATGAAAAGACTGGAAGTGTTACACACTCGCAGATTGGAAGGAGGTGGCACTGACATGGGCTGGAATTCCCCGGCTGGCGTCTCACTTTGATGATGTCAGCAGAGCTGAAACTGTGAAAGGCCGCCTTTGTTTTCTCCTGTCTCTCTCTTCTTCTCCTGCTCCTCCTTGGCTCCGGTGCTTTTTGGGCTTCACCCCCCCCCCCCCCACCACCACCACCACCAGGACCCCGTGCTCTATATTGCAGCTAATTGCAGTCCGTCTCCTTTGCCCACCGTGTAATTCAATTTTTCCCTGGAAATCAGAGGGATTGACCCAGGCGGGCCCTCAGAGGCACAGATAATGTCAGATTAGGCGCATCCGCCCTGTCATTTACTGTGCGGAACGTTCAGATACAGTCGATAAAGATAGGATACGGACTGTGCAGAGAGGAATTAAAGGCAGATGAAAGAATGCGCCGCCGCGTGCAGCGAGTGTGCAGACAGTGCGGGCATTGATGCAGCAGCCGGCCGGCGTTGGTGCGCTCGCATGCAAACGTAGCCTGGAGGACAGACTGTACCTGTGTGGGCTGCCCCTCCCTGCCTGCTCCTGCAGTTGGTGACAGTTAATTGTGGGGGTGGGAGAGGTCTCGGGGTCATGTTTGAATGCACATATTATTAATGCGAAGGGCCACACACACACTCGCTCGCTCTCGCTCGCTCACTCTCTCTCCTCCGGCCCGTCTCCGGAGGAGGTCGCCGGGTTTAACGAGAGGCGGAGTACGGCGGCGCGCTTCGGAGGCTAACCGAGTCACTCTTTAGACAAGAGCCTCGGTGTGATTACCGGGGCCTCCAGGTTGGTGCACGCTTGAGTACGTGTGTGTTTGCACTTCGTCTCGGCGCGAGTGTGTGTCAGGCACAGAGCGAGACAGCAGAAACTGTAGCCAAGGTTACAAGGCGCTTTTGATATGAAGTAACCTCTGTTTAGGGCGTGCAAACCTGCCCACGTGCACGCGCGCACACACACACATGTGCACATGTAGACACAGGAGCCAGAAAAGGATCTTTCAAGTGACCGTTTAGCCTTCTTCTGCCTCCTCTGAAGCTAAATTAGCCCCATGCTAATTCTGATTGGAGGCCCACCAGATTTGAAAACGTGTTGATATTCATAATAGACATCGGCGATTGTGCTTTAGCTGCTATCATCCCTTTAATCTGGCCGTTTAAGTGCACCGGGCATGCGTGGTGGGGTGGAAACGACCCATAGGAGCTGTGGGTCAAACATTTCACGGAGCGTTAAGGGTGGGCTGATTAGATTTTGCTGGTCAGAGGTCAAAGGGTCAAGTTCCCTCAAGGACCCCGACCTCCCATCCGTTCCATGTGACCCATTGAACAAATACTTGTGCTAATTATGACTGGGTTGTACGTTGACTTGAACGATTTCTTTGGTGGAAGTATCTGCAGGTGCTCCCAGCTGAAGCGCTCAGAAGCATCTTTTAGATTTTTAATTTCTGAGCGGCACTTTAGGCCCCGGTGCCCAGGAGGGACGGATTATTAGAGCCATTTATCAAAATACTGTCATCGACCTACTTCCTTCAGCTAGGACTATTTTATTCTAGAACATTGTGAACGTTATGTTGGATAATTAATTAGTCGGCCAATGAATCATCGAGTATATCAGTGGATCATTGACACTTTTTTTTACTCATTAATTTGGGAAATTCACAAAAGTTTTTAGAGGAAAAAAAATGATGGGATGGAGATGAGATCAACAGGTTCAGTTTATATTAACTGGCAATATTTTGGTGTGTGTGTGTGTGTGTGTGTGTGTGTGTCCCTTATTCAAACACATTAATCATGGGGCTCTGTGAGGTAAGCGTTGCCCCCCCCCCCCCTCCCACTCGCTCCCACTCTGTCCCACCATGTTGCTCCCATGTACAAACTCCTCTCCCTCTTTTTCCCCTCCCCCAGTCGACCCCCCCCCCCAAGATCATTCCCCTGAGCTTTCCCACACTCACATCAAAGGAAAAGACTCCAGAGGGTGTGTTCGAGCACCCTGCTATGGAATGTGTGTGTGTGTGTGTATTCTTGCAGATGCTACATAGTGAGCATTTCACCTGCAAAGTGGGGACACTTTGACTGGTCCCCACAAGTCCAGGGGGATTTTTGAGGGTTTTAAGCAGAGAACCGGGTCGGGGTTCTGCAGTCAGGCTGAGGAATAATTTAGTCTTTTTTTTAACATCTTCATGAAAATAAAGACGGTAAAATTAGGACATACACAATAAATTACAAAAGAAAAACAGCAAATAGGTGGTCCTCCCCACTTGTGAACTGACCCATGTCACTAGTAACACAGGCTGCACGGTGGTGGCACCCTCTGTCCTTAGACCCTCAAACCGGGTCAGGCAACACATTATGTAAATAAGTCCTCACAACAATACTGTAGAGCTGCAAACGCGTGTGTGACGCTTTACTGCGCCGTTGGCTCTTTGTTGGGTTTTTATGAGGGGTGATCAGGCCAGAGGCTCCAAGGAGGATGTGACATCAGGACACATGGCTGCTGCGCCACCTTTAGCCTGCTAGCATCCGTGACCAGTTGAGTCCCAGGTGAGAAGGCGAGAAGTTAGCAGGCTAACAGTCGCGCAGAAATGTGACCTAGCAGTCCAGGTTCAGCCAGAATAAATGTTTCTTGAGGGTCATCGCCATACAGAGATGAAGAAAATAATCCCATAATTGTATCTTCTATAGTGGGATGTTGCCTAAGTGAGAAGATGATGAGGCTCTTTGCTGAATTCACTTCACATCTACTTGAGAAGAACCTTTTTAGCAGATGGTAAAAATTTCCCTGCACGCCTGTTTTCAGACGCAGCTTCCTGCCGAATTCTCCGCAGCTCGTTGTGGGTAACCTTTGGAGTGGGGCAAGTTCGGAGCGGACATTCGTTTGTCCTTTTATTAAGCTTTAATTGGAAGATTGTGATAAGAAAAATGAAAATAACCCGGCTGCGTTTCGAACTGAAAAGCTCCTCAAGGCTGCGTTTGGAGGTTAATGCGTCTCCGAACGAGCGTCTGATCGCTTCACCGAGGAACAACAGAGGGTTTGGATGCTGCGTCCCTGTTCTGATCTGGGCTCCGGCTCCATTCCCCCTCTAACTGCATCCTAATTCTGTTATCTCATATCTCTGTGCTTCTGAAATCAATGGGGCCCTCTGTGATTAACGTCAGCCGTACCTGCTTTCCGCTCAGGGTTTATTAGTCTGAAGAAACCCAGAACATCAGGTAATTGAATCGTAATTGAAAGCTGCTTTAAAACCATTTCACCTCAACATGAGGGGTCTTAGCTTCCTGTCTACCATATATATACGTATATATATATATATATTTAGCCTTTAGTGGACCTGCTGACGTCCTCTAGAAGGTAGCATTTGTGGTGCGCCCAGAGAAAAAAGGTTCACAGTGACTTGACAAGCGGCTAATTCTTGGAGCTCCTCAGAGCTGAACCATCTGTGGGAAATTTGGGGGCTGTTAAAATGGTTTCTATGGTGGAGCATCTCATGGCCGTGTTTACACTGAGGCAGCTGTGTCTAAACACTCTCAGGGAGGGGTGGGGTGGTGGTGGTGGGGGGGCTAATACATTTTTCTCAAAAAGGCTTCATTTGGGATTCCGCTCTGGACTGTACCATTTGTCCTGCTATCATTTACACGGGGTTCTGGTGCATCTTTGCACTCACCAACCGTGATGCGTTGTCATGTTTCTGGCTTGTTTCTGGTCTCCTGTTTCTTAACTGACTCAACTTCCACATTGAGCTTTGAAACTGTTACGTCAGCGCAAGTTTGACTGGTATTTGTGGTTGTTCGAACCATTTTTAGCACAAAGCATGTGAGGAATTTTCTGAACGGAAGCCCGCTGATAAACCACAGACGTGTGCTAAAGTGTCATAGCCAACGCGTCAGCTCCATGTTCGGCTGTTGGCTGCAGGAACCAGGAACAAAGCTGAGGTTATAGAGTGTTAATTACCTCCTCTGTGCAGGTTTCGGTTAGCATGTAAAGTTAAATATAAGCAATTCATCCTGGGGTGGGGGGGGGGGGGGGAGTGGGGGGTTGCCCTCAAGCTGAGTGAAAAGTCAATTGTCAAGATAAATGAGCGAGTGTCTAAATTTCACATTGTTTCCCCACTGAGTTTAGGAAACTGGTCACCATGGGAACGAGCTTCCACTCCAGGTGGTGTTTAATGGAATGTGGTCCCTCTGGGCACAGTTTGTTGCGCATACCTGCCTCTTTCTTTTTCCAGAATTTTCATCCCAACTGTGTTTAGCGTGAAACAAAAGGACAGAGAGGACTGGTTGGATTCTTTTGGCACAGGCTAATTAAGCCGAGTGTGTGTGTGCGTGTGTGTGTGTGTGTGTGCGTGTGTGCGTGTGTGTGTGTGAGAGGAGTGCTTGTTGTTGTATGCCCTGCCCAGCACTCCTTTATAAACTCAATGCCCTCACACAGTAGGGCAGGAACGAGCTGAAGGAGGAAGGGAGGGACGAATAACCCGAGTGGAAAGAAGATGGGAGAAAGAAGGAAAGGTGAATCAAAAGGGAGGGAGGGAGGGAGAAAAAGGGGGAGAGTGAAGGAAGAGGGGATGCATGTTTGGTCGTGTCCACTGCCATGCATTCCGGGCGAGGCCGCTTCCTCCGAGCGATGACCCCGGCCACCCCTGCGCTGCTGACTTGGTCGGCTCTAACCGGCTCCAGGGATGGTTGTATTTGCTGTTGGGACCGGCCCATGAAGGGCAACATCGGGCTGGGCGGGGGAGGGGGGGAGAATACCGTGTCTGTCTTCACACACGGCTGTGTGAAAGTAGCCGTGTGTGTGAACGGCAGCTGCGATGAGGGGAGCGCTTACAGAATTTTCCAAAGAAAAGAGCTTTTCCAGGGATGAAATTCTTGGCTCCGCTGAAGCTCAGGGTACAGTCGGAGCTCTTCTCCCTCCCTCCGCCCTCAGTCCCAACTCCCTGCTCCTCTCACTTTCCGATCTCCTTGACTTCCTTCTTCCACGTCTCCCTCATATCTGTGTCATGCTGACGTGCACCCAGAAAAAGGGGCTCCAGCCGTGACTCCCCCTGTTTTGTAGGTGTCTGTGAGTTCCTGTGCTTTTCCTAGTCACTCCAAGCTTCCATGGGGCATTTGTAGGAGAAATTTATGGGGGGGGGGAGTTGATGGTCTCACACTTTTGCGCTCGTGCACAAATGTGGAGGACGGTTGTCAAACCTTTGACCAGACTGGTGAAGTCGCACCTCCTGACAGTCCAAACTGAGGCTCCAGCATCTTTGCTCTGGGCTGTCAAAGGCAGCGATGGTGATGGAGAACTTGTCAGACCACGACGGTGTTCAGTTCCTTAAAAACTAGGTCCTGATCCTGTTGTTACAGGACGATCTGCGTTGGGAACGTGTTGCAGCTGCAGCTTCTTTCCGTTCAAGCAGCTTTTAAAATGTCATCTCACACTTGGGACCACAAGTGTGTTGCAGGCACAGTGCTTGTTTACATTATTAATGTTTGCCTCAAGGGGGGGGGGGCTATGGTTTGCTACGATGTGATTGGACGAGCCAGGCGAGACTCTACAGGGCTACTGGAGTCACACACACACACACACACACACCCTTCGTGTCGTTCATCTCACCTAGATGCTTTGACATCATTACACACTAACAGAACCTCATCTGAACTCTGATCAGACAGCAGCTATAGAACACACACACCCACACACACACACACACACACACACTTAAACAAACACATACATACAACATGAGGAATTCAGAGTTGGGGAGTGGGGGGGAAAGTCCCCGCTAATCTAGGGCTTCCAGTCTTGCCTTTGCCTTTCTTTCCACTGACATTCACACGCCTTTTTCTCTCTTTTTTCTGCCTCCCTTCCTCTCTTCCTCCCCCTACACACACTTTCTTTGCTCTTTGTGGTGGACACAAACTCGGTGCTGTTCAGACTGTGACTCATGTGCGAGGAATGCCCCACATTAACTGGTGGAGAGATAGAAGGAGGAAAGTGAGGAGAGGAGCGCAGCTGGATACAAAAGGGCTGCAGCTTGTTCAGAAAGGACACACACACACACACACACACACACACAAAAAAAAGAAATCGGTAAACCAGTTTTCCAAAAGTGTTGCTGCCTTCGTAGTGGGTCAAGGATCGAGAACCTTGTTTTGTCTTGCCAATCGGAGGGGAGTGTGTGTGTGCGGGGGTGAGAGTTCCGCTCCGGTTCTGTTTACGGACCAACAGCTGGTGCGCTTCTTTTCTCCCTCTTTTTCCTGCTCTCTCCTTTCTTACTAGACATGTACCACTGATTAGCAAATGGATAAAATGAGTCATCAGAGTGTGGGTTGTGTATACTTGCGTGCGCATGCTTGCACACGTATGTGAAGAGACGGCGTGCAAGCGTGCACGAGCAGCAGCGGTGATAAGCGGGCTGCATATGCTACGCTACATAGCACGTGTGTCCTAAAGGTTTGACAGTTTTACGTATTTTAAAGTCCGTAAAGCATCATGGAAAGTGTGTGTGTGTGTGTGTGTGCGTGTGTGTGTGTGTGTCTGTGTGTGTGTTTGGCCCATTTTGTGATATGATGTTTGTACCGAAGTGACCGAAGATTTGGTCAGTGTAAACTGTTGATGTCAGTTTGTGCTGCGGGTGGTGTGTGTGTGTGTGTCTCTGTGTGTGTGTGTGCGTGCATACATCGGTGTGTGTCCATGTCAGTGTGACACTGTACGCACATATGCCGCAGCTGTAATCTAAGCAGGTTTGGAAATTTTGTCTGGTTTGGAAATTTGTTTGTCTCAGCCTGCACACACACCTTTGTTGGGGTGTGTGTGTGTGTGTGCGCGCATGTTAAGATCTCCAGAACAAAGCAGGCCCCGGCCTCTGCGTCCCTCCAGACGTTACGTTGCTCTCCTCTGGAACAGACCCAGCAGCAGAAGTAGGTCGCCTGACAGCGCCCCTCCTCTGGGTGGGGGAGAGGTGGCTGGGTGAAGGTACGGGCTGGCACCCGAGTAACCAGAACATTAGACAGATCCTGGCCTGTGTGCTGAGCCTGTGGGTCTGTTTCCACCGCGATCGTGATAGGATACGCATGGATGTTAAGGTGGTATTCAGAGAACAGCGACAGGCTTCAGTGGGACAAATAGCGATTAAGGTCTCAGCAATAGTTTCTTGGTTGTGCGTCCAACCGAGTGTTCATTTTTCTCCCAGGAAAAGGGTGGGAACGCTGGAATTAAGGCATTTCAGAAATTAAAAAAAGAAACGGGACGAGCATCAGATTTATAATAGGCTGCACATGTTTCTTCACAGCTCTGGGGCCATGGAGTGCTTAGCACTCGGCGCTGCTGCTGTCTTGGCCTGTTTTCCCTTTTAAAACAGTGAAACACAAGCTGGAGCTGAAGCTGACGCGCCTGCAGGTTACCGTGAGACAGCGTTCCCCAGGTTTAGCATTTTTAGGCTAAACCTTTTTTTATTCGCACAGAATGACCCTTTTTAAAACGATGGAATCACCTGAAAGGGACTGAGATTGTTTTTGGATGTTTCTGAATCCCAGTAGCAGTCTGACGCTGGAATGTGGCCTAGCCTGGGCCGTCAGAGTTCAGGCGCTAACTGAGGCTAATTGTAGCACTGGTACAGTTTTGAGCTCAGAGTAGAAGAAATTTAGCAAAACGACACAAAAATGAGGGATGAATACGGAGATTGTTGTTGGAACAGTGTTGTGACAGCCCGGTTAATGCGTAAGACTGAGGAGTCTGCTTACACATAGAGATGAAAACACACACACACACACACTCAGACCTACTCATACCCACATGGCAACGTACGTAGCCGGCTGCTGTGTGTGTGTGTGTGTGTGTGTGTGTGTGTTGCCGTTCGCACGCTCACACATGCGACTGTGGCCTCCTGCGTCAGTGCTCAGAGGGTCGTTGTCCTCACCAAACGTCGGGCAGCTCAGGAAGTCCTGACTTCCTCCTCCATCACCGAGTCCGGCCCCGCCCGCGGCCGTGATCTCTGCCCAAACTTCACCAGCGGTGAACGGAAGGGATCCGTGTTTGTGAGCGCGCGGGCCGGTGCGACATGTGTTTACACACCGCGCCGCTTTTAGGTCGTCTCGCAGATTTCCTGCACCCGCAGAACTCCCCCCCTCCATCTTTTATCCTTTATTTCCTCTCCTTTTTTCTGTTCTGGTTCTGTCTGACTCTACTATATGAGTTCCCTGAAAGATATATGGACATTTGTTTCACATTTGTGTGTGTGTGTGTGTGTGTGTGTGTGTGTGTTATGTGTGTGTGTGTTGTGTGTGTGTGTTATGTGTTATGTGTTAGCCAGGCAGGAGAGGAAGCAGTCGTGGGAGTGTCTTGCTCTTGGTGCTCTGAGGACAGATAACATTACCCTGCTGATGCTTACATAACTTCCAGGCAATGCCACGTCACACACACACACACACACACACACACACACACACACACACACACACACACACGCACACACACACACACACACACACACACAGGACAGCTGCTTCCATGGTACTGTGTTGGGACACACAAAACTTGCGTGTCTGCTAAACACATTATTTAAGTCTGTCTTTTTTTTCTGCCCGTGTTCCTCAGATTATTCTGACTGTGGTTGTTTTGTTTTTAAGTCAGCTCACAAACTTTTTTTTTTTTTTTTCTTGGATACCAGCGCAACACTGGGATTCCTAAGAGGGTCGACATTTCCTCTCCATGTGGTAACCACATGTGTGACGCTAAAACTAAAGGGGAAAAGTTGTGTTGCGCTGTGCATCACCGTTAAAGCTGGCGGTCGGCTTTTATGTCGGACACACACTCGTTGCGCCCGGTAAACACGTGCGCGGGTATAAGTGGGGTATTATAATGTGCGAGTTAAGATTCCAGATGTAAGTAATTGGGAGTTCTGAAGGCTGCGGCGCTTTCTCTCCCCTCCCCCCCTCGGTTCTGTGTGTTTTTCGGTGCAGTTGCAGCTGCCTTTGACAGCTGTTATCACGGGACAATCCTGACGAAATGTTGCATCACCTCCAGCGGGGGCAGGAATCTTCGGACGTAGTCGACCCGTTTCCAGCTGTCTCCTTCTCTTGGGATCCAGTTAGTCACAGACGGCTCCAAAAGGGATTTTCCGGAGGTGGCGCAGTAGTTAGCACCGTCGCCTCATCCCCCGGGGACCCGTATCCACATGGGTTCTTTCCAGATATTCCGGCTTCCTCCCAAAGTCAAAAGCGAAGGAATCGGAGCTAATTGGCTACTCTAAATCGACCTTAGTGTGAAACTCAGCTTGCCTGCTGGATTTTCTGACCCACCAGGTAGACACACTTTTCACCAGGGTTCCCACTTCGGGAGGAGAGAAAACCCGGCTCAAATGTGGCTCTTAAGGTCTGGGTTTCGACACCCCTTGACTACAGTGTACCCTGCTTCTGGCCTGAAGGCAGCTGGGATAAGGCCCCTCCCCAACCCATTAGGGGAAAAGACATAAAGGGCCGATGGATTGTTTTAATTATATTAATCACAGGCCTTGTTGTTTAATGGTCAGTTTAGTTTCTGCAGCGAGGTTGGCAGACCTGTCTTGCTAGCATGAAAGTGCTAATTATGTCTGAAACGCTACAGTAAGTTTTGATAGTCAATTTGTTTCTTTGAAACCGTGTTTGCAGATCCCTGTTGGGGATGTGTAGGTTTGTGTACCTGAAACACAGCTGGACTAGATCAGATGCTGCGTTTTGACTCATTTCTTGGAGTTCAACAGCTGTGCGTTTCTGCGCCTTTGTTTACGTCCACGTTTAAAACAGGATGTTTAGCATGGACGAATGTATATATGGCTCGTGTAAATCTTTGGTGGTGACAGTTAAACCCCCTGAAATGAGTTGTGTGTGTGTGTGTGTGTGTGCGTGTGTGTGTGTGTGTGTGTGTTGTGATTACACAAATATTCTCTTCCTCTTCGCTGCTGTGCGTTCTCTGTACTTGCTACAACAATCGCTGTCATCATTCCTGCGGTCTTTCGGGTGCCTGCGAGCGCTCCAACAGATCGCGCACGCCGCGCCACAGACGGTTGTTTCATTCGCCGCGGCGTGTTATGACACCGCATCCGTACCTACTGGAGGCCTCTCGGAGGATCTGGTTGCACATGCTAATGCCCTCCAGTTGCCAAGGTGAAATGCAGTGATGTCATTCCACAGGCAGGATATGACCTCATCGCTGATCTCTCACCCGGACTCTCTGGTGGTCGGAAGTGGAAGGAGCAACAGATGGAAGATGAGAATGCGGGAGGGGAGCGTGGTTTGTTAGCGGAGTTGTCTGGGATTCCAGCAGGATTAGGAAGAGGAAGTTGTGACTCTATTTGTGGTGCTTAAGGGGGCAAAGCTGGAGGCGTGAGCGGAGAGCGACATCCACGCTACGCCGCTAAAGGCTCTGCTGTTCACGTGCACGTCCACTAACCACCGTTTGAGTACACATCCTGGCATATCCAGATTTTGTCCTGATGTCAAAGGGTCCAATACTTTGTGTTTTACAGCATTCTGTGTGTATGTGTGTGTGTGTGTGTGTGTGTGTGTGTGTGTGTGTGTGTGTGTGAGTGAGGGAGAGACAGAGAGAGAGAGAACAAGAGAGAGAGAAGACAAAGAGCGTCTTGTGTTTTGGGGAGATGTTGGTGGTTAGTTGGCCTGTTGGGCCCAGTCCTGGGGGCCAGGGATGGGAATGCACACTGTGTGTGTGAGCGTCCGTGTGTGTGTGTGTGTGTGTGTGTGTGTGTGTGTGTGTGCATAGGAATGCTGCTGTTTGCTGAGTGAAGTGCACAGAGGCAGCAGAGACTGTCCAAACAGATGTCTGTTTGTTGTGTGTGTACGTGCATGTATGTGTGTGTTTGTGCATGTGCGTGTTTTTGGGTGAGGCTGAGGGACAATGTCTATTTGAGATGGTATGCGGGTAAAGGAGGAAATCTGTGTTAGCAACTCTGATGGAAAGATTTTTACGTGTGTGTGTGTGTGTGTGTGTGTGTGTGTGTGTGTGTGTGTGTGTGTGTGTGTGTGTGTGTTTCCCATGTTATGACCTTTTCCAATCAATGAGGACATTCATATTCACTGCTAGTGGAGCAGACGGGACCTAAAGAAGCTCTCTTGTACCTGTGACCTACTCACCACAAATACACATTTATACTGTCTTTCTGGGGACCCTCAACAACATCATTCATTCTCCAGGCCCTTAAAGTTACGATTACCATACAAACTAAAACGTCTATCATTAACTATAGAAACTATAGAAATCCTTGCCCTCTCACGAGCCCTTTCATGTTGGGAGGACCAGCCTAAATGTCCTCACTTTGATAGTAAACTGCATATCCTGCTTCCTGCTGTGCAGCATATAACACATCCCAATGACTTTACCAGCCGCAGACCTCCACCGGAGAGAAGCGGAAGAAGAGAGAAATGGAGGAGTTTGGGGGGGGGGGGGTCTGCTGCAGATAGTGGAAAAGTCAACATCATTTCCAATCTGCTAATTCTATTAGAATCTCTGGGTTTCTGAGCTGTAGTGGGCGGTCATCTGCCCCTCTGGGTTCCATCCATCCACCATAGATGTGCTGTTAGAAAGCCGTCGCTGTCATCTGCTCCATATTTAGGGGGTTTGCCACCTAAGACGAGCTAACTGTTAGCATCTGCGAGGCTGTGTGTGTCCCCGCATGTGTGCTGCTGACTGATGGCTGTAAATGAGAATTTGCCTCTGAATAAATATTTCTTCTCCTCCCCCGCAGGTCCTGCTGAGGTTCCCATGATGTCCCCAAATGGGTCAATCCCCCCCATTCACGTGCCACCAGGATACATCTCACAGGTCTGCACTCTTTACCCGCACCTTTCACGTGTGAAGATGCAAATGAAGTCGTAGGATTTTTAATAAAGGGAATATTTATTATTCCTACATAGCACAAAATGCAACATGAGCATTTTAAAGAAAACAAAGTGGTTATTTTTAATATTTTGCCATCTGATTTGTGCGTCATTAAAGACTGTCATCATCACAAGAGTCACATGACTGTAGTATGTCTATTGGGGCCAAGTAGACTTAATAAAGATTTAAAGTTGGTATATGCTGAAATTCAAGTGAAAGCTAGGCTAGCTAAGCAGTATAAGAAGCTAACACGTGATGTTGGCAATGTTAGCTTCCTATTTTCTCCCTAATTGTTGCCTTTAAATAGGTTAGCATATGAATTAAGAGAATTCTTTAAACAAATTCAGTCATGAAGTGACATTAGATGGAGTTCGCAGCGAGAGACAGTGTCATGTCCTCAGAAGTATAGTCTCACAGGCCTGCGCTTGGTCTCCATGCCAATGGAAGTCAGGTCATTGGCTCACCGCGGGTGCGTGTTTGCATGTGTGCGGGGGCTTGTGTGTCGATGGGTGCGAGGCCAAGCATGAGCGGGAAACTCTTTCCATCTTATATAAACAGTCCAGAGAGTGAAGATGGGGTCCTCACTCTTCTTTTTTTTGTGGGTGGGGGGCTGGAAGATAGAAGGGGTGCAGTAAGAGCTCAGCAGTCGTGCGTATTGACAGATGGATTCTTGCACATCCTGGCATGTGTGTGTCCTGTGGCCTGTGCTAATGGTTGCATTGTGTGGGTGTGGGTGTGTGTGTGGGGGTGTGTGGGGGTGTGTGTGTTTGCAGAACCCTGCAGTAATGTCATTTGGAATGTGTGTGTTTGTGCCCCTGTGCCAGTAAACGTTGCGTGGGCACGGAGGGCAGACACACATGCACTCATGCAGGGACTTTGCCCTTGTTTTCCCGTCAACACTTTGTTTTTTTGTCCTGCAACAGCGGCAGGAATGAGGGGCAGATCGGGGGCCTCCTCTTCCTCCCCGCCCTGCTCTTCAACCCCCCCTTCCCTGTGTTTTTCTCACTCAGATTAGTTTTGTAACCCTCTTTCTCCAGCCCTCTTTAAAACTCCCTCTGCTTTTTTTCTGTCAATTTCTGGCAATGAGTTCGTTCCTTCTCATTGTGCACGAGGGGATTTTTTTCCCTTGTATTGGGAGGGGGGGGGGGGCGTTATTTGGTGCGTTCAGAGCTGTGTGTTGTTCTTAGGAACCAGTCGATGACTTCCCCTCTCGGCAGGGAGTGTGTGTTTGCTCTCTTCTTGGAATGCAGGCCTGTGAAAGTGTCCAAACACTCAGAATGTGTGTGGATGTGAGAGTGAATTGGCAAGATGGAGGAAAAAGTATGTTGATTTGAGTTGTTATTGAAAGCTACAGATCATCTGATGACAACGTTGAGGAGTCTTTGAACACAACACGAGTTATCGCTCAAAAGAGAGGGGCCCTTTCTTATATTAAATGATTGACAGCGTCATTTTTCTCAGGTCAGACCCTCAAATCTTTAAATTAGCATTGCTAAATGGGAAGTTACAACAGAATTGCTTCTGTTGTTTTAGTTCAGATCCTAAAATTCTGGTATTTCATAAGAATGAACTCGTCATTTATTCCTACTTTGGTTGTTATTGTGTCCGTGGCTGAAGCTGCAGGTTGAGTAACCAGCTAGCTTAACACGCTGCCTCAAAAATCACACAAATCAACCTTGAATTGGTGTCTTCAGTCCTCAAATGAATCAAATGTTCAGGCCCGATTGCTAAGGTAATCAATTAGCTGGAGGGTCACCCCCAAATGGGCCCAGTCCTGCGGCTCCATGCCAGAATATTTGCAGTGTTCTGACCTGACCTGGGTCAAACCCACTGTTTGGACTCGTCCATGTCCACCATTTGCTGTTACCTGTGCTTTAAACCCACATGTCTCCGTCTCCCAGGTGCTGGAGGACACCACAGGGGTCCGCCGGGTGGTGGTGACCCCGCAGTCTCCGGAGTGCTACCCTCCCTCCTACTCCCCCGCTCTCTCCCCCACGCACCACCTGCCCCCCTACCTGGCTCACCCCCACTTCATCCCCAACTCTCACTCTTTCTACCCCCCTGTCAGCCCCGGGGAGCTGCCCCCCCACCAGTACTACCAGCACCTCCCCCCCCACATGTACAGCGATCAAGGTATGGCGTCCGTGGCCTGTAACCGTCAGGTGTGACTGGCGGAGACTTTTCAGCCTGTTTTCCTCTGTCGTGTGCAGAAATCATCCCCGTTTATGGGATGTCGAACTTCATCGGCAGAGAAGACACATACAGTAAGCCCCAACCCAAAAAGACAAAGGAACCGAGACAACCAGACCGACAGAACCGGCTAAACTCGCCCCCGTCCACTCTATATAAGGGCGGCATGGGTACAGCGTACAATGGATACAGGTGACCCCCCCCCCACCCCCCCCCCCCCCCACACACACACACATAAACTGTTGCTGTTTTTAAATACTGATGCAGTTATTCTCATTGTGACGCAGCAACAAATCCCACGCTCCCTCGCTGGGGTCGGTGGGGTCAGGGGGCGGAGTCGGCAGTCCAGGAGGCAAGAAAGTGGAGCGGCGCCTGCGCAGCAGTCCCCGGAACGGCGAGCCAGAGACGCAATCACAAGGTAGGGGGACACAGGCGACCTGTACGCAGCAGCTGTTTCTGAAGCGTGGGGAGGTGGGGGGGGGGTCGGGAGTCGGGGCCGATCCTGAGAGGAGCCGTGGCACATTCTGGTTCTCTGAAGGCTCTTTGTCGCCACCCAACAAAAGCAGATCATATCTCTCTTTGAAAGAATAACTTCTATCCTCTCTGACCTCTTTCTCGGTGTCTCTCTGCGAACACCTTTGTCCTCTTCAACCTCGGTGCCCCCCCTTCCCCCCCGCATTCAAGCTGCACACCTTTAGTTCCTCTCGTTCCCTCTTGTTTTCTCACAGAAAGGGGAAAAAATGAATGGGTGTATGGACGAGGGGATCCGGGCCTGGTGGGGGTGGGTCGGGGGTAGCTGGGACGGTGGGGGGGGGAGAGAAGGCCGTCTGAGCAAACCGCATAGCTGAACCTGTCCCTGAGCGCTATCATTTTACCCCCGCTACAATGCTGGCCTTGTTGGCGAAGGCTTAGCCACAAGGGGGGGTGAGCACGAGGGGAGGAGGGGGGGTCGCATACCTGTAGAGTCCCGCTTGGGATGAAGGAGACCTTTGAGCTCTAAGATTCAGACACGCCAGCTCAACCTCATTTCACACACACACACACACACGCACACACACACACACGCTTGCGCGTCACATGGGCGTCTGAGGGATCACAAAGAGCAGCGTTACCTTCAGAGCCCCTCAGACCGATCCTACCCTGCAGAGGAAGATTGGAAAAGCTCCATTCCTGGAGTCAGATTAGAGGCGTCTCACATCTGGGACGTGTGTGAGTGTTTCCTACTGCCTGTGAGATCAGCCTGATACGCCAGAGCCCCTCAGATCAGCCCAGACGGACGCTAAAGTCGGGATGGTTCCTGCCCTAACTGATTGTTCTCAGCATTGGTTCTAATAAAACCAGGGCTGTCGGCCCCACTTTGATGAATCCATCCTCAAAGAACAAACAGCTGGTTTCGCTTCGAGGTGCCCTCTGACCCAGTGGCATCCCGGAGGCCCCACTGTCCGATGGGGCCGAGTCTGCGTACGTATGGAATGAAGGAGGCCCGCTGGGCCGCAGATCGACGCGCACCTCCTCCGATGTGAAATCACGCCACACAGCTGTTGCGATCCGGCGCTTCCTTCGGTGCATTTCCAGTTTGGGGGGGGGGGGGTGTTATTCTTTTCCACAGCTCCCACTGAAATGTTCCGCTTACAACCTGCTGCAGACCTGTAGCTCGGTCTTGTGTGTCTGCTCGCTCGCACACTCGGGCCACGCGTGCAAGTCTGAACATCTACAAACGCAAACATACGAAGAGGCGTGTTTGCCCGCGCTGCAGCAGGGGAGACGACACAGCTTCTCAGTGTACACACGCGCCGGCCGGGCTGAGAACACAGAGCACAGACAGATGAGGGCGGGTGGGCGGGGGCGGGGCGGAGCGGCGCGGCGCGCGGGTTCCAGCGGCGCTGAAGGCGGCGTCGACGCGACGGCTAACAGGCAGCGCAGACGCAGACATGTCAACATGCTGTCTGCGCTGGTCTGCCAGGGCCTCAGTACCGGCCTGGAGATCAGGCTGAGTCAGCTGGATGTACCACATCACACACACACACACACACACACACACACACACACACACACACACATATGTGCAAACACCCCGTGACTGGGCTTCCTGTAAAACAATCAGAGCATGAGGGTCCAGAGGATTTGGCGGGAGGAGACGGGGGGATAAACGGAGAGAGGAGGAAAGGGGGACTAGAGGGAGGGATGAGAGAGGAGATGGATGGAAGATTTGAGGAGGGAAAAAAGGGAGACTGGTCGAGTGGAGAAATGGAAAGATGGCGTTAAAGAGGAGAGAACAAACATTCCAACAAAGCTGCTGCTGCTGTTAGGTCCAACCCAGAAACACACACACGTACACACACTCGCCTACGCTTTGCCCTTGATGCCCTTGCTCTGTGTGTGTGTGTGTGTGTGTGTGTGTGTGTGTGTGGCTGTTGCTGCAGTGCCAGTAAAGCAGCAGGCTGGAATTGGCGAGCGCTGTGTCCATTCGCCAGAAAAGTCAGTTCTACGTGCTATTTTTCCTCCCAACCGAGCTGCTTCTCTGAGCAGAAACAGATGGTTCTCGTCCCCTCCGTTCCTCCGTCTTGGCTCCGCATCGCCACCGCCGCACATCCTGTCTCCTGCTTGGAGAGAACTGGGAGTTCAGCAGGAACACGTGGAGCGGCGGTCCCGGCTCCCCTGTCTGCGCTTCTACGTCACTGCAGATGTGGTCCAGTTCTGCAGCGCCTGATATGATCAGATATCCAGACTGTGACGTAGCCGCCGCAGGAGTCGTTAATGACGAGGTCGGGAGCTCTTCAAACCGCTGCGGGAAGCATCTCGTCCATCATCTGCGAATCCAAATCAGCCCAATTTAAAAGAAAAAACAGCATCGGCTGCCAAAGTGAATTCTAATGTGCCAAAATAAGTTATGAAACAGGGCGAACAGAACCGAACCGCGAGCAGTCAACGGTCGTTAGCGTCTGGCGTTTTTAGCTTGTTTTAGCTATTCCCTTGGGTATCAAGTATTGTAGATCTTTATCGCACATCTCTAATAATTCATCATCTCTGTTCAGCAGCAGAGATCAACCTACAACAGAAACGTTATGAGTCATTTTTAAATAGCCTGTACAGTATTTGTCGCTCTAAAATCCCATAAATGACGTTCTGAATCTATAAGGAACCAGGAAGTGTAACTGAAGACGGTCCCAGACAGCAGCCGATGCCCTGCACAGATGTGAGGTTTGCGGTGCTACTCTGCTATTTCCCCCACTTTTTTTATATTTTACTCTGGCAACCTTTCCTACTAATTAGCCTGATTCATCGGATGTAGACGGCTGGTGCAGTCGGTCGGCGTCTTCCCTCCTCACATGCGACCATTTTTAAAATTTGTGTTGCTAAAATTTAAGATCGCGCCACTTCGGAATGTTGCGGGAGTCACCGAGTCGTCCGGCGGCAGCTACAACCATTTCAGGGGGTAAAACCGTTTGCAGGAGCAGAATTTCCTCCAGTGCTCGATGGCGTCATCGCCTTCTGACCCAAGTCAAAGCCCCGCCTCTCCTGCTCTGTTTTGATGTGGATTGCCATGGCGATAATCGTAACCCCCCCTCACCTCGCCCCCGGTCACACACTCAGCTGCCCCGTCCCGCAGACCCAAATACGGCCATGTTTTTAGGGCAAGGTGTAGGGCATTGGGGTGGAAGAGATGGGAGGTGGGAAGGAGGGGGGGGGGGATGGGGGAAGGGGGGGGACGAGAAGTTGTAGAAATTCAAGAGTCACCAAGGCAGCGTGTCCAGGACACAAAGGGAACAAAGGATGGCTTTAACCACAGGAGGAATGTCTTTCCCGCTGATATCATGTAACAGGACTGGTGTGATTAGAGGGGGTGGGGGTGTGGGGGGTGTTGCCGATGCCGACAAGAACACCAGACGTTTCCCCGTCCAGTGGACTTGTGATACAAGCGAAGCATGTGTCACACTATCTGGCTACAGCGCGACAGCAGCGCGTTACGTAACGTTGCGAGTGTGTCCTGGGGGGCAACTTTGACTTGAACTAATGAGGCACACGGCCGTGAAACCACAGGCCCAGAAACCTATACTGCAGGGCGGATCACACCCGCCTCAAACTGTCAGAATGAACGTGTCAATACAGATTGCTTAAGCGTCGCGAACTGAAACTTCTGGAAATGATAAAAGGGACTTGTTTTTCGGTTCTGGTGATGGTTCCTGGTTGGCCACTGCGGGTCAATAGAAGAGGCATCTTAGGGGGCCCAAACTCTTCTATTCTCAGGTTAAAAGGTACTTTTGCTGAATCTTTGAGTGTGTCTCTTTTCTGTCGTGGTAAAGTGAGGTTGGAGGGTTGAGCGTTGCTAGGTAACAGGCACTAATGTCGGCATTGTTGGTTTGACTATTTAAGATGTTTAACTTGAGATAAAATGGGATTACGTAAGGTGGGAAAACAATCTGGGCTTCTTAAGAATTTAGACCGAATATATATTTTTGTAAAGATTTTTTCTTGCCGTCACTCACGTTCACGTTTCACGTTTAATCCACTTGCGAAACATCAAAACTTTTACCAGGTTTTCGGAATAAACTGCTCTTAACAGTGTAATGGCAACGTACAGTATGTCCGACCTCAGTTTCCTTGTCCAGCATGTAGGCTACCATCAGCAAAAAAAACATTAACCCAGAATCGGTTACTCAAATCCGATGCTTAATGAGGTGTAACAACCCAGTTTTTATTTAGAAAAGTAGGAAAAGGTTTGGTATAACAGGAAGTTTCCACTAATCTGTTATCATCAAAGTTGGCCTCTGTTTCAGCTTTCTGTTAGCCTCTCTCTTAGCCTCTGTTTCAGCTCCGTGGTAGCCTCTCTGTTTGCATTTGTTTCAGCTTTCTGTTAGCATGTTTCAGTTCTCTGTTAGCCTCTGTTTCAGCTCTCTGTTAGCGTCTCTTTTAGCCTCTCTGCTATCCTGCATTTTCGACTCTCTCCTGCTGCCTCTGCTGTCTGTCTCTGGATTTATCTTCCCCTCTGTCTGCCAGTGTGCAGTCACTCAAGACTTCTTTTTTTGGGCTGAGCCGGGTTGGATGGGGTCAAGGTTCTGAGAAATTTATCCCCATAATCCCCCACCGCCCGGTCAGGTCGCCGCTTCGCTCGCAGCACGTACACACTCCCACTCATAAACGTGCACGGCGCGCATGCACAGGCGTCCGTTCTCCGCCTGGAAAGAAAAAGCAGTGGTTTTAGGTTGTTCAGCAGCTGAGGCGCTCGCGGTGGGACAGGGTCCGTCTGTGTGTCTGTCTGAGATGAACCGGCTTCAGTTCCACATTTCTGCGCTGGAACTTGTTTATGTTCTCTTCAGGTCGAGCAGAACTTGTCAGATATTGAGACGGCACCGTCCGTCGTCTGGACCCACCACACCAATAAACCAAAAGAGCCCATTTACATGAAACATGCTGATTATTGTTTTTTTGCAGAAACAATTTCTGTCCATTTTAAGAACGCTTTCTGCCCTGCTGGGAGGTTTTTCTGTCCATTTCTGCGTGCCAGAGCCTCCGTCTGTCCCTCTAATCCCCTCCTTAAACGACCAGAGCTCTGGCCATGAGAACCAAACCTTCACCAAGACAACCACAGTTTCAGGCATGTCCCAACAATCTCCCTGCAGTGTTTGTGTGTGTGTGTGTGTCTGTGTGTGTGTGTGTCCCAGCTGCTGAAAAGATGGAATGCTCACTATGCAGTAGATGATAATAGTGTGGAATCCAAGGTCTCTGCTCCTTTTTCCTCTCCAACTTGTCAACTCTTATCCCCATTCCTTCCTCTCTGTCCTCTCCCTCTGTCCCCCTCTTCCTCCAGCTGATTGGTCGGTTTCTCTGCTTTGTTCTCTCTGATTAGAGACGTCTCCAGATCACTATCATGCCGAATCGCACCCGGTCCCTCCGAGGCGACACAAACACACCCACTGTTGCCCTGTGTGTGTGTGTGTGTGTGTGTGTGTGTGTGTGAGGAGTGGGGGTTGAGCGGATGGCCGTTGCCACATTTTTTGCATTTTTTCCCCCTCCAGGTTTTTAAAAGTTCCTTTTTTTCCTGCCCCGCTGCAGACAGGCTGCTTTTAAGCACCACAGGCTGCCTCGCAGGAGGAATTTAACCTTCTCAGCGTGAAACCTAATCAGTCAGTTTTAGTGCGTTCGTATTTGTGAATGAGAGTGTAGACGTTCTTAATTTGTTGTGATTAAAAGACAAAAAGTGTTTTCTTCTTCTTGAGTGGGATCGGGGGGGGGGGGACTGACCCTAATGAGTTTCCATCTCATCAGATCCGCATTGTCCTACTTTGCCTCATAGAATAGGATTTGAATCTGGAATTTTCCAGGTGTTTTCCAGGTTTGGGGGGGGGGTGTCAGGAATCTGGAACACGTAATCGGTGATGATGAGCGCTGAACAGAGGATATAAAAAGCTATATTTGAGTCAAGGCAAGTGTTAAAGAGATGAGACACACAGGAATGTGTGTGTTCCTCTGTGTGTGTGTGTGTGTGTGTTCTTGTACTTGCTACATACTGAGTACCAAAATCGGCATTTCACTAGCAAAATGAGGACTTTTTGGGAAGTGAGGACATTTCACAAGTTCACAGGACTGTTTGAGGATTAAGATGTGTTTTTTTTAGGTTTAAGACAAAATTGGTTTGTGTGTGTTTGTGTGGGTGGTTGTGTGTGTGTGTGTTTGTGAGAGAAAATCAGTGTCATTCCCATGTTAAATATGAGCAAGTGGCAAATTAGCTTAGTTTAGTTTAGCAGAAATACTTAATATGGGAATATGGCTGCACTGTTGTTGCTTTTGGGTTGCCAGGCAACCAGCAGGGACCGCAGGAAGTTAATGAGCTCATGAAAAAAAATCCTTCAAGCGAGTGCCAGTGTGTACGTGTAAGCTAGTTAAAATAGTTTTCACCACTGCTGCTTCATAAATGACGCGTACCAGGGTGAATCAAATAGCACCATCGTAATAACCATAAAATAATCCCAATCAGTCGTTGGAGCTGGAATGGAAATTCACCAGGTCGGATAAAGACCTGACAGCTAACGCACCCTCGCGACAACTGCTGCGACTCTTAGAGCCTGCTGCTGATCTGAGGACAGCGGTGCTGCTGTGCGCCTGCTGATGATGTCACAGCTCTTTTTGTGCCATTCCTCCCTCACATCCAGCAAAGCCTCGTCTTCCCTCTCACCTTTCATCCCTTGCTCTCCCTTCCTCCCGCTGATCCCGGGCTCCCTCTCTGTCCTTCAATTTCCTTATGTTTTTAAATCTAAACTCTCCCCAGACCCGCCTCTGCCCCCTACTCCTACTGCATTTCTGTTTTTCCTCCATTTACCTCCTCAGCCTTCTGTTGCCCCCCCCAAACACACACACACACACACATTCCTCATTCCCGGTCATTTTCCTGCCGCGCCGTTGCACTGCCTCGCTCCGTCTAGTCGTCCGCGCTAATCAGAGTCAGGCAGTCAGACGGACAGGATATGAGGTCACCTGAGGAGAGGAAGTGAGGCTGCGCGGGCAGCACATAAACACAGCAGAGGAGTCTGGGTAGGCCGCGCCAGCGGAGATCTGGGCTTTCGGCCGTCGGCGCCGGCCGCGTGTGGTTTTGTCAAGCACTTAAGCGAGCGGACGTGAGCGCCGCGGCGTGCCGTCTGCGAGGTCGGAATTTTACTGCTGATGTCACAGACTTGTCAGAAGTGCTGAAATATTAATCCGCGCCGTAACTGCGGAGTTATTTCGGTCGGTGTTTTGGTGCAGATGGTGACCTTGATCTGAGGACAGACTGACTCCATCACGGGGAAGCGTGAACATTAATGTTTAGTCAGATAATCTCACATATTTGGGCACACTAGGTCAATCAAATCCTCATTAGCATGAAGTCTTCTGTCATTTTGGCTAACAAGATTGTATTTTTCACTGTAGTGAAGCTGCTTTGGCACAAACAAGGTCAGGATTCGATTTCACGAGTGAAATTACAACGTAATGAGCTCGTTTTGGAATCTGCAACCATGATTAGAAGCCGTAAAAATGCAGCGACGTGAGAACAGTTCTGATCTGCATGGGAAAATAAACACAAATCCATCACTTCCTGTAATTTTCACCTGCATTTTCACAACATAAACACAAATTTAAGTCCTTTTAATGGGCGATAACCAGCACCCGTGTGCAAAGTGTTGGTAAAGTAAAGTTCTTTGAGTGGGAGTGTGTGCACACATATGATCGCACGTGAGTGGGGCCAGTTAGTCCAGATGTTGTTCCCGTGCAACAGGAAGTAATCTGAAACGTGATGTTTTCAGCTATGTTCCACTCTCCTGGAAAACCACCCGGTTTAGGGGAAAACAGTGAATTTTCAATGGATCCGAAGCTGCTGTGCAATTTTCCAGACCAGGAAATTAATGGAAGCTCTCCTGAAACTGTTTGCTAGCTGTGAATATTGTTTAGTTAACATCTGCTCACACCAGCTGTAAGGACGTCGTAATGGAATTCGGCCTCTTTTTGATCCCCGCCGTGCTCGCCATAGCAGACAAGTAGTTACAAGATCATGTCGTTGTGGCGGCCATGTTCAGTCAGCTGTCTGACCCGCTGACTGACAGGGTGGCTCGGGCCTTTTATTCCATAAAAGAGAAAAAATGTCTCCAAATGGAGGAAAGTGCACATGTGTGTGTGTGTAGGGGGGTGTTTCCTCAGCCCTGATGCAGAGTGTGTGTTCCACCTGCAACACACACAGAAGCTCCACAGTCTCCTGCTTCCACCCCTCATCAGTGTCCTGTAACCTGATCCTGTCGGCCTCGCTCTTGCCTTTTTATTCCCTGCCACACACACACACACACACGCACCTTACATACACACTGAGGTCAAATCCAGGTTGTGCTTCCATGACATCACTGTTGCCATGACTCATAAGTGGACCCCCAGGCACAGTAAGGCCCTCTCCCCTACAAAAACCTGTCAGAAGGACTTAACCACATGTTCATGAGCACGAACGTGCTCTAATTCCAGGATCGCTCCAAGAATGTGCCGATATTCCCAACAAAAACTTCTATACACACACGGGCCGACTGTACATGTGGTCAGGTGTGTGTGTGATGGTTGACCTCCACGTCCTGCATCACATTAACAGAAACAGGTTCATGTGATTGACGGCCCATTCACACACACACGCACGCACACACACACACACACACACACAATGATTCACAGTTGTCAGACTCAGATGGAGAAAGCAGGCCTCACAGTCGGAAAAAGCCTTGGCTCATGAGGATCACACAGGAGAAGGCCTAATGTTCCGGTCACACGTACACACACACACACACACACACACACACACACACACACACACACACACATGCTCTTAGTTCTGTAACTCACCTGTAGACGCGTTGTGTCATTGGAGCTGTAACATACTTGACGAGAGGCTCCCAGGATGGTCACAGTTCCAGTCTCATCTCCTTCAGAAAAAGATTCTTCTTCCTCTTCTGATTACCTCAGAATTTCTCCAAACTGGTGATCTTTAATTATGGGATGATCTCCGTGTCCATCTCCGGGCCATATGAGTCATCTTTGATCCCTATTTTATGCGTGTAGTTCAGGAATTTGTGACTAATATTGTTCTGCGGAGCGCTGGATAATTTAGTGCTCTATTTTTCCAAGAGCTGTGCTCATCACTGTACGGAGAAATGGGCCCGATCAAGGGTTGCATCGCTTAACGTGCTTCTTTTCTGAGTTATTTCTGGGTTGTGTTGCCCCATCGTGTGGATAATTAATTATCGACTGGATTGTTTTCACTGAAGTGGTCTGGAAGACACGGTGCCTTTTACTGCACTTTTCTTTGCTTTTACAAGTTTAGATGCTAACCTGGAATAATAAAAAGCTCTAGCTTCTTAGATAGAGCTGTCAGATGGCTTATGGGACATTAACCCACTCCCATTCTCAATGTACAGCTCTGTTTTAAGCAGCTCTGATGGAATCACTGACTTGTGGGATTACCGTAACTCTAATTTCAGTAAAAAGGGTTATGATCTCTGTGCCATCATTTCTTTTCATGTTTTGCAGAGCGCTGAGTAAAAGGCCTCAAATGCGTCTGTGATGATGAATAGTTTTCCTGTTTCTCTGTGTCTGCAGATCATGATTCAGAGGGGAAACGTGTTCAAGACATGCTGTCTACCATTGAAAAACCACAGGTTGGTACGCATACCTTCTCCCACCGCTGCACACACACACACACACACACACACACACACCGCTCTCATCAATCATCTACTGTCAGATGCAGTCATAGCTGGCAGGAGGGTTAATATCTTTTCCTAGTCTTCAACCCATCTTTGGAATGGACACGACATGTGCGGACAGTAACGTTATATAGGTTATTACAGTGTGTTTTGGGGTCTGCCGTCATTTCCAGGACTCGTCACAGTCTCAGGCATCAATGACGCCTTGCTGCCACATGAGGGCAGCATTTGCCCAGACATGCCACGCACAGCTATATATGTGTATATATATATATATATATATATATAATTAATGGGCAGAAAACAGCATTGACTGCTTTTCTCCCTCCTCCAGGGGGATGTGAGTAAATGAGGTGTTTGTTAGGGAGGAACCGCTCACTCTGAAGCGCTTTGGTCAGCAGGCTGCTCAAATGGACTGTTTGATGAGTTTGGAAAAGAGCGTTAAAGGAGGAAGCCTGATAGATTCCACTGCGCTCAGTGCAGACGTGGTCGCAGGTGTTGTAGAATCGAGCTCCAAATTCTTCATACCCCCCCCCCTCCAGTTTAATAAAAATATGAGAACCATCCAGTGATCTACTTTGTGTGCAGCGCCCTCTCCCCTCACATGTCTGGGAGCTCACAGCACGCCTCCATTTACATGCACATGGCAATTTGATTATGGCCAATATGCCCAGTAAGGCATTATACCAATTATAGTGATTACGCAGGCTGGTTAATGTGCATTCACGTTCATATTTCCGGGCCTCGGCGCAAAGACAAATTAATCACCGTCCTCAAATCAGATTAAAACTCAATCCTGCCCATTAGTCTTTAAACGCAGCGGCAGATATCTCACATTTTCTCGCAGGCATCACGTTTGCGTTTCGCGACCGAATCTGCACGGATGGAAGTGTCCCCCGCCGCGCCTCCCATCGCCGCTTCAGTCTCCGCCTCAGCGGTGCCGGATAATAAACAGATGGTTTCTCGGGGATCACTGTCGACAAGCCGGCCTCTAATTGCCGCCCCTCGTCCCTCACCTCTGCCGTCTCGCCACGCCGTCGCAGCGTTCTGTTGTGACAGTGTTGTCTTCCCCCCCTTCTGTCTGCCTGCCGTGCACGTCCCTCAGCATGGCTGCGGTTAGCAGCAGCCTCCAGGCACAGTTGTTGCCCAGTCGGTGGATATGGAGTCTGGAATAGCAGCAGACTGTACTAAATCAGAGGAAACTGGCTCTCCCACCATGTGCCACAGCTTAAGCTCCCCATAAACATCCATACGCTCGCGGGCTGACTCGCAATAAAACACGCAGGAATGTCAGAAGGCCTATTTCTGCCGCTTTGCTCGTTTAAATGTTTTGGTTTTGCTCCGTCACGAGGCCAAAGATGCTGAAAAGCTGCAATATTGATGCTGCAAATCCCCCCCCCCCCCCTCCGCTCCATAACGACCGTCCTCGTTGCAGGTTACCGATGTGCAGGCCCGCGCTGCACGCCTGTCCTGGGCTCCCCCGGCAGGGCTGGTGAACAGGCACAGCAACGGGATGCCCGTGTCCTGTTGCTTCGAGGTTTCGCTTTCGGATAAGGGACGAGACGGGAAGTATCGCCTCGTGTACAGGTAGACGATGCGTAACAAACAAGCCGAACGCCACGCTTCAGCGCGCCAGCGAGCCTGATTGTGCGTCTGTGTGTCTTTCAGCGGAGAGCAGCTGGAGTTTCACCTGAAAGACTTAAGGCCAGCGACAGACTATCACGTCCGGTGAGGATTTAGCTCCAAATCTGGGTTCTCCGCCCTCTCCACCTGTTCCGAATGTTGATCTCCTGACCTTGTGTTTCAGGGTGTCTGCGACATACAACTCGGTGCGAGGCTCCAGCTCCGAGGCCGGCTCCTTTACCACGCACTGCAGCGTCCCCGATGTCCCGTCGTCCCCGAAACTCACCCACCGCACTAAGAGCACCCTCGGCCTACAGTGGAAGGTACAGCCGCTCCTCCGACCCCCCGGCCTTTGGCCCGCTGACGGGGTGGGAGCCCGTCTCTTCATTCTGCCCTCTGAGCCTCTCTGCATGAGTCATTTTTACCCGCTGACATCAGTTAGCCAGACAGGATATGAGGTCATTGATGAAAACATGGACGGCCTCCAGCCCGGCGGATCACCAGCTAATCTCCTGCTCTCTCTTGTCTCCCGGCTCATTTCCCTGTCATCCATCAGCCCCCGGGCGACAACGGATCCAAAATCACAAACTACCTGCTCCAGTGGGATGAGGTACGCGTCGCTCCTGACGTCCAACACGTCACGCTAATGCTCCTATTTAAACTTTCAAGACCTATCAGTCCATCCAGCCCCCCTCCTTATGTCAGCGGTGTTTTCTCTCTGCAGGGAAAGAAGAACAGCGTCTTCAGAGAATGTTACTTCGGGAGCCAGAGACACTGTAAACTGACCCGACTGTACCCGGCCTGCGGCTACACGTTCAGAGTGGCTGCGCACAACGACATCGGCGCCAGGTGCAGTTGCTGCAACATGTTCATGAGCGCAGACGGGTTTGATTTTGGAAATCTCAGCACAGCCTGTGATGTAATTGAGCAGCTGTTATCAGGGATGGGACCATTTAGGGGTCACGGGTCCATTAAAAGCTGTAACGGGTGCACTGGTGGGCTGAGGGTGCACGTGCTCAGCCGGGGGCAGAATGAAAGGAAAGCAATTGCCAGCAAGACATTTTGCATCCACGTATTTTCTCGCTTTCTATCTCTCACAATTATGTGGACAATTGAAACGACTTTAAAGCACTCGCACCCTTTCCCAATGGGGCTGTTGTGGGTCCTGAGCCGTCTTCCTCTGCCGTCTTGTCCTCCATTTCTGCCTCCTCCATCCTTCACCAACCTCCCCTGATCTGTGGAGGAGAAGGTGATGGAGGGCGGCGAGCGCGCGGGAGGAGCCATTAGCTTTAATGCATCCGTCAGCCGCTGCAGCCTGACTTCTCCTGGGAAGCCACGTGCAGACCAACCTGCTCGTCACACGGGGGCTTTTGATCGTTTGCCATTTTTCTGGGGTTCCGATCCCTCCCCCTGCACCTCCTAATGCTCCTCAGATCTCCTGTCTGCTCTCTGACACCTACATACTCCTCCGTTATTCCGACCTAACGTCACAAAAACGTCCGCTTGCTGTTGCAGTGGCTTCAGCCCAGAGGTGGTGTTTTACACCACGGGCACCCTGCCCGCCCTGCCGCTGGCGCCCCGGCTGGTCAAGGCCGGGGTGTCCTGGGTGACCCTGGAGTGGGGGCGACCTGAGGGGAGTCCCAGTGAGGAGCAGCTCAAATACACGCTGGAGATCCAGGAGGACAACACCGTGAGTACCGCACGTCCCAACACTTGACCTTCAGTTTCAGGGTCGCAGGGGGCCCAAACGGGGGTAAAAGATTCTTTAAATATGTGCGTGTTGCAGTAAAGAGCGCTTTAGTAGAGGGCAGCATGTCAAAAATGCCACTTAATGATGGAATTAAAGTGAGATTCCCCCCCCAGGGAACGGACTTTCATCCAAAGTACACTGGAGAAAACTTGACCTGTACTGTACAAGGCCTGAAGAGGAGCACGCAGTATAAATTCAGGGTAAGCGGCGGCGCGAGCGTGCACGAGGGTGCGTCAGTGAGGGCGGGGCCTCTTTTGCTCTCTATTTATCTGGCCGATTTCAATTTCAAATCATCGCAATCAGACTTTTCTGCCTTTCAAATGTAAATCAGCCCCCTTTTTTTTGCCGGTCGCCACCTGTGAAGGCGTCCTGCCTTTAATACATGAATGAAACAGAACACTTTACCACCAGAGAATCGGGTCGTAACACGGGGCAATCCACGGGCCCTTCAGGAGGGAGGGACGTTTAGAGGGAAGGAAAGTGAACGTTTGTGTCCTCCAAGCACCAGGAGGAGCCGTGGATGACGGAGAAGAGGGGAACGGCTGCCAGAATTCCAGACGGATCCAGTTCTATTGTGTTTCCTCATATTTGTCCTTTCTCTGACGCCTCTTTGCCTTGGCTTGTAGTCCTTTCCTAACCCTCCACATGCTCTCCCTGCAGCTTATAGCCTCAAACACGGAGGGAAAGAGCAGTCCCAGCGAAGTGCTGGTTTGCACCACCAATCCGGACAAACCGGGCCCACCGTCTGCCCCCTGTGTCACCGCGGCGACCCCCTACGGATTCACCGTCACATGGGGTAAAGACATAACCGTGCGAGCTTCTGAGTTGCCCCAGAGCGCAGAAGGCTGTTTATTCCAGCCCTAACGCCGCAGGGGTCCCGGCCGCGGGTCTCAAATGTGATCTTTATTATTGCGTGTGTTATTTCCTATAATCATAAAGTCTGTGTGTATTCAGCCTGACGCTTTTATGAGCGTTTACATGTCAGCCTGTCCCGAGCGGCTGCAGCTACACACTAATGCCGGAGGATGCTAAAATGTCAAAAACCTCTAAAATCGGAGGATTTATGTCGGCCGTCGTAAACTAGCGCAGTAAAAAGCTTTGTGTGAGTCCTAATCCATCCGTCTCCCCAACAGATCCTCCCCTGGACGACGGAGGCTCCGACGCGCTCACATACCTGCTGGAGATCTCAGAAGGATCCTCCGAAGGTACGTCTGGGATCGGGCTTTCATCCGATCCTCCTTTTCACATCAAAGACGGCGCATCAAAGAGAACAGAGAGAGTCTTTGGGATCTGCAGCAGTGTTCATCAGTCGTTAGCTTAATTACGCTACGTTTAATAGGAACTCGGGTTCGTAGTTCTCTTTTACATCATCGTTTCAAAGGAAAACTCAATTTGATCCCCTCTGCCGCCGTTGCCATGGCTGCGCGGCCAGACCCATAGATTCAAATGCAGCGTTGCGTAATCACAGCAAGGACCCTCAACACAATTGTTGTTTACACGTTGCATAAAAGCTGTTCACCTACATAATCCAACAACGCAAACAGCGCTTGTGTAGATGACGCTCGGTCATCTGTTACGGACGTGCAGCGAGTAGGTCAGCGGGCCTCGCGTGGCCGCGCGCTCCAGGAAAAGGTTTTCCTTCAATTGTCCTTTCCTGTGCGGACGTGCAGGGAGCCAGTGGGAGGTGGCGTACAGCGGCCCAGCCACGCAGTGTGTGTGTGAGCGCCTGGCACCGGGGACCTTCTACCGTCTACGTGTGTGTAGCATCACCACCGGGGGACACAGCCCTGTAGGTCACACACACACACACACACACACATGTTTATGACGCTGTGATTTTTGGATCTGCCCGACTAATCCGCTCCAAACCGCTCTAAACTGCTCTCTCTCCCCCGCTCTCCTGAAGTGTGCCGCCGGCGTTCCGGTCCCCACGTTAAGCATCCCGCCGGGGCCCTGCCAGCCGCCGAGAATTGTGGGTAAAGCCAAACACAAGGAGGTGCAGCTGGAATGGGGTGAGTGCAGATGTGCACTGACGTTGTGAGAGGTCTTTCCCTTCCGCCGTTAGCCTTAAGTGTTAGCTGGTTAGCTGGTTATTGGAGATGAGCTACTGGCCTGGTCCAAACAGTTTATTACTGACGCTGCAGACCCAGAGTCCCACCTGAGCACGTGTGTCTCTGTCTCCCCAGACCCCCCTGTGCTGGAGGGAGTGTGTGATGAGTGTGTGTTCAGCCTGGAGATGAGCGAGGGCGACACCGAGCCAGCGGAGGTCTACCGCGGCTCGGAGCTGCAGTGCACCGTGGGTAGCCTGCTACCCGGCGCCACGTACAGCTTCCGAGTGCGTGCTGCCAACCAGGCCGGGGTGAGATTATTAAACCATTTATGAGGGGGGGGGCGGGGCGAAGGGGTCGATGGCTGCTACACGGGCCAGAGCGGCGCCGTGGATACGGAAAAAGGCTCAAACCCCATCTGACCGTGTGCGTCCGTCCTTTAGTCCGGCGCGTACTCCGAGCCGACAGAGGTGACGACCGCGGCGGGACCCCCGGGGCAGTGCGGCGCCCCCCTCATCACTCTCAGCGGCAGCACCTGTGCGACGCTCACCTGGGAGGTGAGGACAGACCACAAATCAGGCCGCCGCTCCGAGCGGACCCGACCCGAGCGCTAACCGTGTTCTGGCCTCCGCAGAGTCCCGAGGGCTCGGGCACGGACATCTCCGAGTACCGTCTGGAGTGGGGGAGGGAAGAGGAGCCCATGGAGCTCATCTACTGTGGAGCGGCCACGCAGTGCGAGCTGTCGGAGCTGACGCCGGCCACGGATTATTGCTGCAGGCTACAGGTGAAACACACGTCCTGAGACATCTGAGCGGTTCCTTTCGTCTCCATGACGCTCGTCCTCTTTTAACATATTTTCCCTCCTTTATCTTCTTCGCTGCTTTCTCGCCCTCGGACGAAGGCGGCGAATCAAGCGGGAGCGGGTCCGTACAGCGAGCAGGTGAATTTCCGCACCCCGGCGACGACCCCCGACCCGGTCACCTCCCTCACCCTCCTGGACCTCCCGGCCTCCTCGGAATCGGGCCACTCGCCCTCCACCTGCCTGCTCCTCAAGTGGGAGGAGCCGAACAACAACGGGGCGGAGATCACGTCCTACGTGGTCACTCTGGACGAGCAGGCGGTCACGGTGGAGTCGGGAACGACTCACCTGGTCACAGACCTGCAGCCAGACAGTGATTACAGGTACAAGGTTTCTGATGTTGCATTCATTTGCCCCCGATTAGCTTAGCATTAGCTAGTTAGTGCTTAAATTCATCCCCTTTGAGGGGGAGGAAGAGAGAAGTGACTCTAACTTACCTGAATAAATTCAATCTTAAATTAAACGAGAACGACACAAAACTTAGAGCACCGGCTTTAAAGCTAAGCTAATTAGCAATGAACGTTTTCACATCTGAAAACTGGCGCAAATCGTCCTTCATGGTGAATTTAACGGTGTGGTTCATTATTCGTTTGACAAAGATGTAGCAGGTGAGCAGCATTAGCAGGTTTTTCTTCCACTTGAGCTGCAGAAAACAGCTAATCGGAGTCGCCGACTACCTTTGTTACGCCCCTGTCAGTGGTTTTGCTGTTACCTGAGTGTGTGTTTGTGAGCACGCAAGAGATTATGCTGAGAATTCCCTGAATTGAGGGAGGGAGAAGAGCTGCGTGTGTGTGTGTGTGTGTGTGTGTGTGTGTGTGTGTGTGTGTGTGTGTGTAATCCACATCACTGTTTTCATTCTGAGGTTGTTTTTGTCCTGATGTCACTCTGTTCTCTTGCATAATAGCTGTCACACCGTGCGACACCGTGCATGTGTGTGGACCTGTGTGTGTGTGCGTGTGTGTGTGTGTGTGTGTGTGTGTGTTACTGTGTGTCATAATGACGGTAATTCTGGTTGTTATTTACAGCAAAGGGTACTTCAGATCACATTGTCGTGTTTTCTGGGTGTATTTATGAGGTGTTGCCAATACGTGGGCTTGATTTTTAAAATGAGAAGTCCATCTAACCTCATTTTAATAAATAATTTAGGTATAAACCATTCAGCATCCATTTATTCAGTTCTACGTCCTCCCCAACATAAAGAAGAAATTTAGACTTTCTGAGAAGGTTTTATGGCGTCGCGAATCCAACAAGTGGCTAAAGGCAGACGTCATCTTTGCTAGCAATGCTAACAGCACTGCTAAGCAGTCAAAAGCTGACTTTAACCGCCGTAGTTGGTTCTTAGACTGAGCGTTTTCGTAACAAATAATAAATAGCAGATTGCAGGTAGCTGTGATGCCTCAGAAACATAAAAAGCATGAAAAAGAAAACAACAGCACAGGAAACGCAGCCCAACAACATGTTTTCCCTCATTATCAGGAGCTGGGCTCGGCTCGCTCGGCGTCAGTTACCCAGTTGATGGAAGTTGCCCTTTCATCAGAGCTGCGAGAGAGAATTAGGAGGAAAGGTTATATAGCTACCGAGAATCAGACATTTAAATACCAGCTGGTAGCCCTCTTTAGCTTAGCGGTCCTCCGCTGAGGCCCATTAAAAAAAACAAACGACTGTTTGGACTTGATGAGCAGTGTGTGATTTCTCATCATATGGTCGGTGAAAATCTCTCCTAATGAGATCACGTAACCCAACAAATGCTGCCAGTTCTGTGTGCGGCACGATTGGAGAGGCTTTTATGCTAACAGCTAGTTCACCAGAGCAGCTCCTCGCTGCAGGCTACTCGACCATTTCCAAAATTGCTCTGCAATCCCACGTATGGCTGCATAATATGGATTTTAGCGCGTTTATGTCCATGGTCTGTGCGCACGTACGGCCATTATTTCCAATATATGAAAATGACCCATTTTTCTACCTTATGCGGATGATCTTTATGTGTCATCTCTTCCTCTCACCGTGTCTCTTAGCGTCCAGATCCAGGCTGTAAACGCTATCGGCTCCAGTCCTTTGAGTCCGCCGCTGCTGGCTAGGACACGCCCCCTGCCCCCGGCCCCGCCCCCTCTGGAATGCGCGGCCGCCGGCCCTCAGAGCCTGAAGCTGAAGTGGGGCGAGAACGCGGGCGGCCTGCACACCCGCGTCCTGCTGACTGACGACGTGGTCTACTCGCTGCAGATGGAGGACAAGAACCACAGGTGAACCGGAGCGGCGCACCGTTAACGGCGTGATGCCACGTTAGCTTAACGTTAGCTCGGCTCGCGACACGTTTCCGTCTCCTGAACCCAGCTGAGCCGTGAAAGCGAACCGGGGCTCAGAAGGTCAATACTGAACCGTACGCTTTCATTTTTTTCCCGGGTTGGAGGTAACCAGATGTACCTTTACATAGTCACGCCGGGAGCATGCGGGGCCGTCTGGGATGCCGCCTTTAAGAATAAACACTTCATTTGTCTGAGTGGGCTGACAGTTTTGCCAAGGAGAGCAATGGGGCAATTAGGAGACGGAGGAGGCTGGCTGAGGCAGAGCGGCGTGTGGAGAACAGGTTTGGATCGAGGCCTGTGACGGCTGCAGCTGCTGTTTCTGTGTCCGTCAGGCACGTTTGCTTCCTGCTTTTGGCCCAAATCCTGATTTGCTGATCAGTCAAATCAAAAAGCTGACCTGTAATGAGCATCGGAGCGCCGCGGTTATCCCGCCTTCGCCGTTTCCCACCTGTTCGCCCGCCGGCTCTCCCTCTTTATCCGGCGTCCTCCCATCCCACTTGGCCGACGGTCAGTATTTGAATTAGCACTTAGCTATCATCATGTCGACACCTCGGCACCCCATAAACGATCCAGCAGGCGGCGGGCAGCAGATGGGGTCCCGTCTGGGAAAGCTGCGAACCTCTCCAACACGTGCGCACATGGCGAGGGATGGTAGCGGCCGTGTTAGCCTGTGGTGGAACTGGCTGAGCTGTTAATAGCCGCAACGCTAGATTTGATTATTTTGCTGCTCGGCGGGGAAAAAAGACAGACGTGAGGCCTCCAATGACCCGGAAATAATGAAATAAATGAGGGACGACCTCCACATGAGCAACAGGTCGACGTGCACGATGGTAAGAGAGGGAGAGGAGGCGGCAAAGGACAAACGGAATTTGATATCAGCGTCCTGGGTCCTGCCGGGCGGGAAAAACTGGAGAGGAAGCGGCTGCGTTAATGGCTGATGTGAATCTCCAGAGGTCCTGCTGGGGTAAAGTCACCTTCCTCACAGTAAAATGAGATAAATACATTTGAATTAGACCTTCCAGAGACAGCAGTCGGGGGAAAAGAGCCAAAAACCAAATAGACAGTAATGCAATTGGCTTAAAATAGGACAGCGAAGGAATTCATCAGCCAAAGCTGGAATTATGTTTGCCGCTCCTGCAGCTGGCGCTCCGGAATGTTGACAAACCAGAGAGTTTTCCACTTTTAATCCTTCTTTTTCCGATGCCCTTTTCCACCTCCTGCCATATTTCATGATTAGCAGCGACAGATGTGATTTAATCATCTGTAATAATGATGATGAAAGAGGGGAGGTGGACAGGTTGTGTTGTGTTGGTGGGGGGGGGGGGTGTAAAGGTGCTACTGCAGCCCATAGTTGACCAGATCAGGGGCCAAAACCAGATTCAGCCAGATTCTCCTGGGTTCTCCCCTCTGGCAGGATCCCGATCGCCCCCGTCACCGTCGTGAATAAAGATGACCGATCCTCCGCTCGTTAGCCAGGCGTCAATCGCTCCGGGTGACGAGAGCTTGTTAAAATGGAGAGGTTGAGAAGTGACTCATCTTTCTGGGGGGGGTTGGGTTACGCGCCTGGTTCTGTAGAAAAGGTCGATCGGGCGGTTCCCCTTCAACCCTGATTCCCCTTCGCCCCCTGACCTCCTCCAGCTGAAGATAAACACCCGCTCAAATGAGCTCTTTAACGATCCAATTAAATCCGCTTCTGCCCGCGGAAACGAGCAGAGTTTGGAGAAGATCTGCGCGCCAGAGCCGCTCTCGCCGCGCCGCCTTGAGAGCTCTAATGAGAGCTCTTCATCAGTCCGCCGCCACCCACCGTGAGTCATGGAAAGGTTGGGAATGATCCATCCGAGGTGCAGCCATGAGTGAAATCCGGCTCCTCATCCTTCATCCCTGCTCTTCAAGGTTCCTCACGTCTCCAAATCACCGGCGGTCGCTCCCTCCCCCCCAAGTCTTTTACCCCCCTCCCTTTTCCCAACTGCATGTTTCCTCCCTCCACGTGCGACTCACCCCCCCCGTGTCTCCTGGCAGGTTCGTGACCATCTACCACGGCCCCAGCCACACCTACAAGCTGCAGCGGCTGATCGAGTCCAGCAGCTACAGCTTCAGGATACAGGCCATCAGCGCGGCCGGGGAGGGGCCTTTCTCTGACACGCACACCTTCTGCACCACAAAGTCTGTGCCCCCTGCGCTCAAAGGTACCTTATAACCCCCCCCCCCCTCGCTTCCAACCAGTCTAGATTTGCAATCCACCCTCTGAAAGCTTAAACTGCTAAAATGCTGATTAAAAAACCAAACATTGTTGCACATCGGGGGGGTTGTTGTCAGATACGTGTGCTGGGTCCTCATTGTTTGGAGGGGGGGGGGGGGGTTTGAAGTATGATGTAAGGGAGGGAGGGGGGCTTATACTCCAAATGGAGTGATTGCATTAGTGTTCATCAGTCATTTAGCATTAGCAGAAAAAAAGCTATGCTTCGGTGAATTGTAGCCATGGCAATTTCTTCCAAGGATGAACGATCTGATATCTTTGTTGCAACACTCCCCCCACTCCCCCCGTGTCTTAACTGTTATTGAAATCTTATCCAGGGACTGAGATGATGTTGTTTTTGCAGCTCCCAGAGTTCATCAGCAGGAGGGCAACACGTGCGAGATCACATGGGAGACCGTCCCACCAATGAGAGGAGATCCTGTGAGCTACGTGCTCCAGGTGCTGGTGGGCCGCGAGTCGGAGTACAAACAGGTTTGTGTCGCACAGACGCAACACTCCAACCATAAAACAGCAAGCAGCCATTTCCCACTTCTTGCCTCCATTAGCGTCAGTTATCTTCCCCTGACGCCTGTCGGATGCTGCTAGCAGCTGCGCGTACCTCGAGTTAGCTACCTGCGGCTGCAGTTATCCACTGTTTGTAGTCAAGTTGGTTGATTTTATTTTAGGTTAGTTGCAGCTGGATTAACGTAGCCGCTGTAGCAGACAGCCTCTGCCTCTAGGCGCTGCTAGCTAGCTCGCTAGCTTTCTAACTATCGCTCTCCTTCCATTAACAGCTTTTTAAAGGCGAGGAGGCCTCGTTCCAGATCTCTGGTCTGCAGAGCAACACAGACTATCGCTTCCGTGTGGGGGCCTGCCGGCGATGCCAGGACTCTTGTCAAGAACTTTGCGGACCACTGAGCCCCTCCTCCCTGTTCACGCTGCGCCGGCAGGAGGCGTCGTCGTCGGGGGAGCCGTGCGCCACGGTAGCGGGCAAAGGAGCCAGCCTGATCTCCAGCGACGAGCGCTTCGCCGCCCTCATCGTGTGCGTGTTCGCGGGCTTCTCCATCCTGATCGCCTGCTTGCTACAGTACTTCTTCATGAAGTGAGGGAATTTTTAACTATAGGATAGAAAGAGAAACACAAATATCTATGAAAGAACCGAATGAAATCAAAACACTTGAGATATCTACGGCTATGTATGTTTTTTAGTCAACCGTATCGATTCTGTTCATTCTTCCTCCTCCACCTCCTTCCTGTCGTCTTCTGCCTTCGCTCAGCTTCGTCTCTGTCCTCGTCTGCCGAGGGACGCCTCGTCTCCTCGTCCAGGAAACCAACCTGATAATCAAGCCTTAAACTAGCTGTGAGCAGAGCGCTTGCTCCTCAGACCCACTCGCATGTTTCCTTCCTTCTTTCCTTCTTTCTTTCTTTCTTTTTTAAAGAGAACTCATATCCTATAATGTTAGAGAACGTGTATACAGTATTTGTTGATGGTCATCGCCTTGTTTTTTGTTTTTTTTTTCCTGTTGCTTCCGCTGCAGCCTTTATCCGTTTCAGCCATATTCCAGTCTTTAGCAGTTACTACCGTGCGCATTATTACCGTTGTTATTATTGATTTATACTCTCCAGGCTGTCAGTCTGTTCGTGCAATCTGCACCCGCTCTCTCTCACACACACACGCACGCGCGCACACACACACCTTTCCTCCAATCACATATCAGTCCTGAACATCCAATCGCTCATCAATTCAGCTACCAAAGTGATGCAATTCATGTGGTGTAAGATGCTGCTATCCTGTGATTTTTTTATTCTATCCTAGAAAAAAGAAAAACCAGTAGTGTGTGTGTGTATACACACACACACACACAATATATATATATATATATATATATATATATATAACAAATATATATGATGCTACAGAAGTGATGTAATATAAGTGATGGTAATGTGAGGTCTGAACTACGGGGTCAAAGGGGAGGAGTCGGTGCTCGGAAGCCATGTTTGAAGGAGCCCTTTAACACTGGTCCTGGGTCCGAATATTTTGCAGGTATTTGGGACGTTGGGGTGTAAGTCGGGCTGAGCTTTGTGTTCGGCCGCACTTGTAGCTTCAGAGCCGTCGGCCGCCCTCCGGCGCTCGCCGGGAGCCGCCAGCGGTTAGCTTGCGCCTTAGCCCTCCCGATGGTTCGTCGCTCTACTTTCTCCTTCCGTGAATCGATACGTGTGTGAAAGCTCCTCGTCTTCTCCTTCCTCCCACGTAATCACCCTTAATCACCTTTTGCTCTGGCGGCTCATCCCCCCCTCCGCTCGTCCTCGCTCTCTCTCTCGCTCACTCTAACCACCAAATGGTGCTTCATTGATATCTAATCAGAGCAGTAGCAGGTCTGTGGTCTCTCCTCAGATGGACGTGTCCTCTGGGGACTCAAACTAATGTTCACTAACCAAACGAGCCTTTGAGCAGAATACAACGAAGCAGGGCATTCTGACCCATCCCCCGCTCCCAGCCCGCTCTCAGTCCCTCTTAAACCCCGACACACACACCAAGGTACAGCCCGAGTCAAACCCTGACGATCCAAAGAAATCACCACGGAAACGGGGTTGATGGGGACACGGGGAGAAGGGGGAGGCGGGGGCAACAACAACAACAACAACAAAAGGTGGGTCTGCGAGGGGTCTGATCGCCCCTCGGCTCTGATCGTCAGCCTGTAACATACCTCAGGGATAAGGCCTCGCAGAGGGGAGATCTGACACGCCGTGGTCGTCACGGTAACCGCCTCTTCGGCTTCTCTTCGGCTTCCTCCCCGTCTCTCGCCCCTCGTCTCCGCCGTCTGTGTCCTCTGTCTACGCTGTGCCTTGCTCCTGTGCGTCAGTCAGCAAAGCGTTCTACTAGCTCAGAAACACCTTTGCCAAAGTTGACGGGAAAGTTAAGTTAGAGTTCTTTTCTAGGTTTTATTTATACTATATATTTGCATACAGTACTTTACATGCCAATTACAGTGCAATCTTCATTTATTTATTGTTGAAAGATTAAGAGACAAGTGTAGTTATGTACTAATTTTTTTCCTTTTGTAGCATGTTTATTTTTTTTATCATTTTTTTAATGGATGTATGTTAGATTGTATGATTAAGGCCAGCATTCCTTATCTCAGTAACCCTTTAAGCATTTCCCTCACAGCTGTTGGGAACCTATAGCTGATCGGTCCATACATTGTAGCTATCATTACCGTTTCAGACATGTAACCAAACAACTCTTTGTTTGTGTGTGTGTGTGTGTATTTTGATTTTGATTTTCCTTCCATCTCCTGTTCTGGTCTTGCATAGCTAATGAGGTCCTGTGATGCTTAGAGGGACATGTAGCAAAGCGGGGTCAAATCACCTGTATGGGGGATAAATGTTGCTGCCTTTGGCTTTTACTTTCTTGTTTAGTTTTATAATGAAGCTTCTGATATCTTTATTTTTGTTTTATTGCCAAAGCGCAGGCTTCTTGTGTCCACTAGATGGCGCACCCGCGCGCAGTCATCTAAAGGGTTCTGTGATGTTTATTGCTAACAACACAGCGTTTTGACTATTGTTATTACTATTCTCTGAAAAGGAAAACGAATCAACTTGACCTGTGATTATACTTCTTGTCATGATATCTCATATTTTGTCAAGCAAAATGTGCCATTTTGATACGTGTAGTCCCTTTTTATGGAAGCCCTGATTTCATTATTTTCATTTTAATTTTTTTTTTTTTTAAAGAAAGAAGGCAAAAACAATCATGCGATGATTTCAGGCAGATGTTGACAGTAATAATATTTGAGGACTCCTTGTTCAAACTAGTGCTGGTATAGCAGTAGTGAGTATTTTGTATCCAGTATTTTGCTAAGAGATGTGCTAATATGCAGAGATGTCTATAGAGCTATAAGATGAGGTGGTAAAGCGTCGTGG
This sequence comes from Takifugu rubripes, assembly GCF_901000725.2. NCBI lineage: Eukaryota > Metazoa > Chordata > Actinopteri > Tetraodontiformes > Tetraodontidae > Takifugu > Takifugu rubripes. Next base: position 4,955,317 of record NC_042286.1, on the reverse strand, counting down.
CTAACAGAGTTGAAGCACTTTTATACGCCGAGCATTAGACTTGATTGGGGTTATTGATGAGCGACGAGGTGGAGGGAGGTCCACCGCTCGGTTACAGACACTACTGCCAGCGCCGTCTGTTACATTCGTTGGCATTATCCGAGTCATTGGCGTCACTGTGACATTGGCATCGCCCGGAGCGCGGCGCCTCTCTCTAGCTAGCCTGTCGTAGCTGACAGGCGATCGAGGCGCTTTGTCTTTTGTAACGGCCCGATGTTCCGTCGCCCGCCGCCTCCTGAGCTGCCCCTCCCCCCGGGAGGGCAAAGGTCAGGTCCGCAGAGCTCAGGCCAGTCGTGTTGGTTGGTGTCCACTCGGAGGCTGCACGTTAGCGGGCAGGGTACTCCCTTTATGTCCTTCTGATTTTCCAGATGCTGGTGACTTTTGTTTTTGTTGTTTTATTCGTGGACGCCTGGCCCCTCCCACCTCGCCACCCTACAGGTCCTGCACATTTGGTGGCCACGTCGAGAACGAGAGACCGTTAGTCTGCCCAGCATCCTCCCCGCCCCCCCCCCCACGTCTGTGCCTTCTGATCACTTTCTTTTTATTTTACTTTTTGTACATTTTACAGTAAAGCAGCGATTTTCACTGAGAATTTGGCGATCCGACAAAAAGGCTCACAGGTATTTAACTATTTTTAAGTCAGACAAAGTTTAAGAAGAAGAAAAAAAGGTTTATTTTTACCTCGCGATTTCAAATGAAACATTCCAACGTCGTCATGAAAAAAAGAGAAAATCCATTCGTTTCTTCATGTTTTGTAAATGTAGACGATTTCATATGCATTATATTAAAGAAACTGCCATATCAATTTTAATGTATAGATTTTTGCAAATACTACCCTATGTATGTAAGACGTAACTGTAACTGTAGCGTATATATAATATATTTATGCCCAATAAATGTTTTGATTTTTTTCTGACTTTGATTCCGTTTTGGTGTTTCCTTCTCATGAGGACGCGTCGCCGTTCGGGGACGTTTCAACGTTGAAACATTTAAACATGTTTAGGACTCAGGTCAACACCTGTGGGGGGTCGCAGAGGTGAGGGAAGGAACTGTTGAAACGCCGTCAAGATCTGGGCGAAAACTTTACAGTTTTACAATTTCAACTTTCTTTACAGTTCTTTTTTGGGGGGGGGGGGGGGGGGGGGGGGTTAGCCTTGGTTGTGTTTATTCAAGTATTAATTTTGCCATTTACTGCCTGTGGGGTTTGTGTCGTGTTTTTAGCCTTTTACAGTCTCGGAAGATATTTGGAAAATCCCTTTTACAAATGTTTGTTACTTTATTAACACTGGTGTTTGTTTGGTGTCCTTGTGGGGTGGGGGTGGAAATGAGCAACTAACCAGGGAATATTAAGTTCCAGCTCCAGGATCTGGTCCGACCCAGAGGTGGCGACAGCCTGAATGTGCCGGGTTTGATGGTCACCAGGTTATCTTGAGTCTGGAACTCTGCGGTCCAGATTCATACGTCCTCACAACGACCCCAGCGTTGCAGCTCAGCTGATCAGTGGGACGGGGTCGTCCTTTATCTCAAGCCTTTGTTTGGAGGTGCGACGGGCCGAGAATGCAGAGATTTCAGCGCTTTCGTCTCTCGCAGCTGCTATTAAATGGAAAGTTTCCCAACACCAGGCTGTTATCGCTCGCTGTCACTCAGGGACCTCAAGGACATCAGGAGAATATAAAGTCTGGGTCAAAGGTACAGCTATATCGGGGGGGGGGGGGGGGACAAAGCTGTCTGTAAAACCGTTGTTTTCTTAAAAGTCCCTGTTTAGAACGAACGTGTAAAGTTTATTGGGGGGAGAGCTGAAAAGCGGCCTTTTCCATGTAAACACTGAAAAGTGCTCACACTTGACAGAAAGTCCATCTGTTGCTCGTTCCGCCCTGCACAGGTCAGACAGAGATGCGTCCTCTGCAGCCTCCTACTCCTCATCAAGTGGTCGTTTATGCTGTCTCTCCTGCTCAGCCCACATTTAACACACTATTGTGCTTTCTGACTCATTAATCAAACCAACTGTTTTGTGTTTTTTTTTTTTTCTCTGCAACTTCAAACGACTGTTTGAGGGTTTGGACGTGGTTTTAAAGTAGAATTAGGCTCAGGTTCGAGTTTGATTCAGAGGCGTGGGGTTTAGTCGGAGCCTGGTACCGTATCCTGCCTCGAAAAGACAGCAAAACAAGTCTGTGTGTGAGTGTGTGAGACACATATTCAGACAGACCGTTGGTTCCTCACCTGCGCTGATCTGCGATTATGTACCAGCGTCTTTTAATGTCACACAGAGCCAAGAGGTTTTGCAAGTTTTGGTTTGCTGTTGGCATCACCGTGGAAACGCACTTGAACCCACTCAGAGAGGGGCAGTTCGTAAAAAAAGGGAGGAAAAACATCAAAAAGAGTTACCTTTTATTTTCTCTTTTGCAGCAGGACAGAATTAGTCATTTAAAAAGGACAATCGGCAACAATCATGATTAGCTTTACACCCCTAAGAGACCTTCTGATATGGTGGAGGCTGTCAGAGGCTAATTACAGCATCACAACATTGATATTTACATACGAATACATGCAGACATCATCACAGACAGATCACAGATCCTTTTTTGTCCAAAAAAGGGGACACGCTTCACTAAATCGGACATTTTACCACGACAGTTGTAGAGAAAAGCTCTCCGGTGGAGCCGGAAACCTTTGTCATGCCCTGCAGAGACAGAGACAGAGACAGAGACAGAGACTGCCTCTCCCTCTCCATCAGCCTGAGAGTCTGGTTTATCTAGAGAGCTGATTTTTTTCTGTTTGGACTCAAAAATGCCACTAAGAGACAAATTCATGTCGGAGATGCAGTCACATCCCAAGGTCTCCTGTCTGTGGCATCAATAATGTGTGAATGCTGCAACTAAATAGCTTGTATAACCCTTAAAACTACTTCATTTACTTCAAGCTGCGTCCTTTTAACATGAGCTGCGGGACACAGATGCCACGTCTTTAGAATTGTCTGTATAAATATCACACTAGAGGGCCCAGAGGTCTTTGAGTGTGTTGAACTGGTCTGAAACCTCAACCTGGCCGTGAGCAGCTCATCATTCTGTTGGTTCCTTCTTCAATTTGAACGTTTGCAATCTTTGACAAACGTTTCACACTCGGAGAAGTCTGCGTTATGGAGGCGCTCAGCCGTTTGGATCAATATAATATCGGATCAATATAAGCACTCCGGCAGCATTTGTTGAAGTAGACCAAGGAAAGAAACATAAAAATGTTGATGTTCTGCTGATGTGCATGGTCAAAGTGCGCCGAGGCTTGCGTGGATGCTCGCTGTCAGACATCTTGGCTCCGGGGTCCGTGTGGGAGCCGTGGACGTTCAGAAGCTGACAGTGGACTCCGTCCAGCCTTCTCCCTTCACCGTGCTGGCCGTGCGTCCTCGCTGCGGGTGGCTCTCGCTCACGCCGAAGAGCCGCGCCGCTGCGCTCCTGTACTTCCAGGACATGGTGTTGTACAGGATGGGGTTGATGGCGGCGCTCAGGTAGAAGAGAACCACCGACACCAGGCTGCAGTACTCGGAGAGCAGCGAGAGCAGCGGGGAGGGCGCGTCCAGGGAGCGGAACTGCAGGTAGCGACCCACGTGGAACGGTAGCCAGCAGAGGACAAAGGCCAGGACCACGACCACTGAGGAAGAGGAGAAGAGGGACAGGAGGAGGGGATGAAACAGAAAAATGATCAAGATTTAATGGTCGGGTTTCTGCCAGTGTGATGAAAAAAATGCATCAACAGCGTCATTTTATGGCATCACAAAATGATGGCAAGATTATAAAGATGAAAAAAATCACAATAGGAACAGTCTGCAAAGGGGTCTGCATGCACTTTGAACTTTAATGTTTATTTAAGTTATATATTTTTAGAAACTCATTATTTCAGATGTTTTAATGCTTGAATGACTCATTGCTCCGAGGCTGTGAATGTTACTTTAATAAGGGTTAATCAAACCACACATTGCAGTAATGAGCTTTATCCGGTTCTAATTGTAAGAAAAATACTTTTTCTATGCCATCCACCACGATTCCTGATCGATGTGGAGCAGGACGCGTGCGTAATTTGCGCGCTCATTAAACCTACCCAGCATCTTGATGGTCTGCCTGTTGCTCTTGTCCCGGTAAGCCACCCGAGAGTTTATGGTTGTCTCTCTGTGCCTCAGCCACAGCCGGCGGCCTATGAGGCCGTAGAGAACGGTGAGACAGAACACCGGCATGAAGAAGAACACCGAGCTCAACCACACCATGGCCTCCATCAACCCTGACTCCACCGCGTACTGGGTCATTCTACACTCACGGGTGTCCACGGCCTCCAGCGGCCAGCCACTCTCGTTCATTTCAAAGGTGGGATTTGTAAGTGGCATGCTATCCTGCTCCACTCCAACCATGAGGAACACGGGCCCGGCGCTCAGGAGGGACACTGTCCAGAGCAGAAGGATGAGGGCGCGCACCCGCCGCTTGGTGACCAGCGCCTTGGCGCGCAGAGGGAAGCAGATGGCCAGGTAGCGTTCCACTGACAGCGCGGTGATGCACAGGATGGTTGAGTAAGTGCAGGACTCCGACACGAACTGGAACAGCTTGCAGAGCGCGTTCCCGAACCGCCACGGCCTGTACCTCCACATGCGGTAGAGGTCCAGCGGCATGCAAACGAAGATGAACAGGTCCGACACGGCCATGCTGCACAGGTACAAGTTGGTGGTGGTGCGCATGTCCCGGTACCTACTCACAACCAAAATGGTCATGACATTACCGACCACCCCCACCGTGAAGAGCACCGAGCAGGCGACCGTGATGGCCGCGAGCAGGGGGATCGAGTAGTAACTGAGCGGGGGCAGTTCGAGTTCAGCGCTCCCTGACGCGTTGTGGCTCCCCTCCCAGCTGCAGTTCGGGGAGAGACCGGGGCAGGTGGGCATGTCGCCGCGCGGTTATTCACGGGACCGTGTCTGGCCGCGCCGATTCTGGAACTCGTCAAGACCATTCGGGCTGCCCCTCTCTCCCGGAGTCAGTGTTGGTGCCGCGGAGGTGATGGCGAAGGCTGTGGCGGCCGTGCGTAAAACCAGGATGCGTGCGCACGCTGCAGTTTCTCTCCAAGTGAAGAAGAAAGGAGTCACAATTGTGCGGGAAAGAAATGCGCCTGGAATCCAAACAGGAGACACAACTGCCCATTTGTCTATGCAAGAGCTGTTTCTGTGCTGGAGCAGGTTGTGAGAAGAAGTGAGGAAAAACAAATGGGTTCGAATTCTGCAAACTCCATCAGGATATACGCGTCAGATCAAACTGCGCCGTCCTGCCGAAAGAAAAGACATCAAAACCAAATATGTAGACGCACTGTTTTGCAGATGAACATCCTTCACGCGTCCCTCCGCCGTCGGTGCGTCCCCGCGTTTGCGCCCCAGTCACAAACAAACCAGTTGATGAGCTGCAACATGTGACAGTGAGTCAGAGGCGGAGTGGCGACAACGGCGCTGCGCTGCCGAGGCTCCGTCCCCTGAAGGACACCCATCAGCCAAACGCAAAAGGGTGAGGCACAACCACCACGCAGACAAGCACGCGCGGGCGGAACGGAGGCAGTTTGATCAAAGTCACAAAAACGATGAAAGAGCGTCGCATCTTGAGGGGGGTCGCGAGAGAGCCCGACGCTGATCCGCCACGCATGCCCCCCTACTCATGGTGCGCTTTCATGATCCCGAGTCCAAGTGCGCAGAGCAGCACCCACAGGTGAAAGGATGCTGGGGAGGGAGAGGAGGGCGGGCCACCGGATCCAGGTTTGCAGCGCCACCTACCGGTGCGTCCACAGAGGAAACGGGAATTGGCTGTCAAATTGTTGGTATAATGTTCGAAAATGATCACTGAGGTAGAAACCCAATATTTGCTTTATTTCCAGCCAAAATGGCAAAGTAAAGAGCCAGCAAAGCCTTTGAGTTCTGTTCCGCGATCTCCATGATCTTGTTATCTGTCTCTGCCCTTTGTGCTGTGTGTTTACTTAGATCCGACTGCCATTACCACTTTATTACCACTATACAGTGGATGGGCAGGGAGGGGGAGAGAGAGAAATAAACACTGAAACCCAGCGAGAGAGAGTCCGAGTGTGGGATGAATACGAGCAGGACCAGTTGTGTCTTTAAACCATCTCCGAAAGCTTTTCAGAACATCTGGCAGGTACCGTGTCTGCAGTCACGTGACATGAGTGTGAGCGTGTGTTGGGCAATTTCGGGAAAGACGTTGCTGTTGATGTTTGAGGCGGGTGCTGAACATGAACATGGTCAGCGACCCCGTCCTGGTTGGCGTGGCTGTGACCGTGTGTTCCTGGGTGACCCTGAACCTTCTGAGATCCGATGTGGCTTTGGACAAAACTGCCACAGGAACTAATATTTTGGTGACATTCTTCTGAGTTAATAATTCCAGGGTGTGGTGGCAGAGAGGTTAAAGTCCCTGGCAGGAGCTCACGATGACATCAGTGAAGAAGCAGCAATGCATCGCAGCACTTTGAACCTTTTAGCGCACACCTGTAGGTCACAGGAGGAACCCCTAAAGAATCGGGCTCACGCACGCGTCAGGCGCCGCTTCGAGAGGGGCAACTTTTACCCTCAAAACCAACAACCACATATATTATGGAGGATCCCATCCAACGCGCACCTGAAACGCAAACATCGGTTGCACTGACCGTTGCGAGAGACCCGCAATCCAGCTGGGTTTCCCATCAGACCCAGATTTTTCCAAAGGAAACTGGGATCTCAGGTGAACCCTTGGTAGGTCAGGAAACCCAGCTGGACTGTTTGAGACCCCAGCTTGAGGAGACGTTTATTATTCCTTTCCAGTTTTGGACTGCAGTTCCCCCTTCTGTCCACGAGGTGGCGGCAGAGGCCCGCTGACTCTGGGTGTGCGTGTGTCCAATAATCTATGTTATTTGCACACGCACAGCTGATCTTGGCGGGACATTCCGCAGAGTTCTTCCACCAACCGGGCGGCGTGTATTTCTGTGTATTCCCATATGTTGTTGCTTCTGACTTAACGATAAGCAACAGTTGCAGAGACCAGACAGACGGGCGGACAGGACGGTGACATAAGAGACAGCAGGATCAGAACCCTCTCCTCAGGCGGCTCCTCCTCCCGCCAGCGCGTCCAGAACTTTTCCCTTCTATTATTCTGGGACTTGTTGTCCAATCAACAAAGGGAGTGGGAAGTGCTTGCGTCTGCGATTGGTCCAAGGTTGGAGAGAGCCCGCCCCCCTCTGAGGAGTTGGAGAGAGTTCACGGTTAGTTTTCCTCCTCAGCCTTATTTGTGGACCAGAGTGCGGGGCGAGAGCTGCGTGAACAGCTGCGCGGACAGGGGTGCGTGTGCGCGTCGGCGTTTTCGTCCATCCAGCTTCGAGAAGCGGCTCGATCGTTCAGCAACATGTGGGCTGCGCGTCCACAAGGAGGGCAGGTTGGTGAACGTCTCCGTCTCTGGCGGTGTGTCTGCCTGCGCGGCTCTGCCCGATCCGGGCCGGGCCGAGCCCGATCCGGGCCGGGCCGGGCTGAGCCAGGGTGCGGTGGAGTGTCTGTGTCACCGTTCCTGTCAGAACGATCCTGCTCCATGTTGACAGTCGATGTCCGGAGCTGAGTGGAGCAGATCAGGCTTCTGGGTGGAGGTCACTGCTGAGGTGCAACAAGTGTGTCACCTGTTTTGTGTGTGTGTGTGTGTGCACGTCTGTCTGTGGGTGTGTGGGTGTGTGTGTGTGTGTGTGTGTGCACGTCTGCCTGTGGGTGTGTGGGTGTGTGTATCCTCCTCTCAGGAGGTATTTTCCTCCTGTTCCCACCACTGCCCCCTCTCCTTTCTCAGCTCTGCTGCCCTTGTCTTTCTCTGACCTCTGACCTTTAGTGTGCTTCCTGTACCGGCGCTGACCTCCTCACCCCACCTCCTGTTGCACCCAGTTACAGTCAGGATTGTTGCCTTTTGTCTGTTTGGGATCCACATCAATCATTAATGTGGAGGGAGAGCTTGAGTCCAGAACCACTGGATGTCGGTGACCTGCCGTTGCGTAAGAGCTGCTCTACCTGGGGGGGGGGGGGGGGGATTGGAAGGGATTTCAGATATTTTCAGCAGCAGGCAGATTAGTGCATATTCATTCCAGATGTAGTTTACCTGACGCTCTCGGTTAGCGTTTTTGTCGTAGCTAATTTCAGTCATTTTATTGATCTGGACCGACGGTCGGGTCCAATATTAAACGGTTTCTGCCGGAGAGGAGTCGGAGCTTTGGCTACAGGCCGGCTCCTTTGGGCTTCTTCTCTCGTCCGGTTCAGTCCAGTTTGCATTTATTTGTGTTTAGACTTTCAGGAGGTGTGACCAGGTGCCGAGGCGAGAGCTTCGGACCGGGGGTACGGTTCTGGTGGAGTCCACCGACTGGTCTTCATTTGGAGGACGGTTCAGGTTCTGGGGAGCGATGCTGAGCTTTTGACGCCTCAGAGGTGATCCAGGAAGAGCGTCCCTCGGTGGTTCTGGAGGCCCCTCCCCCCGGGATGAGCTCAGCCACGGCGAGGACGTGGAGCTCGCCGCCTCGGCCAATAATGCCGGCGGCCTCCATAATTGGCAGGAAGCATCTCTGCACCCTGTCATTTCCTGAGCCGCCTGTGGTGGTCAGCTCACTGGTTCTGGTCTTGACTCGGCCCTCGGTCGGGCTGAGTCAGGCCTGGCTGTGGCAGAAAAGGAGAGAAAACGGTTCCATCACTCGCCCCAGTACAATGCCGCCTTGTGTTCCCGCCGGCAGAACAGCGCAGTGGCGACGATGACGCCGGCGTCCGCTCCTCCACTGTATTTCTTTTCAGACCACATCCACGTCCCCCTTCGCCACGGAGGATTAGATAATAGGCAGCTTTAGTGTGGGCTGAGAAACAGAGGTGTCACAGACCTCTCTTGTTGCCGTCCTTTCTCTCTCTCTTGTTCTCTCTTTCTTTTTGTACCATCTGCGCCACGAGGAGCTTGGCACCGCTCGCCGTGTAAAGGCCAAGTTAGCTTTATTTCATCTTTACGCACGTATGTGTGTGTTCTGTCGCAGCCCGTTGCCGAGCGGCTGCGTTTCCATGGACGTGCGGAATAATTTCAAGTAATTAAGACCATTAACTGCATCCCGCGCCGCTCGACCACACATCCAGAAATAGACGACACATCTCACAAGTTAGCTATTTTTTCACTGTGTAATCAGTAACAGTGCGGCTAGCCGCTAAAGGCGTCCGGCTCTTTGATAATTAAGCTCTTTTCTGCCCGTCCCTGACAAATATTGAGATGGCTGATGAAGATTTCTGAAAAATGAAAGCCGTGTTTGACCTCTGCGCTGACCCCGCTGAGGCAGATCAGGGCTCAGCACCAGGGTGGAGGAGAAATTAATCACAAATGGTGATGTTGTAATATTTAGTTTCCTATCTGTAGTTGAGGTTAAACTAGCTTAAGAAGCTCAGACTCCTCCATGAGGAGTGACTTTCAGTATGAGCCACTGAATTCCTCTCGAATGAGAAAATAAGCTGACTCGGTCCACATGGATCCGTCTCGCAGCTGGATGCCAGAGGGCTCAGGAGCGCGTTTTAAAGATTTTCCTCTTGATATTGGAAGTATAAACATTCTCCACCCAGCTCTGCGTGAGAACAGCGCAGCTGGTTCACTTCAAAGCTCTTCACATGTGGGCGGCTCCGCGGCTCTGGTAGCAACATATTCTGGATTGTCTGAAGTTTTATGGCATTTTAGCGGCAAACCACGTTTGCATGTTCACTGTTGGGAAGAGGACTACGAACAGGAAGTGGGTGGAAGAGATTAATGAACCGAGCGTGGGCGCACTTTAAATACAGTATTGATTGTGGATTAACCTGGTCTGACCTCATGCTGCTCTGAGTGTTTCCACTCCCAGCGCCGTTTAAAGGTAAGCGATTAAAAACATAAATGAATCAGAAATTTTTAATGAACCAGTGAGTCATTGTGGAGTAAAACCACCACAGAAAGATCAGAAGTTGCTCGCAGTTTGATCAGCTAACCGCTAATGGTTGCTAAGTCAAACCTTGCTGTTTGATGCACAGAGCTCAGGTTTGGGCTGCAGTTTAATTGTACGTCTTCCCAATTTGACTTTTATCGTCGATAGAAGCGCACATCTCACCATTAGCCTCCACGCTCTTAGCTTGGTTATGGTACAAAATGTTACCAGGAGGCGCAGAGTTTTTACTTGTTTCACAAGGACCTTAATTAGGTGCATTTTAAGAAAAATACTGCTTCTCGGGGCACGCCATAATCTGGCACGCCATAGCTTTTTATTCATGTTATTTCCTCAGGAAAAATGTGTCCAGCAGCATCCATCTCATCTGTCCACCCTTATCTGCTCCAGTTATCAGTTTTTGTATTCCTCCGTTCCTGCTTTTCCTGTTTTTCCTTCGTTGCTCACACTGGGACGATTCGGTTTCCTTTCTTGTCCCATCTTCTTTATAAAACGTGCGCCTCGTCTGCGACGGGTGGGTGGGGTTAGAGGGATCCCCTAAGGGAGGGCAGGTTCTGCTGTTGTCAATGCAAACTTTGAAACAGCACCTAGCGGAACATTTGTCCACCCTCGGGGCCCCCTGCTGGCCGACCCAGCAGTGTCCTAATCAGCCTGTTGGCCAGCTTAAATGCTCAGCACACAAAGTTGCAGCCATACAAATCACGTGTATTTAAATGATTTCCAACGGTGGTTTCCCTGTTTTATGCTAGGCGACGCTCGCTTGGCTAATGTCACACAGGGTGAGAGGATAAACAACATATGTCAAACCGTTATTGGAGAGCCTGTTAGCAGGTCTCCCAAAGCCATAATTAGAGCCATGTGACACGATCATAGTGCTAATTATCAATAATCACATTTGCCTTAATGAAAAAAGGTGTGTAAATATGGTAGCAGCGTGTTTTTTTTATGGTTTGCTGGAGCAAGAGAAGCTAGATTTCCCATGTGTGACATGCAGGAAAGAACGGCTGCTTTGGTCTTCCAGCGATTGTTTTCCTGCTCCGGTTGGACCCCACTCCAAAGCCCCCTTTTTCCACCAACATTCCCAGGAACGTTTATCAGCTGAAATGTATTCACCAGAGAAAAATGTCCCGGTTGAAAAATGTCAGTTTCCATCTCCTGGAAAATCTATTTTATTCAGGTTGATGGCGTGTGGGGGAGGGGGACGCCGGTCAGCCTTCACGCGACTATCGTGGTCCTTCTCGTAATCTGGTTTAAGACCTTTCCCGAGTTTGTTTCGGAGCGTCTCCCACTCATAGCGCCTCCTCCAGCTCCTCGGCTGTCCTTCCATGGACTTGGTCGTTTGGAGTCTCAAAGACCTGCCGAATGATGTTTGATAGACTCTGGACGTGTAAGCCTGTTCCTCCAATCAGCGTCCTTCGGCACATAGCTCCGCCCACCGAGGATCTAAGGGAATCTAAAAAGTCCTCCTTGGCTTGGTACAGTTGTCAGGCAAAGCTTGGAATGAGGGGGGGAGGGAAATCCCAGCGATTTCAGTGGAAACGCGCGCATGCTTTTCAAAAGTGCTTCGCGTTCCTTCATCTATTACATCTATTATTATCTATCTATTATATTGACCCGGGACCGGAAGCAGCCACACACTTGTTCCGTCGCTCCCACGGCTACTTGGGAAGCAACGACTCCTGCAGCGTGTTTCCGTGGCGGGCCGGGCCGCTGCGATGGTGGGTGGGGGTGGGGGGGCGCTGGTGGGTATTCTTGGAGCGTGGAGATAACTGCAGCGTCATAAATACTTCCTTTGGAATCCAGGCGCACATGCCTCCTCCTAAAAACAAACCCAAACCTTGCAGACGTGGCCAAAACCAGAACCGGACTGACGCGAATGCTGGATTTTACAGTAGAGGAAGCAGGTCGCCGTGGCGACGACTCTGACTGTAAGCATGTCGAAGCTTGTTCAGTGCACAAGGAATGTTTATCTCCTGGTGTACCCACTCGCTGGTGCCTTTCTCGGCTGTTTATCCCAAAACAGATGTGTTTTTGCCGTCAGTACTGGACCCGAGAGTTTTCATTCTCATCTCATGTGGGCTTGAATGACAACCCCCCCCACTCACTCACACAACCTCATACACACGCCCACCCACCCGAAAAATCCGAGCGTTTTTTCTTTTCCTTTGTAAAGCTAAACTCTTTGGAACGGAGACCTTGGCATCTGCACTGTGTGAGCTTCGGTGGCTTTTATTGGCTGCATCAAAGAACTCTAATAGCATAAAAGCATCTTTGTGAGTTAGTTTTGGGTTCTTCAGTGGGCCTCACAGTTGCTCAAAGAGGAGGGTTGAGCCCCGCACTGCAGCAAATTACACATTAGCAGGTGCTAAAATGATATCTCATGCGAAGCTTTTAGCCTCTGACCGCCTGTATGAGCAGCTCAGGACTTTAGGGAACGCTGCTTTTGTTTCTGAAACTGGCAGGAAAAAAATTATTTTCCCAACAGGTCGAGCAGGTTTATTTGTTTCCAGCTAGCTTGAGTTTCCTCAGAGTTCAGTGCACCTTTTTATTAGGTTGAAGTTTCTGTTTTGTGCACGGCAAATATGTGCACAAGATGCGGCGCAACGCTCCGTTCGCCGCCGTCCGCGCCAATATTTACTTAGATGATGGAGGGAAAAAAACAGTTTCACCGTTTTCTGAAGTAAACAAACAGTCTGTGTATATGTTGCTCATTACCTTAAAGCTGCCTCGGCAAATTAGATCCTGACGCTGACAAACAGTGACTGCCCCCCCCCGCCCAGGACGATCAGCTAAATTCCAAAATGCCGTCACAATACGGCCCGGACTGTAATTTGCCAGGTCACATCCAGCGCGACTGGTTATTACGTGTTTAACTTGTTGAGAAAGACGTGTTTGCTAATCCTTTAATCAGCCCTTTAATTCAGCTTGGATTTCAAAATGAGGTCGTGGTGGGAAAAGAAAAGCAAGAAAAAAGGGAAACGGGGAAAGTTGGTGCCGCTTTGTTTCTGTTTGATCACGCCTTTGATCACGCCTTTGATCTGGTTCTGACCGTCTTTTCTGTATTCAACACATTATTATTTCCTGTTTGGTTGTTTTCCAATGAGAGACCTGGCAGCAATGTCTCTCCTGTCCTCTAGGGGTGCCCTTCTCTGGGGGTTAACTGCTGAACATGCTGCCCAAGGCTCCGCCCACGACCAGTAACCTCAACCTGGTGAGTTCTGATTTTTCCAATTCTACGGAGGTCCCGGACGTTCAAGACGGCATCCAGATGGCGGATCTTGTGGAGAGCCTGGACACCAGAGAGCTGGACATCGGAGACGGGGAAGATCTCGACTACGATGCAAATTCGCTAGGTGTGTGACCTGATGTTGCAACCCAGGGGAGCAGGCTGAGTAGATGCAGCCTGCTCCTCGGTACGTGCACAAGCATCCTGCTAACGCCCCCGTCTCCCTCCCCAGGGGACTGCCGCATCCAGTTTTCAGCGGTCTACGCCACAGTGGGCTTCAAGGAGGCCAGCGCCAAGGTCTACCTTCCCACTGTGCCCATCACTGCCCGCATCCTGGAGATGGAGAGATTCACCACCGCCCAGGACCGTTTCAACCTGTCGCACCACCGGAGCGTCAACAAGGTGATGCACGTGCACGATCACAGACGGGAAGCCCCACAAGTGACTCACTGCCAGTATGTGTGTGTGTGTGTGTGTGTGTGTAGTCTCTGCCAGCAGTGTTCAAGATCGAGCTGAAACACGGCGAGTTCACGTGGTTGATTAAGAGGAAAGAGAAACACTTCATGGAGCTGCACAGGGAGCTGCGGACGTACAAGACCTTCATTAGGATCCCGCTGCCGTCACGCAGGTTAGCGTCTGTTAGCCGCCTGTGTCACATGACAGGAACTAGCGTTTCCCTGACTAGCGTAGCACACCAAACGCAGCATGCTAAGAGTCTGTGGTGTCCGCTTGGTCTTTATGGTTATTACCCACAATCCTCAGGGGGTCAAAGTCCAAAGGTGCATTTTTATGATGTAGCATCTCCCTCTTGGGTTTATAATATTTTTAAACCAGTTTTTAATGGGTTTTTCATACAGATTCCCAGCTGCAGTACCCATGGCGTCAGCATGTAGACAGGAGCCTGATTTATAATACGTATCATCGGTGTTTTTCAGGTTTTAAATTTGAATGTCAACACAGCTCCTGTAGGAAAGAAATAATGTGGTAAAATTCCAACACTAAAGGTTGAATAACACCAGGCGCCGCCTCCAGGCTGTTCTGTTCCATCTGAAGTTGAATGGATGGAAACTTTGCGCATGGATGAAGAGGAAATGTGCGTTTAAAAAAAAAAATGCCTCTCCCTTTTAGCCACACAGTGAGGAGGAGGACGGTGAGGAAGAGCGAGGTGACGGAAATGCCCTCCCTGCCGAGGGGCGGGGGAGACGATCTGGTCCGTGACGAGCAGGTGTCCAGCAGGAGGGTAGGACACGGTTGCTATCTCACACATTAGTGTTTTTCCTGCCTGACTGCGCTGGTGGTGTGTGCATGTTAGCGAGAACCCACACAGTTCTTTAAAAAATAATATGATTGCCAAAACAGTGTGTGCGTGTGTGTGTGTGTGTTCACAGAGACAATTAGAAGACTATTTGAACAAGCTGCTGAGGATGGCCATGTACCGCAAGTACCACCATACTGTGAGTAATCCTGCTGTGCAGCTTTATCTGACCTCACCAGGGGTGCATGGCTAAATGCCCGCGCAGCTTCAAGCTAACCTCACTTAGCACGTTTTTGCTGCTGAAGTTGTCAACGTCTGGAATGGATTCCTGGTCCGACCCATTCAGGTGCATGTCCAGTAGTCACCGTCTCCGAATGAAAGCCCGTGGAGGAGGTTGGTTTACCGTTAAACGTCCTCCTCGCTGCAAACGCAGCGTTTAGCTGCAGGCTAGGAAACAGACGCTTATGGACGCTGTGTTATGAAGACGTCGAGGTAAAGGTGGCACCGCCAGTCGTCGGTTTGCTAAAATGGAGCGTGTGAAGCTCTGCTGGCACGGCAGAAGGTGGAGTGTTGACAGAAATGGTTACAGTGTTGACTCGTGGGATCTCACCCTGTTGACACCGTCAGGAGATTGAAGCACTTTACTGCTGCACATTTGAGCTGCAGAGGAGCAAAAGACCACGGCCTTTCTGCCCATCTCCCACCTTTACCCACCTCCCCATCAGCAGGAGAGCCCTGCCCCATAGGAGCCTGGTCCTGCGCAAGGTTCCTTCCTGTTAAAAGGCAGTTTTTCCTGCCTGCCTGTCCTGAAAGTGCTCAGAGACTATTGAGATTGTATCAGATATTATACAGATAACTTTCAAGTGTGTTCATGTTGACATGGTTCTGGACAGCTGATTCCAACATCCCGTGTCTCCACTTCCTGTCTGCCCTCAGATGGAGTTCATCGATGTCAGCCAGCTGTCGTTCATTCATGATCTGGGGCCCAAAGGACTGTGAGCGTCTTTTCTCATCCTTAAATCTCGTGTTTTTCCCCGTCCGGCTCGTTTTGCATCCCGCAGCACACGAAGGTGTCTTTTCTGTCTCTGCCAGGGAGGGGCTGATCTACAAACGCTCGGGGGGGCATCGCATCCCCGGCATGAACTGCTGTGGCCAGAACCAGGTCTGCTACCGCTGGTCCAAACGGTGCGTGAACAGGCACAAATACACCTGTACGGGCTGGGCCGTGACGCACTCTTTCACCCGACGCTTAATCCTTAAACATACGTGCAAATATTTTAGCACTGCCATCTATCGTCCCGTATATGGTCCATGGTTTTTGCCCAGCACGCCTCTGTTCTGGACGCGGAGCCTATTTTCAATCTCGCCGCGATCAAAGATGGGGAAGAACGAGCACTTCTGAGCGGCTGGAACGGAGGTGTGATGGATGTGAGGCACAGATTTCTGGCAGGAAGCTGTCGGAGCGAAGGCGTTAAACTACAGCGAGTGCCCGCTCATCCAGTTGCACCGACCAGCTCTGCTGCACAAACACAAAGGCGGCGTTTAAAAATGAGCTACTTTCAGCCCTCTGCCGGGGAGAGAAATGAGCTGTGCACGCTGTAAATGCAGCTAATGGAGGGGTGTGTGTCGGTATCTGTGTGTGTGTGTGTGTTTCACAGCTGGCTGGTGGTGAAGGACTCGTGCCTGATCTACATGAAGCCAGATTCTGGAGCCATCTCCTTCGTGCTGCTGCTGGACAAAGAGTTCACCATCAAGATGGACTCCAAAGACACGGAGACCAAACACGGAGTGCGGATCGACAGCCTCTCCAGGTGTGTGTTTGTGTGTGTGCACGTGTCTCTTAAATTATAAATAACGTTGGCAGACGTCAGCGTGGCCGCCATCTTCTGGCGAGAGGCCGCAGTTATCATAAGCCCCGCCCACCACCTGTCGTTTGAGGCGACAGGATTGACAGCTAAACCATCGAAAGTGTTGGTACCAACACTGAGATAGAATTAGGATCAAAACCAAGACGTAAAACGGTTCGTGGGATTTGGACACATGGATCCATCTTCCACCGTCTGTCTTTGCTATAAATCAGGTCGTGCTGATACAGTTGTGTTCCTGTTTTTGCCCGTCTGTGCTCGCCATGGCGACAGGACCCTGGTGTTCAAGTGCAGCAGCTACAGACACGCACGCTGGTGGGGTCAGAGCATCGAGAGCTTCGTCAGGAGTCACGGGAAGGCCTTCCTCCGGGACCACCGCTTCGGCTCGTTTGCACAGGAGCAGGAGCACATCCCAGCCAAATGGTAAAACCGCTGCGGAGGGGGGGCTGGGGGCTGGGGGGGGCAGGCGTTCCCATTTGTTGGTATCCTGAGGGGGAAGGAAAACTGCTCAAACCCGTTTTACACTTTTATTTGTAAAGAAATTATTTGTAAAGAAAACGACAGCGAAATCTTCAAACATGGTGTGTTTTCCGTGCCTCTTCGCGGTCGCTATGGAAACGTATGAACAGCCACCTCTCTCTTCGCCATCTTTAAGACTCTTGTTCATCGCTTCCCCCTCAGCTGGCAGAGGCCGCGCTGCTGAATCATCCGCCCTAACGACAGAATAAAACAGTCTTTACAGCCGCCACGCAACCTGAGAGAAAACTCCTGTTTTCCTAGGGAAAGCCGGGGTTGTCACGGCAACACAGCGCTGGGTGGAGCTTTCCATCAAAGTCTTTACGTTTTTGGGTTCTTATTGTTTTTTTTATAGGGTTTGTTTCACTTTTTGGCATTGTCTCGTCCACACAACCATCATTTCCGTGTTAATATTTGCGTTTTTTTCCCTTTAAAACCCAAATCTTTCCAGGTATGTGAACGGGAAGACGTACATGGAGGACGTGGCTAATGCTCTGGAGGAGGCGAAAGAGGAAATCTTCATCACCGACTGGTGGTGAGTTCTGTTCAGCGGCTTTTCAAAGCCAAGCGTCCTCGTCTGCTGTTGCGTGGTCACCGAGCAGTCACGGCCCTTCTTTATTTCCCATGTTTCCGAGGAAAACTGTGTTTCTGCTGTTGATTCTTCCCTCGGAGTCTAAAAAAAAGTGGGAGGCAGAGTAGGTTTGTTGTCATGGCTACGCAATAAACGCGCTTATCATTTGTTTATTGCCGCCTTCACACGTCTCAAAACACTTTTCTACCTGTAGCAACCGGTTTTATTCCATGTAAAGACTGAGAATGTGAGAATGTGTGTGTGTGCAGACCCCCCCCCCCCCCCCCCCCCCCCCCCCCCACACACACACCAGGCAGCTGTCCGCCTGTTACTCCTACAGTCATCGGCGGCAGGCAACACAATAGTACCGTCTCCAGTTACAGTCTGATCTGCATGGCCGGAAACAGAAGCAGGCGTTTGGGAAGTCTCCAGGAATCTGCTCCCGCTGTCTGCCTGGAAGGAATCGTCTGAGGAGCTGGTCATGTGACCTGTCGGGTGACCCGCATGACTTCACAAGCGCGCGTCCGGTTTCACAACGCCGCCACTTCAAACGTGGCAGACGGCCTGACTCAAATCCTCGGGCTCGGAGGCTGCAATCAGCGAGCTTAAGCTCCGAACCCAGGAGGTCCCGGAGTAACGGGAGCCGGCGGATCACGGGCCCCTGTTGTCATGTCGCATCGCTCATGTAAACAACTTGCGGGCTATTTTTGATGGCGCGCCGCGTCCGGTGGCTTTTCGCTCATCACCCGTCGGACATTTTTCAACGGTTTTCTCCCGTCTTCCTCCTCCTCTTCCTCAGGCTGAGCCCAGAGATCTTCCTGAAGAGACCGGTGGTGGAGGGCAACAGGTGGCGGCTGGACTGCATCCTCAAACGCAAGGCGGTGAGGAGAAATCCTGGAGCTCGCCAGGACCCCAGAACGTCATCAGATCAGTCATCCACTGTTTATTTTTTTAGAAATATTCATTTTAAAGGTTTCTTTTTCTTCTGTGCCTCCAAAGCAACAAGGCGTCCGGATCTTTGTGATGTTGTACAAGGAGGTGGAGCTCGCGCTGGGCATCAACTCGGGCTACAGCAAGAGGACCCTCCTGCACCTGCACCCCAACATCAAGGTAACTGGTGCATTCTGGGTAAAGACTGCAGGACGGACCTCAGACGGGATGGTGTGTCCGTGTGTCTGGGCCTTTAGGTGATGCGACACCCGGACCACGTCTCCTCCTCCGTCTACCTGTGGGCGCATCACGAGAAGATCGTCGTCGTCGACCAGTCGGTGGCCTTCGTGGGCGGGATCGACCTGGCGTACGGCCGCTGGGACGACAGGGAGCACCGGCTGACGGACGTGGGCAGCGTGACTCGTTCCGTGGCTGTGGAGCAGGTCGGGACAGGCTGGGAGACACGCCCCGCGGGCCGGGACACGTCTCGGAATGAGCGCAAGCACTGAGCCGGTTCCCTGTTTCCAGGCTGGCCGCGCCAACGCTCTGCCCGGCAAGGGCGCGCCGCCGAGCGGGGGCGTCTCCGAGAGCAACGGGCGAGGAACGCCGCCCAGCGACCTGGCCGAGCTGCCCAAGCTCAAGGGGATCGGTCGGAACCGGAGGACCCGCTTCAGCCTGTACAGACACCTGCAGAAGCACGCCATGCAGCATTCAGACAGCGTGGACAGCGTGGACAGCACAGGTGTGTGTGTGTGTGCGTGTGTGTGTGTGTGTGTGTGTGGCATCGTGCTCTACTTGCGTGTGTATTTGTTCAGGCAGCGGGTCGGTGCGAAGCCTCAAGACGGACGTGGGGGAGCTGCAGGGCAACACGCGCTTCTGGCACGGGAAGGACTACTGCAACTTTGTCTACAAGGACTGGATCCAGCTGGAGAAGCCCTTCGACGGTGCGCACGAGTCCTGACGCTCGCACGCTGACCGGCAGACGCCGTCACATTTCACCTTCTTCTGCTCTGCCTGCGCAGACTTCATCGACAGGTACACGACGCCCAGGATGCCCTGGCACGACATCGCCTCGGCGGTTCATGGCAGAGCCGCCCGGGACGTGGCCAGACACTTCATCCAGCGCTGGAACTTCACCAAGGTCCTCCGCTCCACTCTGGAACCGCAATGATGGGAAACTTTGGGAAGTTTAGCCAAGTATGGCGCCATCTTTCCCTCCTCTCATTCCTCTCTCCCTCTTTCCTGCCTACAGATCATGAAGCCGAAGTACCGCTCGCTGTCTTATCCATTCCTGCTGCCCAAGTCCCACTCCACCGCCAACGAGCTCAGATACCAGATCCCCGACTGTGTCACTGCCAAGGTGCAGGTGAGACATCGGAGCAGAGGGCACTTATCAGGAAGGAGAATCAGGAATGCAGCCGTTCGGGTGTTGGTTCGAGGATCAAAAGAGCGACGTTTGTATAGCAAGAACCAGCAAACTAGCATCTGAGCTCCAGCTCAAGGTTAAAAAAGGAGAGAAAACTGGTTCTTCTTCAAGCATGGAATGTTTTTTCTTCATTGGCTTTGGCTGGAAGGCTGTTTACAACAGTGCTTTTCCATAAGTCATCTAACCTGTATTTGAAGGCTTCTATTCTCTTTGTCCTACTTTCTAATATCATTTTAGCTAAATATAAAGTTAGCTCATAAAGTTAGATGGAGCTTTCACGTGCAAATTTTTTTTTGTCAAACACTTTTATTGCTGCTCTCGCTGTAAGCGTCACTGTTCCGGTTGCGTCGCTGTTCCGGTTGCATCATTGTTCCGGTTGCGTCGCTGTTCCGGTTGCATCATTGTTCCGGTTGCGCCGCTGTTCCGGTTGCGCCGCTGTTCCGGTTGCATCATTGTTCCAGTTGCGTCGCTGTTCCGGTTGCATCATTGTTCCGGTTGCGTCGCTGTTCCGGTTGCATCATTGTTCCGGTTGCGTGGCTGTTCCGGTTGCGTGGCTGTTCCGGTTGCGTCGCTGTTCCGGTTGCGTCGCTCTTCCGGTTGCGTCGCTCTTCCGGTTGCGTCGCTCTTCCGGTTGCGTCGCTGTTCCGGTTGCGTCGCTGTTCCGGTTGCGTCGCTGTTCCGGTTGCGTCGCTGTTCCGGTTGCGTGGCTGTTCCGGTTGCGTGGCTGTTCCGGTTGCGTCGCTGTTCCGGTTGCGTCGCTGTTCCGGTTGCGTCGCTCTTCCGGTTGCGTCGCTCTTCCGGTTGCGTCGCTCTTCCGGTTGCGTCGCTGTTCCGGTTGCGTGGCTGTTCCGGTTGCGTCGCTGTTCCGGTTGCGTCGCTGTTCCGGTTGCGTCGCTGTTCCGGTTGCGTCGCTCTTCCGGTTGCGTGGCTGTTCCGGTTGCGTGGCTGTTCCGGTTGCGTGCTGTTCCGGGTTGCGTTGCTGTTCCGGTTGCGTCGCTGTTCCGGTTGCGTGGCTGTTCCGGTTGCGTCGCTGTTCCGGTTGCGTCGCTGTTCCGGTTGCGTGGCTGTTCCGGTTGCGTGGCTGTTCCGGTTGCGTGGCTGTTCCGGTTGCGTGGCTGTTCCAGTTGCGTTTGTGGTCGGCAGAATCGCCTCTTTCACGTTTCTCCCTCTCAACAGGTGTTGCGTTCGGCGGCCGATTGGTCAGCTGGCATCAAATACCACGAGGAGTCCATCCATAACGCTTACGTCCAGGTCATCGCCAAGAGCAAACACTACATCTACATAGAGGTACGGCGGTGGCGAGGCCGGGATATCAACACTGAACTGGAAGGGTTTGTTTCAATGAACTGGTTCCCTCCCACTTTTCTCTGTCAGAACCAGTTCTTCATCAGCTGTGCCGAGAGCAGGCTGGTCTACAACAAGATCGGAGACGCCATCATCGAAAGGATCATCCGGGCGCACAAGTACGTCCTTCCATGACCTTTTGGACTCCAGACGACCGACTGAAATATGTTTGGTATTTCTGAATCATTGTCTTGATGTGTGTGTTCCCAGGGAGGGGCGGAAGTACCGCGTGTATGTCGTCACGCCTCTGCTCCCCGGGTTCGAAGGAGACATCACCACGGGAGGCGGGAACGCCATCCAGGCTGTCATGCACTTCAACTACAGGTGAATCACACGAGCCCCTGTCGGCTGAAGGCGGATGGCCGTGAAAGTCTGACCGGATTCTGTTGTGTCCTCAGGACCATGATCAGGGGGGAACACTCCATCATTTCCCAGCTGAAGAAGGAAAGTAGGTCCACACGGTCGGCGCGGAATAAAAAACGTGACAAAACTGCGATTTTTCCTAACGCCGTTTGTCGTTTCGCCCACCCGCAGTGGACGATCAGTGGATGAACTACATCTCCTTCGCCGGCCTGCGCACGCACACCGAGCTGGAGGGACGCCTGGTCACGGAGCTCATCTACGTCCACAGCAAGATGCTCATCGCCGACGACAACACGGTCATCATCGGTCTGTCTCTCATCCGCTCCCGTCGCCTTCTTTTTTTCCCTGTCCTCGTGCTGTTTTTGGCAGCTATGATGTAAATCCGATAGCCTTTCTGTCTTGACACCCGTGAAATGTGAGAAATCTAAAAATCTGGATTTGTGGTCCCATAATTCTCACCATGTGTGGCTTGAACAGAATCCAGCCTCGTGAAATACGTCTCGCCTGCGCCATCTGGTGGCCAAAAGACGGCTCACCCACGTCAACAACAAGCGAAACAAATATAAATTATCCAAAAAAAGTCCTTAAAGACTTTAACACAACTTCAACTGCATTAAATGTTTTTAATCAGCTTACAGAACTGAAAGCTCGGGATTCGAATTAAATTTAAATGTCCTTTTAGGTTCTGCTAATATCAACGACAGAAGCATGCTGGGTAAGCGCGACAGCGAGGTGGCGGTGATCGTCGAGGACTCGGAAAAGGTGGCTGCGGTGATGGATGGACGGGAGTACGAAGCTGGACCCTACGCACTTCAGCTTCGCCTCGAGTGCTTCAGGTGTGTGCGAGGCCTTTTTATTCCTTCCCAATATTGGTGCAATATTGTCCAGCTTTTCATGATTATATGTAACACACTTCATCTTTAACAGAGGGGAGGTGTTTTTCGCCTCCCTTGAACTGAATATGTTTGTTGCTTGCCTCTTTTGTGTTGCGCAGGACGATCCTGGGAGGCCACAGTGACACCAGTATCGACCTGTCTGATCCCGTCAGCGATCGCTTCTATAAGGAGGTGTGGATGACCACGGCTGGCCGCAACGCCACCATTTATGAGAAGGTACGGGTCCACCTTCACCTGCGGGGTTAATATACGGGCCATAACGATAGACAATAATTAAAGTTGTGAGTATTTGAAATGGCCACCAGGGGGTGCTGTAGACCAAGCGACAAACGTTCTAGTAATCTGGCGCTGTTTCGTTCTCTCTGTGCGTGATCTTGCCCAGGTCTTCCGGTGCCTCCCTTCATCCTTGGTGAGGAACATGTCCGAGCTGGAGCAGTACCAGTCCATCTTGGGTCTGGCCCAGACCGACCAGGCCCGCGCTCAGGAGGAGCTGCGCAAAATCCACGGCTTCCTGGTCCAGTTTCCCCTGGATTTCCTCTCGGAGCAGAACCTCATGCCCTCGGTCGGCACCAAAGAGGCCATGGTTCCAACTGAGATCTGGACATAGAGGAGGCACCGGGACTGAAACACATGAGGTTGTTTTGAGACAGTCTGCAGTGGAACATCTGGGGGAGGTTTGGGACGCGTAGCACGGAGCCTCCAGACCGCGGATCACACTTCTGAACCACATTTGTGCTGGGAAACTCTGACAATGACGGGTTATTGGAGTAAAATGAAGTGGAATGATCTGAAGAACAAAGAAAACACTTCTGACTGAGACGGGAGTCAAACTCAACAGAAGCTCAGTTGTCTGCGTGAGAGGTGCTGCCAGTTCTTGTTTTTAGAATCTTTTCAACAGTTTCAAAACGTTCAGAGATTTGTGATTTCCTCACCACGGTGCAAGAAGCCACGTGGGAACACCGGCCACAACCCACAAGCTTGTAAAACACGAAGTGCATCGGTCCCGATATTTCCGTTTTGCCCAAGGTGCCTCAGACAGGCATGGTTTTGGTGTTTGACGTCACTCTTTGGAAGGGAAAACCCAGAATCCCACACAATGATCGCATGAATGCACGGGAATAATTCGCTCCTGGGGTGGGATTTGAGGCCTTTCTCTTCTCAGTCCTCCGACCACAGTTTTATCCTCCAGCCCATCAGAATGACCCTCAAAACCATGTAAAAGAACCTGAACCAAACATTTTCACTTCCAGGTGCATCTTTTTTTTTTTTAATTCAGTGTGAAATTAATGGGTTTTTAATGTGTGTTAGGTTATATTTGGGGGGTTGAGGTGACCTGTATGTGACCGGTGGGACACCTGTGTCTCCTGTTGATCCCTCTCTATCAGGACGTCCTGGTGCCACCCCCCCAAAATGTGAACTTAAAGAACGACAACTTTTAAAAAAATCATCGGCAACGTTGTTGCTTCCTTTGAGATCTTTTTTATCGCACACATTGTGTACGGGACCACTGACGGATGCTAAAAGAAGCCACGATTGAAAAGCTTTATTTATGGACTGTGAATCATTCAACGTTTTCTGAAGATTGCTATGTTTTTTTGTTTTTTTTAATGGACGTGTCGACGGTTGTGGGTTCCAAAATCTTTCTCTTCTACAACGGCTTTTCATTCTTTATCTTCACCTTGTGGTATTTCTACCTTTATTTTTTTTTCATTTAAAACGTCTGTTTAAACCAGCCTGTAATTGTTAATTTGAAGAGGAATAAAAGCTTCCTGGATTTCCAAGTAAAACTGGCGATGGTTCCAGCCCCTGTACGTAATGAGTTCTGAAGAACTGGAGGAACTCGTTGAAACCTGCACCACTGCTTTCGTTGCTCGCGCACAGATTTGATCACCTGAATTCACCACTACTTATCTTACGCACACACACTGGACTGAATGGAACCTCTTCCAGCGTATTGGAGATAGAAAGGCAGTTGAGTTTTGTTTCCTGTTTTGTATCCTTACGTGAAGGTTGACTCATCTGAAGCTTGAATCGAGAGTGTGTACGTGCATGAGTTCACTACAGTGCCTAAAGTCCGTCTGCTGACAGCTGCTTAAATACACAAGAAAATGTTTTCGGAGATAAGACGTCTCCTCTGTGAGAACGCCACTAATGAGTTGTCGGTTGTGGATGTGCTAAAAAAAAAAAAAAAAAATTAGTTTGATCTTAATAGCAGATGGTAAATGGTCAAATCTAGGTCAAGGGAGAAATGTCAGATTTTACTTTTTCTATTTTCCCTTTGGCTCTAGTGACTTTTCTGTGGAGAGCAAAGTGCTAAGTGGCGAATGTTCCCATTTAAATCTGGATCCCAACCATTTTGAACCTTGTGTGAACTGCATGATGTTTGTCCGCCATCTGCCTGATGACTGTGATAGGAAGGAAGGAAGGAAGTGCTATGTAACCATGTTGCTTAAGTAGTTTTCAGTTTTTCATCACTCTCACTAAAGTTATTACAAAATAACATTTCTCAAAAATAAAAACCACACTGAAGAACAGGGTGTAAACCTTCGACTTCATTATTGGACGTTTCTGCTGCTTTTCTCTGGAGAAAAAAAAAAAAAAAAAAGCCAAAGTTTTTAAAGATTTCAGGCAGCTGTCTGATTCAGCAGCAGGTTGCTGGAAGACGAGAGAACCCCTGCAGCTCCGCCAGCCCCGCCCACAGAGGGGCGTGGTCTGCCAAGGAGGCGGACCCGTGTTTCCCCTCCCTCCCGCCGCGGCTGTCAAAGCAGCGGCTCCGGCAGCAGCGGCAGCATCGGATTTTGGGGTCTTCGCGAAGCTTCACCTTTTCTAAACGCGTCCACAACCCGCAGGCATGGAGCCGCGCACGCAGCGGCGCACGGTGGCCTTCTCCCGCGTCCTCAGCGCCCGTGCGCTCTAGCCGTGCGCCCCCGCCATCCCCGCCGCTGATCGTAAAGGAGACCCGAGTGTTTCTGTCCATTGCGAATATCTGGAGACACAGACCGAGAGGAGCCCGCAGTCGTGACGGCAGAGGCCGTTTCGGGATACCGCCGCAGCCGGGAGCGCGTCTCTGGTGTCGACCATCATGGCGAGTGACTCTCCAGCCCGAAGTCTGGACGAGATAGACCTCTCCGCGTTGAGGGTGAGACCATCGTGCTCTCCTTTCCTTTCCTGCAAGCTAAACTGCTCTGTGTATGTGTGTGCGTGTGAGTGTGTGTGTGTGTCCTCGCACCTGACAGCGGTCTTTGAGCAGCCCACCGCCGGGCAGGAGAGGCGCGTGTGTGGGAGCAGCCAGACCACCGCAGGCTCCAGATTGATGGATCCTGTTATAAATAGATGCTGAGTGAGTCGGCGGCTGCCGTCTCCCCTCCGAGTCGGGGCGAGGAGGCTTGTGTGGTGCAGGCTTGAGGGATGGGATTCTGGTGACCTGGGTGGGGGGTTCCAGGCCCAACCGCCTTGATTCAGACAGCGGTGGAATTTAACGTGAATCTGCCCGCAGATATGCGGACAACAAGAAGAAAGTGTGTGTTGATAACTCGAATTTTCCTCCTCATCGCTAAACTATTTGTGCG
Organism: Takifugu rubripes; assembly: GCF_901000725.2. Taxonomy (NCBI): domain Eukaryota; kingdom Metazoa; phylum Chordata; class Actinopteri; order Tetraodontiformes; family Tetraodontidae; genus Takifugu; species Takifugu rubripes. Next base: position 4,929,357 of record NC_042286.1, on the reverse strand, counting down.
CGTGTGTGCGTGTGTGTACGTTTACTTCCAATCTGATTGAGGTTCTTTTGTTCATCCGGCATGCCGACATCCGCGCAATCATCTCCCCCTGCACCCGTGTTGGTGCGTGGGTACCCTCGTTTCCGCTTCGCCGAGCATGGTGCGTGTTATTCTGAGTGTGTGTGGGCGGGCGGGTGTGTGCCATGCCGACAGGAACAAGTGAGGGGAAGCAGAGACCCGCTTGCTCGCTCCGGAACCGGACCGCATCGCGTCCACAGATGCGGCCGTTTCCGTCTCCTCGGTTGCGCCTTTTCTGCGGAATCTTTCCTTAAACGGTGTCTGTCTCTTCATGGAGCTGGTGGATGGACGGACTGACAGACACTCTTACACCTGCACCAACAGCACTCGGGGTGGGGAGATTGGAGACACGTGTGCACGTTTGCATGCTCGCACCATCATTTCTGTGCTGGTGTGCGGACTGTGAACGCACCACCAGCAGCAACCCAGCGCAGCGCATGCTTCCTATATTTGAAGGGGTTGCATGAAACACATGTGCCCTCCCCCCCCCCCCCCCCCCCCCCCCTCCGCAAGTGTTTTTTCATCATCCTCTTAAAAATAAAACTCTTTTTACTTCCTCCATCGCATGTGCGCTGTAGTGGTGAGTGCGCAGTGAACCACCGGACTGGCTAGACAGGAAGTAGGTCAGCTGGCCCTGATGTGGGGGTAGGGTGGAGGTCATGGTGTGTTGGGGGGGCTGTATTATTTTGGAATTATTGTGGAATGAGTGGTGTTAATAGGGAATTTTGTGCGTGTGTGTGTGTGTTCGGGAGGTCAGGGGTAGCTAGCGCTTGCGTGGCCACAGGCCCACTAACTGTTGCGTTAGCACTCGCGTTGATACAAAAACACCGACGGAGCTGCGTGGGAAGGAGAGTGAAGTGGCCTCTCGCATTTGCAGACTTTTGCACCTTTCCGTTATTTTCCGTCTTCGCACGCCTCGCCGGCTCCACACCCGCCGACCTTTTGCGCGTTCTCACAAAAGAGGAAGATGCACACGTGCACACGCAGGTCAGAGGCGTCATCCGGTCAGCCGATGGTGGGGACAGATGGCGGCGCAGCGGCGGGGGGGGGGGGGGGCTCAGGTGTGAGGGGAGATGAAAGGGAGAGCAGGTGAGGGCGACGCCGACGCGGCCGGTGAAAAACGGGATCGCTGAGAGGCGAGAGTGTGACCAGTGACTAAAGTAGACCCTTCTCCACTACCCCCCCTTCCCTCTCACTTCATGGATCCTTGTTGCCCAGTAAGACCGCATTCCTCTGGCCCCTCACCGCGGACGCCATAGTAACGAGGCCACAGCAATGCCCAAGGCTCACACAGAGCTTATTCATGAATACTCCATATACTGTATGGCAGAAATGCCCCTCTCCCTCCCACCCTCTTTTCCACCGCCCCTGCCTGCTTCTACTTGACCTAATTTTACCCTCCCGAGTCACTGATGGGGACTTGAATTCGCTTTTATACTTAAGGAAGCACTAAGATGTGGGATTAAAGCAAAAACCTACTGGGGACTTCCTGGATCCTCGCTGGGTTTCCCAGGAACCGGCTCCCAGACCTCGAGATTTTTCTGAATAGATGTGGGATGTCATCAATGGCCGCCCGAGTCTGTTTCTGTTGACGCATACTTGCTCCGCCCATTTGCTGAAGCATGCATGCTGGCCTTGTGTGGCCTTGGGACAGCTAGGTATCCCACAATGCCTTTCAGCTTTGCTAGCAGCAGCAGTGGCGGAAAGTGGGTACTGCAAGCTTGTAAGCGCGGAGCAGGGCAAGAAAACGGCAAACTCCTCGCATCGTACGAGAAAAGTGTGAATTCTGAATGAGGGCGTGCGAGCAGAATACCCGCTGTCCTGCAGGCGGGGGGGTTCGACGGATCGACTGAAATGACAGCGAGGACAGAGTGGCGGTGGCCGAAAACCGCGATGAGCGATGGGGAGGATGGAGGGTTGACAGGAAAAAGCGTGAGATGACAGCTTGGCGGAGATGGATGGAAGGAGAGGCGGAGGCGAGGACGCGGACGGGTTGATTAGCATCACGGAGCGAAGTCTGCGGCGTACTGGGGGGGCTGTAAATCTGTGATTGGGAGTCGGTCGCGTCTGGATGAGACGTCCTTAGTGTTGGGACGCCGTGCTGAGCCGCCAGAACGGCGCCCATCATCCTCCCTGAGCTCCTGACGCCATCCCGCTCACTGAAGAGCAGGTTGAACTGTGATAATCTCGCGCCTCGCCTCATCCGGGTGTCCCCAGAACTCATTTTGGAGGGCGTTCGTGAAACGTCTAAAAGTCCTCAGCTAGGGGACGGTTTAAAACTGCGCTGCCTGCCCGTCTCACATGTCACACCTTCTTACAGATCAGGTTTCAAACTCAACAACTGGTACTTCCATTTGGTTGGATTAAATGAATACCTCTGAAGGCGCTCCTTAGACTGGAACTCTGTTGTGTAGAAGGGTGGCTCCAGCTGTCCAAACGGCCGAGGCGTGGAGGAATTACTGAAAATGAATAATAGAATTACCCAGCAGGTATGATGTGTTGGCAGTGTGGAAACTCACTCGGTGTCTGGTGTAACACAAGGACGTGTGTTTGGCCAAGGGTTCGGTTGAGAAAAGGTCCTCACAAGTGTTGCAAAGTGCAGGCCTGCACTTTAAAAGCCATTATTTCTAATGGCCGGAGCCACTCACAGAACTATATCGTCCATTCCGGGTCACTTCCATCTCCCTGAAACTGGAAAGGACAGAACCTACTGGGACCAGAATGCATTTGGTTGAGTTTTCTGTAACAGGTGTGCCGAGTCTTTAAAGCTTCTGGTGGTTTCACAGACGCTTGTCTCTTAAAGATGCTCCTGCTTCTACAGTTGTTCTGGTTGGACATCAAATCGCCCCCCAGGTGGAGTAAAGACATTTGAATAAAATGTACATTTCGGCTGCCTTGCTGTGATTCAGCAACTTTCCGCAGACACGGTGTGATTCATCGTCACCGCCGGAGTCATGTGGGAGTCATGTGATTCTGCTCAGGAGGGACATGAAATAAGAAATAAGAAAAAAGAAAAGGGGAGGGGGGGTTGGGGAGACGAGCCCAGCGCACAGATGTGAGCCCGCGTGCATGTGCGAGGTCCGCCGCGCGCTGAGAGCTCATTCTGCGAGTGGCCCATAAAATATGAATGATGCCGTGCTATATTTTTTATCAGCGCGCCTCAGGATACGTATGAACTGGAGCGAAAACACAGTTTCTGTGGCGCTCCGCGAGAGGATCCCGACCTGGCACTTTTGTGCACACGGGCATGCTCTTTCCTGCTACCAGAACAGTTTTTATTATAAAAAAAACAACAACAAACCAACCAATAAAACCCTCGCTGGTGCATCTTGGGAGTTTCCATCATTGAATTGGCTGAATTGACGCTGCGGCGAGGGGAGGAAACGCTACCTGGAAAAGCACATGGAGGCAAAACGCCGCCGTCTGCAGCCTCTCCTTCCCCCGGACGCGTTTGGGTTGGGCGGGCGCTCTTTTAATTCCGTGCCCACTCATCCCGGCTAGAACATTTGAACGCCAGCCCTTGTGTAGGAGGTCTGCCACGGTGTGAGCGCGCGTGTGTGTGTGTGTGTGAGACAGCGGGAGGATGTACTTGAGACGGCGTGTCTCTGCCGCAAGAAGAACGACAGGAAGGCGAGAGAGAGAGGAGCAGCAGGGCCTGTCTTCAGGAAACGCTGACAGGTTGACGGGTCTGCTGAGACCCGCAGAAACAAACAACCAGAGACGGGAGGAAAGTGGAGAGGGCAGAGACAACGGCACACGGACACACTCGCAAAGTTCTCTGCCTTCATCCGGCCGTCGGCCTGTGGCGCGGCGAGGGCCCGCGATCATGTCTGCGGCGAGCAATAGAGGGGGCGGTGCAGAGGGAGGCAGGAATGGCGAGGAGAGATGGGGAGGGAACGGGGTCGGTGTGATAAAGATAAAGAGATGCTTTATGGGGAGCTGTGTTTAGCACCAGTCCCATTTGGAGACCATGAGCTAGTGGTGCCCTCAGGGTCAAGGCTAACTGTTAGCATGTCACATGCACTGTTGATTGTGTAGAAATCTCAGCATCGGCGGAATTTTGCAGTCACGTCTTTGTGGTTTTTCGCTGCAACGTCCTACAAAAAAAATAAAAAACCACATTTTATTATTTTACTGCAGTTCAGGAAGTTCAAGGCCTGACTGGGTTCGGACCTCCATGTCACACCCCTGTGGACTACCCTGGTGGTTCTCCTGCTAATCTTCATCCGGATTAAATCCAGGTCAAAAAACAGATATTTGTGTGTGAAGGGTGACGCCAGAACAAACGACAGGCTCTTTATTACGCAGCTCTTCTGAGCAGAGTGAGACATCCGTTGATCTGGTTAAAGAGCTTTGTGTTCCTGTTGGAATGAGATTGTTGGAGAGCGGGAGCCGGTCCTGGACTCTGTCAGGACTGAAGGAGGGAATGTGTTGATAAAAGAGAGAGAGGGAGACATAAATGGACTTTAGTTGGTGAGACGGTGCCTGGTGAAGTGAGAGGAGAGGGTGAATACCAGCTATTGTTGGAATGCTGTAGCAACACATCACAAAAATGAAGGGCTCTGTGTGTGTGTTCATGTTCGCATGCACTGGGGTCAGCGGGTTCCAGGCTGGACATAGCGCGGGCTTCGTTGTCTGGCTTGTCTGGACCGGGTCTGTGGTGTTCCATCCAGAAAGCCCGGAGAGCTCAGGTGGCAGAGCAGGACAAGGGTCGCCCCCGGCGGCGTTGATGAGCTTTAGCCTTGCTAGCGCATTAGGGCTAAATGTCAAGTGCAGCTGAGGCTAATTGGAATGTCTGAAGTAATGAAGATCTTAATGATGCTGATGGCAAAATGACACATTGGTGTGATTTTAATGCTGATTACCAATCAAAACAAATGGGAGGCGGTTTAATTTTGCCCGCAGGGCAGCTGAGTGTACAAATGATTTTATCCTGATGAACGTTCCCCAAATTTCTGTGAACTGCTCTTCTGAAGCGTGTAGCATGCTAATCCTCATTTACCAACAACTGTGCCTGAGGGAAAGCTGCCGCACTGAAACTAAACAGGAAGTGATGTCACAGGACCCACTTTGATGAACCCCTGTTGGTGCAGGCTGAGATGTGCTTCATTTTAGGTGTTTATCAACCTTCTTCCAAATAATCCCAGCGTTATCTTCTTTGTCTTTCCAGGATCCTGCTGGCATCTTTGAGCTGGTTGAACTGGTGGGAAATGGCACATACGGGCAGGTGTACAAGGTAAGATGCACGCAGATAAAGTGGGCAGCTCTCCGACTGTCTCGTCAGCTTTTGTAACCACGGAGGCTGTGGAATAAAGTGGCACCGGTCAAAAGCCGCCCGAAAGCTCGAGAAAAATGGAGCGAATGTAAAGGAAACATAAAAGCAGCAAAGGTGAGGGGGGGGCTGAAGTGCTTTTAGGAGGATTCCTTCAGTCATTTTCTGCCCAGTTTCTCTCCTTCTGTCCCAGTTGCACTTCCTCTTTACCTCTCCTGCCCCTGTGACATGTGACGTTTCAGTGCGTTGGGACACAGGAAGTGTCTGCACTCGCTCGTCTCGAGTTGTTGTGGTTTGAGTGTTGGCTTTTTTTTTTTCAATGTCAGCTGGACTCAGCTGTGTCCTGCTGTCGTGGTAACCCTATCTGCCAGCCTGTGTCACTGTCTCCACTTCCCCTTTCCCCATGTGAGGATGATGATGGTCTTCACTTCCTTTTCCTGCATCTGCAGCTTCACCCTGCCACGGCGCAGGATGTGGCGCAGGCGAGGGACGCGTCGTTTAATGCGTCCACAGAAATGCGACGGCCTCCGAGAGCGGCCGCAGGTTGTGGTTCTGCGAGGGTGCATGTTTAATGGAGCAGGGAGTCAAGGTCAGGCGGCGGCGCCGAGAGCTTTCCTCGCATCTGATTGGGCGTGATGAGGTCAGACAGAGGTCGGCCGCGTCTCCTGAAATGATCTGACACGCCGACACGTGCGGACGAGGACGTGGACGCAGGCAGAATCCCAAAGGGAAGCGGAGAACTTGAGGATTTTCTTCTGCCCGCGTTCTGCCGACTCGGCTGTGTTCAGTCACGGCTCATTTGCCGGCTGACATTCTGCCAGTCTGTTGCTATACGTTAGCTAGTAGCCGAGCGCCTGTGGCGCTGTGGCGGCGTGCTCTGGCCCCCTCTCATTCAAGAAGCCGATGCGGGGTGATTTATGATTGGCTGTCATAAACCCACTGGAGTCAAGTCTCGGGGTTCCCGTGGCAACGTAGAATGAGCTGATGTTGAAATATGCCTCGTGTGGTAATGAGAAGGTTAACTCGAGCAGAAAGTGTAAAAGCTGCATGTAATGTGGCGTGTTATTATGACTTGACATATTCAAAATGACTGACATGTGACCTTGTTTTGGGATTTTTACCTATTTGGCAGCTTTGTTAAAGCAGTTTACTTAAAAACGTCACGATCTGCTCCAAAAACAGGCTTTTTAACCTTACCAACACCAAATAAACTGTTAACTCCTTTAACTCTAACTAATACGCAGACCAGTCACAACGCTGAGTGGTTAATCTGGTTAATCTGACAGATTAATCTTGAGTGGACCAGCACCCTTTTTCTATTGATTATTGCTATTTTAGACCCCAAACTCTCTAAATCCTAATCATTTATTCTGGCCCTTTACTGCTGCCTGTTACTGATATTAGCTGCATTATTTTAGTCATAGTTTACTCTAATAATCCGCCTGTTTCAGATCCACTCTGAACTGGGTTCGACCGGGCTCACACACACAGACGAGCGGCAGAACCACTTGATCTATTTTAAATTCCTGGTTCACAGCCGAGCTGCCTGCGAGCAGGTGAAGCTCTCGCTCACTGAGAGGGTAAATTGACCTTCAGCCGGGTGGGGAGCGGGGAAGCAGAAGTGCTCGGCTCCATCTGAGCCGTTTCCCACAACAACACATGAGCGTGTTGGTTCTTGTCAGTGGGCTGGAACCTCAGAAAAACACACTTTATAAAAAATTCTTCATAGGTTGACTCTGAGAATAAATGGGATGTGCTGACTGGCTCTGGGCCAGAGTGCCGCCGATGTACCTCCGATCACGCGCTTCAAGCATGGCGCCGCTCTGATGTTCGCTTTCACGCCATCGCCGGCAGCACGAGAAGCACAAGACGGCACGGAAATCCTATTGTGGTTTTTAAGGGTTAGGGTTAGGGTTAGGGGCTAACCCTAACCCTAACCCTAACCCTAACCCTAATTATTTTTCATCGACTATGCAGATTATTATTATTTTTGACAAAATAATTTTGAGCTGCTTTTTGTTCCCCCGACACTGAATTATTCATTTCTGGACGGGCAAATTTAGGCCACCTTTGGGCTTATTGAAATTTTAATAAGATACTCAGACCAAGCCAAAAAACCGCATTAGGTGGGAGAGAAACTCCAAAGCGATTCATTTGGACCGGTTTGGCTGCAGATTGGAGGGACGGCGGTCACGCTCGGATCATAATAACCGATGTCGGCGCTCCCTGTGACATGTCGCTGCGGCGCTGTGCGTCTGGGAGCGACAGATAACAGCTTTATCAACAATTCCATTACCCCATCGAGTTAAAGGATCCCGATCTGCCCCTGGAACTGCTCCCCTCCCTCCCATCAATCTCGTCTCGGTTAAAAACAAAATAAAAAATAAAAAATCCGCTTCCAGACTTCGGTTACCCGGCGACAGACGAGTGTCTTCAATGGGGGAAAAAGGATAATTTTAGCCTCCGTCTCCTGTTTCCTCGCCTCTCCTCTCTGCCCCCCCCAACGCTTCACCCCTTCTCTCTGTATCCATCCTATCGATATCTAATCACGCTTTTCCTTCTGTTTCCCGTCTTTTTTTGGGTTGAATCAGGCCCAGGCCTGAGACTACAGTAGATACGGTTCCTCCCGGCTCCTCTAAAAGGCCCATAAATAGAGAACACTGGTTCTGTTGAATAATTAAACACCTCCTCCCTCCTCATCCTTTCTCCTTCATCTCCTCCCGTTTTTTGCCGTCTTCCTCATCCAACGTCTCCCTCATCAGGGCTTTCATCCTTCCTCCCTCCAGATTTGATCTTTCTCTCTTCTCTTTTTCCCTGAATATTTGATGGGCCTTTTGGGGGGGCGATTGCACCCCCAGGAGGGGTGGGAGCGTTGGACCGTCCGTGGCCCGCCTCCGGCCGGGGACACTTCCCACCCGACTGACTTGACGAGTTATTGACTGACAGCCGCATCGATCGGCTAATTGATGAAACGCAGCTCCGCGCCGTTCCCGCGGGGGCCATTTTTCTCTGTGACGGCTGCAAGGACAAGTGAAGAGGGCAACTAATCATATCTGCCCACAAAAACTCGTGCCCGGACACGTGAGCGATGACGGGTCCGGCCCATCCCGTCACAGACCGTCCCCTCGGCGCTGGCCCGGGATAAAAGATCTCCAACGCTCGCGCACGTTGCGGGGCGGGATGGGGAGAGGAGAAAGGAAGACATCCCTTCTGCAGCCCCTCGGGCAAACGCACCACGCCGCCTTTAAATATTCCCCAGACACCCCCGGTGATGGTCGGGGAGCTAACCATATGAGTCTTTACTGTATGTGCTCACCCGGCGTGACAGCAGCTCTTTACAAAATCAGCCACGTGGTTTCCGTTTAGTGTGTGTGTGTGTGTGTGTGTGTGTGTGTGTGTGTGTGGGGGGGGGGGGTCCAGATGCAGTGGAGATTGCAGGAGACGCCTGTATTTGAACACGGGTGCTGTTAAAACAAACGAAAACAGCCGACACTGGAGCTCGGGACGCAGGCGGCGCCATCTTGGGCGGAGGCCCGAGTCCGGTGACCCGTTTTCAAAGGAGGTTTTTAGGGAGCCCGGAAACTCGAAGCCGAGGTGGCGTTTTTCTGCTCGACCAACAAACGGGACGTATAAAAGCTCAGATTTAAGGCTGCTGCGTTCAGGGACGCGCCGACAGCTCTCTCCTTCTGCTTTTATTGTTTTACCTGGAGTGCCCTTTCCTGTTTTCCGCTCACTCCTCCGCTTCCGTCTCTCCCCTCCTCTGCCCTTTGAAGCGCCAAATAAAACTCCAAAAGTGCCCCCCCCCCACCATATTCATCTGCAGGAAGTCACACTGCAGAGGACTCCGGGAGGGTTCTCTTCCCTTCGGAAGCATGCGCAATGTGAAAAACGGGGCCGAGAAGTCTCCGGGAAACCGTACGAAGACACGGTGACGTCATTTATTCCTCTTTGTTTGATGTTCCGGAGCTTCACGGGAAGGGAGCTCAAACGGGGAGCGTACCGGGAGCATCTCTTATTAACACTATTAGCACACGCTGCGCTGCACGCCGCTGCGCTCTCGCTGTAGCGGTACAACACCTGACACGTCCCCCCTTTCATTATTAACATGACCCACAATCCCTTGCTGTCTGTCGCACACGCAGCTTGTTTGCGATTACCAATATTTGCTGCCTCCCGCGTTCCGATATGAAGTATGTGTGGATGGAGAATCGTTATATAATCCCATAACTTTCCATTTGGGAAAATTTCTCCTCGGGGAGGAGTCAGAGTTAGCGTGGAGAAGGACGGCGAAATAATCTGTTAAATGAGTAAACGTTGTATGTGCTAACATTGGTGCTAACATTGGCGCTAACGGCGCTGCTAGCAATGCTCAGCTGACGGTGCGAGCGTATTTAGGGGTTTATTTATCCTCAAAGACGTTAAATGAGCCCGTCGGCGGGCGTGGAGCCGCCACTTCACACCCTCTTCACACCGCTTTTCCTTGTCTGACGTCCTGATGAATGAACCGTGACTGAGGTGGATGCCGCTCGTTACCCTGGGAACGGGCAGATGTTCTCGTGCACGCTCACACCTGGCAGCGTGTTCATTAGCCTACATCCCCTCCCCTGTCGTCCCCAAGGCCACGCGCCCTACTTACCCACAATGCACTCCTGCCACCTAAACAAGGGTCAGCTAGCTTTGCCCCGTGTCGATAACCTTCTCTCCTTCTCTTCTTTGTGCTTTGTTTCCAGCCAGATCCTCCATTTTTAATTAAAAAGTGCGCCCGGTAAACAGCTGCTCAGCCACTGATCAGTAAATCAATAAGCTATATCAGCTTCGACTTTTCTGTTATTCTCCGCTCGCTCTGTCCTCACTCGCATTAATGTTTTTCCACAACCTTTAGCTCTCAGCCTTTGTTTTGCGGCTCTGCTCCACTTCATTACAGCCGCCTCGATTCATCTTCCTGTCCCCCTCTCCCGGCGCCTCCCTCGCCGCCGCTCTACCTACAGTAAATCAGGTCGGCTCCGCGGTTGACCTCCAGAGCCGCTGGAGCGCGACGCTTGCACGCCGAACCTGCCGCCGCGACCTTCCTCTTCCTCCGCCGTTATTACCCTAAACGGGGGGAACCGGCGGCGAAGGTGCTGAATTATCACGCCCAAGTTTACGGTGAGGCGAAGCGTTGGTGGGAACGCCGTCCTGGCTGGATTTGGGCTGCGGTCTATGGAGGCACGAGACCAAGTGGGTCAAAACTAAGGCGACGGCTCGGTTCTGGAAGGAAACATGGAGAAAGGGGGAAACCTTATAAATGTCACATAAGGGTCATTTACCCCGTCCGTGCACGTGATGGGGGGGTTATGGGAGGTTGGCGATCCCGTCTGTAACCCCGGATGAGTCTGTTTGAGCCCAGTTTGTTTGTCCGCCGTCTCGTTAATGAGCCCGTTTCACGGCGAGCCGGCAGGTTAATGAGCGGCGCTGTTTCCGCTCAGATGGGTTGTTGCTGAGCCGATCGCGGCGGTTCGATCAAAGTGGGATCAGCGCACACTTGTTGTCTGAAGGGAGGGGCAGCCCCCCCCTCCCCCCCACTGATACACGCTCCAACAATAACAGCCCCCTGGACTCTTCCACAGATCATCGCTCTCATCTTTCCTCCTCTTCCTCGCCGTCGGACCTTCTATCTTTTTAAATCTCCTCTCTAGTGTGTGAGTGTGAGCGCACCCCCCCCGGGGGCACCTCTATATTTCCCGGCCGTCGCAGTTCTAGATTGGAACGGAGGCCTTTGTCGCTTTTATTTACTGCCTCACTGATTCCGCCACAGCCCGTGTGTAGGTCGGCGTGCGCCGGAGCCGCTGTGGGTCTGGGCCCGCCGCTGATGGAACGGTAATGAGGTGTGTCTGCCGCTATTGCCCCCTTATTTCTTCGGGTTCCTCGCGGCAGAACTCCGCCTGCCGCTTGTCGGCCAAGAGGAGGCTGAGGTCTGCATTGCGGGTCCCGGCGGCGTGCGGAGGACGCTGCGACTGTGAGCCTGGCGGCGGCGGGTGCTGCCGGGAGCGGCGGCTGCGGCCGCGCTCCACCCTGACGTGTGCAGCAATCCCTGCTTGACCTGCCTGTCAAATCAAGCCAGCCAGAAAGGAAAAGGCTTTGAGATCCAGCCCTGGGGAACATCCCATAGCCCACTTTCCCCTCAGATTCTCCTGATACTGTTACCATGCCGACAGGCCCAGTGCCAGGGCAGGATGTCTAAATGCCATTCTTGGGCTTCTTGGCTGGATATATATGCTGTGTGTGTGTGTGTGTGTGTGTGTGTGTGTGTGTGTGTGTGTGTGTGTGTGTGTGTGTGTGTGTGTGGATTACCATGACGGCACAGATTAGGATTATGGTGTGACCCATTTCCTTTCCACAACGAGCTGGCGGCGACCCAATCTGGCAGCCTGCTCCTCCTCAACCCTGCATGTGCGCGTTTATACGCTTTAGTGCTGTGTCCCCCCCCTCCCGCCACTTCAAAGACCGGCGGTGGCGGTGGCGGAATTTGAGGTTTACGGCGGCCTGGCGAGGGATTGATTTTAGGCTTCAGCGATCAGGGATGCTGCTCGACCCTCTGCTCCGAAACTCAAAGGACGAGCCCAGACGGAGCGGGGCCGCCGCCATCAGCTGCCATTGTGGTTAAAGATGTGTTTTGGTTTTATACGTCACACGCCAGCCGTACCCTTGCAGGCCCAACCTGACCACGCCAGCGCTCATAAAGTTTAGATTCCACCATTTAGAGCATCGACTGCCTTGTTTGAAATGAAGTTACTGGTAAGTTAATCAATAAATCCATTTTCTGTGGCTGCTCCTCCTTAATCCGGCTAGCTGGAGGCGAGGGGCGGGGCCACACCCTGGACAAGTGTCCAGCTCATCACAGAGCTAAAATCTGGACAAAATAAAACCACTCGCATTCATTTGAAAGTTTCCACCAGCTCTGGGGTTGGAACCTGGAACCTGCTGGTTGTGGCTGTGTTGTGTGAATTCTGCCTGTGACCTTGCAGCCAGGCCGGCAGCAGCAGGACAAACATGCTGTGAGACTCTGAACTCATCCTCCGCTCGTCTCCTCAGACCCCCCTCCATTCCTCCATTCCATCTCGGGCTAAATGGCTACTTTACCTTATCGGGATGATTGCCCCCCCCCAGCTCACCGTCTCCGCCCTTGCGCATGTGCATGCGTGTGTCAGTGTCCATGTTTGTGAGGGCTGTGTCTACTGTAGACCAGCCAGCCAAGACTGTTGCTAGGCTACGCTAGGAAGTGTCCTCCACGGTGAGAGTGTTCAGAGGGGTGGAGGTGGGGGTGTCTGTGTAATTACTTGGCAAGGGCACAGATGTGCTCACAAACAGAATACACACACACACACACACACAAGTGGTTTGGTGTATCGTCTACATAGTAGCAGGTTGCATGAAGGAAGTGGCTTTACTGAAGCTGGAACTGAGAGCAATGCTGAAGTGTGTGTGTGCGCGCGTGCATGCGTGTGCGCGTGTGTGTGTGCGTACGTGTGTGCGCATCTTTTTTTAGCTTTTAATAATAGAACCTGATGGTTTTATGACTATTGTTGGGACAGATTTAGTTTAGGTGCACCGAGCTAGCATTAGCATTTTTTTCAACCTTTATTTCTGAGTTATTAAAGAGTATTTTTTGTAAAAGTGCTACTACGATTTCTTGGGTGATTTATATCCGAGACATTAGCATTAGCCTAAGCAGCAACCTGCCAGTTAGCGCTTAGCTTGGGCTCCTTGCATCGTGCCCAATTTCACATTCCAGCAGGTTGCTCCTTCTAGGTCACGTTTAAATTAATAATAATGATTAGGAAAAACTCCTGTGAGGCTGTCGCACTACGCAGGAGGTGTTTAGAAAGACCGACTCTCCTTTCCATCCCATCCCAGACCAGAACGATGAAGATGATGATGATTGAAGGCTGGTTGGAGATCAGTTTAGTGTCATTTTGACATCCCCATCGCAGCAAAACCCTCCAGGTGGAACCAACACAGTGAATTTGGTGTGTTATCACTCACACACACCTGGACCAACAGCTCAGTCACTTATTTCCTGTGTGTGTGTGTGTGTGTGTGTGTGTGTGTGTGTGTGTGTGTGTGTATGTTTATGCTAGACAGTGAAGACCAGAGTGAATACACGTCACCTGACAAGTGACACAGGGAAGTGAAGACTTTCAGAATTGGGCAACAACGTTGCATCAAAGTCTTTCGCTAAAACCCCTCCGTGCACACGCAGGTTGCGCACGTCTCTGGGGTTTTTTACTGGCTGAGAGACGTAGACTTCCTGTCAGCGGCGTGCAGTTTGCAGAAGGATGCAGATGCAGAATCGGAGAGAAAGGGCTGCTTGGAGTCGGCTCAGTCATGTTGGAGTACGGCCTGCGGGAGGGGGGGGGGGCAGAAACATGGGAGAAAGGAGGAATAATCAAAGGAATAAAGAGGAAATTGTTGGAAGTTAAGAGGGTTAGATACTGAGCGAAGGAATCGGAGGGATAAGGGAGAGAGAGGAGGAGAATGCGCAGATCTAGGTCAGAGAGTGGAGAAAACGAGCAGAGGGAGGAAGGAGAGAGGGAATCTGGAGTCGCCTGCTCACATCCGTGGATCTCATGTTGTGGAAAAGCCTTTATTCACTCTGCTTTGACGTTATTCGGCGTCAGCATCTTGGATGAACACTGGTTTTACCTTTTCCCAGTCAGATCAGGAATTAAGAAATAGAGTTCGGTCCCCTCTCTCCTTTTATGAGCCTGGATGACTTCAAGGCTCCCGACGTTCCGTCTGAGCAGCTCCTGCCCCCAAAATGGCTTTTTCCTGTGTTTTATCTGTCTAAGCGCTCGTGTGAACTTCTGCTTTGTGAGTGGTTGTAATTCCTTTGTTGCGCTCTGACAAAGCCGCTCCTTGTGCCTGCGGAATTGGGGCAGTCTGATCCTAATGAGAAATCCCTTTCCAATCTATCTGACCCATTCTCACAGAATCGGGACGGCGTTCAACCCAAACAGCCAGATTGCCGTCTATGACCCGGTGCTTCGCTCCCGGTGCCCCCCCACCCCCACCCCCCCGGCTCTTGATTTGGCTCAGTTGAAATTAGCATCTTTTCATCTTGTGCATCTTCAGCAGGGCTGCCCCTGATCCGGGGCAACATTGGGCCCCCACACAACTTCCAACACGAGTCTGCGAGTCTTTTCCCCCCCTGAGCTCCGTCGAGTGTGTTTTTAAACCACAGTTTGATGTCCATCTCGTCCAACAGTCATTCCAAAAACACCTTGACACTCCCGTGGCGTTCCCCGTCCCTACTTCCCTTCATCATGATCTTCCCACATGTGCAGGTCCAATGATCGTCGCAGCAGCTCCTAAATGATGCGTTTAAATCGAAGGCCTTCGCTGATATTAGCAGCGGCTGCCTATATTCTGCTAAATCAATATTTGTCCTCTCGTCTTTCTCCTGTTCCAGGGTCGCCATGTTAAGACAGGCCAGCTGGCAGCCATCAAGGTCATGGATGTCACCGGGGTAAGATGCGCCTTTTGTGCGCGCGCACACACACACACACACACACACACACATACGCACACACACTCACACTACACATCTCAAGTGACTTAACCACCGCTGACCGCGTCATCTAATTAGGAGCTGTCAACCAGTGCTGGTCTCGTGTGCCTGTGATTAGCTCGACAGGAAGTGAGGACGGGCCCATCGCCATGGTGATATTAGCTAGAGTTATGGGCGCAGAAGTCAATTACAGGAAGCGAGGACGAATAGTCGCAACAATAAATAATATTAATCACTAATTGAAAATGAAATGAAGGAATTGCTTAATATATGGCTGCTGAACACTAAATTGGGGCAATCAGCGGCTCATTTTCCGGTATTATCTGAGTGGAATTTGCATATTTTAAGTAAGCAGCTGTCTCCATAACGACTCGCTTTGAACGGCTCCTTTGGCTCTGTGGCCTCAGTCGTATTTAACAAGGGTAATTAAATCAAACTCATTACTGGGCCACACTTAGCTGGTAGCTGCAATCATTCCCTAAATATTGACACTCCTTTTTGTTTTGCCCCTCATCTCAGGATGAGGAAGAGGAGATTAAAGCCGAGATCAACATGCTGAAGAAGTACAGCCACCACCGGAACATCGCCACCTACTACGGCGCCTTCGTCAAGAAGAACCCGCCCGGCATCGATGATCAGTTATGGGTACGGCTGTTTCTGTGCCTGTTTATTGGTGCCTCTATTCACGCACGTGTGCTCGCCAGCGTTCAGAGTGGCGGCGTGTGAACGAGTGTGCAGCTGGCTGCTGCAATCAGGCATGTGCGAACGTGATCCGCGGGAGAGCGCTCGCCTATCTGATGCTGCAGCATTCCTCATATAGCAGGACGCACCAACAAGCGTGTGCAGAGCGTGCACAGGACCCGTTCACCCCCCCACATATTCCCCTGACTCGACACTTTTTGCCCGAACCTGAGCAGGAGACGCACGTTTGCATGCGGCGACAGGCTCCTCCCCGCGCTTGTGCGGACCGCTGAGGGGGGGCGCTGTTTTGCCTTTGTGTGTAAGGACATGTTTGGGAGAGCTGTTGGGGGGGGGGGGGGGGGTAACTGCCTTTCCTTTCCCCTAAAGTGATGAAGAGGAGTTTGAGACAGAGCCAGGATTGAGGATTGGATGGAGTGATGAGAGGAGAGGGTGGATGGAGGGTATTCATTACAATTCGTGCAAACTGGATCAGGCTAAAACTTGGCAGCACTATTTCTGTAGCATTTAGCACTTTGGTGTTATGATTAGCAACCAGATGAAAAGCGAAATGTCCTTTTATGAGCAAATGGATCGAACTGTTGGCGTTAAAGATTTGTTTTTAAGCAGATCCGAGTCGAGACGGCTTCCCTCCCCCAGAGCTGTCAATAACTGTCCACGTGTGTGTCCGCAGCTGGTCATGGAGTTCTGCGGTGCCGGCTCAGTCACCGACCTGATCAAGAACACCAAGGGCAACTCCCTGAAGGAGGAGTGGATCGCCTACATCTGCCGGGAGATCCTCAGGGTGAGCAGCCATGTCCAAATCCCTTCTCCTTCCGTCTGATGAGAGATCTTTATGCAGGAGCGTTCATCAGATCTGGTCTTGATCGGACAGATTGAGTCAGACTTACCAACTCTCCCTGCCTATCGGATCCAGTATTGGCGGTTTGTGGCGTTCGGTGCCAAAGGCCTGACTGGCTAAGCGACGTTCTTGGCACATCTTGACATTTCCAGAGAAAGATGAACAGACAACAGACAAAGAGCTCCTTTCATAATTCCAGTGTCCCTCACCCCGCCTCTCTCATCGGAGTCTGTTGCCCTGATTATTTCCCCGATGTTATGTCGCAATATGTCATTCAAACCAGAAAATCTTCTTCGTTCTCTGCCGGAAATACATGGTGATGGACTTTGGGAGAAGGACAGAAGCGAAGGACCCTCTGGTCCTCCTAACATTGCTCGTATCGGTGAGAACGGTGCCTTTATTTTCTGTCTCTTCGCAGGGCCTGAGTCATCTCCATCAGCACAAGGTCATCCACAGAGATATCAAGGGACAGAACGTCCTGCTGACTGAGAACGCCGAGGTCAAGCTAGGTGTGTGTGTCTGTGTGTGTAGAATGTGGGGTGGGGGGGGCTCAGAGGGGTGTGTATATGGAAATGTAGCTGTAGGTTGGGTTGGATAACATCCGTCTTTTTGAGCAAATGGAGGGGAAAATGAGTGAATTTTAATAAGATTTAAGTTTTATGAAACGGCGATCTGTCTCAAGTAACGACCCTGCTGGCAAAAATTCCTTTTTGCTTACTGGTTTGTGCGTTTTCCCCTCAGTGGACTTTGGTGTGTCGGCCCAGTTGGACAAAACTGTGGGAAGAAGGAACACGTTTATCGGGACGCCCTATTGGATGGCGCCGGAGGTCATCGCCTGCGACGAGAATCCTGACGCCACCTATGACTTCAAGGTGCTTCTCTGCTGAAAGCCCCTCTGGGTGGGCCGTTAGCGATGGCTTTAACCTGTCTTGTGTTCGCAGAGCGACCTGTGGTCTCTGGGAATAACGGCCATAGAAATGGCAGAAGGAGCGCCACGTACGTGCACACTCACTCACACACGGGGGATTTGATGATGTAACGGGATGTTGTTTGTGTCGGCGGTACTCACCCCCCCTCTGTGTCTGCTGACCACAGCGCTGTGCGACATGCACCCGATGAGGGCGCTCTTCCTCATCCCGCGCAACCCGGCGCCGAGGCTCAAGTCGAAGAAGTGGTGAGTGCGGCTGCCGCGCGCCCGTTGCGGTGCATCCGGAGGGCGCGACCACGTTCACGTTTGCCCTGTGTTCAGGTCCAAGAAGTTCCAGTCGTTCATCGAGAGCTGCCTGGTGAAGAGCCACAGCCAGAGGCCGAGCACGGAGCAGCTGCTCAGGCACCCGTTCATCAGGGACCTGCCCAACGAGAGGCAGGTCCGCATCCAGCTCAAGGACCACATCGACCGCACCAAGAAGAAGAGAGGCGAGAGGGGTGAGCAGAAATGTGGTTGGGGGGGGGGTGAGTGGCGTGATTTATACAGTACAGGCAGGACTGTGGCAGCAGTCAGCATTTGACCCGACAGCTCGCCGCTGACGTGCGCTGCCTCCCCAACGTGCATTCAATTTGGAACCAAAAGCAGAGTTTCTTTGGTTTGGTTTTCTCATCTTGGGCTTTTCTCACAGATGAGACGGAGTACGAGTACAGCGGCAGCGAAGACGAGGATGAGGACAGAGACATGGGAGAGCCGAGCTCCATCATCAACGCCCCGGGCGAGTCCACGCTGAGGCGGGACTTCCTGCGCCTCCAGCTAGCCAACAAGGAGCGCTCGGAGGCGCAGCGCCGGCAGCAGCTGGAGCAGCAGCATAACGAGGAGCACAAGCGCCTGCTGCTGGCCGAGAGGCAGAAACGCATCGAGGAGCAAAAGGAGCAGAGGAGGCGGCTGGAGGAGGTGAGGAAGAGAGAGATCAACAGATGTTTTTAATGCAGCACAGAGGATTTACTGAATCAGAAAATACTCTAAAAAAGCTGAGCCCCCTTACTTACACATCAAAATGTCATTCAGCCTTCTTTAAAAGTCTACACACACACACAGAGCCTCTCCCCAGTGTCCCCGTCTCAGTTCCAGAGAGCAGACTTATGCTCTAAAGAAATCTTTAGCCCATAATCTGTGTGCTCTCTCTGAGTTCCCACCAGGGTTTTCCTTTCAGTCCACAGCTAAGTGCCGCGGCTCGATTTGGCTAACACGGCCTCTCTGAGTAGGCCAAGTGTGCGTGTGTGTGAGAGAGTAATTGAATGGCTGTGTGTGCAGACATGAATGCGGACCTTGAGTCCAAAACTTGCAACACTTTCTCCCTTCCGTGGTCAAAGGGAAGACGAATAAACCACGCAACGATGCGTTATATAAGTGGGAATCCTATAAGCGATAGCGGTGATATTCAGTCTTTCATGCTCTCGAGTGTTGGGGGATGCGATGTGATGTGAAACGCGTCACTTTGTTGCGATCCTGAGGCTTCTCTCCGCTCACAGCAGCAGCAGCGAGAGCGCGAGCTGAGGAAGCAGCACGAGAGGGAGCAGCGGAGGCGCTACGAGGAAATGGAGCAGCTCCGCAGAGAGGAGGAAAGGAGGCACGCGGAGAGAGAGCAGGTTGGTACGAGCTCCTGCGGGCGGGCGAGCGAGCGCCGCTGCACGCTAACAGGCCTCCCCTTGAATGAAAGGAGCTTTGCCGTTGATGGGGCTGTCAGGTGGTGTTGGGTTTGTTCCCTCTTTCTCTTCCTTTTTTCCCTGCTTTCAGGCCCTTAAAGGCCTTTTAGAACAAAATACAAATTTTAAATCTGCACTTTTGGATCCAGCTTTATTGGCGACAGATCATAGTGATCAAATTCCAGCTTTGATGCCGTAGAAAGCAGAAGAATGTTCAGGCTTGTATTTAATAAAAGCCGTTTCCTCATATTTGTACTATGAGTCTTTTCTCATCTTCTTCTGATTGTGTGTGTTTTTAGCACCATTCCCACCTCTCTTTGTTTTCCTCCCACTGTTTTTTAACGTGCCATATAAAGATGTGTTCAAAGCCCCCCCCCCCCCCCCCCCCCCCCCCCCCCCCCGCCAGCTATGTGTCATCTTTCCTTTGTAAGGCAGGACAGATGAGTCCTGACTCTTACCATTTCTGTAAATCTCTCTGTTTCTGTCTGCCCCCTCCCTTCCGTTTGTCTGCGGGAGCGGAGCTTTCCTGATTCTTGTCTCTCTGTGCCGACACGCTGCTCAGGAGTATATCCGTAGACAGCTGGAAGAGGAGCAGCGGCAGTTGGAGATTCTCCAGCAGCAGCTGCTACAGGAGCAGGCCTTACTACTGGTAATAGTGGCACTTTCACGTGCTGCTGATGCCCCCCTCACCCCACCATCCCCTCCATCTGTGCTGTGTGCCCGCCCCCTCTAAACCCCCCCACTGCATGCACCAGCATGGCAGCAGCACCGAGTGACTGTCTGCCGCCACTCAAACTGTTTACTCCAGATTTTAGGAGCCGTGCGAGGCCGTGACCCGCTTATCTCTAATGCCGGGGTCAAATCCGTTCCAATCCCAGCCGCGTGCACGTTGCCGTTACGTTGGCTGGATCTCAAAGGATTCCCAGGATGCTGCAGTCAAACTGTTTGCTCAGCTCCAATTGCGTTTTGCCCACACAGCATGATGGCATCCACGAGAAAGTAGGCTGTTATTTTGCGTATAGGGGCTCCTCTCGGGGGGCCACGCGTCGGGTGACAGCCGTGCGGTTTACAGACCCAAGGTTACAGCACGTGCACGTCACAATCTGGGGGAGAGAAACCTCCCGCATCGGTGAAAGTGCAAAACGAGATGTTTGGAGACCCACCACCTTCAAATTGGGTCCTAAATATCACTATGCAAGATTAGGCTGGCTAAAGGTAGTCCATAGTTTGAAACGGGGTATCCAAGGAAACGGGCCTACATTTTCCTTTTACTTTAACGGATCTGTTTCATTTCGAGCTCACTCGCGTGGCACTTTTGCTCCTTTCCCACTTTATTCATCTAAAAATCCAACAACCTTTTGGGATCCAGCCCATGACGTCCCCCCCCCCCCCCCCACTGCCTGTCCCCTCCAGGTTGTGTTTGTGAATACTCAGCTCTGACTCTGGGACCTGTCCTCCCTTCCTTCCCCACCCCTCCGTCGCAGGAGTACAAGCGTAAGCAGATCGAGGAGCAGCGGCAGGCGGAGCGGCTGCAGAGGCAGCTGCAGCAGGAGAGGGCCTACCTGGTGTCGCTGCAGCAGCAGCAGCAGGAGGCCAGGCAAGCCGAGAAGAAACAGCTGTACCACTACAAAGACATCGTCAACCCCAATGACAAGCCTGCCTGGGCCAAAGAGGTGAGATCCTGCTTGCAACGCGGTCTCTTTCGCTCTCCGTTACATTTCCTGATGTTATTTACCACAGATGATACTGAGCCAGCCACGTAGCCTTATGCTGCCCGGGTCAGCGAGCTAACTAGCATTTATCCTATTTATGTAAACATGGCCTGAACCATTAAGCTCCTTTTTCTCTCACATGCTTGATTTTTTAGCTGCTTTGAGCAGCAAAGCAGCCGGTTGGTGCAGCGGCAGCTGGAGCCATCCAGAAGCATCCAGAAGCTCAGGAGGTTCCTGGCAACTGGATGCTTAATTCGGTTTTTCTAACATATTTTTCAGCAGGTGTGGTGATACCTGGGGAAGTTACTGCTTCCTTTGTCTTACTGTGATGTTTGCTTTGTGCAAGCGTGTGCATGTGCTTGCTTGCTGCTGACCGTCCTCTGACTTTGACTTCTAGGTCCTGAAGCAGCAGCCTGCTTCATCCCAGCTGCGTCATCACCAGTCATTCAACCACCCAGCTTCATCCTCTGGCTGTCACGGCCAAAACAGACTTGGGGCCCCTAAGCGGACGCCGTCTCACGGCGCTCAGAACCCCCCGAAGCTCCTCCCTCAAATCCGTATCTCACCAGATCCAGGAGAGCATTTAGATCCCGGACTGAAGCAGGAGATCAGTCACCAAGTCAGAGAGTTTAGGGCCCAGAAACTTGGTCAGAGGGGGTGCAGCCCAGGGCGCATCCAAAACAACAATCAGGCACCCAGTATGGGACAGACTAAGACTCCCACAGAGCAGCTAGGCCGTGGTCCAGTCAGCCAGTCTGTGTTACCCAAGCAGAACCCTCAGGGGGCAGGTGATAGGAAAGAAAGAGCCAAAGAAAGCCTGCTGTCTCCTCCAAATCAGGCAGCTATCCAGGTGGTGTCTGCTGAGCCAAAGGTCAAGGGCCAGATCCAGATACCACATTCTGGAGCTAAATCGGTCTCCATTCCTGCCTTCAAACCGGTTAGTGCTCGTCCCCGCTGCAGGTCGCACTCCCCCCGCTGTAGAATAGACGTAGATGTAGAAGAAGAGTGCCAGGGAGGACACGGGAAAGTGACGAGGCAGGTCTCCAGTCAGGAGTGCCTGGTGGGACACTCCACCTGGGAGTGCACCTCTCCTGACCCGAATGACCTCCTCTCCAATTCCTTCCCTCCCCTGTCTTCTATGCAAAACCGTTACTCACTCGCCTGCAACATCGGCGGTTTTCTCCAGGTCCCCAACAATGACCTTCAGCGCAGTTTGTCCTCTCAGTGCCTGCTGTCCAGTTCTCCACCTAGTCCCGCTTCCTCCTCGGGGGCTGTCCATAGTCCGGTGTTAAATATGGGGCACCTCACCCCCCTCCTCGTGCCCTACCAGGTCTGCAATCTTCATGTCCTCATCCCCCAAGTGACCCCTAGCTGCTCCCCTGATCGGTCCCCCTTTACATCACAGACATGTATCAATTTTTTTGAGATAGAAAGTTAGACACACAAACACACACACACACAAACACAGACACACACATACACACAGCATTGCATAGTACCCAGATGGCCAATTTTAAAAGAACAATTTCAGAATTTTAGTGTGGTTAATTAAAAACAACGGATAATTGTATTCCAGTTTCTTTCATAAGCCTACTCCAGCGCTGTAGGTGGCGCCACACTAAGACACAGGGAACGTGCATATGCTGTGTCCTCATTCATTTATATGCTCACTACCTTCAGGTCACATGACTGCAAATTACAATCTTTTGGTATTGGCTCGAACATAACATCCTTATGCTGCGCTAAAATGACCTCAGTCATCAGTGTTTTCATGTGTGAATATTTTTTCTATGTGCACTCTAAAATAGTGACGATCCCGAACACACCCACCCATACACGCACCCTCTCCCACACACACACAGGGAAGCGTTGTTTATGTACAGTAAAGTGTTGCTTATAGTGAGAATATTGTCATGAGATCCAGATGAGGGGGGCCGGTTTGAGGGGGAGCTCAGACCAAAACCCTGTAGCCCCTTTTTGTCAAACCAATGGCCCATTCACCAACAAATCGCAGTGGCCACGCCCCTCCTAGACATACTGTATTGGTGTGACTGCCATCAGGAAAGCCCAGCCATCCCAGCATCTTTTTAGGTCAGTCTATGCATACATCAAATCCCGGCAAATCCTGGCTTGGTGGTGGGTGCTGGCCGAGCGGTGGGGTCGTCCTTCTAACAAACCTGCTTAGTCCTGACATGCTGTAGAGGCAGCACTGGTCCTCACTAACACTTGGTTACAATTCTCGGCACTGTAGTGAAAAGAGCTTTTGGGTGGTTCAGCAAAATGCCACCCGAAAGGTTTTTCCACTGCAGTTTGTATTTGGTATAGACCATTGTAGTTATTATCGTAGTGTTATGTATCTTCTACTAAACACCTGAAGGCTCGTCGGTGCTCTCTGATCATACTTCATTTTAAGAGGGAGGTTTAGTGTTGTTGTATCCACCAGAGGGCGCTGTTACCCGACTCGGCTAAAACTCGCCTGCACTGTTGAGGTTTATATTCACCTCCTTTTCTGTGGGGGGCGACATGCCTGTAACTGATGTGGTACTGCTGAAGCATTTATTTTTAGCTCAACTGTACTTGCTATATTCTCGTAATTCTCTAGCTGGCAGTGAGTAAAGTAAATATCCAGGTCATAATCTTGAATAATCCCAGTAGATTATATGATTTTAAATGGGATTAGTGGGAGCCTCAGAATGGGATCATTGTCATTGCATGTGCATGTTTACGATGGGGATTGACCTGATCCACCTGTCCCTTCAGCGTGTCAGGAACCATGAGTTAGAGCTCTGATAGTGTTCCTTGGACTTTCCATTTATGGCCCAATAGATCATCTCTTAATCTGATTACACTGGAACGATGTTTCTTTCTGCCTGACAGTGTTTGGCGCCCGTCGGACAGACTTGCACGTGCACTAACAATCAGATGTGTGTTTGGGTGAAACCATCAGACACGTCACTACTGATACAAATCTGACCATGGTCCCAATCATGAAAGATGAATTTAACCTTACAGTGGTGTCAATAAAGTTGTGGCGTTGGCAAACAAACATCCACAGAACGTCTTAGATGAAGACCGACTTTATATTGCCAAAAGTATTTGGCCACCTGCCTTGACTCACATATGAACTTTAGTGCCATCCCATTCCGAACCCTTAGGTTCAATATGATGTCGGCCAAAGGTGTTCTATCGGGTTCAGGTCAGGACTCTGTGCAGGCCAGTCAAGTTCATCCACACCAGACTCTGTCATCCATGTTTTTATGGACCTTGCTTTGTGCACTCGTGCACAGTCATGTTGGAAGAGGAAGGGGCCCGCTCCAAACTGTTCCCACAAGGTTGGGAGCATGGAATTGTCCAAAATGTTTTTGGTATCCTGGAGCATTCAAAGTTCCTTTCACTGGAACTAAGGGGCCAAGCCCAACTCCTGAAAAACAACCCCACACCATAATTCCTCCTCCACCAAATTTCACACTTGGCACAATGCAGTCCGAAATGTACCGTTTTCCTGGAAACCTCCAAACCCAGACTCATCCATCAGATCGCCAGATGGAAAAGCGTGATTCATCACTCCAGAGAAGGCGTCTCACTGCTCTAGAGTCCAGTGGCGACGTGCTTTACACCACTGCATCCGACGCTTTGCATTGGACTTGGTGATGTATGGCTTAGACGCAGCTGCTCGGCCATGCAAACCCATTCCATGAAGCTCTCTGCGTACTGTACCTGGGCTAATTTGAAGGTCACGTGAAGTTTGGAGCTCTAGCAACTGACTGTGCAGAAAGTCGGCGACCTCTTTGCACTATGCGCTTCAGCATCCGCTGACCCCTCTGTCAGTTTACCTGGCCGACCTCTTCCTGGCTGAGTTGCTGTTGTTCCCAAAGTCTTCCATTTTCTTATAATAAAGCCGGCAGTTGACTTTGGAATATTTAGGAGCGAGGAAATTTCACGGCTGGATTTGTTGCACAGGTGGCATCCTATGACAGCTCCACGCTGGAAATCACTGAGCTCCTGAGAGCGGCCCATTCTTTCACAAATGTTTGTAGAACCAGTCTCCAGGCCTAAGTGCTTGGTTTTATACACCTGTGGCCGGGCCAAGTGATTAGGACACCTGATTCTGATCATTTGGATGGGTGGCCAAATACTTTTGGCAATATAGGGTGTGAGACGGTCTGATGGTTGGAAGGGGTGCATGTCGGGGGATGATTGGTGATTGGTTGGGTGCCGCCGTGTACCCGCCGGTGAGTGATGGAAGTGTGTGACCTCTCCCAGGTGGAGGAGCGATCTAAGATGAACAAGCAGAGCTCCCTGGCACCCAGCCGTCCCTCCGACCCCTCCCTCCCTCCCCGCTCCGAGTCCTTCAGCAGTGGTGGCATGCAGCCTGCTCGCACCCCACCCATCCACCACTCCATCGAACCGCAGGTGTGTGTGTGTGTGTTTGGGCCTGTTGGTGTTTCCCGGTAACCACTAACCAACCTAACTCTTCAGTTCCCATTAAAATCTTATTCCAGGTTCATATCTGCCTATCAATTATTCTGTTTTCTTGTTTCCCATAACTCCCTTCTCTAAAAGTCATTTATTTTTAACTCTTAGGCTGTCTGCCTGTTTCTCACAACTTTTCTTCCTATTTAACTCTTCGCTCTTCTTTCCTGGAACGCTGCATCGACTTCAGTTATTCAGACATTTTCTCCCCCCCTCTGTCTTTTCCTCTCCTTTAGATGGCCCACCTGGTCCCAGTAAAGACCCACTCAGGCTCCATGTCCGGCTCCCAGTCGTTGCAGGACCAGACGGGTACGGCTCTGAACGAGGCCGTCAGCACAGGATCCCCAAGGCCCGAAATGCCCCGACAGAACTCGGACCCTACGTCTGACGCTCCCGGACCTCCGCTGTCTGTCTCTAGTAGAGAGGAGCGGGACAGAGAGAGAGACAGGGAACGGGACAGGACCGCCTGGCTGAGGGAGGAGGACCTTCCACCCAAGGTTAGGAAGTCGGCATCAGAAGAGACGGAACTAAAGAGCGGACGAGCAGAACCGCAGTGGTGATCTTCTGTCTGTGTGTTTTTGCTCAGGTCCCCCAGAGGACCACATCCATCTCCCCAGCTTTGGTTAGGAAAAACTCCCCTAACGGAGGCGGGGGCCCTCGGACAGGTTCTCAGCTCATACGTGCCAGGTAAAGCTCATGCTAAACACTGTTCATGCAGCAGGTCAAAAGCTAGAAACACAACTATAGATTCATAAACAAGTGAAAGATCAGGATTAAAAACCTATACTGTGCTGTGCTATGCTACGCTATGCTAAACAGCTCTTAATGTTTACATTAAAGCTATCCTAATGAAGGAAACCCTCCCATCGTACAGCTTTGTGGTATTAAATTCCAAATGAAAACAAACATAAAAAATACTAAAGCGTGTAAGTTATTCACTTGTATACTTTCTTGTTCAATAATATGCTATAAGTGCCGCATTACATAATGTGGGGTCATCTTATGTACACTAGCACCATTTCTAGAGCATCTATATACTATATTACATGATATACTACACACTACTATACTGTACATCTTTGTAATTATGACACAAGCTCATTTGTTTGACGTGTTTTTCTGTCTTGTATCAGTAATCCAGACCTGCGGCGCTCGGAGCTCTCTCTGGAGGCCGTGCTTCAAAGAGCTTCCTCCAACTCCTCTTCCTCCTCCTCCCCCTCGTCTCAGGGAGGTTCCACTGAGAGGAGAGGTATGAGACACGCTCGTGTGCAGATGCACGGCCATGCAGCCAAACAATCAGAGACTCGCTCTTCTCTAATAGCGGAAGGCATGTCCACATACGCGCACGGTGGCAGTTTCCTAGGCTATCAGCAAGATGTTGTCTATCTCAGTTCTGCTCTGATCCACTCTTCTGATGTGCCCCGCTGCACATCAGACATCCGTGGAGATGTAGGTGACGACATAGGGCTGATAGAGACAGGTGCAGTGGGACGTGTCCAACAGTGGGTCAGAGAGAGATCTACTAAATGCAGGGAAGAGACACCGAAGAGAGGAGATAACCTAAAACAGTACCCAAACGGTTAAAGTTCTGCTCAAACGGGTCGATAGATTCAAATACGGGTCACTAGAATAAAAGGTGGTTGCTTTAATGAAGAATGTGTGCACGCAGGTCAAGCCCAGCAGGAAGGGTCCCCTCCAGGAGCCAATCAGGAGGCCAGGACCAAACAGGAGGAAGGCCATGAATCAGCCAGACCGAGCAGACCTGCGGTGAGAAACACGTCTCCCCCCAGATGCCCACCCCCCCAACACACACACATGCACGCTGGCCTTCCGTCTGGATTCTCTCCTCTGGAGGTCTCCTTGCCCTCTTTGTTTCTCTGCTAATTATCTCTCTCTTACTCGCTCTTACATTTCTGTCTCTTTGTCCCTTCATTCTTCAGAGCTATAAGAAAGCCATAGATGAGGTCAGTTACACTCGAGTGCCCTCTGCTTTTTTCCTTTATCCTTATCTCAGCCTCAGAGCTCCTCTGTTTCCCCTCTGGCATGGTGAAGTATCACAGGATGATGATGTTTACTTTAGCTCCAGAATATGGTCTCGCAGGGGTCACGACCTTGCATGTGTGCCTCTGCACATGTACCTGACGGGAGTGCGAGTGGACATTCGTCCGTGCGTGCGTGTCTGCGTGTGCATGCATTTGATATGCGAGTGTCAATAACCTGAAAAGCCACTGAAGCTCCTTTCTTGTTTCTCTGTTGTCATGGTTACTGGGCAGGAGGACCTGGTAAGGCCACCATTTATGATGGTCTCCCCCCCGTCTCCCACTCTGCATGTCTTGGTTAGATGGGTGGGGGTAGAAACACAGGAACACATGCATGGGAGGGTGGGGCTGGGGGCCTTAGGTACATAGATGATGATGAGTTTTCATGACGCAAAATATAAACCATAAACCTAAACGGGTCTCAGCAGAAAACGTCCCAGATCAGCCCTCACGTCGCAGGACACCAGCGTTTGTTATATATCAGCCCGATGGCCTCATCCTTTGGTCATCGTATGTGTTGGGGTTTTAAGTTTAATTTTTCATTAACTCTCTCTTTCCCTGTTCCATTTATAGGACCTAAGTGCTCTGGCGAAAGAACTCCGAGAACTGAGAGTCGAGGAGGGCAGCAGACCCCCAGTCAAGGTAAAGGGGATGTTTTTCATCGACGATGGCGACGAACAGAGAGAAAAATGACAAATTAGCCGTTTTCCACCAGTGACCTCAGTTTGTTGTTGTTTTTACCACCAATTTAGTCCAACTGCAAATTTCCCTTCAAGCCTTGTGTGGTTTTACTTTTGTAAAGGTGACCGACTACTCGTCCTCCAGCGACGATTCGGAGAGCAGCGATGAAGACGGGGAGGTGGTCGGGCACGATGGGACGGTGGCAGTTAGCGACATCCCCCGTATCATGTGCGTCTCTTAAAGGTTTTCCTGTTTATATTGTCCAGGATTTAAGTATGCATCGTCCCAGTAGCGTGGCCTGAGTTGGGAAATTGGTTGTAGCTAATTGTGTGTATGTGTGCGTGTGTGTGTGTCTCAGGCCAGCAGTACAGAACAGCACTGAGTCATATGGAGGGCTGCCTGAGGACTCTCGAGGAGAACCCTATAACAGCTCCAAGGACAGCACTCTAATGATGAGAGAGGTGATGAATGATAAACACACACAGACATTTGTTCTTCTACCCCTGCGAGGACTTTCATTGGCGTAATGCATTCTTGTCCTTTTCACGCTATGTGGTTTCAGCGCAATTGGCCGGTCGCCAACTGGTTTTCGCTCTCTTCCCCTGAATCTAGCGTGATAAATATCCAGTCGGGTCACAATGACTAAAAAAAGCTACAGCTGATGAGAGCAGATTAGGCTATTATTAGTTGTTTGAAAACTAAGTAGAGGAGTCGGCCACGCCTGCTGAGAGTCGTGTATTGTGAACACACCTCCGACCTCCAGAGTCCCGACCAGATGACAGCTGACAGTTGCACAGTGTGAACAGCACGGCGAGCCATCGACTCTAAAGTTGTGTCCTTTGAGATTGTGAGGACGAGTCAAAATGTCCTTGGTTTGCTGGTGAAATAATGCAACCTGGACCTCACAATGTCACTAATGCAAGAACGCAAACACACACGCGCACACTTGTTTAGTTGACTCTCCTGTGTTTCAGGCTGGGGAGAGGAGAAAAGGCGTTCCCTCCGAGAGTAACGGCTTTGGGAATCACGGTAACCTCGGTAACCTCCCTGACCTCTTGCAGCAGAGCAACTCGCCTTCAGCCACGCCCACAACGACCCTGCATGAACTGGGGGACATTTCTGAGGTCAGACCAGCACCGTAATATTCTGATAACTGCATTGGAGTAAAATTACACCTCGGTAGTTTGAACGGCGTGTACCTTCTCACCGCTCCCATCCTGACAGTTTGGCGTGGGCGGGTCCGAGGCGTCCTTCACCCCCTTTGTTGACCCACGCGTGTACCAAACGTCGCCGGGTGAAAACGAGGAGAATTCGGCAGCAGGTAATCCAACATCTGGAGTCTCATTTGAGGACCCGTTCCTGACACTGACGTCCTCTCATCCTGTGCTGCGGCAGCCATGTTTGCGAACGAGCTGCTGAGGCAGGAGGAGGCGAGGCTGAACGAAGCCAGAAAAATCTCCGTGGTCAACGTCAACCCCACCAACATCAGGCCTCACAGCGACACGCCGGAGATCCGCAAGTACAAGAAGCGCTTCAACTCGGAGATCCTGTGCGCGGCGCTGTGGGGTAAGGAGGGGGCGGTTTTCACTCCCTGGCGCCCTCCGGTGTGCACGTCTTTCCTAACCGTTCCGGTGGGTGTGCAGGCGTGAATCTGCTGGTGGGGACCGAGAACGGCCTCATGTTGCTGGACCGCAGCGGGCAGGGAAAAGTGTACAACCTGATCACCAGGCGGCGCTTCCTGCAGATGGAGGTCCTGGAGGGGCTGAACGTGCTGGTCACCATATCAGGTCAGCTTCAGGTCCTGGGGAACACTGAACGGAGAACCTCCGCTCGGCTTAAACGGGTATTTATCACGGTCCTTTCTTTGATCCCCATCTCACCGTTCCAGGGAAGAAGAACAAGCTGCGTGTTTATTATTTGTCGTGGCTGAGGAACAGGATATTACACAACGACCCTGAGGTAGAGAAGAAGCAGGGCTGGATCACTGTTGGGGATCTGGAGGGCTGTGTGCATTATAAAGTTGGTAAGGATCTAAATCTGTGAGCAATAATCAGTCATGTGACATCCTCCTCTCTCTAAATATGGACTCGGCTCTCAGATAGTGAAGTTTTTTGCTACCTCATTGATGAGTTTTGATATGAAAATCAACTAAACCTGATCTCGTTTAGTTTCCTTGGAATGTTTCCGTCAATGGTTGGTTTTGTTTTTGATGTTTCCAGTAAAATACGAGAGAATCAAGTTCCTGGTGATCGCTCTGAAGAACTCTGTAGAGATCTACGCCTGGGCTCCGAAGCCTTACCACAAGTTCATGGCCTTTAAGGTACAACAAGCCGCACACACAAGCCCCCTCAACATACCTGACGTGACCGCGGCGGTTTTTCCTGACTTTTTCCTCTTTGTCTTTTTCAGTCCTTCACTGAGCTGCAGCACCGTCCCCAGCTGGTTGACCTCACGGTGGAGGAAGGCCAGAGGTTAAAGGTCATCTACGGGTCGAGCGTGGGCTTCCATGTCATCGACGTGGACTCGGGCAACCCTTATGACATCTACATCCCCTCTCATGTTAGTTGAGTGTGTGTGCCGGGACCCTTTGTGGTTACCTGCTGACCTCCCTCCACGTCTGCGTTAGCTTGTGTAAAATGATGTTATTTTCCCCGACATATGACCTCTGACAGATTTGCTGTTGAAAAGCCTGATGGATGCTTGTGCACACTCGGCTAAATACGATAGGTTATCCAAGACCTGTTGGCCCGTTGAGGATCCAGACTGGGCTTTAGCCCATTGCTGGGGTCCTGACTGCACTTGAGTCCAGTTTAGTACATTGTGGAAGGTGCAGCTTCATCAATACTCAATGATTCCTTATTGCTGCTTGTGTGCCGGTTATTTTGCTCCACTAATCATCAGCTTTTGCTTTCTTTGTGACAACGCACGGCTCAGCCTGTCGATTTATAAACCCCCCACACCCACAGCGTCAGCACCAAACTGACCTGACCTCTTGAGCTGATCTTTTATTTTGACAGTTTTGTCAGTGATCCTTGCTTCCTGTCCCCTCACCTAATGTGACGTCCTGCCACCCTGCTTCCCCTTAAAAGGCATTTTTATTCCACCAACTTTCTGGCAACAGAATCACACAAATGGTCATTCGACGTGTGTTTTCACTCATTGATTGTAACAAGGATGCAGAGCAGGTCTTACGTGCATTAGGAACGGCTGAGGCATGACCACAGGTCTTTAAGCATTTTCGAGTGTGCAGTTCATCTGTGCGTGTGTTCTTTACCATTCTGCCATTTTAGCTCAGGTCAGAGGAAAGCGCTCTCACTTTTTTATTAAACACGCTGATGCTCCTCCTGTCTACCTTCAGAGTTTAGAGGATTATAGGAGGGTAAAAAATCCAGCCAAATTCAGCTCCATTAAACACTCCTGAGCCGTTGTACTTTAATCCAATGTAGATTATGATTATGTCCAGCAGATTTAATTAAAGCCTCCCAAATGTGTTTGTATGTGCCTCTGGCAGATCCAGAGCCAGGTGACGCCGCATGCCATCGTGGTTCTGCCCAAGACTGATGGAATGGAAATGCTGCTGTGCTACGAGGACGAGGGTGTGTACGTCAACACTTACGGTCGGATCACCAAGGACGTGGTGCTGCAGTGGGGAGAGATGCCCACCTCTGTCGGTACGTCTCACCCCCACCCCCCACTCGTGTCTGCATTCGTGCATCCAAGAGTCGAGCTCATCTTCGGGAATGTCCTTGTGTTTTACTGACCTCCTGTGGCCGTTCGGAGCATTACACTTTAAAGACGACGCCTGTCGAGCGCAAAACGTCTTCATGTTTCCTTCTTCCGTTCTGTATTTTCCAGCTTATATCCATTCCAATCAGATTATGGGCTGGGGTGAGAAAGCCATAGAGATCCGTTCTGTGGAGACGGGTCACCTGGATGGAGTTTTTATGCACAAGAGAGCCCAGAGGCTCAAATTTCTCTGTGAGCGGAACGACAAGGTAAAAAATTAAAACACGCAATTTAAAAAGAATAAAATATATACACTCACACATACAAATACACCTGACCACACAGTGCATCACATAAGAAAAAAACATTAGTAAAATGTCAAGTGGGAATAAGGTTTTAACACATTTGTTTGACTGAGCGAGCATATAAGGACACCTAATAAGTAACCTGATGCGTGCTTATGATTTTGTTATTTTTCTGTGAAGTTTCAATGTTGATTGACCCAGACGACCTCAGTCAAGGCTTAAATCTGTTCACCAGGGGAGGCTAAATGTTTAACAAATTCAATAAGTTTGCGGTTTTCCTCCTAGAACTTAGTAACCAATGCAGTGGAGCCGCCGTTGATGATGGTAACGGTCTATAACCGTGATGATCTTTCTCTCTCTCCAGGTATTCTTTGCATCGGTCCGTTCCGGAGGTAGCAGTCAAGTTTTCTTCATGACCCTCAACAGGAACTCCATGATGAACTGGTGATGACTCCTCCCACCATCACCGCTGCACCGCTCTCTCCCACTGGGCCGACTCCTCTCCCACCCAGGCCCGTGGTGGAATCTCACAAGCGTGAGTGAGACACGACGTTGGAACTTTGTTTTCCTCGAGAGACTGGGAGGAAATCGGTTGTTGTAGAGAAAAATACAAAGATTTGTTAGCCTAGATAACGTCAGGTCATCAAGAAGCCATCGCTCCTCTACCGACTGGCAAAGTGACGCCGCAGACTGTCCAAATATCCCGACATTCTCAGTTTCCTCCATCTCGTGTGTCGGATTGGGTCACTGAAGTGCACAGCTGTAAAAAGACACTTTACATCTGTCTCCTATTTCCTCTTTTTTAAATCCAACCCATCGTGGAGATCCCGTTGTCTGTTTTTGACACCTGTGTCTTCCTCTTTCGGCTTTTTCCCGCCCGCCCTGCCTGGAATCATCGCTGCTGAGCTGCTCGAAGGTTAACAGAGATGAATACGACTCTAATCGAAATCAAATATGCCCTCCCAAATATGACTTTGCGGGGGGCAGCAGATGGGTGACAAACCATCATGGATGCTGGCAGCAGCGGCGGATGGCAGGATTGATTTCCCTTCCCCTCCGTCGCCCCCATCCTCCTCCCCGCCATCTCATCAGACTCTGGGTAAATTGAATCGATCCAACATTTGATGGCATCGCTCCGATTAATACGAGACTGCTGCGCTGTTGTAATGTTATGCAACAAAAAGGTCCGAGACCCTTTAAGGCGAAACCGCCGGCTCTCATTCGTCTCCACCCTCTTCGATCACTGAAGGTGCTGCATCAGATATACTGTAACATTCAATAAGAGTGACTTTCTGCTGGTGTGTGTGTACACGTGTGTGTGTGTGTGCGTGTATACACGTGTGTGCGTATGGGAAATTCATCCAAATCCATCTTGGAAATCCACTTTGATCAAAGTCAAAATAAGGTTCCGTTTTGTGATTCATCGACTTGAGAAGTCAGAAGAGAAATCTGTGCATGTGAACGCCTGTCAGTCAAATTTAAGTCCCGCCCATGTTTACAGTGCCAAGCATGACGTGAGGTTTTACAGTCATCGTTAATTTCCTGTTATAACACAAATACGATGTTCTTTTGATGATGTTACTAATTTGACCTGATTTGATTAATTCTTGTTTTTATCCTCTTTTGTTTTAGCTGATTTATAAACTCACCACTACGCTCCAGTGTGGGTTAGTTTTGTGCGTAGCCAGAGCACCATTTTGCAGATTAGACTTAATCTGAAGAGATTAGAGGATGGAAGAAAAAAGATTCCCTGATGTTATCATGAACAAATAATCATGTGTTTAATATTCTTTACACATTGTCACACTGGCCTGTGCATTATTCACTGTTTGTTTTACGGGGGGTGTAGGCTAACTTAGCAATAAAGAGCTGAGATCAAGGAACCGCTGTCTTCCCTCTGCACATGTGTGTGTGTGCGCGCGTCGGCGTGTGTGTTAAAGGGCGGCATCATTGCAACCCTTGGTTCATGCCAACGGTCACCACGAGGACTTTCAGAGAGAAAAACCACTGTATTGTTTTCTTTTTCCTGGATTGTCACTTATTTTTCTTTATTTTAAAAGAGCATTACTAATGTCCTGTTTGGGGATTTATTTGTGTGCGTATGTTGTTGTTTATTTTTCAAATGAGAGGATGTAAGTGAAATAAATGCAACTAGAGAATCACTCTGCTGCTGCTGCTGTTGTTTCTGAGACGTAGCTCGACCCTCAGACTTTGTCCACCTCTTTAGTATATCATTAACAGGAGATGGAAAGAGTCAAAAAAGAAGACTGCCTTTTCTGCTCTTGCATGTCGGCAGAGCAGCCGTGTGCAGTTACCTGTGGCACCAGGTGGGATTCCCCAGTGATTCTGATTGTTTAATCAGTATTCCTCGCTGTCTTGGGAATGAATGCACTCAGTGGACTGAATTTAAGATAAACCGGACCAGAGTCCACCATGTGAAAGGGCTCTGGAAGTGTGTGTTCGCCGTGCGTGTGTGCGTGTGAGGCGATCAGTGTGTGGACACGGCGTGATCAGGCTGATCATTCCTGACCCTCTGCCTCACACTCCGGACCCACCATGGAGTCCAGCAAGGTAAGAGGGACTCATGCATACAGATATATTGGACATTTCTGTATATTTCAGAAATGTTTGAAACATTATCAGCCTTTAAATGTTTGTGCGGAGCAGCAGCGCTCCTGATTTTAAACATGAACGACTGCTTAAAAAGTAAGTTTGAAGGATTCTTTTCTTTTTTTAACAAAAGAGGTGAGACAGGTGAAATGTGGAGGTTTCTGTGTTTACTGGACCCTTCATGCACTGCTTGGTGACCACACAATGCTTCATGTGTTCCCAACATGTTTGTTCATTCGTGCGTGCGTCTGAGTCCTTGTCTGAATATTAACCTGTCCTCCCACAGCAGATAACGGGCACTCTGGTCTTGGCTGTGTTCACCGCAGTTCTCGGGTCCCTGCAGTTTGGTTATAGTCTTGGAGTGATCAACGCCCCCCAGAAGGTAGTAGGGTCTCAGTCTGCTGTCAGTCAGGCTGCCAGTCCAGCCCATAATATATAACTGGGCCACTTTTTGACAAAAAAATTTAATTAAAAAAAAAAAATATGCATGAAAATTCTAAATTTGAGTGTCAGGACTTCTGATAAAACAAAGGGTAACCTTCACACTCATGAACCTTTAGTTCCAGCTAACTATATCTTATCATGAGGAATCTAAACTGCAGCATTAAAGTTTAATTATCAATTATCAAACATTAACTTCAATACGTATCCAGACATGCTTGTGTGGAATATTACATGAGCATCGCAAATTATTGGATACTCCTCCGTGTTTTTACAGTATCATTAAGCAGGCTTGAAAACGCATATTAGTATTTTCTTTTGGTAAATAATAGCTGTAAATTTTGACTTTAAGATACCGTATATGTGTGTCCTCGCAGTGATCTGATGATCTGCTGCAAAATGTTTCATCCCTGATGGTGCTTGTTGTCCTCTCCGCCAGGTTATAGAAAAGCACTATGCCCGGTCCCTGGGGGTGTGGTCAGAGAGGATGCCAGGCAACAGCAGCGACACAGGAGACAGCCCAGACCTGGGAATGCATCCCGACGTGACCATGTATTGGTCGCTGTCTGTGGCGATCTTCTCCATAGGTGGCGTGCTGTCCTCCTTCTTGGTGGGCTTTGTGGGAGACCTGAGAGGAAGGTGAGCGACGCCACGGATCACACCCGCTCTCATCCGTGGTCGGTTTTTGCTGCAGCTCTTCCACCTTTTCCGTCTGCATCTAACAGGGTCAGGGGAATGTTGGTGATCAATGTTCTGGCTGTAGTTGCTGGACTGCTGATGGGTCTCTGCAGGAGCTGGAAACCTCACATCATGGTCATCTCAGGCCGTTTCATTATGGGCTTTTACTGCGGTACCAGCGTTGCCATCATTGTCACTTGAGAAGTGAGAACCTTCCTCTGGAAATTCATTCAACGTGCCTGTGTTCCAGGGTTGACGTCAGGATTAGTGCCCATGTATATTGGTGAGATTGCACCCAAGGCTTACAGAGGGGCCCTGGGAACATTACACCAGCTGGCTGTTGTTATCGGCATTCTGATTAGCCAGGTGGGACATAATGAGACACACTCTCAGTCTCACACACAGACTGCAGCATCATGCCTCCCCTCTTTACATGTTGACGTAGGTCATAGGCCTGGAATTTATCCTCGGCAACGATGACATGTGGCCCCTGTTGCTCGGTCTGTCTGGTGCTCCGGCGGTGCTTCAGTCGTTGCTGCTGCCCCTGTGTCCAGAGAGCCCGCGCTACCTCTACATTCTCCTGGGCAAGGAGCAAGAGGCTCGGACAAGTAAGATTAACACACAGCCGGCTT
This sequence comes from Takifugu rubripes, assembly GCF_901000725.2. Taxonomy (NCBI): domain Eukaryota; kingdom Metazoa; phylum Chordata; class Actinopteri; order Tetraodontiformes; family Tetraodontidae; genus Takifugu; species Takifugu rubripes. Next base: position 4,893,010 of record NC_042286.1, on the reverse strand, counting down.
TGCTTTGAGGTCATGCAATCGACTATAGACTATAATAGTTCTCCAGCTTCTCTAGCAGATAGGTCAGGTAGGGAAGGAAGGATACCCCAAATTTTCTAGTATCATCAAGAAATAAAGAGTTTAACACTTGAAAATGCTGCAAGGACAGGGGCTAATGTTCACCTCCATGGGCATTGTCCAACAAATACTCTACTCCTTCAACCAAAGCACACAAGAGCTTAAGATGGGAGCATCTGGTCAACAAGGATCGGAGATGGGGTGGCCATGTGGGGCAAGAAAAATGAGGCCTTCAAAAAAAGAGAGACGTGATTCAAGAAGAAATCATCAGGTAGTCTGCTGGGGGACTAATCAACAGGGCAATGACCCAAAACATCCAGCAAAAGAAGTGGATTCAAACAACAATTTGAATATTTCGGAACCGCCTAGTCAAATTCTTACGAAAATTACTTAGGGCATCACTGGAGAGGGGCCATTACAAGGAAGACTTCCAACCACAAGAATCTGGAGCAAAGGCTCGGTCTTAACTGCCAGTGCTGAAGCACCTGAAGTAGCTTTGGGCTTTACTGGATTATGTTTGAAAAGGTATTTGGTCGTGCAAAACAAGTCAGTTTTTATTGCAACAGATCCGATGGAGCCAAGCGTCTGTCTCAGTTTACAGTCTACAAAATGACTAAATGCAGGTTTGCTCAGTTCTTTTTTTACTGACCTTTGGCTATGTGTCTGGCTGCAGGTCTGCTCCGTTTAAAGGGGGCTTACGACCCAAGTGAGGATATGGAAGAGATGAAGAGAGAGAAGGATGAAGCGGACAGGGAGCCCAGGGTCTCCATCTTCTCACTGGTAAAAGGGAGAGTCACTTAGAATACATCCCCTGTTACATAAAGCCACTTAACCTCTTTCACCGCCATTTTAAATTTAAATGTATGACCAAAAACTTGGGCACAGATGTCTGAGGATGTCTTGTTTTGTCCTTCCCAAGATCTGCTCCTCCACGTACAGACAGCAGCTGACCGTTGCCCTCATGATGCACTTCTCCCAGCAGTTCTCTGGGATTAATGCTGTGAGTAATGAGTACATCATACAATTGAACTTTGGCCCGATTTTTAAATCAGAATCAGAATCAGAAGATAAAGGACAGAAGATAATTTCCTTTTGTCCTCTAAGATTTTTTATTACTCTACGGATATCTTTGAGCGAGCCGGCGTCAGCCAGCCGGTCTACGCCACTATAGGAGTCGGGGCGATCAACACCATCTTCACCCTGGTGTCCGTGAGTGCCTTTATTTGTAACCGGTTAATGTAGATGTAATATATACGGTCCTGAGCCATCTACATGATTGACAACACCTTCTAGGTTGTGCTGGTAGACAGGGTTGGGAGACGCACGCTGACCCTGGTCGGTCTAGGAGGAATGTGCTGCTGTGCAATTGCCATGACAGTAGGCCTCAAGCTGCAGGTTTGGCCACCGTTTCTGCTCATTCAGACATGCTAAGCTGCATTTTCAGAATTGTACCTTTCCCGCCCGAGGAGCTAGCTGTGACTTGACAATTTTCTGAATTAAAACAGCTAAACAGAAGACGTTAAACAGGGCCAAAAGAGCCAGAGCATTGATGGTAAAACCGGAAACTCAAACACTGTATTCAGTGTATGCAAATTCCACATAAATCTAGCTCACCTTGTCCTGCACCAACGTTGGAGAAAACTGCTACCAAATGTTAAAACATGTCTGTTGCCAATTGTGACTCCTGCTTATTGCATTCTTCCCCCCAGTCCGAGTACTCCTGGATGAGCTATACCAGCATGTCGTCCATTTTCCTCTTTGTGAGTTTCTTCGAGATTGGTCCTGGCCCCATTCCCTGGTTCATAGTGGCTGAACTGTTCAGCCAGGGGCCTCGGCCCGCTGCCATTGCCCTCGCCGGCTGCTGCAACTGGACCTGCAACTTTGTGATAGGCATGACCTTCCCGTACATACAGGCACGTGAGAGGGAGAAGAAATTGCCACTCCATCTCCTCCACTCTCACCTTCTTAATCTTCTCTTCATCTTCCCCCCCCAGGTTTGGTTGGATTCCTATGTGTTCATCTTGTTTGCAGCGCTGCTGCTCTGCTTCACCGTATTTACGCATCTCCGGGTCCCAGAGACGAAGGGCAAATCTTTTGAGGAGATTGCTGCTGGTTTCCACAAGGGCCGAAAAAAGCGGCAACAGAGTCCTACAGCTGCTACGGAACTGCAGCAGCTCAAAACCTCCACAGATGCTTGAGGTTGTGCCAGAGGAGTATTGGGTCAAATTGGGACTGGGAAATCTATCTGAATGTGTGGGGCATGCACAGTATTTCACAAATCCTGAAGTATTGTACCCGTTTAATAATGTACTGTATTAGTATTATAAAAATAAATTTTTTAATAGATTTTAAGGAGTGAAGAGCTAGCTACTAGGTACCCAATAATGAATTAGTGTCATATGGAGCAGTGTTTACATTTAATAAAGTACACTTTTTGCCCCAATAGGCAATTATTATATATTGCTGAATATTGTTTATTCAAAAAATAAGTAAATAAGTTTTCTTTAGGAAGACTTAGGAAAAATGATTGCAGGTCTGAGATTTTACCATAAGAGTGTAAAACAATCATGTCACTCAAAAATGTTTTATTCACCTAAAAAAAAAAAAGCAAAGGTGTTCAAAGAAAGAAGTTCTCTTTCTGAGAAAAGGTGGAGGTGAACTTCCTTCATGAATCATGAAAGAAGAAAAGGGGGATTTGGACAGCTTGGCTTGCTGATGTGAGGAATTAAAGCGATTTAAAGTAGCTTCGTAGCGCCCCCATGTGGCCACAATCTAACATGCGTCAGTTTCCTGCGAAAAGCTCAGCAACGTGTATAAATCCGGAATCTTTTCTACGTAAAACCAAAATGGATGAATGCACAGCTACATAACTGTCTCCACCTGCATAAATCTTCCGTTTTCATGTTAAGGAATGACAACATTTAACTTCCATTTAGGTGATAAACAGCAAATGTTTCTTTCTTTTCTCCCAGTTACCGATGTGTGAGGTATTGAACAGCCAGCGTATCCGCGAAATTTGTTTCGCACGCCAAATTATAAAAAAAATAAAATATTAAAATCACTAAGCGACATACAGGCTGTTAAACGCCACTTTTTTAAAAAAGTGAAATGTAAAAGAAGAGAGCAAAAGCTCCAGTAAGGCCTCTTTTGTTGGGGAGTAGGTGAGTGCGGACGTTGGAACGTTTGTAGCCGGCGGCTGCCGCCCCTCCCCCGGCCGCCTCCCGTCACCGTAGCCTGTACCTGCCCTCTCCTTCGCCGGCCTACAAAAGCCCAAAGCCTGCCAAACGGGTTCTTCTCTTCGGTGAACTCGCGGCTCACGGTAAGCAGAAACCCGCTCCTCTTTAATGAATTATTTCAAAAGTTTCTCCTCAAAAATCGGGCAAATGCGGCAACAGGTTGTTTTTGCGCGTCGCGAGGCGCAAAGTGGCGCGTGAACCGTTGTCTGGGCAACACTTGTCAATCATTAATTAATGCGGAAGTTGGGAGACGCACTAAAGAAATGCGCGATCGCGCCTTTGTAACGTTGGCATCGCTGTGATGAGCCCGATGCCACGTAAAGACATCTTAAAGGCGCCTTCCTGCCTTTGTAATTGAAGCAACCTTGTTGACCCGAAATTAAAACGCTTAGTGTCAGTGTTTCACCTTTTCTCAAGAGTTTTTAACTCTTCAAGGCACTGGCCGGCTGGGAGAGGCCCAATGAATAGACTTGTTTCAACAAGTTTGTAATACAAAGTCGACATAAAAAATGAAACTAGCAAGTGATTAAATGTTTTTTTTAAACATCAACAAAAAAATGTCATAATGAAGGAAGTAATGTTCATTAAAAACAAAATTCAGAATTAATTTTTTTGTCTCCCAGGCATACCTTTTTGAGCTTTTACAAAGTGTTTGTGTGTTTTACTGTAATATTGTTGATGTGATCATCGTATTGTCTGAAGAGAATCTCTCGCCTTCTTTCTAGAGACATAACCCAGCCTGTTGCCCATCACAATGAGCGATGATGAATATCAGCCTGTGGGTTCTGGAGCCTCTGAAACATACCCAGCGCAGTGCTCCTCTCTGAGGAAAAATGGCCATGTCATGCTGAAAGGACGTCCCTGTAAGATTGTTAACATGACTACCTCTAAGACTGGCAAGCATGGACATGCCAAGGTAAAAAAAAATGGTGTATCACTTTGGAATGCATGGCTTTAGGCACTGGTGCAATTTAGTCTAATGGTGTAGCTTTACTTGTTTGCCCCCTGTGCTCATTCTACCTATAACCAGATGCAGTCAGGTTGTTGTTGTGTTTGATCCTCTGCAGGTTCATCTCACAGGAATTGACATATTTACCAGTAAGAAGTATGAAGATATCTGCCCCTCTACCCACAACATGGATGTCCCAAACACACGTAGGAAAGATTTCCAGGTTAGATTTACCATTTAAAACTGGAAATGTGTGTAAGGCGATAATTGGGTGTGTTGCATTAGTGAGAGATGAGGTGGCTTAACTGTGGGTGTCAATAGACGACTCTTAAACTTGTTTAGCAGGTTTTGTCTGGGCCTACAGCATCCCTTTTCCTGAGTAGGGGCCCTACTCAGGTGGTAATGGTCCTTTTAAAACATCAAAAACCTGAATGTTTTTTGATGAAACCTTCATGAGCTGTACATTAAGTTTTTTGTAAAGTTTTTAACTTTACATTAAACTTTACACAATGTAACATTTGCTCTTATTTCTGCATCAAGGTAATTAGCGAGAATGAGGGCTACCTCCATTTAATGGATGACGAAGGAAATGTGAGAGAAGACCTCAGAATACCTGAAGGTGATCTTGGCAAAGAGATCCAGGCAAAGCTAACGAATGATGATGAATTTATGGTAAGGCTTATCTACTCACCTCCAGACCTCATAAAACATGCGACTGGTATCTCTAATGTCTAATGTCCTCTGATTTCCATATTTGGTTTTAAACCTTCTATTGAACATAAAGTGTTATTTTGCAATATTATTGCACCTTGCATTACAGTGGGACCTCTACTTACAAAATTAATTGGTTCTGGAAGTTGTTTCGTAACCTGAAAATTACGTAAGTAGAGACATGTTTTCCATGTAAATGCCCTAATCCGTTCCAAGCCCCCAAAAATTCTGACATATTTTCTTTTATAAATCATAAAAATGCATCAAAACATGTAACAAATACATGTTACAATTAGATTACCGCACACTAAATATAGGAATTCAGTGCAAGGCTTCTCCAGGAACAAAATGAACTTTATTACAGGCTAATCTTACATTAGCCATCATTACTAGCAACAAACGTTAACACTTGTGGTAACACCGCCATCTAATGGACAAACAAACGAATACCCACAATAAATCCCGAAGACGACGTTGGGATACACACAAACCTGTACAGATTGACGTCCCTCCTAGCCAATGGGATGACAGGAAGATGCTAGGCGATAGCCAATGGCAGAGCAGCTACTAGCATTTTTGCATTCGCTAAACTCCGCGAGCTGCAAGTAGCAGCGATATCGTATTTTTTCCTTTAGTATTCTGAAATTTCTTTCGTAACAAGAAGAAATATTTTCCCGTTGAGACGCTTCGTGACCTGAAAATTTCGCATGTAGAGACATTCGTAAGTAGAGGTCCCATTGTAGGTAATTCAGTGTGTGTACCATTTGGGACATGTGATACTCTTTGCTGCTGATACCAGGGCTTCACGTTTTATAGAAAACCTCTCATCATTAGAATATTAATATGTGCAATAGTGACCTCGCAAAGCAGCCCTTCAAGTGGGACAAGTGTACTTCTACTCCCTCGACTGTTCGTGCCTACACTTCTGGAAAAACGTTCCGAAATCTTTCCAAAGTGATTGCTATACCTCCGCTTTAGAACGCCTTCCAAACAAAAAAAGAAATACAGTGTTTGTGGGTGTACGCCTTTCCCAACTCTTAAGTTCCAATCCTAAATCAGCACTTTCTTTAACATTAATTCCTTCATCCTATAGCAACAAACTTGGACGACTCATAGTTGGTGGCAGAGAACAGCCACTGAACTGGTGGTATTTCTTTGTCAGATGCACCTGTTTCCATCAATAAAACTGGATTGAAGCTTTTTCATTATGTTTTTTGCTTGTTCATTCACTATTCACCTGTCAACAGGGCCAACCCAAAACAGAAATACATTCAAATTAAAATTTAACAGGTTATATATCGCAAATCATATCACCATTGCAGTATTTAGATGTGTTTTCGTATTCAGTAAATGAATAGTGAATAGCATAAAAAGAGTGTTTGATGTCTGGGTGTTGTGTTTAATAGCTAGTGGAGCTCAAATGCTGTTCCTGTTTCCCTTTAAGGTTACTGTTCTGACAGCAATGGGTGAAGAGGCTATAGTAACTATTAAAAACACACAGAAAAAGGACTGAGAATGAGGGTTTCGTGGATGCTCCTGGACTCCTGGAACTCTGGACTTGGTCAGCTCCTGCAACGTTGATCTCGGGCCACCTCCCATTCTGCTCAGTCAATGAAGTCCTTCGCATTGAGCCATTGTTCCTTCACCTGGCAGTGGTAACCAATAATCTTCCTAAAATTTATTTCAGGAATACTTAATAGAAAATTTGAGTATCCTTTTTTTTTTTGGTTTCTTCTGAGTGCTATGTTTTCAATTATATCTTTTGAAAAGTAAAGTGCTTTGATTTCAAACGCAATCTGCTTCCTTAAAATGTCTCCTAAAGTGTTGATGAAAGTGAATTTACAGAGAGCTGTCCCTCACTCTCTATTCAGGTATTTTTGCCCTTTACCTCTTCTGGTATATTAAAAACTCCTGAACAGGTTTTCTGCAGGGGTGTGTGGCTTTAAGAAAAGTTATTTCATATATGTCTTGAAAAAAGCCCAAATCTCTCATCCAGGATGAGTTGTTGAAGCCCAGAGCTTTTGTCTAAAAGCTGCTCTGTTGTCTCATGCTTACCAGTTAACAAACTGGTTCTTCCTGCCGGCTCTGATGTTTCCCCATGCTGCATTACTACGGTTACACAACAGCCTTTTTAGGCATTACATTTTGTTTTATTGTTTGTAACCTGAAAGCGTCGCTGGGGATCCTAGCAGCAGGATGGAGGTGAGGAGGCGCGTTACCAGAGTGACGATAAATATGGTTATTGGGATATCGTCACGAAATGTCTGTCTCCTTTTGTGTTTGATGTCTTTCCGTTCTCTTTCTTCTAAGTACTCTGATTTTATTTTGGGAAAGAGATCATTTTTTTGGGGGGGGGGGGCAAGGTTCTAATTTTAAATAGCTTTCAACTAACCTTTTAGTCAATAAATGTTTGCTGTGTTTGTTTTTATGGGGCAGAATAAATTATGTCCATTGTTAACTGCTCACTTGAGACGAACACCAGTTTTGTCCATCTGTTCTCTTAATTTTCCACTACAAAAACAAAATTTGATTTCTATTTCTTTTATGTGACTTGTATTGTTACATCTACTTTAACAATGTCATCGCTGTTGCCAGGTAACATTTCATGAGCTTCCACAAATGTGCTGAAATACTTTTAACATTTAAGTAGTTAGAGCCCTGAGACGTGCCGATGGTGGCGGATCAGCAGAGGGCAGTGAAGTCTAAGATGTCATGTTTCCCACACACCGCGATGGGATGAAGCCACTTGACCTGAGGTGATTTCACCGAAATAAATAAACAATGACGCTGTTTTTGTTATGTGCGACACAGATTCCAACTTTGGGATCTGAAAGTTCTCAAATGGCAATTTTGGCAAAAGAATTTGCAGCAAAGAGTTTTATTAAAGTTGTTAAATCCAAAATATCTGTTGCATCTTGTCCAAATTATGTGTCTGACTGTCTGTTATCACATGTTATCGTGCAGCCTTTGCTGACCGTCTCGTTCTGCGTGCGTTTCCAAGGAAAGGAGGAACATTGTGAAGGCTGATCTTCCTGAAATGTGGAGCTTTAGGAGCGATTCATTGGGTTTGTAAACATGCGTGAATCCTGGCTGTGCTAGTATGCAGAAACCTTTAAAGGCGGGGTGTTAAACCGCGCCACAGCTGCCAGGAGAGCCAGCAGAAATCTCTGAAAACAACTCTAGAACAAATAGGACTGTGTGGTTCATGTCTGAGACCCTCTGAGGGTCGACACAATTACTGAACCCAGATTTTGAAATGAAAGTCTTTCAGTCCTGGAATATATGTGGAGGAGGGCAGGGGGGTGCTGAGCTCTTCCTCTTTCATGTGTTCCACCCTGCTGAGAGATGAGCGGCAGGGAGGTTTGTTGTGATTGTATCACCATTTATGGCTACAGATGCAGAAGGATGAATGCCACAGCTGCTCGCTCCAGACTGATATCTTTCATTTACTGTGGACACGTTGTCACCTTGACTGTCGGGGGCCAAGCGGGTCTTTACCCTCCCTCTTCAAACCTCAGTGATTTCCCAGGGCTGTGGCAGTTGCTCCTTTTGTAATAACCTTGCTAAAATAAAATACACACAGGGTAACAGAAAACTCTCCAACTAATCAAATTTGTAAGAATCAAAGTATCTGGTTGTGATTCCTAATGGGAGAAACTGCTGTTTAAAAGGGACAAAAATCCAGTGACGTGTAAAGCAAACCACACAAACTTTAATGGGTCATTTCCATCATTGATCAAAGAAATGTAAACTGAATGAATGCATCCAAGTTGACCTTAAAACTAAAATAGGGTTTTGTCATAACCAGAAAGGAGGCGCAACTTTTTGAGTCATAGTCTTTGTCAGTACAAAACTAAAGAGTAACAATGAATAATCACTGACCGGAATGTGACTTCCAGTCTATTAGCATGGAAGTAATAAGCATGCTAGCTTGAAAACATCACTCGAAGCCGTTGGGTTCGATCAAGCTGAGGATTTTAATCCGCATTTTTTAATGCAAAGAACATAAAGTGATGAGTGTATAAGTCTCCCTTTTGTGGTCAAATGCGTAATAGTTTCCCTCTCCACCTGCTCCCCTCCGGCTCTGCTTTGAACTTCTGTGTGTTTGCTTTGATGTGTCTGTATATTGTTCTGGGGGCATTTAGCAAACGGTGGGAATGTTAAAAGGTTGCAGCCAACATCCGGAGGTGGGAACACCATAACGTGGACCTGGAGTGCTGTCGGTTGGGTAAATTTAAACCAGATGAGGTCTCCTTCTCACAGCCCAGGAATAAAAACAGCATTTTACCTGATATTTCCCACAACCATCAGACAGTTTATCTCTATTCAGACGTTAGACGGGGTTTGTCTGCTCCGGCTTCACGCGGGGAAGCGTTGGATGTCATTCTCACGCTGATGAACGGGGGAAGATGTGACAGGAGGAACATTTTGGGAGTGGTGGAAGAATGCTGAATGCTGTTGTCCTCCCCCTCTTTTCGTCCAGGACAGTGCTGGGATCCTTTCACCGTGGTTACATAACAAGAAACGTTTGAAACAAGAGCATGTTTAGCTCCAGAACTGGGGGCAGGAGAAAATATTTTCACAGGTTCCAATGTCGTCACCACGCTTGTAGCCAACACCGTCACCTTATCGCCGTCCACTTGCTGGGTTGTCTTTGTTGATATGGGGAGATATCCCTGTTGTTCACAGCGCCTGGGAACCTCAAGGATACCGAGCAGCATCACGTTGGCAACCCCATTGTGTGTTTTTGCAAAGTTCATCTGTGTTTTGTCTTCTGGGGGACGTTGATGGCTGGAGAAGACGAGTCTGCCGCTGGTGCGATGCCGCTCGTGATGACATCCTCTCTTTTTGTGCAAAGAGCAACGCCCAACAGTCACCCAAATCTGAGAAAAGATGACGCCACACGCACACATGCGGTTTATGTGTTCCTGTATTTGCGAGATAGTGAGGCCCGAAATAGAAATTCAGCTTGCAGAAGAGTTTTTGCTGAAGTGAGGACATTTTGGATGATCTCACAAAGGTTTTCTCAAGGGTCACGATTAGAGTTGGGCCAGGTTAAGTCTTATACGTGTTCCGCACGCAGCAAGACAATTTTCTCAGTTTTCTCGAGGTGAAATAAAAGAGAACAAGAAAGTTTGAAAAAGGGAGCAAAAGTTCTGCCTGTCTGTGGAGAACAAAGTGTGAGAAACTCCCGAACCCGGGAGCAAATTTTCTCTCTTCTGGAATCACCTTCGTGAATCATGTCCTCGCAAAATAATAAGGCCCAAAGATGTGTGCCCACATGTGTGCACGTTCACACATTTAAAGGCTTCTCATCATGATGATCATGCAGTTGATTCTCCTCTCTTTAACCACTACTAGAGGTCACTTAGTCACACAAACTGGATCATGAAGTATAGTAATTCACACCACTGAGTGTCCCCACAAAGATAGATAGTACAATGGACGGAAGTGATTGCACAATGTAGCTTGTACTCTTAAAGTGGGATAATATTTAATAGTTTATTTGGCTAAAGGGGGGGTTGTTGGGATTAAATTGTGTGTGGGGGACCTAATGTGGTACATGTGTTCTATGGGTCTGGGTGTTTGCGGACTGAGGACAGGGAGCGGTTATGAAAACAGCATAGCCCAGAATCCAATTGTCCGGGATCACAGGTTACTGCCGGGGGGTTGAGGGATAGGCTCGACCTCTGGGGGGAGGCTGACACAAACCCCCCACCACTCTCAGTGTGTGTGTGAGTGTAGGGGGGTAGAGTAGAATGACATTACAGTAAAGGAAAACCAGCTGCTTTCCAACCTTTTTCTGTGCAGCCACCACAGCCACAGCGCGTGTAGCTCCTGACAGAAGCTCTGGCTGGTCAGAACCGCGGCGGTCGGGCTGCAGTACCTCCAGGTGGCAGCAGGGGGCGCCGTAGCAGCAGCAGTCGGCGAAAGTTGCAGCAGTCTGTCGAAATGTCTTGTGTTAACCAGTAAATTTCTCCACATCTGACTCGCACCTGTTGCAAAAACGAATGTGCATCATAGACCTTAAATCACGAGTTGGTGAATTCGTAAACATTGATAAACAGCTGAGATTGAAAATCCCTGGTGTGGGGGCAGAAGCTTGCTTATTGATCAGGGTTGAACATAAATCACATCCTTTCGCTTTCTCTTCTCTCACATTGCTTCCTTTCATCTGTGCCGCGGAACATAAATGTTCCAAATGTGAGGAGAGGCTGGTGCATTGTTCTCTCTAATGACGTCCGCCTGCTCGTGCACACGTCTTCGCCTCCAGTGAAAGGTGAAAAGGTGGAAATGACACGTTGATTAGAGAGGAGCGCTCGGCCTTTGCCATTGTTGAGGTGTCCGGACGTCTTTGTCCAATAATAAACACCAATTAAGAATGTGCATCTCTGCATGAACTGAAGGTCAGTTGGGAACATTTCCAATGGAGGCCTAAACCACCGTAGTTTTCCTACAGCTGCAGGAAATGACACAACACACAGGCACAGGCTTAAAGGTTCGACCCCGTATCTGTTTGAGTCATGATTGATTCATGATTACCATTAGCTAATCAAGAAAAACTCTGATAGAAACTGTCTCTGAGAAAAGAAATGCTATTTATCTCAGTACATTTTGTAATACTATTATTGCGTGTGTTTTTAGCAGATCTTTTGAAGCCAAAATGTACTGGAAAGACTGGATTTGAAGGAAATTCACATACAGACAGTAATCATTTAGTCATGATCCCGCAGCTCCAGAATCATATTAACAGACTCTTCCTGTGCGTTCGTGCGGGGCGAACAGAAGAGCCATTGAAGCCACTGGAGCGGGACTTTTGCGAGGCCGTGTTGAAAACAATGTGAGGGATTGAGGAAGACACACCGCGAGCGTGATAGCAAAGAGGAGAGCTGGGGGGCGGGGGGGGGGGGGGGTGTCAGGGGTCTTTGGGGGGTTCATCACCGTCAGGCGTGTCATGAGAAAAGGTTTTCCAGTCAGGACAGCATGAGAAAATATTTCATTTCATTGCAGCTAACTCTCCAAAGGATCTCTCACCGCCGCTTTTATACATGATTAGTAATTTAATTATGCAGAAAACCACAGAAACTCTGGGGCTGAGCAGTTAGCATGCTTCAGTGGACACAGCATTGTGTGACATTTCTCCAATGCAAATTGGTCTTTTTGCATGGGACATACAGTATGTTGTTTTTGTACATGCTACATAGTGAGAACAAGAACATGCATTTTACTGGCAAAGCGGGGACATTATTCCTGGGGATAATAGGATGGGATAATAGGCTGGACTGTGTATTATCAATGAAAGAATGAAAGACCTCGCAACAATAGCACAACTGTGTGGGTGTGTGTTTGTCTGCTTATATGAACAATTTTTGACCATAACAGTGAAATTAAAGCATGTTTTTCATGGAGAGTTAGCAGGACAGAGAGCGCGCGCGCACACACACACACACACACACACACACACACACACACACACACACACACACACACACACACGTGTGGGTTGTGGTTTGATTATAGACTCCACCAGCGGTTTTGTTTCTTCTGGACTCTGCATCCCTTTTCCTGTTATCACTCTCTCCGTCCCATAACTTTGGTGTCCACCCTCCGTCTCTCTGGGACTCGATCAAAGGCTGAACCCCTCCGAGCGAGCATCCATTTTCATCATACCGTCCAGCACAAGTATGTACAGTATTCCCAGCACTCCCAGTCTGTGGGTCACACTCCAGCAGTGCGCTGGACCCTGGAGACTCATAGACTCATTTACACGTGATCACTCATATTTACAATCACCACGTATCAATTAGGAGTTTTGTTCTCATGCGTTTGCTCGGTTTTAATCAAAAACAATGAGTGGTGTTTTAGAGACAGTCCTCTCTGGGTGTAAACCAGCCCGTTTCACTCTTCAAAAACAAAACTGTAAATTCTCACCATCTGTTCTGAAACCCGTCTGCCTGTCCAAGTATGGCAGAAACTGCAGCGCTAAACGATATTTATTAGCAACGTATTCTAGAAAAAAGTATTTTTTTAAATATTTTTTTTATAGTTTAGTGTTTGATGCCAAAGGAACTTGTTTTTATTTAGAGATTATGGGTTCGGGCTTTGCATTAAGAACACCAACTTTATGAGAGCAGATCTGCCCCCTCATCCCTAAAACTCTCCATCTGATGGAATCGCCATTTTGTGGTGGGCAGATATGTGTATTTTTGATCCCCCCGATGGACAAGAACTCAATGAAAATATTCCTGTGTGTTTTGATATTGCTTTAGCGATGGTATAAATGCAGGGGTGCATATTTCGGGCTCTGCTGGGTGCGTGTGTTGGCGATATTGGCGACTACGTTGTTGTCTTGCTTGGACCGCTGTGGGTTTTACGATTTATATCTGGCGGCTGCTGGTTTCAGCTTCCAAAAGTTCAGAAATAGAGCTGTTTTTCTTGCAGTATGCTAACAGAGATTGGGTTTCAGGAAAACATACGCCCGCGCGAGGCTGCGTGTGCACACAAATCTGCTGCAAACAATTCTTGTTGCTTCTGTTCCAGTCCTCCCAACACGTTCCCTGGCTGAGTTCTTCTGCAATACTTCACCAAAATAGTTGATCTGTCAGGGTTTGGTCCCAGTTTTGGGTGGGAATGTGGGCAAAGGAGGAACGCAGCTGAGAACATTTACTCAAATGTGTTGGGAAATATCAATTTAATTAACTTAAGTTGAAGTTCTGAGGAAAAATCAAATGAACATGACCCTAAGCCTTCTCCATACTTGACAAATTACATGCTGAACTGGACCAAATGTCATTCATTTAATTTGCTCACTCATCTTCTGTTAACCCTGATCCTAATTAGGGTTGCTGGAGGCAAACGGTCCCAGTGGATGGAGGGCCAAAGGCAGGAATCCTCCCTGGATGGGTCGCAGGCCCCGCCACTCACAGCAGAGGGCAAATCTCCAATTAACCCAGCGTGCTCGTCTTTGGACTGTGGGATTAAACCAGACGAACGCAGATCATAACGAACTTATAAAACAAGTTCGCAAAGCAGGAAGTGAAAAGTGAAGGCAATTTTTGGGAGGAAGGCACATATAGGGACAATTAGAGATGCTGAATATGAAGATAACACTAATCAATCAAGAGTTTGTTTTTTCTTGGAAAGAGCTCTAAGCACTTTATAGAAGTAAATGTGAACACTTTTATGTTTGGAAATATGGTGATGATGTTTTTACAGAAATGAAACACACCTTGTAGTTATGCTATATTTGTAAGATCTGTGATGGTGTCAGCACCAGTCCAAATGTCTACGACTTGTCTTCCCAAAAATGTCCTCACTTTTGCAGGTGGAATTGTTATTGTTTCTTGAGTACACACACACACGCACACGCACACACACAGTGTAAACTGAGCCTCATCATCTGGTTTTGTTTTCCATAATGTCCGATTTTATCCACCGTTTGGCCCTCTGGTTCTTGAAACTGTACATCACACACACACACGCACACACACACACACACACACACACACACACACACACACAAATCTACTTTTAAGGGCTGTACAGGGAACATTGCTGCGTACTCGGTCACTTGACCCTGTGTCTTGATATGTTAATCATTTCCTGCTGCCTAATCCAATGAATGGGCTGATTTGACCGACTGATTAGATCAGGCGGACCACAGCCCATCATGGAGAGCCAAAAGCAGAACCAGAGCTGGGGTCTATTTGCTGCCGTGGCCACTTAAATTTCTACTTTCTTCACTTGATGGAGAGAAAAAAGGTTGTGACCCCTTGGCGAGTTTGGAGTTCGAACCCATGTGGACATCATGTTTTACAAATATATGTGAATCCAAATGAAAGTACGTCATACATGATTTGTAGAAATGGCTCGGCCCCTGAACCCCGAGGCAGTACGATGGTCATATACGTGCACATAATTAGAACGGCCACATAGAGGTGACCCTGTAGGTCAGACTGAAAGGTTCAGTTTGAGTGGGTATGACAGTGATTAATGGGGGGAAGTATACAGAAAGGTCTGCTTCATGTCTTACGGCAACATTTTATTCATTTTCACTCCTCGCCTCATTCCATAAATCCAAAGATGGCCGACAGGGTTTTGGAGATAGCAGCAGCGTGGCTTCTGTCTTTGTAACGTGATCCAGGCAGCTCTCTGTTTATCATCCTGCACCTGGGTGGGGGGTTGTTATAGACCTTAGAGGCAGATGTTGGATGAGCTCCTCTCTTTGTCTCCATGTGTGTCTGGGTGTGTTTGAAAGGGCGTGTGTGTGCATATGTTTTCGCTTCTCATTTTCTATCCTCGCGTAAATTAAAAGATGTTTTTAGGAAACGGCCGCGCCTACATGGAGTCCAAAAGATGGTCCGGGGAGGGCAGCTCCCTGAAGTGTTCCTTGGAGTGTGCTTTGAGGGACACCCTGAGACAGACCCAGGACATACTGGAGGGTTTCATGTTTCCCATCCTCCAGTTATAAGGAGGAATATCCTCCACCATATCATGCCAGAACGATTTCCACTTTTCCCTCTTGTTGGTTCAACCAACCAAGATTACAAGGAAATGCAAACACACATTCAACAGCCAAATGGTGAGGATAAATTAAAGGCTGCAGGGAAAAGGGTTAAGAGGAAATTAATGTTTACGCACAGCTGTGTGCGTCTGCAGCCTGCCCGATCAGGTTTATCTGCAGGTTTATTGGTTACATAACACGGGTAAGGCTGAGCCTCAGCAGCCCTCTGGTGGTTGGTTAAAGCAAAGGCAGAGGCCCCTCCTACATTAAAACTTTTCAAGTTGACCCACAGATCCACACATCTGCTAAGGCGCTTTTTGCTGACATGAAAGGCTTGTTTAGCAAGGAGATTAGGTCACTGAAACCTAACTAACTGTTCTTTCTCTGTGGGCTGAGTGATTGTTTCCACCTCAGGCTTCTGCCAGTTAAAGGAAGGATTTGGATCTCACTAATAACAACTGCTATTCAATTCAATTCACTTTTCTTTATACAGTTAACCATTGGGACTGTCTCTAGACACTTCACAGAGACCCAGAGCCTGACACCAAACAAGCAACAGTGGAAGCAGAACCTCCACTTTAACAGGAAGAAACCTTTAGCAGAACCAGGCTCATGTGGCTTCTATAACACAGGAGGAGCGAAAAGGGTGAAACAAGACAATAAATGCAGTTTTCCTCTGGACAAACTGTTTTCACTTGCGGGCAAAGAGCTGGTGGGTCATGGCTGGGTACTTTAACTGGCCAACTGCATCTATCTTTATCCAATCAGCCATGGCGTGAGATTTAGAGCTGGTCTGCAAGTGGGCTAACCTGATGCAGGCTGGCTGCTGATGGTCAAACCTGGCGGTTCAGTAATGAAAAGGAATGAAAAAAATATGAAAGGAGTCAGCCTCATCCCAGCCCCTCCCCCTACTGTCCATCTCCATGGTGATATGCATGTGTGTGTTTCTGTGAGGGTGAACAGAGGATAGAGGGATGAGAAATAAGGAGCAGTGAGAGGGAAGAATAATTTCCCCAAGGTGGCAACGGTAAATGAGTGTTTCCCGTCTGTGATTGGACCGAGGCTGCTGCAGGTTGGCGCTGTATTACGGCTCTGCATGACTTCATCGGCCAAGATATTAAAGTGCTCACGTAAAATAATCAGTACCTTTTTTGCTCTCTCGCTGCCTTTTTTAGCCGTTGCTGCTGGAGCATCACATCATTCCCACAAAAGGATAAATGAGTAATTGCTGATGCACACGGAACCATGTCAGGACACACCTGTCTGGGAATGTCACAATCGATGGCCTTATCCAACAATTTAGCTGAAAACTGCTTAAAATTGGCTTAATTGAGTCAGAACTCCTTATCATCTGTTCAAAAAGATGTGAAGTTAGCTTTTAGCCTGATTTACCTCGCAAGACTGTATGAGATCCAGCAGCAGACGTGAGGATGCAACTTTAAATTCTATTCTTGCTCACTTCAAATGCACGTGCTAGGAAAATGCTGTAGTTTTTACCCTAATTGCTTTCTAAAAATATTTGTAATGATGTTTTCACTCAAAGTACAGAGAAAGGTCTCGTTAATATAATTACACAAACATGGACTCGCTAAAAAAAGGCAACAAATTAGATTAATACTGCTGACAGTGTGTGATACATCAGATACATCCAATTTGCACATTTGGGGCTATTATGTGTTCTATGAAAAGCTGGGGCATGTAAAAGATGTTTGATTATCATGTAAATTCATTTAACAGGCGTGCGTATGCATGGTTTCCATGGTTACAGCCTGACAGAGTACTGACATATCATACATCATCTACATTTCCAGGGTAGAACAATTAAATACCAATTTGACCTCTCTCTCTCTCTCTCTCTCTCTCTCACTCACACACACACACACACACACACACACTCACACACACACACACACATTGCAAATGAGAACAGATAAGGTATATCTCTCTGTCGAGTGTTTGCGGCGTGTTCGAGTGCTTTTATTTTTTGACGTATTTCACACTTAATTGCGGAGAATGTGTTTAATACGACACACTGTTGCTCTTAATCACATCTGAAAAGAAGCTTTTCTCATATTAATACGCCCAATCGTGGCTAAGCAGCCATTTAGCGATGCATGTGTGTGTGTATGTGCTGCTGTGATGGAGGCAGCTGTTAATGACCATGTTCGTGAAGCAAACGCCGTTGGGAAAAGAGCCCAAAAGGGCTGCAGAAGGAGTGGAGCTCAGCTCCCAGGCCTCAAAGAGACTCCAGAATCCATGACATTACCTCACAGGGAGGCCAATTAGCAAAGAGAAACCTCTCGAGGGGGTTGATATTTACAAAGTCCGCGCTAAGCTCTGGTTTACAAGTGTATTTATCGTTTCTGTACAAACCTGGCAATTATTGTGTGAAAACAATCAGGTTCCATCGTCTCAACCTCCCACTTCAGTTGGTGGAATTTCTAAGTTTGCAGAGTGTCGCTTTGCTTTTCTACAAATGCATCTATTGGATCTTTGGCACTGATACAGATATATTCATGTTTCTCTGTGCAAAAAAGATTTGTTTAAAAGACCGGTTATTTAAAAAAGGACCGTCATAATGCAACAACAAATGTGCAAACAGAGTGGATGTTGGGTAACAGGAGTGTGTGAGTGCAGACGCGGCCACATAAAAAATGGATATCTGCAGTTTTTAGTGTTAGCTGATGGAGCTTTAGCTCACGAGCCAAATGCTAACTGATGCTTTGAGGCTCCACTTTGACCCGGAGGTCGGAAGCACGTAGCGTTGCTGAGAGGTGAACTATGGTTTTCTAAATCTGCCTCATAGTTAGACCTCTGTTTTCTCTGAATCTTTTACACCAGTCCTCTTCCTCACTCCCTCTTCCTCCTCTTGCACAGATGTGACACGGGGAGAGTTCAGACTGGAGGAGGGCTGCGGTCTGAATAATGCATCACTCTCAGAGCGTTTCTGAGGAGCCCGACATGGATGGAAGAGACACCATGGAGCCTTTCAGAGGCCTTGGAGAGCGCGAGCATGCGTGACATTTATTACCCTGAGACACTGGCCACACTACAGTTCTGCACACACAGACATTTATTATGGTTCGTGTGTGCACTCGCTCCCGCTGGTTCTGATGGAGCTGAAGGGTCGCCGGCGCCGCTGCCCCGCAGCCCCCCGTGGCCCCATCAGACGCCATTGCATTATGGGTAGTGGCACTTCAGCCTCACAGCTGTCTGTCTGCTAAGGGCACAGTCACAGTGAGTCATCCTCTGCTTTCTCTCTCTCTCTCTCTCTCTCTCTCTCTCTCTCTCTCACACACACACACACACGCACACACTCCAGCTGGACTGTACGGTGGCTGACATTCAGCAATGGGGGGGAGACAGGGTGAGTGTGAGCAGGAACAACAACAGCAGAGCTGCAGCCACGGTGGCATCAAACATGTCGGTGTGCCTCTCAGTAAATGCACAACAGGAAGGAGGCACGGAGGAACCTGCACTGGTTGGTGGGCGTGGCCTATTTCAGACCCTTTGTTTAAACACAGACGGCTGCAGCAGCCGTGCACGTTCACTTATTCACTCGTTCATCTTTTATTAAACCCTGTTTCTGTCTAATCAGCTGCGGCCAATCACAGCATTTTCAACAGGTCGGGGGTTCAACTCCCCCTGTTGTGGCTTTAAAGACCAGCGGCGTGCCCCCAGGTTCATTGTCAAAATGTCACCTGGCCCAGCCTGCGTCAAACTCTGACCTTATTATGTCTGACAGACATGGCCCATGGTGACGATATTATGGGATGCTCCTCGGCTGAGTGGCAGGTTCACAACTCTTTGCATTGATCTTCCGCTTAAGGCCAGTGAACATACGAGGTGAGGAGGAGGAAGACCACTTCAGGCCCCACTGGGAAAAACCTGTTGTGTTACTGTTGCGTTTCTTTCTTTTATTGTTCCTTGAAATGAAGACAGAGCCCATCACTCAACATGTCACCATTAGGCCTTACTGGAAATATGCCAGAGCACACTGGTGACACCATTTAGCGATTGTTCACATTAGCTAAGCAGGCATAAAAACAAACCTTAAACGCAGACATGAAATTACACACGGAGACACATAAAGTGCGTTTACCTGCACATCGAAATCGGCTCGATTGGCGCACATAATTTGTGCAACCGGTCTTTCTGGGAGTTTGCAGTACCTTTATTGCCACCTCTGAACATGAAGTGGAAGGGTATTACATGCTTGTGTGCCTCTGGTACCGCTCAATTTACTCCTGTTGTAAATGAGTCTCTCCTCATTAATAATCTTGTGTTTACTTTATTGTTACGTTTTTAACATATTGTCATTTGATGGCGGACGGGAAAGCCCATTTAATAGCTTAAAAATCAAATAGATGCCCAAATACAACAGATAGCTGTCCAAATCTAAAATGTTCTGTTTGCTCATATTACAGTGGTGAAAATGAAGAGGTCTAAAATTCCTGACTTTAGAGTCAGCAAAGTTCTTATTTGGTAAAAAATTGCATTTTGATATTTAAGCAGACATTTGGTAGGTCGCTGACAAAAAGGCTGAATTGGGTTTCCCCCCCAGTAATGAGCCTTTTGGGACTTTTCCCAATTCTACAGCTTCTTTTCTGCCTGTTCAGTATCATTTCATCCAACAATGTGAATATTTAGAGAAAGAAAATGGAATCATTTAAACAAGAAGCACGTTGCGATTGATGGTAATGAGGGATTGTTTTAAACACAGCACCATTACAGCCACCCTGGTTTATTTTTAGAAAATAACAGGTCACTGCTTCTTTAGAGGGATGTTTATGGAATCCCAACTGCATCGGAGGAACATGGGGATGGCCACTGTTTGTGTTCACCCATCTCACCCGTCAATAATTCTCTGGCCTCCTCTTGTCACTGCTCTTAAAGACTGGGGGAACCTCCATGTCAACGGCACCTTCTCCTGTTTTATGGATACATTTAATTTGTCCAAATGGATTTGCAAGGGCAGAGTTTTTGTCATGGATGAAATTATTTTCAACCCCCCTGAGGCAGATGTTTCCTGTATACTAGATATTGGTTTGCTCGCCTCCAGATGGGGTGTCGGGACAGTGCATTGTTAGTTCCTCAAATGAGCTCACAAGGAAATTGTCAAAGCCATTAACAATAATGTCAAATTTGTCTGTCACTGTACTCAGAGCTGTAAATCTCTGTAAATCAGATTTGGATTTGTTTGTTCCAGGTAGTTTTACATTTTCCCTTATCAAGTTTGCGTTCCCATTTGCGCTTTTACTATCTGATGAAGCAGATTGCTTTTGTTTTATATATGTACTGTATAACTTTATTTCTAAGTTATGTAAATTTAGCCCAGTTCTACTGGGACAGATGGGCCAGATTGACTGGTCATACCGGGACAGAGAGGGTCAACAATGGGAGAAAATGGCCGCTGCCCCTAAATCCTAACTAAATTGTTAGAGATTAATTCCCTGGATCGTCTTCACTGACAACTTAATAAACACAACGAACCGCTGCGCCGCTGACACAGGTTCCGGGAGGGGGGAGGTGGGCTGGGGAAGGGGGGGTCGTGATGACGGTCCCGGACGGTCCGGGATCGACGCCCGCTCAAACCAGATAAATAACACGCGGTCACATGTGGTGCAGCGGGCGCCTGAATAATTCAAACCTCTTTACATCACCAGCCTCCCCTCCCAGCTCCTCCCCCCCCCCCCCCTCCCTCCCTCCCTCCCTCGGGCTGCTGCACCGCGCAGTCCTGAGATGCTGCTGATGCTGACCGACTGCAGCATCCGACGAGGGTCTCCTCTGATCCCGCCGCGGCACCGTGAGTGATTTTTCCTCCGCTTTCCCCCGTTTTCCTCCTCGCCATCGCGCTGCGTCTCTCCTCGCCTCCCGTCTCCCTCGGTGCCTGCATCTCTCTCCTCCCCCTTTTCTCTTCTTCCTCATTATATTCTCCATATAAGCGAAGGCGCATAGCGCACCGGTGGCCCTCGGTGATAAGTCCGAAGAAAGGGAATTAAAGGAAGGAAACGTCCCTGACAGACGGGAGCAGAGAGTTCGGGGTGTGTGTCCGACGGGAGCTGCATCAGCAGCGGGGGGGGGGGGGGGGGGGGGGGGGGGGGGGCGGTTTTAGGGTGGACGGGAGTGCAGGAGGAGACAGAGGCGGCTGAAAGAGTGCAGGCTGCAGGTGAGAGCATCCGAAAGTGGAGCTTAGGCAGTCTGTCTATCTATCTATCTATCTATCTATCTATCTATCTATCTATCTATCTATCTATCTATCTATCTATCTATCTATCTATCTATCTATCTATCTATCTATCTATCTATCTGTTTCTTACTACTTCATCCACTGGGTGTCAGCTGATTTAAACACTGATAACTATGTAATATTTATAACCCTTTTTCCTGTTTCCTTGGTAATATTTTGCATGTATTTTAGTAATCATTTGATATAAAGCACCATTACATTTTTTTTGTGGTCTGTGGACACTCAGTGGCTGAAAGCCTCAAGCTGGAGATCTGGGTTAATCCCTAATGACATGGCGAGATATCCCTCTCTCTCTCTCTCTCCCTCCCTCTCTCTCTCTCTCCCTCTCTCTCTCCCTCTCTCTGTCTCTGTCTCTCTCTCCCTCCCTCTCTCTCTCTCTGTCTCTCTCTTTACCACAGCCTCCTCCTCTTTGCCCCCTCAGTTGACTTTTGCCCACGTTTATTAAGCCTTGATGATAGCGCGCCGGTGCTTGGAAACGTTGCGCTAACAGGTGCATCTTTTAACAGGTGTCTGACTTTTTTCCTTTAATCTGTTCATTTCTGAAACAAAAGTGTACCAACACGGACACGATTATGTAATCGTCCCCATCCCTATTGAAGTTTTGACGCTAAAGTGACAGTTTTCTGATTGGTTGTTGACAGAGGGTGATGGAGATACGGTAGATTTGTCTGCCGGTGAGCCAGGTGAAACATCAGTGTGGTCTTCCGGTGCTAACCGTCTGGAATAATGTCAGATCAGGAAGCTGACAGAAGATGCACAGATGGGTTAAAAAAAAAGTACATGCAAAGATGCAGAATTGGACCTAGATTCAAAAATAAAGGTGTCATCAGCAGGAAGATGGAACAATCATTGCGGCATCTTGTTTGCAAAAGAAGCATCGAGTGTGCTGAAGCTTGGTGAGAAGCACAGGTCACATGTTTGTGCAGCACCTGAGGAACTCATAAACTCATCAGAGGCCTAGAACGTGTCACTGATACCAGTTTGAGTCGTAACATCACTGCATTTTGGGGGTTATTAGCTAAAACAGCTCATCCCTCTTTACCAATGATTGAATCAATTTGGAGCCGGTTCGATCCCAGACTTTTCCCAACGTGGGTGTTTACGTGTCACGGATGAGTAGATATATGGATGAATGGATTCAAGATCTGCTTCGATCAATCCATACTCCATTAGCTCCAGCATTGAATGACTTTTTTCGCATGTCAATTTGCTTTACATATGATTCTCAGGGAATCGGATCGGAACACGGATATGCGTGGCTGATGAAACGCCGATCTGAATGTAATTAAATCTGCCCCTCAAGTGCGACATTAATGATTCATCAATTCATCGTTGGCTCTAGATGGAAGCTTGTGAGTGAGTGCAGGTAAACGTTTAGCAACAGTTTTCAAGCGACATTGTGGCCTTTCTATTAATGAATGGATGACCCCCCCCCCCCCATCAGACACTGCTCGACACTGACGTCAGCGGACCTGTCTGTGCAGAAAGGCTAATAGAATCAGGACCTCCAAGTCGCACGCACACACTCGTCGTCTCTATTCATCTCTGTCAGCGGGCGACGCACCAACGCGCACGGCTCGGCTTATTGGAACAACAGGCAGTAAAGACAGGACAAAGAGATGCGGCCCGGGGCTATTGTGTGGAAGGATGAGGGCTTTAAATGTAATCGGATCCTCATCATGTTGACTTTCCTGCATTTAAGATACATTTGTGCTTTTTTAATTCCTGATATTACTATGAATGCTTGGAAAACAAGATCAAACCCATCAAAGAAACTATTGATATAAAAACAACTAAATTCTGCCAGCCAGGGGGCTAGTAACATACTCCAGAGCAGCTAAGCTAACTGTCAACACACACGCGTGCATTGCTCATAGTGTCATGTGTTAGCTTCTCTGGCCATAACGTTGTGCTAAGTGCGCTGTGCTAATTGTTAGAGTCGCGACTGCCATAAAATTGGTGTGAAGACGCTGAAGGTCAGGTGTACTCTCACGTTGCCATAGTAAAAGAGAAGGGAACAAAGGTCATGTGACTTGATGCTACTCTCATGTACTTTCTCAAAATGTGCCCCCATTAACCACGGTAAAAATAAAGATGGTTATAAAGGCGATACTATAAATAAATCTGTCTCACTAGTTAAAGACACGCCTTCCAAGAGATGAGCATTAGCAGATTGGATCGATAGTGACGATGTTGCGGGAGGAAAATGTCTTTTAGCCGGTGCTTCCTTTCACCATTTCCTCTGAACGTCACCGCCATTCGATGGTGGCGATGGAAACGGTTCCTCGTCAGAGTTAGTCAGCAGTACATTATAATCAATGAGCCAGGGCAGGATTTAAGACCCCGTGGATCAGATTATACCACTGAATGCTCGGAATTGGACTTCAATTTATGGGAGCTTTCCTATTATGGCCGGTGAGCCAAGGAGCCATGGGGGGAGGGGCGGTGCTGTTGTTTTTTTTCTTTATTTGGCTGTCTGGAGGCTGGCTGAGCATATGTCAGGCTCCAGGCTCCCACCGTGCTGCGTTAGGGAAGATGGATGAGGATGAGGAGGGCTGGATGAGGAGTGAGGAATTTATCTGCCCTGTTATCTTGCAGGCTGTTTTACAGCTTCCTGAAACGCTCTGCCAGCTTCTACTTGACTGTTTTTTGAGCTTCCAGTGTGAATACTGGTTACCATGGGGATCAAACCTCACATTGACTCACTGGGATACAGTTTATCGCAACTGATATCGCAGAAGCAAATTTAATTGACTTTTGAAGGTTGCTAGGTTTGATCAGACCACGTATGGATCTCAAAGGATCATGGGAGTTTTCTAGCGTAAGTAAACACAAAGGTTCCTCTCTTGCCTGCTAAATTGCTAAAACTCCTGCTTTTTCATCATATGGACGCTTTCAAACAAATCCTCGGGATAAACCTGCTGTCATACGCATGCGCCCTTTGACCTTTGACCTTTCCTCCCACCCTTCATACACGGTTAACGCGACGGATGATGATGTGACTGACAGGAAAGGTGACAGCTCTTTAGAAGGATCGCCTTTTCCCACTGACGCGTGAGCCGCTTCCTCATCTGCGCGCCGGTCCTGGGACGTCAGGGTCGCGTGCCAGGTTTGGTTGCCAGGTCTTGTTCAGGAGGGCTCTTAGCTTTATTAAGGCGGTTCTTCCTGTAAAGGCAGCGAGAGCTCAGTCAACTCATTCAGCTGGTAATCAGACAGAGGCAGGGGCAGCTGCCGAGACGGGATTATTCCCGCCTGATTAAACACAAGGATGGATGCTTGTCAACCGCTTTAGCTGCAGGGGAAACGCTAACGCAGCGTCGCCAGGGAGGGGTGGCAGTAATTATATAGAAAGTAGCTCTCAATTGTTAACTGTTTGCTCAGCACGCTAATGTCGATATGACTGTGCATGACAAGGTGGCCGCCGTATCGCTCGCCCTTGGTGAAATGACAGCAGTTTCTCAAAGCGCCTTATTGGCTCACAGCTTTCTTTAGTTCAGCAGCGTGGATCGCTTGGTCCTCATGCTGTTTTGTTGTCACACACCGTGGGACTTCCTGCCTCCGAATGACATGGCCTTTTTTGTCTTTTCTCCAACTCACAACCACTCTGTGATGAATAACTTAATGCTAGCCTCTCTGTTAGCATTCAGGATTTTGCAGGTTTGTTTGTTTATTGTCTCTGATAAAGCTACAGGTGGTATTATTAGCAGAAAAAGAGCTAAATCTTCCACCCAGAACATTGATCCGGTTCTCCTTTAAGCCTTACTGGACCCATTTTTAGCTTAAGACAGCAGAAGGGGAGAGACAGTGAACCTCAATTTCACAAGCAATGTTATTTCTCTTGTCCGATCGTGAATGGAATTTATCCGCGTGTTTACGGGCTGGTCGATACGGCCTCTCTGCAACGTGAACCTTTACCAGACGGTCAGTATCGACAGACAAGACTCCAGCGGCTTTTGCTGCTGTTTTGCTAACGGTTGGCTGGCGTTCTGTCCCCACATCGACGCCTGTGTAAAGACAGCACGCTGTAACCTGCTTGCTTCGAGTGGTCCTCCACGCAGCTCAGTTTTATCCGTCTGCTGACAAACACTCGGGTGAAGGCAGGAGGTGGTGACTGAGACAGAACATTTAATTTATGGTTAGCTGGGGCTAGCAGGCTGTGAGACCGGTTTTGTCTGTGATAGTCCCCACAAAGACAGAACTGCAGCCATCAGTGTGTAGTAGTTGATTAAAATATCCTTCTTAAAGGGTTTATAGTTTTATTGGCTGGAGCTTGATACGCACATCAGGTTCACAGGAAAGTTCTTTGATTCTCTCTCCCACTCACACATGCACACAGTTGTGCTTCTATCTCAGTGAGGACTCATTTTACCCTACGCTAATCCCTGTCTTAATTTAATCTTAACTACCAAAAAACCCAAGTCTTAGCCTCCAAACAGCCCTCTGTTGTATTTGCCAGCCAAAAATACCCTCACATCTTACTAATGTCCCTAGATACCAGAGAAATTTGGTCCTCACTATGTAGCTTGTACAAGAAGACACACACACACACACACACACACAGATTTGTTGACTTTTTAATGCCGTCTCACATCTTTTTCTTTGATTTTTAATTACTTTTATGTTCTCTTTGCATATCCGTCCATCCGTCCATCCATTTCCACCTGGGTACGAACGTCCCTTCATCCTCCCTCCCTGCCTGTATCGCTCTCATAAATGAGTCTTTTTCTCTCTCTGCACGTTCATGTTCCCCCTAAATACAGCGACACTATAGTGGAGGTCTGGACCCCAGTTAAACAGCTGGGTAATTGCGGCCGCCATTTGTTTGAGTGGCTCGCGCTATAGCTGAGAGGCAGAGCGGCACACTGTTTTGGGAGTGCGTTTAATAATTACAGCACTCACTGAGAGTGGGTGAATGATATGTTCGCTCACTTTGGCTGAGAGGAGAAACGCAAACGGTCAGTTCTCTTTTTCAGGCTCTTTTATGGTGCCGGCGGTCATGAGATGTCAGAGGAGATACAGGTCGAGCTGTTGGATGTGGTTTGGGTGGAAGGGTTTTAAGCCATAGAAAAGGGTGAACTTGGCTACTATAGCAACGGTGCTACGGAGGGATGGTTGCTAATTAGCTACTTCCTCTTTCGGGTAGACTTCATCTGACGACACATGTGGAATGAAGCTCCATCGTTGACTTTTTTGTGTTTAGAGGATATAGTTGAAAATTGGCATCATGTTTTGAAAGACAATAGCAGAGGTAAATTTTATAAAACAATTGAGTTTCCTCTTTATCTTTACAGATTATCTATAGCCATGTGGAGACAACTTGAGGTGCCACTGAAGTAATCCAGGACATGAAAGTTGGGGACAAAAACAAAGCCTTGGAAGACTCCATCATATAAAGAATAGTTTATAAAACTGTTAAAAAAACACACACACACAGAAAACATCACAAAGCAAACTTTTCATTTTTGCCCTTTGACCCTGTCACTTGACCTTTAGCCCTCAGTATGAGTGGCCTCGCCGGGAAGCTTGACCCCCGCAGGGTGCAGTGGGGCTCGGCATGGAGAACGTTTACGTCCCGTATCCTGAGGACCAAACCCGTGGAATCCATGCTGGACTCGTCCATGTCGGGGACCAGCTCGCACGGGACCAGGCTGGCCCGGGTGTTGTCGACGGTGGACCTGGTGTCGCTGGGCGTGGGCAGCTGTGTCGGGACGGGGATGTACGTGGTGTCGGGGCTTGTTGCCAAGGAGATGGCAGGCCCGGGCGTCATAGTTTCCTTCATTATTGCTGCCGTGGCCTCCATACTGTCAGGTGGGTGGACCTGCCTCCTTTCTCCTTCTGTCATTGGTCTAAAGTTCTTTCACTCGACTAATAACCCACCTGTTCCGCAGGGGTGTGTTACGCAGAGTTCGGGGTGCGGGTGCCCAAGACCACGGGATCGGCTTACACGTATAGCTACGTAACGGTGGGAGAGTTTGTGGCGTTCTTCATCGGGTGGAACCTGATTCTGGAGTATCTGATCGGGACCGCGGCGGGGGCGTCGGCTCTCAGCAGCATGGCGGACTCGTTGGCTAACCGCAGCATCAGCCACTTCATGACCTCTCACATAGGGACCCTCAACGGCTTGGGTGAGCGACCGCCGCCAGAACGTTTACCACGCCAGCTCCTGGGATTGTGCGTTTCCATAACAGTGCCACGACCAAAAAAAACACCGCCTGTGAAATCAAAGTCTTATCAGATTCTTCCAGTCAGAATTTATATTGCATATTTTGGAAATCCAATATTTTTGGAAAGTTATCGCTGCTGTTATAATTCGTAATGCACAAATTTCCAGATCGCGGTGACGAGAGCTAATCTGATGAAACGTTATCGCCGAGGTGTGTGCCAGCCCGGTCTATCTGGGTGACATCGCCCTGACAGGCGCTTCCTGTCCAACACTGACAAAGGCCTTGCGGTCACATGATAAGCAACATGAGCAGCTGTTCCACAACATCACGGAAAGTTATTGTTTCCTTTCCAACCCGGAGAGAGAAAAAAACCCAGCAGGTTCAGACACGGGTTGGAATATCTCCCAGAATAAGTTTCTTTTTTTCGCTTTTGAGTGCACAATGTGATCCTGGGGGTTGCAGCATATAGACCTGATCCTGGGAGAGGCACAGTGACTATGCATACTTAGTTTTTAGGGAAATATGTTTTCTAAAGCCTCCACCTTTCTATTGATTTGAAGGCATCCATTTTTAATGGAAATGCAGCATTTTTAACATTATCATTTGAGTTGAAATGTGCTTTAAAGTTACCTGATGCAACTATTTTGAAGCCCAACTGGTCCATTTCCAGCACAAGATGAGATACTAATCAAGACCAGCACGTGTGTACCTACAGGCAAAATAACCAGAACCCTGTCATCCAGGTAAAGGGGAGCAGTCGTACCCGGACCTGCTGGCTCTGCTGATTTCGTTGCTGGTGACGGTGATCGTGGCTCTGGGAGTGAAGAACTCCGTGGGCTTCAACAACGTGCTGAACGTCATCAACCTCATGGTGTGGGTGTTCATGATGATCGCGGGGCTGTTCTTCGTGAACGTGGAGAACTGGGACGAGGGGAGGTTCCTGCCCTTCGGATGGTCGGGGGTATGTCTGTCTCAACGTGGTGCTGTAAAAGTAATAAAAAATGAATGGGGGGGTACTTCAACACCATATTTGTCCTCTTGATCGCTCCAGGTGATGCAGGGAGCAGCTACCTGTTTTTACGCTTTTATTGGATTTGACATCATTGCGACAACAGGAGAGGAAGCCAAGAGTCCCAACACCTCCATCCCCTACGCCATCACCGCATCTCTCATCACCTGCCTCACTGCCTATGTGTCTGTGAGTCTTTTACCTTCAGATTAGCTTGTTAGCAGGATTTAATCCTCAACATGTCTGGAATATGAATGAAACAGCACCTTCTCCCAAAGTTTAATCGGCTGGACCCACAGCTGATATTAATACCCATTAAGCCTGAGTTTGACTTGTTTCTGCTGTGTGGTTGTTGCCATGGCAACCGTGTAGCTATGGCCTGTCAGAATGGGAATTTTAGCATTATCCCGGAGCCAAAGATTACATCAAAACCCAGGCTAGCTACAGTACAGCCATGTCCTGTTTTTGAGTCACTGACACTAGACAAGCAGATGCTGTAGGAAGCCGTTTTGGAGTGTGGTCATAAATGGTTGGCAAAGGTTGTCCACCTAGTTGGACAAATGGGTCAAAGGACGCTGAAGGCTGGTAGGGGACGCGCTCTGTGAAGGTTGATCTTTTATTATTCCTCTCACTTTCTGCAATTTGCTGAGGCAAATCCCTCATCGTGACAGATGGCTCTGCTGGATGGATCACACCCCCCTACACACACACCCCCCTACACACACACACACACACACACACACACAGAGCTGTCAGACTAATGCTGCAGAGGTTGATAAAAGCTTCACTACAGTGTGATCCTGACCTGCAGGTGGGGGTGTGGTCAAAATGTCACTTCCGGTTCAGAATTTTACAGTTTTATTTATTTCCTTTTTAATAAAATGCAAGGTGGAATGATTTTATTTAGACCTCCACCCTCTTTGCCTAGGTTTCGGTGATCTTGACCTTGATGGTTCCCTCCACCGAGATCGATGCCGATGCGCCACTCATGGAGATGTTTGCCGTGCACGGCTGCATGTTTGCCAAGTACACCGTAGCGGTGGGCTCCATCGCTGGGCTCACCGTGTCGCTCCTGGGCTCTCTGTTCCCCATGCCCAGAGTCATCTATGCCATGGCGGGAGATGGCCTGCTGTTTAAGTCAGTCCTGTTTTTTGTAACTTTTTTTTTTCTTTCAATCAAAATACAACCAGCCTAATTAATTTTCACGTGTTTCCAGGTTCCTGGCCAACGTGTCGTCCTACACTGAGACCCCTGCTGTGGCCTGTGTGGTTTCAGGATTCCTTGCGGGCCTTCTTGCTCTCCTGGTCAGCCTCAGAGACCTCATAGAGATGATGTCTATTGGAACCCTATTGGCCTATACTCTGGTGGGTTTCTACCTTTGTCCATCAGGCCAAACACTTAACAAATCAGATTTTAAGCTTCTGTTATCTCCCAGACCTAAAGCTTTCCTTCGTCCGCAGGTGAGCCTGTGTGTCCTCCTGCTGCGATACCAACCTGAAGGGGACATCCACGGCTTTGTCAACTTCCTCTCGGAGGAGCAGAACAAGGGCAAGAGGAAGGAAGGCGTGCTGGCAGAGTGCGAGAAGGATGCTTGTTCGCCCACCAGTGAAGCCGACGAATACGGCGGTCCACCCACCAACACCTGCGGAGCCAAAAACCTGCCGTCCTTGGGCGACAATGAGATGTTGATAGGCAAACCGGACAAAACCGCCTACGCTGCCAGCCACCCAAACTACGGCACCGTCGACATGACCACCGGCATTGAGGCCGAGGAGTCCGAAGGCGGGATGTCCCGGCGTTTGAAGAAGCTTATCGGACCACGCTACTACACCCTGAGGATCCGACTGGGGCTGCCGGGAAAGATGGACCGGCCAACTCCAGCCACAGGGAAAACTGTGACTGTGTGTGTGCTGCTCCTCTTCATCCTCTTCTTTGCTTTCTGCTCCTTCATCATTTTTGGTGAGAACGCACATACAAATTCCAGCTGAACTCTGTGGGAAACGCAGATTAACGTCACTTTTCTCTGTCCAGGATCAAGCAGCATTGCACAGGGTCACTGGTGGGCGTTGCTGCTGCTGGTCGTGCTCATCATCTTCATTGTCCTGCTCGTCGTTATCATCCTCCAGCAGCCAGAGAACCCCAAAAGGCTGCCCTACATGGCTCCCTGTGTGCCCTTTGTGCCCGCTTCAGCCATGCTTGTTAACATCTACCTCATGCTTAAACTATCTGCCATCACCTGGATACGGTTTTCAATCTGGTGCCTCGTGGGTAAGTGGACTCTCCACCCAACTCGTCGCATAGTGAGGTCATAGGTCAAGCTCAAGACAATTCAGCCGACTCTCTGATCAGAGGGGTTTCTGTCGCAAGCCTTTGCAATTGCCTCTATAGCGCCCCCTCTGTTGTAAATGATGCTTTACCTGCAGTTGGTGCAGAGAAACCACAGATGAAGTCACTTGTTACTATTCCTGCCTCAGTGATATTGAACTGGGCACCTGCGAGTGTGTTTCAGTTTCGTGGAAACGATCCAACGATCCAGCACAAGTTAGCGTTAAAAATCTAAGCTGCATCCGCCCTTGTTCACTCGTACAGGTGACTCTGTGTGTTTCCTCAGGCGTGCTCATTTACTTTGGCTACGGCATGTGGAACAGCACCCTGGAGATCACGGCCAGAGAGAACGAGGTGCACGCCTCCACCTACCAGCGCTACGACCAAGGCGTGGACGAAGGCTTCTGCGGCTTCGACGACGATTTCTACCCGCCAACCTCTGACGCCTGGGGTGGGGCGGAGGATGGGTCGGGGGGGACCACGCCCCCCATCGCGAAACCCAAAGGCGGCGGGGAGCCACTGAGGGGCGGAGACAGGACTGTCGCCAATCGCGCTCTCGCCGAGGAGGATCCAATGGATTTCTGAAGGGACCGACTCTGCATCTCTCTGAATGTACCGCCTTGTCTGCTGCGTGGGGATGGGGGGGGGGGGGGCAGCGCTCCGATGAGTTTGTATACGTGCGTATGTGTTTATTCATGCCTGCATGTGTGTGTACTTGGCTGCATGTCCAACCCTTGGGCTGGAGACTTCCTCACCCGTGGAATCTGTTAAATGTCACAGTTCACTTATTGGACTTCTACGCAATGGCCTGATCAAAAAAAAGAGCATAGAGAGACGAAATTATGAAAGATTCAATGAGGACAAGAGAAGAGGTGGAGTGAGCGACGGATGAATCAGCACCTTCTTCTTCTTCTTTTTCATCTTCTTCTTCCTGTTTCCTAGTTTGACAGGAAGTGACAATGCGACAAGCCCATTTCCTGTATGTGTGCTGGGATTCTTTCAAAGATCAACAAAATTCTTTAGATATGAAGTGTTTTATACAAAAATCAACCCTAAATTCTAGCCCAAGGTTTTGGGGTCAAGAAAGAGACCATGTTGATATTTTCACAGGCAGTTCGTGGACTTTGCTTGCAATAGTGCCTTCATCTACTGTGCGTGTTTGTGTTTCTTATTTCTGGTTTCTACTTTAATTTCATAAGTATCTTCTCTCGTGCGAGGGTGTCCGAACAATCAGACCTTCACGCCAATTCTGTGTGTGCGTGCACTGACGAGGTGCATTCTTGCGTAACCGTGCATGCGTGGTCTCTTCCCACTCCCCGCCCCCAGCATGAAATCCAAAAAATCAATCCCGTGGCAACTTAGCCGCTGATGGCGCGTTAAACGTAAACGAAGAAAAGACAGAAAAGGTTGAATCGTTGTGGAAAACCTGCGGGTTTACTGCGATGACTTATACCGCCTGGTCCAGGAAATGTGTTTTTCTCATTTCTGCGAGTATCGTGTTATTCTTCAAAATCATGTTTGAGTTAAAAGATACTTACATTTAATGTTTTTGGTCGTTTTCCAGAGGTCCAGTGTCTATTTCCAGAAAGTGATATTTACGTCACATTTAGATATGCTTTATAAATGATTCAGCGAATACAGTTTATACACACCACACACACCGGACCATTAAATTCAGTATTGCGCAGATATATAAAGACACTGTGGAAGCTTTTATGCTACACCAAGGACATAGGTTCTATACTGAAATGCGCTACTGATTTTTACGTTAAAATTGTGGCTCTCTTGTCCGATCGCTTTACTCTCTTTCACCACTTCCTGTTCCTTTCAGTTTCAAACCTCACCTAGATGTCGACGCTCATCGGGCCATGTGGGCACAGAGCTGCCACCCTGACAGGCTAGGGACTGGTTTCCATCTGAAGCAGCGATCTATTACGTTCCATCTCAGCTCATGACTCTCCTGATTGGTCCATGGGGCGTTGACTCCTCTTTGTGCTTCTGCTCCATCCCAGACTCAAACCCACCTCACTCACGCTCCATATTGCCCCGTCTTGTTCCTATTTTCATATTAATGATGCTGTTGTTTCATCCTGAAAGGATATTTTGGGTCTCAAATGCTGGTAACTGGAGAACTGTAGAGCTCGGTGTTGGCGTACAAAGTTAATCCTGCCAAGTGTTTATGTCAAAACAAAGAATGTATGCGTTGGTGAAGCATGGCACATAAACCAAACAGCAGAGGGTGTGGACAGTCCTGCTGCAGTCCACCCTGGTTGTCCTCCTCTTGCCCCTTGTTGCTGCACCTGTCCCTTTCAGGGAAGCCTTATTTGTCTAATGCACTAAATCCAAGGATGCCACGCTAACCTCCCCACCACCCACCACCCTCCCTCTGCTGCTCCCCAATTAATCCACACCTCAGAGCTAAGCTTCACAGAGTTAAAGGCCCAAAACAAAGACCGGGCCAAGAAATTCCAATGATGATGGAGCATCCAGATGCTACTTGGCGCTATTCGAGTTTATTCCTTCGTTATTAAACTCGCTAATTTAATTAATCTAGACTGAAATCACTCTTCAGCCACAGTTCATTGGGCCACTATAGATGGTGGAGTGCATGATGGGAATGTTTGCCAAGTTCTGCACAGGAAAACATCAGCAAAGAATCACGCCAGGGGTCTGTGTGTGTGTATATATGTATGTGTGTGTGTGTGGGGGGGGGGGGGGGGGGTGTCTGTAATATCCCCCACCATGGTGAAAGATCAAGGTCCTTCCTAAAAATATAGCACATCCTGGAAATTTAGCACTCCCTCTTACACGCGAAAGTATTCAACTGCATCGCAGTTTTATATAAAAACACCCACTTTTAGATGACCTCACTCCGCTTTGCTTTCATAACCCAGCCAAAAATGAAAAATGTACTGTCTGCTTGTATTGTGTGTGTGTGTGTATGTGTGTGGGGTCCGTGCCTGCACCTCGATGTGACCGTCTGGTGAACGTGTAGCATGGGCTCGTCGGTGTCGTATCTGCATGTCGTGACTCAAGTGAAGCAAATGCAGGTTTGGCTTTTATACCTGGGAACAACGGCTCAGACCAATTTACGCCCATTTAAATCAACCGTACAGCCCCATCTCCTTCTATACGTCAGGATATCATCAGGGGTGAGAATAGAGATCGGCTGGAAAGGAGATTACCCTCAGCTCGCGCAGTAATCTCCTCCCCAGGTATGGAATCCAGGGCTTCATTTGAAAGCAAGGAGATGTAGCAAACGCGTGGACGCGGGGTCCCGCCGCCGCCTTTTCGAACCCTCTCAGTCTGCACGAGCCAAAGTTCACCGGGTTTGCTCACGGTTCGCGTGCAGGAGGTCAGCTAATAAGCTACGACTGTCTGGTAATCGCAAAACGGAGGAAAACGAAGGTACTTTTCTACGGCTCGCACCTGTTTCCGGGTCATCTTTGGGTATTTATGCACAGCAGAGCCGGCTGGAGGGACCAGCCTTCACTTTCCTGTGTGTTTAGTCACAAGGTGGCCGAAAACAAAGGCTCAACAATATTTTATAACAACCTTAGTGTCTCCAGAATGAAGCGTAAAACCATTTTTTCCAAAAGGTTGTGTTAAGAGAAAACTAGCAGAAGGTTCAAGTCAAAGCTGAAAACCACGCAGAAACTATTTTAATACACTCCGATCACCAATGTTGCTTTGAACGTCAGTAACTCTTTGGTTCCTTTGGTCTGGATGAAGACGTGCCATGTTGCTCATGTGCTGTGTTCGATGTTCCCGAGCGTCCAGTCAGCGTGCCGGACTCGTTAAGACTGGCTTCTCTCGCAGTTGGATGCTCCTTTTCTCTTCTGTATATTTTGGTATCAACTTGTATCATATTGTTGTTTCTATGTTGTTTTTTTTCAATGGTTTCTTCCAAACATGTTGGGTTTTGCTCCTGGTTGCACTGTTTTTCGCTGAGTTGTTGATATTGCTTCCATGCAACAATGAAAGTTATTTATTGCAAATACAAAAATGACTTGTTTTTCTCTGCTTTTTCCTTTCGTTTTCTGAAGATTTTCAGATACTTCCAACAATATTGGATCAAAACTGTGTAATTTTGTGTGACTAAGGTCACACATGAGCTATTTTGATCCAACTCATGAAATTGGTATATTAGATCACAAATTCTTGCTATATTGTGTCATTTTTAGGAGAAGAAATTGGCTTCCATTCATTATAAAACAGATATTTATGAAACTAAATCACAAATCCCATTGTGGAGATAATTATTTTTATTGTAATGAAACAGAAAAAAGTGGCCAAAGATCAACTAAGTTTGGAGGAATGCCTGATTGAGGCTGGAACAGAGGTGAGGACAACATCAAGGCCTTCAAGGAAATCAAGGGAAATCTAGGACTGCTGCATCTTTCAGCTCAGGTAACCAACAACTTAGCTGCGAACCACTAAAAATCCAAATGATCAATGTTTACTGGAAACATTAGCACACATGGGGAATTTACACACCCTCAGAATGACCCTCAGAAACACATCAGTGGTGGATGAAACTGCTGCTGGAGAGGGCGTGTGTACAAAACAGAACATTTTGCAGATGTAAGAAAATATTTGTGGTCTGATCCAAACTCCAAACTCCCCCGGAGTCAAAAATAAAACACACTAACAACTGTTGGGTAAGAGAGGGACACTGTGGCCTGTCCAGGTCCTCCCACTCCCCATTTCCTGCAAATTAAACGCCTCTGTGCTTTGAACATTCCAGGGAACACACACACACTCAGGGATGATAAACACAGCCACTAATATGACAGAATGACCTGTGCAAATACAGTAAGTCATAACAGCACGTTTGGATGTGCAGGTTGTGTGTCTGTGGGTGTTTGAAGATAAGTGGGAGACGCACACTGTGTTTCACCAGTATCATGTCATATCTGATGACCTTCGTTTGGACAGCAGAGATACAGAGACTGCTGTGTGTGTGTGTGTGTGTG
The DNA here is from genome assembly GCF_901000725.2 of Takifugu rubripes. Taxonomy (NCBI): domain Eukaryota; kingdom Metazoa; phylum Chordata; class Actinopteri; order Tetraodontiformes; family Tetraodontidae; genus Takifugu; species Takifugu rubripes. Next base: position 4,856,829 of record NC_042286.1, on the reverse strand, counting down.
CGTGTGTGTGTGTGTGTGCGTGTCTGTGTGTCTGTGCGTGTGTGTGCGTGCGTGTGTGTGTGTGTGTGAGTGTGTGTGTGTGTGTGTGTGTGTCTGTGCGTGTGTGCGTGCGTGTGTGTCTGTGCATGTGTGTGTGTGTGTGCGTGTGTGTGTGTGCGCGTGCGTGTGTGTGTGTGAGTGTGTGTGTGTGTGTGTGTGTGTGTGTGTTGTCACTGCCTCATCTGTGGTGACCCAACTCTGAAACTCAAGGTTACCTGATATGGTCCATGAGTAATAATTCATGGTTTCCTATTGTCCTTAGCCTATAATCACAGATAAATGTAACAAGCGCACACACACACACACACATACACACATTAAGCATGTATTCATCTCCAGAGTAATAACAGGGAGTCAAATATAGATTTTTAATTGTTTTTTATTATAGAATGTAGAAATTAAACAATGAAACAATAAATAAGGGGTCCAAATTGCCAATTTTGCTTTATTTTATTTAATTTTTCCAGGATAAGTGTATCTTTCAGTGCAGCTGGGGACAAGTTTGTCAAAGATGTTTAACAGAAACTCTTCGTAAACACAGTGAAAGGTAAAGAGGGAGTTAGTCATATTACAACGCGTACGGTAACATTTGATTAGGAATAACAGATGAGGGACAAACCATTAAGGTTTTATAATCTTTCCTTTTGTGCCAGCTCAGTGCAGAAACCCAAACGATCTGTTCTCCCATCCCATAATAAAAAAATAAAATCTAAATATCCATCAGTCAACACGGACAATAGTTGTTAATACTGCTAGGAAAGAAAAAACCCTGTAAATAACGCCGAGTAATCAACACAAGCAAAAACCCTTTTTTTGGAAAAGAAATCACGAAGATATGACATTTAATGATTAAAGAGAATCTCCAGGAGCGAAATAGAAGCGATCTGTGATGTATTCCACAGCAGCTGGTCTGCTCCGTTTGTCCAACATGAAGGCTGAAGGTAAACCGGGACAAACGCTCCAGCTGTGGGAACAGAAGCTTCGGCAGCGACAGTCACAGCGGCACATGTCAGCATCTTCATGTGTGCTTGTGTTTTCTTTGTTTAATCATATATAAATCAACATAATCAGCGTGGTTGCTCCTCTTCCAGTCCACATTACTGCCTGTGCGAGTCTGTATACGCCTGTTATCCAGGCGGGAGCCACAACCGTCCCTCCACTCAGACGTGGGCGCTCTTGGCGTGATTAGTGGCGGAGGTGGCGGGTGCGTTCCCGCCTCCCTGTTTGGAGTAGTAAAAACGGTTGTTGTCCTGGAAGGAGCGGGGCAGGGAGTCCGAGGAGCAGCAGGTGAGGAGGGAGCCGCCCAGCAGGGAGAAGACGGTGCCTATCCAGCCGGCATAGAGGGAGAAGCCGAAGGACATGAGGCCTTCCTGCTGGTGAGCCCCGATGGGGAACCAGACGGTGGACACCAAACTGCACAGGCCTGGGGGGACAGGAGCGAGGTTAGAAACCACGGAGATGAAACTGAACAAGATATGTCCCAGCAAACTCATCTGGGGAAGCAAAACGGGGATAGCCAACATAATATTTTAGAAAAACTGTTTCCAAATGCTAAAATATCAGCCGACCGTTGGGGAATTGGAAGGTGAGAAACAAAACAGACGACTGTTATACTGTCGTGAGTCCCTCCTGCTGCTGTGTTCTGGGTGTGGGGTGTAAAATGCTGCTCCTGAAGCAGAACTTTATCACGACGCATGCGTCAGCGTTGGCCCGTCACATCAGACGCGCTTCAGTTCCCGGAGTCGGATATTAACCTGAACCAGATTCCCTGTAAAGTTCTGTTTTCGAGGAGGCGTTCCAAAGATAGCAATGTTTCAGATGGCCCGTGCTGTTGCTCGCAGAGGGCGCTGAAGTCTGCAGAACAACGTCAGCAGTGAGACCTCGTGGCGTTCTGTGAGCCTCACCTTCACCCTGAGAGGAGATGTTTGATCCAAGATTCATAAAAACACTGAAAATCCCCCCACAGCTGAGAGGAGCAGAGCTAGCGTGTGTTGGACTGGTGCCTCCGGAGCGTGTAAATCTCTCAAACGTGCACATCCTGCAGGAGAAGGCTAACAGATGACGTGAGGACTGACAGCTTCCCAGCTGAGGACAGAGAGACGCGGCCACATTCGGACAAACAAGCCAACTACTGATTTCAGAGAGTAGCATCAACAACAAGGCTCCTGCTATTGTGGAAACACTGGAAAAGGACGGATGCAGGTGCTGAAGCCACGTTTAGAGGATGTGGGCGTCGGAAAACTGCCAGAATGAGCTCGTTTAGAATCACCGTTGAAGACAGTTTCCATATGGCGCAGGATGAAGAGGGCGCGGATGAAAGTAGGTGGGGGGAAGGAATGTGATGGGATCTGTGGGGAAGGGTTCAGGAAGCTTTCAAGAATGAGGTAGGGTAGGAAGAGGTCGGGGGTCACAGCGAGCGGTTGGCTCAGTTCTTACCGACGATGAGAACCAGCACTCCTCCCAGGACGGCGCGTCTGTTTTTGGAGCCCTGGGCTTCGTTGCCCAGGCTGATGCAGGGCATGGACATCAGGAGCATCACCACCGCCACGAAACCCAGGATTGAGCCAGTGATCATCAGGGCACGAGTGGTCTGGATGTAGGCTGCAGAGACACACGTGACGTTTGCGTTAAGGGTCTGAGGGCGTTTCAGAATGCACAATAAAGAAAAGTGAGTGTGAAAAGAACAAGGCAGATTGATTATAAAATCAGATGAATAAAATTCCAGAGGATCCACCTGGCAGGTCCAGGATCTGCGTCAGGGAGACGCAGTGGTAGAGTCCAGTGGAGATGACGCACTCCGCCCAGGGTCCCTTCGCCTCCAGCTCATCCATCCTCTTGCAGGTATTCAGGCCGTACTTGCACATGTTCACCCATTCATTGGTGGAGGTCGCGATCACGACACCCATCCAGCCGAGGCAGCTGACCAGGAACCCGCCGAGCTGCAGACACGAGTTCGCCATGGCGCAAGCGAGTGCGTAAAGACCCCCTTTACTTCTCAGGAACCTGTTGAGTAAACTCTGTAGCCCGCGGAATCAACTGCTGCCGTTATAACCAGGATCTCCCAGCAAGAGTTTTATTCCAGTGTCTCGTTTCCCCCTCCGTTTCTCCTTGATTGCATCAGTGGAGCCGAATAAATGACGCTTCGCCATCATCGCGGGGTTTTATAGACAGGAGCTGAGTCATGGAAAAGAGTCCAAAACTCTCCACCAATCACAAACCCACTCAGATAACAACGTGGAAAACCCCCCAAAACTTTTAATATATGCACAGAAAGCGCAGGTCCGTGCGCTCCTCCGGCCTCGGAGACATTCACCGTGAGATCTGCTGCCATCTTCAGGCGAGTGGTTGAAACAGAGGATTCGGTTGGGGAGTTTAAATAAAAAGAAAAGATATAATATGGAAAATCCCTTCGCGTCAGCATGTTTCCAGAAACAAATGAATCCACCCCTCCCCCCTCTAAGAATGTGTGCATGTGTGGCTTGTACCCATATTAGTGTGGTTTTAAACGTTCCTCCAATAACACGATATTGTACCTGAGCCGTTGGTGCTGTTCTCCGCATCACCAGCAGGGGGCGGTGCAGGACAGCGAGGGTTGCGGCTGCAGACGTGTTTCCTTCCTTCCTTCCTTCCTTCCTCCCTCCTGCCCTCGGAGTCCTCAACTCATCACTCACAGCCGTGTGACGCGGCTGCAGCAATCAGTCCAAATGGAGGACAAACTGAGGCTGTTTCCGAAACCACCCCCTATACCCTACATAGTGCACTCAATAGTGTGGACGCCATTTTGAAATAGTGTCCGAAATGCTAGTGTGCACCGCTGGACCCTATGTAGTGCACTCAATGTATCCCACAATGCACTGCACGAAGTAGTGTACAACCGATGCACCCTAACTTGAAAAATATATCCCATCAGCCTTTACGGTATCACGTGACAATCTATCAATGGCGGGTAAACAAGGAGAGATGACTTACAAATGTATGTATTGTCCGCTGTTTGTTTCACATTTCATACTAAAGCGTCAAAGCCGTTACTAACTTTAATACTATTACTACTAATACTTAATACTAACTACGTAGTTCACTCCATCCATGTCCCCCATGTAGTGAGTAGTGAATAGCGAACGAGTGTGTGGTTTTGGAAACAGCCTGAGACTCACTTCCACAAGGTCGTCGGCCCCTCCGAGGGCAGGCGGGCAGGTGTTCGGCACAGCGGGTCACCTGTGTCACACAACTGCTCAAGGTAGTACAGTACACTCCTCCGCGACAGTCCATCAGGCTCCTGCTGATTACATTTACATCCTGATGCTTCAAACTAACTCGACATGTCTTTTTCTTTTTATCTTATTCTGCTTTTTAATTAAACTCAACCAGCTGCAGCCAGAAATACAAAAGTTAAATAACGAAAATATATGAACAGGAAAATAAGACAAGTGAAATTTGAAGCAGTGGCAGCTTTGTGGTCGTGACATAAATTATTGATCTTCCCTGCAGCTGTTTCAAAATGAAAATTCCGTGGGAAGAGCAATAGAAAATAATGTGGAAGGGTCAAATGATGTCCCAGTAATCCCCCTGTAGTCGGACCCCAGCGTGAGGGGGAGCTCCGCGCTGATCGCCATGTAGAAATTCATACATTTACAGCGTGATTTACATCCAGACTGAAGCTTTTTTTAGAGCCAATCTTCTCCCACCTGATGGTTTTTGCACTGATGTGATAAACAGTGGTGCAGATAATTACCAGGAAATGGAATCGTGCAGGAGGAAACGTAAACAAGCAGCAGTCACAACTGCTGGGACGGTGCCGCAGAATCTGGTGCATAATTCCCCCTTTACACATGCTGTGGTCAGCCCACAAAAGGGCTCCAGATAATCCGGATGATTAATAATATACAGAAAGAATGCTACAGATATTTTAACAGCAAACTCAGATAGCTTCTCCAGAGCTGTGATGTCTGTTTTAATTCCTTTTCCGCCCAGAAACACCCATTAAAACAGAAAACTAATAAGTGAGGTTAAAGCTAAAGCTAGTTTTTCCAATAACGTGCTGTTGTACACACTCGCTGGGATGGTGATTCCAGCCAGCAGAACTTTATTACTTGATAAATTTTTGATGCGCTAGTGCTAGCCGCGGCGTCTCGCCCTCCGTGCGCCTACAGTATCACCTCGGCATCATGTTTATTCAACAGCGCATGATGAGAAGTCATGCTGGAGGGTGGGGGTGAAACCTCAGCCCCCCCCTCCCCTTCCCCCCCCCAACGAACGCCACCGGTTGACCTGTTGGGAGTCCGAACTTTCTGACGTGCGTCTAACTGGACTCAGCGGGTTGACGGACGGGCAGAAGCGTGATGCCTCCATTTGTCTGGACAGCCTGAGGACGGTTGTCTCAGCGTTGGAGGACGACAGTGCAGAAACGCAGGTGGCAACGTCACACGAGGCGGTGGAGCGGGAGCGGGGGACTCCCGCCACGAGTCCCGGAACAGCTTGTCTGAGGCAGGAGGAGGCGAACGAATGGGAATATTATGCTAACGAGAGGCTGCCACCGAGGTACTGACGCAAAGGAATGATGGGACTTCGGCCCTCCTGGGACAGCGGTGCTGAAGTTTAAAGCCCGGCGGAGCGAGGGGACGACTCCTCTGCTGCCCTTCACGTCGTCACGGCTGACGGTCGGCCAATTGGAAGAGACGGAAACTAATGACGCCGCCTTTGCCTGGCCCGGGCGAGAGTGGCAGCCCGGTCCAGAGGCGGTGGGGTTAGTGGGGGGAGGCGAAGGGGAGTTATGATAAAGTGATTGGACAGAGACGAGGACCCAGAGATGCCGGCCCACCGTGATGGAGCGGCAGCCATAATGGATGAGTCATCCCGGCCGATGGAGGGGGGGCAAGAGGCACTTTTTCACCTAGTTGTCAGGCTACATTCTGTGATTAGCAAGAGCCAGAAACTGGGGGGGTGACGGCGGCGCGGCTCAGACTGATGAGGTTTCTGTCAAAACGCGTCACAGCTGGTGTGTTCAGGAGCGCTCATCAATCAAAGCCGCTACGTGCACGAACTGCTGCGAAACAATCAGTTCGGTGACGGCGCCCCAGCACCAAGGTCCTGGGTTCGACTCCCGCCCGGGCGTAGGCGCTGAAGCCCTCCCAGTTTAGCCTGGGTGTCCTGTCATGGACCCTGGCACCTGTCCAGTGTTCCCACTGGGATGTCCTCCAGCACCCCAGCGACCCTCAAACAGGAGACGGACGCCCTGCAGTCTCCCACCAGGACGCAGTTTATGACGAATAAGACGCTTTTTCTTCTAAAAGAATTCAGATTTTTTATTTTTTTATCAGTAAAAGCAGTTTAAAAAGCTTCCGTCTGCTGTTGCAGGCATCTCTTGTCGGGATCTACAAAAGCAGGATTAGGATGGATTTTGCTCCTTTATTTATTTCTTTTTTCTTATCCTTATTCCACACAAAGTCCTGCGGCGGCCCTGATCTGCTGCCCACCTGTGAGTGGTGGCCGCGGCCAAAAGGAGCTTCGGAACCAACCGCTGAAGGCGAGCGGAGCCTCCAGCCTGAAAATAAGTCGCTTGCTTCATTATTCGCTGCTCGGCGCCGAACCCGGTCGTGATTTTGGTGGGTTTGTCCCACTGCCAAGGAAAAAACGGCATAATCTGGTAAATATTATGGGATGGGATTACACGTTCCGGTCTAAGCGCCAAATTCTATCCAGAGAGATGGAAAGATGGGCAAAATCCAACAAAAAGATAACAGTTACAGATGGTGACGCCCTCCAGTCTCCGCTGAGGGAGTCCACAGGTGAATCACGCGGCTAAATCCTAACCAGGACGCTTCCTGTTGTGGGTTTGAGACGGTCTTGGAACGATGAGACTTCTCATCACTTCTCATTGCAGCGTTTGATTGAAGGCGGTTGCCACGGCAGAGCCGAGTCCCCCCCCCCCCCCACCCACCCACGGGTGTCTGCCTTGTCGAGGCCATCGCTCATCGCTAACTGTGTTAGCCATTAGTATCAATTAATCTCAACAAATTCTGTTAGCCATTACGCTCCATACATCATCACCAGCCTTGCTAACTAGTGCGAGCGCGTCCCTGTGGGAGGGGAGGAGAGACACGGGTGCCATTCTCCGTATGGTGGGGGGGGCACTCGGTGATCTATAGGTCACAGCGGCCCCCAGGGGCTGAGGCGTCTTTGTCAACACTGTAAATTTGTTCCCAGTGAAACATCAGAATAGGTCATTATCGCCGGGGGAGATTTAGAGCTGGGTGGGGGGGGGGGGGGGGGTTGTTCTCAAATAAAGGTTCTCAAACTTTTTAGTCTTGTCACAATAAACATTAACCCCCCCACTGCACCGGCTCGGCCGTGGCAACCGCCTTCAATCACGGGGCTTCAGCTGTACATCATCTGAATCTGACACTGCTGCCAGGGGATTAAAGCTACGCCACATATGAAGCATCCATCTTCTGATTACCGCCCATTATTGCTAATCAGGGTGGGTGGGGGGGAGGGGGGCGGGTCACCTGTCCATCAGGGTCCACGTGCTCCAATCAGGACGAGGGAACCAGGACGAACAGGAACTACTCGGAGGACGGCCGGAGCCGCAGCTACGCCGTCACGCTACCGCGACGTCGGCACGGTTCCTCCTGCAGGAACGTTTCCACAGACCAGAATATGAATTGAAGCCTTCATTAACATCACTTCAGCTCTGATCTTTTAATTTTACAGTCTGTTGCTACTTTCTAAATATATCTACACGAACCTCTGGGCTGGAAATGCTTGGACAGATTATATAAAGTCATTTTGTTCCCAGACAGCCACCATAGGTTCGCTGATAAAAACTAGGACGCTCCAGATCTTCCAGGATGACTCGGCAAAAAAGTGAAAAAGCGCTAACCCCAGGGTATTTGATTCTGGTAGAAATTAAAACCAATCTGTGGAGCGCGAGGAAGTTTTAACGACTACTGGTGCCTAATGGTGCCAAAACTTGCCACTTAAATGAGGCAGCGTCACTTCCCATTTATGGCTGGTACTTTCTTCCAGAAGCCCAGATGATCTATTTGACTGTATGGAGGTTAAATAAAGTATGGATAATTCATCTGAATGTGTCAGCTTTAGAGGGCACTCTGGTGGTGCTGCTTAGCAAGCACGGCCGCCATTATTTAGGCTAAAATTGGTGTAAAGGCTCATCACTTTTCTAACGGTAAAATGGCGGGAGTTGATGTTTTCCCATTATCAAAGCGAGATTGTGAGGCTACAATGTTTGATTGTTCAGAGCTACAACCCCGACCCTCAAACAAGATCCTCGTTTGCCGACTGGGTGTCTCGATTCGTTGGCTTTATAGACTGACTGCGCTCATCAAAACAGCTCAGTTACACCAGCAGACATTTGAAGCAGTTAGCGAAAAGGCTACTGGAGCTTCTGGGTTGAAGAGAGCTAATCAGACTGTGAAACAGTCATATTTATATTAGCCAACCACATGCTAGCACCGCTAACAGGGACATACGGCTGTGATGGTGTCCATTTTAAGTGTTGTGTCGTACCATTTCAGAGTTATTGAGGGCATTTCCAAGTCAAATTTGGGCGTGAAGCTAACTTAAAACATTTATGTGCTCACACGTTCCACAAGCATGAGGCAGTTTAGAGACGGGTAGAAACTGTGTTTATTACAGGTACATGGAAGAAGAAGGGTGTTGACATTAGGCCTCATTTGTTGTTCATTTACATATATTTGATTTTCTACAAGGCTGATCAGGTGATTTAATGCCATAATGGTTGAAATGATGCTACATTCAGACAACTAAGCTAACCAGAGAGTCCTTATCCAGGCAGCTGTTCCGTGTCGACTTTTACCGCTGACGCTGCCGGTGATCCCACGGTGCTGATGCACTTGGGATGGCAGAATTTATTATTTGTTTTCCAGGTGAGATTAAGTTGAACAGTCGGGGGTCGTTGACCCGAGACGATCATTACTTATCCGCCGGCGCTGACGTGCACCTCGGTGTTCCTCAATTACCAGCTGACAGACGGGCCCGCCGAAAACGGGGTCAGCGCGAAACCCCAGCCTCCCAGCGTATATTAGGCTAAATCTCCTTCCTCTCACCTCGCCGCCCCCTCTCCGGGAAGTCTCGGGGGAACCGGAGGAGATTGAGCACTCCATTGTTTCTGCTAATGCGGTTTAGCTGCCCGTCAAAAGGGCAGTTGGGAACATCTCTGCCAGCTCGTCTGTCACTCTGAGGGGCCATGGCGCCCATGCTAATGCCTGTAGCATATGCTAACATGCTCACACACCTGCACCACACCTGTGTGTGTTCCAGCGCCCAACTTTTCCCTGCGTTTACTCATGGCGGCTATCCTACGTCCTTCCAACTTTATACTTAGTTTTAAACTCTGAACCTTCCAGTTAAACTTTGCCATAAAAATGCATTTAAATGTATTTATCTCCTATCTGCCTCCGCTGGCTGCAAACCTGCTTCCCCCCTTGTAAATAAACCAATTTAATCTTGGAGGCTGCTCTGCCCTTGTGCATTCCTGCGTCTGTGTGTCTGTGCCTCAAATATCCGTGCACGTTTCTGTGTGTGCAGTAGAGACCAACGATCCCCACAGGACGGTGTGCACATTTGCAGGCGCGCGCACGTGCATCCTCCCCTGTCAGCGCCGGCTCCGGCGGTGCCCGGCATACAGATCGGAAATCTGCATGACCTTGCCTATCAGCCAGCCAGCCAGCCGTGGCATACCTGCCCCCTCGTGTTGCACGTGCGCGCGGACTCCTGCCGCCTCCGTCTCGCCGTCTTATTTGTGCAGCATCAACTGCACGACACAAAACAACAGCCTCATGTGTAAGTTCGGTCGATTAGCATCTGATTGGGCTTTTAATCCTAATGACTTTTTCGTCTGCACGCTTTAAGATCAGAGTGGCTTTGTCAGCCAGTTCCAGCCAAAAGTAATAAAAAAAGAACCCTCTGGCTTGTCCCCAAGTGACTGCAACGGTTGTGCAACTTTACAGTTTCAATGTATTTCAGCAGGCACGTCAAAAAGCGTGTCTTTGCTTCATGGCAGCAGCGGTTTGCAGCTCTAATTGCTCTCAGAAACGCCTCCGTGTGGATGTTTATAACCAACTTTATAGTGTTAAGAGTGTGTGTTAGCTCCTAGCACCTCCGGTGCTGAGCAAACCTCCCCTGGATAAACAGAGATTAGCCTCAGATGCGCTCACACGTGCACAAACACACCATGGCAGGCGATGCGGCGAGCAGCTACTTTTAATGCCGTTTAGCCGAAGGAAATCCCGATGATGCCTCTCATCAATCATCCGTGTGCGAACAGCCGCACCTCTGTTATGTTTTGTTCTGATTCCAAACTCGCTGTCTCCTGCGGGGGGGCGGCGTTGAAGCTTAATTTATTGCTCTGAAGAAGCGGTCTGGCTGCGGGCCCCTCGGTGGGGAAAGTGAAGCAGAATCTGCATTAGCCTAATAATCAAAATGGCTGACACCCCTCCCTCTGCCCCTCATCTGCCACCGCTGGCAAGTCCGGCGGCCGTTTGTCACGCTTTTAGCCCTCTCATATGAGAGCGGCGTCGACTTCGGCCCACCAGGAAAGACAGATGGCACATTTCAATAAGCCTGTCTGTCAGCCGGCTCCAGAGAAGCAGGGGGAGGAACCCAGTAGCTGAACTGGGCCCAGCTGAGCTCACGGATATGCTTAGTTTTGCTCGCTGTCGTTTTTGTGTCTAAGTCAGTTTGCTGCAGATCACATAATTGTTGGAACGTTTCATGAGCAAAATATCGGTTTGTTCCAATTTCGTCTTAATGCTAAAATTAAGAAGCTAACGAGCTCAGCGCTGCGTTATCTATTCATGCGTTAAATGAGAGAAATGAATGTCCTCCAGAAATCCAACTTAGCTTAAACTTCTTTTTATGAGAAAGTTTGGAAAAACTATAAAAGCACTGCGGTTGCTGTGGTCATGACTGCGTTCTAGAATCTTACCTGTCGTGTCGCTGTCTGGTTTCAGGGGAACGGTGAGTTCTTCTGGGATGGCTCAGGCACACCATGAACCGGGCTGGGAACCAACTGGTACGTGTCATTTGTGCCTCCACAGGTTATACAGTGGTTCAGAAGTGAGCCGGACTGTTGGGTTTGGCCGCTATCGTGTTAGCATGTGCTAAATAAATCCAGATTTCATGGTTGGGTTGTGTTTTCAGTCCTGTTACAGAAACGTTATCGTCTTTGTGCGGCTCCTCCTCCTCCTTCTGCTGCTGAGAGCTTTGCTCTTTAAATTGGTTATTCCCGCTGACATCCGATGGATCACGTCTGCATCTGTTCTCAGGATCAGAAATCTCCCACACGTTGGCGTTTCATCGCTCGGGTTGAGACTTTTCCTGTGTGGGTTCTATTTCTGTGTCAAAAATAAGACTCAGGAGCATCAAAAGCCCCTACAGATGTGCCAACAAGGTGGAAACAGCAGGAAGACAGGAAGGAAGTACATTTTTTAGGGGTTAGATGGAGATTTTTAAAGGTTTGACCTTCCTCAGGTTGCAGAAGCCCCCCCCCCCCAGGCCTCCATTTTAAAGCTGTTACTGGTAATCAAATATTAACATAGATATTTAAGTTCTCAGACAGTATTTTTTTTAGTTAAACACACTGTCTGAGGTAAATGGAGCTCATGAAGTTTTAACTGCTGCTGGGAGGCAAAAGAAAGAAGAGTGTGTGTGTGTGTGTCTGTGTGTGTGTGTGTGTGTGTGTGTGTGTGTAAAGGATTGGGGGGGGTCCGAAGGGCAGCAGTAGATGGACGGCCCGGGATCACGGGGAGACGCTGGAGCTGAGCTGACACCACCGTCTGAATCAGGGCTTTCTGAAGGTCTTTTTCTAAATTTGCTGTTTGATCTTGGCCAGTAGGATCAGAGTGGGGGGGATGGGGGGGGGGGGGGGGGCGGGGTAGGGTGGGTTGGGGGGGGGGGGGGGGGGGGGGGGGTTCTGGAGTGAAGAGTTTAATCTGGAGGGCTGGGCTGGTTTCTGATTCGGAGCGCTGATCGGGGATCCACGACGGCCACGCAGGGTGCAGTTCTGGCTCTGCGCTGCTGTGGTGCATGCTGGGAAATAAAGGGAACCCGTGTCTGGAAGGGCCAGTGTTGATCATTTATGGAACCGGAGCAACTGTCCATCGCAGGAGATTAATGCTGTGGATTCAACCCAGAAGCAGATAAATCAGGCCCGGAGCGGCCGGCCTGCACCCCATAAATCACCCCCAGCGGTGGGACGCGCCGCCCGCTTCAAAACTCAATTGTTTCTTGGCGCTCCCGTGACAGAAGCACTTGCGCGTATAACTGCGGTACAACCGGCGACCCGCCGTCGGACTGAGTCAACGCAGTCCTCCGGTTTAGCGGCGCCATGGCAACATTATTGATTGTAAAACAACAAAAGGCTTAATTGTCTCCTCCGTTTGTGATGTGTTTAAGTCCTGCGAGGGCCGCGGCCTTATCAGCACCGAGCCAGGCGCCGAGAAACGGCGCCCGGAGCGAGGCGCGTGTGGCGGTTTCGCTCATGCGCGTTAGCTCGCACGTGGACGGGAGCGGGCCTACCTGAGTGGGCTGCCTCCCGAGGCCATCCCGTCGGTCCACTCACACGCGCCCATGAGCCCCTCCTGACGCACGGACGCCGCGGCCGCGGGAGGCGGGGGAAAAGGGATTTGCTAGTTCACCGCCGGCTGTGGAAATGACCGCAGCGCTTTGGCAAGTTCTGCTTATGGGGGATTTAAGAGGCTGAGAAATTCGAGGACAGTTTTTTACGCCTGTGATTCAATCCGCCGGCTGATTGGCAAATTTAATACAGGAATGTAAGATTTAAAACCCCGGGGGCACAAACCAGCTCTCAACTACTTCCTTTTCAGAGGGATGTCATAAAGAAAGTGTCATTGTGAAGGAAACTGGTATCATGGGGCATTTGGGAAGATATTTCCCGTCTTAAACTCCACACGCGCGCCATCGGAAGCCTTGCGTCATGCCTGTTTCACACGATGAAGCAACGCTAAAACAGGTCGTGAAATATCAGATTTAATTATTTATGGCTGCCCGGACTCCGCATGACAGTATTATCAAATGCACCAACGTCGGCTCCCCGCCGCTTATTTTCCAGCCGGGCCGGCTTAAAGGGATAAGAGGAGCCGTCCGAGGGTCATCTGCCGCTCAGGACGGGCCGGCGCCACTGATCAGGATGTGCTGGGTGCGCACAAGCATTGTGACGCTGTGGAGCGGGAGATACATCATCAGCAGATGTTTTCAGCCAGGCCGAGGCTTCTGCTGCGTTCAGGAACCCCGGGGCCGGTCCTGGATATTCTATAGGCCCCCAGGGACGCTCACACAGGGACCGTGATGTCATAGAGCCATTGTCCTTCCTTCTAGGCAAACCTCTGACTCCTCAAGTCCATGAACCTGCAATGTCTGATCGTGATGTCACCGGTAGCCATGGCAACCACCGCTGTTAACGCCACAGTGTCGATAAACGTTATAAATGTGTGCTCGGTACAGTTTGCAGGGCTTAACTAACCTGACAAAAAGGGAATTTTATCCAGTTTACACCTGTTGTTCTTCCTCTTTCAAGGCCTCATTCTTCCATATCTGAAGCGAAGCCGAATCGAAGGCATGTTTAGGCTCTAAATATTGTTATTAAATGCTGTTTTTGTGGTTCACAACCCAAAGTGGGCCCTTCAGTGGTCTTTATTTATAATTCCTTTGCTTCCCACTTCAGGTGAGTTATGCCCACTTAAGGATATGAAAGGGGCTGTTTTTCCAGGTGGTCTCCAGAAACCTTTTCATGTTTAGCATCTAGACCCAACATGATTGCATTTTGGAACGTCAAGCACGATTAGAGCATCCTGCTGGATCCAGAACCTCCCGTTAGTGTCGTTTCAGCGCTGCTCAGATGACTCACACTGAACAAAAACGGCCTCGCTGGCACGTCCAAGGCCTCATTATCCCCTTTGTTTACACCGAGCTAACAGACTATTTGCCGAGCTCCTTTTACACATGAAATGTAGCTCAGTCTTTGAGCAGGAAAGCATGTGTGAGCGCGGCGCTCTCTAACATAACCATGAAAAAGGTCGATTAGAGAGCCGGAAACTGTCCGACCTGAAGAATCGAAATGCTCAAAACGCCACCCAGGACACAGCTCCGCTCGCACAGGCTGCTTATGGAGATTCCAGTTGTGGTTCTGGATCAGATGAACGCTGACCAAGGTCAACCAAAACTTCATCTCCGTCAGTCCAAACCCGCCCCTTTGTCTCCTGTTGCCATGGCGAATGCTGATTGAAAAAGAAATCGTCTGTAGATTGGATTAAGTGGTTTACGGTGGAGGTTTTTAACAGAAAGCGCCGATCGTGCGGCAGAGAAACGGCACCTGAATATGAATGAAACGGGTCGCGTCCGAGCGGAGGAAGGAGGGACGGAGGAAGAGGAGGAGAGGTCTTCATAATCTAATGGTGAGCCGAAACTGCACAAGAAAGTGAAGCAGTAATGGCCACAATGAAATTATATGGCTTTTAGATGATTTAGAGTTTTCCCTTTTATGGTTCTGGGGACAGTTGGAACTGTGTTTACCGCAAACCTGTAAATCTGGGTCCTTGTGCGTCCCGATGACTTCCTGTCCGGAACGGACGGAGCCGTGAAATCGGAGCGGGATATCTCTGAAGCGCGATAATTAATTGGCTCGCTGCAGCAGAGTTAAAGCACAGGTCAGGCAGATACCAGCCCGCTCTTTGATTCTTTGATGTCATAATTTCCGTGGCGGGATTATTGATTCCCTTTAAGTCCAGCTGGGATGGAGGAATCCTCATGAATGAAATAAGCGGAACTTCTGAGGAGTGGAACTGACTCCACGTTAGCAGTATCAGCTCTATCAACTGGAAAACACACTTGGCCGATCAATACATTCTGTTTGTCTGACACAAAGGCGCCGTTTTTCTGGCCGTCACACTTTGACCTTGACTCAAACAGCAGATGACAGTTTAAACAAGTGATCTTACCGGTCCCATAAATAAGACGGATGCATTTGTCCTCCCCGGGAGTAAAAAAGGAACTCCCGCCCTTTTGTTTTCCACCCTGTGAGGTCAATATTCATTAGCTGTCACTTTAGAGCTTAATTATGATTCGGCTTCAGTAAACGCTGCTCCCGCTTCATTATTGGGCCTCCTGGCGTGCGGCGGCCCGCGGGTTACTGTCCAATCGCTCGTCTCGCCCCCCGACCCTGCAGTTTTCTAATCGATGACCCGAACTGTCTCATAACTTAGAAATGACGCCACGGCGCCCGAAGGCAGGAGCTGAGCTGACTGGGTTCCTGTTTTTGCCTCTGGAATGGATCGATTCTTTATTGACTGGACTATTTATTTCTGGAGTCCTCTTTAAAGGTTGTGACTACTCAGATTTGTGGTTGATGTATTTGTGGAGGGGACTAAACCGCTCTTGCTTGTAGAGAAGTGACCAGACACGGCAGACACAGTATTTGTTTATATCGGGCAGTAAAGTGTCTAAACAGGGAAAATTCCACTATAACCCCATTTGTTCAAGCTGGGCTTTAGAAGTCGACACTTGTTTCTCTATTAAAGTAAAGGGAAATTCAAATAAAGCCGAGCCAGGAGTTTTTCCTGGGTGTTTGTCAGAGTGGTGGAGAGAGCTCAGCCCACAGCAGTGTTATAAAAGAGATTTAAAGAAAGACCGGTAAATGAAGGGAATATCTGCACAAAAGCTGAAGAGTCTTTCAGAGGACGTCAAATCTCTTAAAGTGGATTTGCAGCGATATAAGCTAGCTAATGTGAAGCTCTTTAGCAGCTAACACCTTCTAATGTCAGTAACTGGTGGGTTGCTTCTCAGTCTTCCGCTTCCACATTTGTGGTTCCTGACATGTGTGAAGCTGTTTACTGCTGCCGACCTCCGTTTAAGATTATTTCAGGAGGGTCCAGAACAGCCCTGCTGGGGCTGGGAGCTGCACGATCTGTGAGTTATCGGTCACCATCAGGTGGCCCCAGAGCATCATGTGTGGAGGGACTGTCCGTGTGTGTGTGTGTGTGTCTGTGTGTGTGTGTGTGTGTGTGTGTCTTAGAACCAGAAGGACAGAAGCACCCTCAGGGTGAAAGAGTGTGCTCTGATTTATCTCTGTCTCACCTCATAAGGGCCCATACACTCGTTTATTAAATGGACCTATATTGATTTTCCATCTGCGTTTACATATACAGCAAGTATACATGTCACACTCTATAATGCTCCAACCATATATGAGAATATTGGCAACTGGACTCTCATCTGTCCATATCGACATTCCTCATGATTATTAATGCAGCTGTGATTATATAACACACGCTGGGTCTACTTAACGTAAAGCTGACATGCGGCACATGTCACTGTGCCTCATCTGTGCTGTGTATGTGCACACAGAATTTTAAGTGGAGTAATTTATATGTGAGCACCTGTGCTGATATATGGGCAACATCCTCCCTGATTTTGGAGCATATATAATAAGATATATGCTTCTAAATCAGCAACAGGTATGTTAAAAGCTCTTGAAAACGCATCTCTTCTGAAACCACCTCCTTTCTTAACGACATTTATCTTTTCCCTCCTGTCTCCTCCCGTCTCCTCCTGTTTCTGTCCCTCTTCCCTCCCTCCCTGCAGCTCTACACCGTTAGTATCACCTGTACCAGGTACGTCCGTAAGGTTGTGTTTTATTCATATTGGTCTCAATCGCATAGTGGCTTAAGTGTCTCGCTGTAAACCGCGTTGGACAAAAAAGTCTGCTAAATGCCTAAAATGTAAATGTAAAATGTTACACATTAGCTTTGCATGCGGGAGAACTGTGCGAGTTGTCATATTCAGTCCCACGTGTGCAGTTGGGCACTGCAAACACACATGCACAGCTTCGCCACAATCTTAGGATTAAAAGCTCCCATTTCTTTGCGCATTAAACATGTGTGAGTGTGTGTGTGTGTGTGTGTGTGTGTGTGTGTGTGTCAGCCTGTGTGTGTGTGGCATTAGTGTATTATAAGGGAGGGGAGGATTTTTTTTTTTGGCAGTGTGCTGAGCTGGGAGAAGGTTCAAAGCTATGGGCTCATTTTTGCCATCTTCAGCTCCCGAACCACCCATGACCTCAATTAGCTTTGCCTCTGATAGACACACACCCGCGTGAACGCGCACACACACTCACGCACACAATTCACAGGATAAAGGGATGTCAAAAAGCGACAGCGGTGATGAGGGATTGTTTCCAGCCCAAAAGTGTTGATGTACAGCAGATCAAAGATCCTATCAATAATAGGAGGGATCACACAGTGAGTGAAATACATGGAAATCAAAGAAGCTCTGAAAAAGAAGACAAAAGAGGGCACAGAAAGTGAGAAGCATCTTGAAAAACTGACTGGAATACCTCATTCTGATTGGCTGGATGTCATCAAAGTCTTTTCATTGGTGAATCCAATCTAAAAATATATTTTTTGTTCATTTGTTTGTCCTGGCTGGGAATATCAGTAATTTCGACTTTGCCTTGTCCTTAAATGTTGCTGTTGTGTGTAGTGACCAACGATCCCCAATGGTGATACGTACTGATGATACGTGCTGTTATGTGGAACCCGTTGATAAAAATCTCTTTTATTCTTTAATTTGCAATTCAAACAGATGTATTTTCTCTACTGTTTGCAGGGCAAGAGTGCTGAAGGTTAACGTGCACACGACCTGTTGTTAAAAATCCAATAAACAGACATAAAAAGTGAGAGGGGAGGGGGAGGGAGGGGAAGTAATAAAGCCACCCAGCAGGGAGACTGACAGAAAACCAGGAGCAACAAATGCAAACCTAACGAAACAAAAGCCCGGCGAAGAGGAGCGCGCTGGCCGCGCACAGATGCAGGAGGAGGACGCCGGGATCCGTCAGACGGCGGGCTTGCTGAGAACCAGCTCGCTGACCTTCACGGGACAAGCTGTTAGAATTTATGCGCGCTCTCACTTCGTATTATTGGCTCAGAACAGCGAGTGTGCGTACGTGTCCGTTGCCTCTCCTGCAGGAAATTTGGCGTGCGGGAGCGCGTGAGGTTGAGGATGATGTGTGGAAAACCTGCACATCCACAGCGGGAGTGAGGGGAAGATGGAGGGTTTTCCCTCACCCCCTCCCCCTCTCTCAGCCCTCCATAGGAGCTCCATTAGACCCTGAACTGTGTTATCTTATCCTGGAAAAATAGCCAAACCGCCTGCAGTTCAAAGCAATTATTGTACAGCGTATCTCAGGAGGTGTTACAAATGAAACATGACACGGGTGGCGCCTGTTTCAGCTGTGAGCAACTGAAACAGGCTCATGTCTTCATACTCTGACATCACATCAGGAGAGGGATCCATCCCAGGCGCGGATGCTGGTTCTTTCTGGTGTTGGAATCTGACAGCAACCTGAGGAATAATAACAAAAAAAAGTATTCCTCCTTTAAAAAGAGACACTGTCAAACAAAGAGAAGGCCTCAGGAAATACTGAGTCACTGGAGGGAACAGGGGCTGAAATGCCTCTAATCTAATACGTCTCCATTGTTTTCATGGAGAGGAGTGAGGGGAACATTCAGGAGCTAAAGATCATCACAGCAGCATTTAACACTGATGGATTAAATGACTTGAATTGGGGAGTTTTTGCCCGATCAAAAGACTGATGAGAACGAGATGTTGTTTTCCCTCGTTAAATTCAACAGCTCTGAAATTTATAGTTGGTTAACGGCAAACTTCCCCCTGTCCTGTTCAGCAAATTGCGTGTTTTCAATCAATTTGGGGCGTTCCGGAGGGTTTGCTTTACAACCCGAGTTCCCAGAAGTGAATTAAAATGCCCGCGGAGAGTAGTGCAGAAGTGTGCAGGAGGGGCAGGGTTGGGGGTGGGGGGGCGGCGTTTTAGCTGCTTGTATAGGTGGAAACATCGTAAGCAAAACAAATTGCCTCCTCGTTGCTATCCCGCAGAGCTAATACGGGATAGCTGCATGCAAAGCGGAATTTTGACAATAGCCGTCGCAGCAGGTTTATTTTCTGCAAATTGAATAAATATCTGCTGCGCGGCTCAAAATCTCAGGTAACTTCAGGAAAACTGCAGCAGCGGCGGCACCACACTCCAGCTCTGCCTCTCTGCATGTGTGTATAGGTCTAATTATATGTTGTCAGTCCATCTGTGCGTGTGCACGAGATTTAGGGTGTTTTATTCTGGTGGGGGGGGCGCATGGGTCAGGCTGAGAACGAAGAGGTGTGAAAGAAGCCTGAGCGGAAGGGAGCAATTATCCCAAACACAGATGTGTATCCTCTAATTGCTCATATACATTATATACAAAGATGCTATGTTGACTGGGGAGGGACGTGCATGTATATCTACGAAGGAAAGAAGTACTCCTATACCCAAAGTAGAGTTGTTAGCTGAATTCAGCAACGATTTCCAGATGATTGATCCATTAATTTGATTGGCTGGACTGTGCTGCGTCTGGTCGCTCTGATGAGCGGAACACGCTATCCAGATTTTGGGTGGAGCGTTGCAAGTGCAAAACAACCCGGTCAAACAAATACGAAACATATTTCTAATAAATCATACTTCAGGAACAAATCCAGCATCTTACAGGAAAGTATCACAGGTACAAAAAACTGTAGAAATACAGTATAAATCACAATTTCCAAAAATGGCTCCTTACATCACATGAATTTTAGCATGATGTTTCTCAACTATAGAAACCTGTTTTATCCAGTTTGACCTACGCAAACTGGAAGGTTAAGGGTAAGACAATGGCGTTGGGTCCTGATATGTACACTAGCCAACAGCTTAGCATCAGTTGAAACTACCAGTTTGTTTAGATCGTACATTAGGGCAACATACCGGACAATGTAAAAAAAACACAAACAAAAAAATAACCTTTAAAAAGGGTCAGAGGGGCAAAGGGTCTGTGGTTCTGAACCAAGATGGCCGCCCTGTAGACCCGCCAATGTGGCATCCCTGTATATATTTCTCTGCAACTGCTGACCGAGGGGAAGGTAATCTGTGGCCACGCCCCCAACATGACATCAGGGGAGCTATGCAGGAAATAAGTTTGAGAGTGGCTCAAAGAAACTGGAACCTTTTAAAAATACAGATGTGTGGAGGATTCAGAGAGAGAGAGAGAGAGAGAGAGAGAGAGACATATAGAAAAGGAGAGAGAGGCCAGAGGCAGCAATCTTACATGTGAGTGTTGATGACTCCTATATAGTTAAACTGCCCCGTGGTCTCACACACACACACACACACACACACACACACACACACAACTGTACACACACTGTACACAGAGATTCTCTGCCTTCTCTGATTCTCTTAAAGAGGTTTTCTTCCTCGTGCTTGTCCTTGGGCAATATCATCAAAGAGAGAATCAATACGTCCATCGCTCAGAGTGAACGGAGGCAACAAGAGGGGTGGAAAGGCAGTGAGAAATGTATGGAAGGAGATCAGGACTGGGTAGATGGAGAGAATAATAGATGTTTGGCAGTGCAAACAGTGGGGAATGAATGGAGAAAAAGGAAAATCGGGCTTTGGGCAAAGTGCATAATGACTGGGAGTGAAAGCAGGAGAGAGGGATGAGAGGAGGAGTGGAGCAAGGAGCTGGCAGAGGAACACAAAAGGAAGCCCGAGACAAAGTGACAAGGATGGATGAAGGCAGCGAGCAAAAGTGGAACAGATGGAGAAGGGAAGGGAGGAGTGCGCAGAAGAGCATGCCGGGGGAAAGAAAGAGAGAGAGGGAGGGATGGTTCTAAAGGTGGAGGAGCAGCCCGTGACTCAGCCGGAAGGAGGAGAGAAAGGATGGCAGAGGGCGAGGGGGTCCGAGGATCCGGAGAGGGGACCTGGAGGAGGGGAAAGAGTGATTATTGAGTGAGGAGGTGATGAAGTGAGACAGAGAGTCGGCCTGTAATCAGCCCTCTTCAGATTTATGGTCGACTGCGTTCATGACGAGGCTTCATTGTATTTGATGATCCGACTGTGACAGACTGGCAGCGCCACCGCTCCAGCCGGAGCAGCCATAAAAAGGGAGGCACGACCCGTCAGGGCCCGTTCGCCATTCATGAAATTTACTGTAGCTGTAAGATTAGGCATATTTGAACTGCTCTCGAATGATTTATTGCACTTATGAGAGATTGAAACACCTAAATCTACTGTTCTTTTAAAACTTCTAATTCCCCGACACACCGTGATTTGCCGGAGCGTCATTACTTCATCTCTTTCGTTTCCATCTGAGCTTCGCTCCCGGTGATACTGTGAAATTTCCCACCCACTGGTTTTGGCCTGAAGCTAACAGCAGCCCTAATTTTAGCCCCGGCTCTTGATTGACAGAATCATTGTGGAAGCAAAGCTCATTTATTGTTTATTGTGAGGCTTTTGTTTGGTTGTCCAAACATGCTGTTACATGCTGCCGGTGTCAACGGGGCATCACTTTTAATGTTGCTCCGGAGTTAGCGCTTCCTGGAAAGATTGCTGCTAAATAACTAGCACAATATGTTGAGAGTGTCTGTATACGTATGCTAGGCTACGTGCTTAAAAGATAATGTTACGGCTAATGCTCACCACAGGTGGAGTAATCTGTCAGTCAACATCTGTCTCGTCTTAACCGCTTTATCGCTTTCGGGGTCACGGGGAGGGTATGCAGTGGGCAAAGGCAGGTCCACCCCTGGATGAGTTGCCAGTTCATCGCAGGGCTCTATATGAGCGCTTGTGAGTTCGGTGCCTTGCTCAAGGGTGCCTTGGCAGTGCTCTGGAGGTGTTCTGCCCCCTCCACCTGACACCAGAACACCTTCCATGTTTTGTCTGCGCCGGGTCTCGAACTGAGACTGTGGGCGGAGTCTGTGAACCCAGCGTCAGAACTGCACTATTACACCAGCGTGAACACCGAGAGGGGGCGTGCGTCTGTGACTCGTCCCGGCCGGCGAGGCAGCCTGCCTGTCGTCAACTTCATTAGCGAGTCCCACGTTAGCAAATGATGAATGGCCCGCATGCCGCAGAGGCTGATTAGATCAGAACAGATCATAGAAGACACAGATTAGCTCATATTAGCCTCATACAGGACCCTTCATTACCATCCAGCTGGCCTGTGCTCCTGCGCCGGGGTGATTCCCCCCCCCCCTCCCCCACGACTCGCAAAGTGCTCGGACGGCGTGTTGGCCTATATTAATGTAATCCCTGTACCTCAGCCTGCCAGCTCAGCACAGCGTGGCCTCTGTGACGACAATGGGAGTAATGGCCACGACTCTGCCATATTATTGCTGCTCGCCGTTATGGGGAGGCACATTAACCTGTGGAACTCCTCGTGTACATTTTCCTCAACGTGACATTCTGCCGCTGTGCAGAAGAGAAGGATCCAGCCATGTTTAGAAAGGCTGCTTCTGTTTCGGGACTGACTCGATTATGCTAGCGTTGTTTATTTTTGTGCAGAAACTGTTCTGAATGCAGATAAACCAAAGGAAACACACACACACACACACACACACACGCACACACACATATCCTCATCATCATAACTGTAACTTTCTGGGGACTTTAATACATTAAGCATACATTAAGCATCTAATCCCCCAACCCTAACTAACCTTAACCTAAACCCAATTCTAACCTCATGTCACAATCCTCAAGCAGTCCTCTGAAGTCGTGGGGACCCGCCAAATGGCCCCATGTCACAAAAAATGTCCTCACGTAGCTGGTAAAATGAGTATTAAATAAAAGCAAGTACAAGGACACACACACACACACACACACACACGCAGTATCAGTTGAATCAGGGACAAATATCTTTTCTTTTTTTAAGCTGTTTAGATGTTAAAGATACAAATTTGACTTAATGAAACAGTCTAAAAGATGAAGATTGTAAGAAAATTGGCAATATTGAGGATCAAAGGTTCTCACTTGATGATGAAACGAGGAAGACGATGATGAAATGAAGAAATTAAGCTTCTTGAGAAATCCAAAAGTCGGCCGAACTTTTCTTCAAGGAGCAGACTTGAGGAAATTTACACCGAGCGGGATTAAAAGGCAGCAAATAAAAACCTTGAATGGGCCACTTTAATAGATGCTGCACATTTACATTGGGATTCCTGCATCCGTGCACGTTGGGCTGCACGTTGGGCTGCGCGTCTAAGCGTGCGACAGCGCCGTGGTGAAATTAATTCCAAATCCCTGCTGTAATTGCTGCACATAAACGAAAGCATGGTGGCGCAGACCTCATCTCTTCTCACTCTGTTTACGCTCCTCTAAATTAAGCGCACGTTTCCCATCAGCCTCAGCCCATCATTCCACTTCCTTTTTAATTTATAAATGTTTTCTGACTCCACCATCTCTTATCATATGAAAGTTTTAAGCATAATCTGCCTAACTAATCCAAAACCTGACAGTTTTACTACCTGTGAGGCTAATTTATATTTAAATATGATTCAGGAGTTTCCAGCTGTTTTATGCTTTTGTTTTACAGTCTGTTATAACCTGATGCTGACGATGACTCCCGTCATTATTGCGGCTGATTATTAGATATTGTTTTGCCGTCGATATAATTTGTTTCTCTGCGTGTTGCAGCTGCTGATGGAGGCAGCGAGACGTTGCCTGGCGGCCTGGAAAAATCCAAACACAATCTGAAGCGGGCTAAGCTGCAGATAATTCCACTCACAATATGTGCTGTCAAGCATGTTTAGCGTGGAAGGAAGCAGCAATCTGACGCGTGGTTAAAGGTGTATTTTGTTAAATATAGACTGATTTTAATGGTTCTACAAACCTACAATGGGCGCCACAGCAGCGGAGCAAAGCTGGATTTATGGCTGTGAGTCGGCTCTGAACAGGACCCCGCATCGTGGTTTATGTGCCTAGCATGATCTGTAGGTAACGTTTGAGGACAGCAGGAGGGCCAGAGCTCAGTGGTTCATGAGGTGTTCCTGGTTTTCCGGTTTTAAGGGGAAATCACATTAGATTCACATTTTGGCTACTGCTCAAAGTATCTTAATAATATTTACCTAAGATATCTGCTAAACTAAATAGATGTGTGTGTTCTCATATGCATAGCAGTGCCATCATATACTTTAGAGTGCAACCCGTGGTCCGTGGCCCACTTGTGGACCATAAGGGCATTACAAGTGGTCCCTGACCTGACCGTTAGTTTGGGATCACTTTTATTTATTTAACACATTTCACACGTGTTGCAAATGATAGCATTGATGCAAATGTACAGAGATTTTGTGTGTGTGTGTTTATTGGTTGTATCCCAGCCTGTAATTCACTGAAACAAAAATAATCCCATCAAAACAAAACCTTAACAGAAAAGTTGGAACCCATAACCGCAGTCTGCTAACATCCACACAAGTATTTGCACTGTCTGGGATCTCTTTGCTGGCATCCAGATATTTTTAGAAATGTCGTTCTTGCGCTTTGAATTCCTCATAGTTGCTCTTTCAGTCGATCAATCTCTTCTCAAGCTGTTTATTCCACAATAAAATATGCTAAGGAAGAGATCGAATAAAATGCTCCTCGGAATGAATCAGTGAACACATACTTATCAAAGATGAAGGTTATTTTACTTTTGATCGTGGGACAGGCAGTGTGTCGACCCATTAGCGGGATTCAAATCTACCAGAGGTCACCTGTCTTTGAAGAGTAAATGTAGGATGTCTGGGCTGATTTCTGCAAGAAACTTTAGGTAATTTCAGTTTTAATGGAAGACCAAGAGGAAGGAAGAGGAAAGGAGGCAGCCAAAGAGCTGCGGGCAACTGGAAACTCTACCATGGGAAAGTTTAAATGATTTAGAAGCTCGCCGTAAATCCCCCCCCACACACACACACCATTTTACATCCTGTCCTACATCCTGGACCTCATCATTTTCTATAATTGCCCCTATTGGATGGACTTCTATCTGACCTGTTTTGTCCCATTCTTCTGAGAAATGAAGGCATTCCTCAGGCGACCCTGACCTGTCCCAGGCCCTGTTTTCTGACTGACAGACCATTAGCAGCCCATTGATTGGTCAAATCTTGACTTGTAGAAGTCTCTCTAATTAGGCGCGAGACCCTCCTCACTGAATGTCAATTGAGATCCTCAGAGGAGGCAAAACTTCAGGCAAATGAGTGTTCTTTAAAGCCTGAAATGAGATAGTAAGTGTTATGCACATATTAATCAGATATAAAGATGTAGAAATTCTACAAACATTTGCACTCTTGGGTATTAAATGTATGTATTAGCTCATTACCAGAGCGTCTTAATTGCACTGAGGGAGGTGATTGAATGAACATGCATGTGGAATAAGGGACAAAACTTCTTCCTGGGGTGTGTTATCAGTCTGGTGGATGCTCCCCCCCCCCCACTACCACCACAGACGCTCCGTCCTGCTGCTCGTTTGTATTCAGGCTGCATACAGCAGCCAAACTCACCTTCATCATTTGCGAATTAATGGTTTATTTCCCAGTCAATCACAGAAATGAACCTCCGAGGTGCTCACAGGAGTGCCAAGGCTGATTTTAGCAGCGGCCATCGCTAGCAAGATGTTGCTGAAGGTTTTGTTGTGGAAAAATGGCCGAAATGGATAATTTGATGAGAGAAGAGGATGTTCCCCGCAGCGAATCGCCGAGCCTCTGTCCCAGATTGTTTTTTTTTAAAACGTCATATAATCACATGATTGCGGTTATAAAGACGAATTCCAAGGTTTCCCTAAATCCGATGCTTCCATCAGCACACTGTCCCCGTCGCCTCTGTGGGTATTTCCCTAATTATCTGTCTGGAAGATGGAGTCTGTCACGGTGACGGACGACATTTCATCCACACAATCGCCAACAAGCTTCATTAGCTTTTCTTCACGTCATGTCGGCTGTTGTGCACAACTGAAATCCATCATCCTCTGAGGGCTCGTTGCTAAAGCTCATGCCGCTACGCTGTTTTAGCAGCTGTTGCTGGCTTAACAGCATTTTTTTTTTTTTTGCAGTCGGAAAATTGCTAGACGCACAAAATCTTTACTGCTAAATGTATGATTTTACATCTCCCAAGCTAAATTGCGAGCTATTCTGCTGTTACCGCATGCTTGCATAAAGATCTGATTTATATCTTAGATCCTTTGCAGTTACAATAACTAGCACTACAATAACATGTTACTTCTCATTCCCCATGTTGTCGTTTTCATCATCTGTACACAAATTTCCCAGGACGTACAGGCCCAAACAAAGGCGGAAATTCCTAAAATAGCTGAAGTCTCTTCATATTTCAGTGTTTATTTTCTCATTTACAAGGGGCTGATGTCCCTGAAAACAACAATAAACGATTCCGGAAGTGGATCTACGTTGTTTTCTGTGATTTCACCGCGGCACATAAACTATAGATAACCCCTTTAAAGAATACATGAGGACTACAACGCAACATTGGCCAACTCTAATCTTAATTTTTCATCGAAATGCTCATTTGTTTAAAGGCTTCTGGTGTGTAATAATTTACCACTTGAGAGCATTTCTTTGTTGCACGTTCTGAAGGATTTTTGTGCCGCACTGGTCCAAAACTTTTTCAGAAGCTTCTCTTCTCCTGCCAGAGTCATTACGCAGAGTCCACACTCGTGCTTCATCATCTTGTATGAGGAGCTTTATGCTGTGCAGACGGTTAAGTGCCGTGGAAACAGCTTGAAGTTAGATTTACGGCTGCGGTCACTAATTTAGTGGAAGCCTCAACTGAAGACGTTAATGTCGCCTTGGCGTTGACGACACAGTAAAGACTGCTTTTTGCTGTGTTTACAGTTTTTAAAAAGGCCCCTACGAAGTGTTTATTGTGCCACACGTGTTAAGTATGTTACAACAGAAGACACTCCAACTTCTTGAAATAATACACACACAAACACACAGACACACACACACACATGCCAGGCACTGCTGGTGCTTCCTGATAAGTCTCTCTCCATAGACCAGTGTCTTTGTACATCAGAGGGAGCTGAGGGTGAAAGGAACTGAGAGGAATGAACTCGTGTTTTAATTTGTTTTAATTCTGAAGACACAGCAAATGCCAACCCCCAAATCATCCCCAAACACACCCCCTCCTCTCTCCGCCCGATTCCTCTCCTGGCGCTCCTCCTGCAGCCCCGCTCGATTCTTTAACTCTCTTTGTTTCTTTTCTTTCACCCTCTCTGTTCTCCTCTCCCACCTCTGCCAGGCTCCTCGTTTGCTTTGCTAAAAGGTGAAATTAGCACCTTTAGCGGCGTGCCAGAAAAATCCAGTCAAAGCTCTGGGGGCCTTTCCAATGGCTTGGCGCTACCTGGGTGTGTACCGACAGATTACTGAGGATTAGATACAGGCGATGCGATGCAAACCTGCCCCTCCCCCACCCTTCGCAACGGTGCATTCTCCCTTCCTCAAATTGGCAGTTGTTGGCTCACCCCTCAGCTGAACCGCTGTGGTCTCCAGAAGCCTTTCACCAGTGTAATTACAGTTTGGACTCCAGGATGAGCCACTGATGTGCTCTAATGGTCAGGGCTGTGCGGTCTGGGGGCAGAGAGCAACATTTCTGTCTCCCTCTAAAGAAAAACTAAATCTAAAAGGAAGAATTAAGGGAGTGTGGGGTCAAAGGTCAAGTCCCACCCACACAGAAGTATAATGCACAGGGTTTTCCTGCTCGGGAGGGATCGCATTAGAACATGTTCTGCCTCATTATACGAGCGGACCATGTTTCATCACACGTGAGAGTCCGCTAATGGCTAACGTATCGCTGTAGGCGGAGGTGAGTAGCCAACAAAGATGGGGAGGTGCAGAGGGCAGGAGGTGAGGAGAGGGTGAGGGATGAATCCCACCCCGTGAAACTGAGAGGCGGTCTTTGTTAGAGGAGATGAAGGCCTACTTTAATTGAGTTCCCGATGTCGGTTTAATCCCACTCTCATATTAATCCCTGACAATGTACACAATCAAAACAAGCACACCCATGTGTGGGGGGAAGAGGGGTGGTGGGGGCTGGGTTGGGGTTGGGTGCTGTTGATAGGGAACACTAATGCAGATTGAGTGTCCATGCGGGACATGTGCATAACCTTTGGGGACAAACTAAGGACGCGTCCCATTCATCCGTCTCCCTGAGCTCTGAAGGGCGGCAGGGTGGGGATGCAATCTCACTCCAGAGACCTCATAAGCCCCCCTCCTAGAAGGAATGGCGGTGCTCAAATATACATACGACCATTCCTCTTCTCCTTCTTCTTCGGAGCACAGCTTTGTTCCCAGCAACAAGTGAGAACGAGTCACCTTGTCCAAGAATAAAACTCCATCTCAGAGAATCGTTTTAAAATTCTGTTTGTGTCCTGAAAAATCTCTGTTTGCACAACCTGCTTCCGTTTGGGTTTCAGCCACTTAGCAGCATATTAAGTGTGTCTGAAGCCACTAATTCATTTCACAGTTAATTCTGCTCACACTAATGATGGATCCCCTCACTCGGACTGTTATTTTTAGATGTATGGAACAATGCAATGAGAGACCTTGTGATTCAGGGAACAATAGGTGTAAAATGAAAACATTTAGCTGGATCCATTAATCCAGTACTCGATTTATGTCGTTTATTTATAGGGATTTTGCCTCATTGTGTGTGTGTGTGTGTGTGTGTGTGTTTTTGGTGAGAGAGAAATCCTCGCTTAAATTTTATCTTGCTGAAATAGCTAATAATTGGAAATATCTTTCCAAGTTTTAGTTGTCCAATGATTTGTCCCTCTTTGGGAGTGCCCTCATGGACCCTTAGACAGAGGCAGCAACAGATGTCAGATGTCCATTTCTTAAACTATTCTGAATCAGTCTCCTCCTCAAACACAGGTGTCTGTGTTTTTGTCTATAAGGTTTGTCGTGTGCGAGGACTCCGCCCACCTACTTCCTGTCTTTGTTTTATTTTCCCTCCATTTTGTAAAGACACCTGATCTTAGTTTGGTCTGAGTTTAGCCTGTGCCAGATGGTGGCCTGGTACTCCTATAGCTTGGCAGAGCTCTTGCATGTCTGCAGCCTTTATTTCTTTCCACCCAAGGATTAGATTTGTGTTTTCGTAATGGTGTTTAGACATATAGGACAAGCTTTGGATTTTCACCGACCTCGACTCGACTGGTTAATGGGTGTTTTCTGAAGATTGATTAAATCATTTAATACACAAGATTGGTGCCGCCTTCTCTGCTTGTGGGTCCTTCTTTCCTAGCCTAACAGAAACACCCGTAACACAGGTTTGTGTAAAGAATGAGGGTCTCACCAAGTTTAGTAAAACATAAACAAGGCTTTCCTGCATGATGTACGTGGCAGTATTGATGGTCAGACTCCAATGGATAGAATCTTAGTGTTAGAATTCAACATCACATGGTCTAATCTTGTTGGTTTCTAATGGTGATAAACTGTCCTCTGATGATATACTCTTTATCTCTATGCTGTGGTGCCCCATTTACCCAGAGATAAACCCTCTAAACCCCGAGTTTGAACCAGTCCTGGTTGTTTCCACAGGTACCCGAGGGAGAACCTCTGAAGATCCATGTATGTTTAATGCAGCTGGTTTCTCCCGCTGAACAAAGCCCCCAGTGTTGGTTTTCATCTCCCCACTATGATGAAGCAAGTCGAGCATGGAGGACAGAGGAGGACAGGTGGGGGAGCCTTGTTTTTGCCAAACTGTATCAGATTTGTCAGAAAACGACACTGACCTAGTCGGCTGTGAAATGACTTGTTGATCCCGCGCGGTGACACCTCTATCTGCAGGGACGCGGTGGACACCTTCTCGTGTCAGACCAGGCGCTGCAGCATCAACCCCTGTGCCGAAGCCTTATGGGAGCGGATAAAAAAACTGAATCAGAGGCGGAAAACCAGTCAAATGACTGCTCGAAGCACCACCGGTATCTGACAAACGAGGGATTATCTGGAAACGGGGACGCGGGGACCCACAGAGCCAGATTTCACTGGGTTGACTTTGAGATTTACTGCCTGTTCTGCTCTAATGACGGCAAATTAGATCAGAGGAAAGAAGAGTGAGTGAAGGGAGGACTTACTGCTGGCCCCTGCATGGGGCCGAATTATGGCGGGTCTGCTCTGTCCCTGGTGCTGAAAAGACGTCTTTAAAATGCATCATGTTCTGTTTGGACTGAAGGAAGGTGTTTAGATCCAGTCTCAAATGTGTTAGCAACTGACTGGAGGTGCATCTGGGAAAGTTATCCTGCACAGCAAATAAGCACCATAACCAGAACATTTATTTGAAATTATTAGCGTCCTTTCACCTGCTCTAGACACAATTCAAGCATAATAATGGAGCCAAATGTGTGTCAGAACTCATGAAATAATCAAAAGCAACAGTCTGCTGTTGCTTGGACTCGCAGTTTGATAAAGTGCTGCGGCTTCTGTGGTGAAGACCCTGAGAAGCGGAGGGAAATGTTACCCGTCGACTTTTCATTAAAATTCAGGAAGAAGCGGGCTCCGTGAGAGGTTAGATTATTGGCCGGCAGGCGCACGGACACACACACACACACGCACACACACACACACACACACACACACACACACACACACACACACACACACACACACACACCACAGCTGGTGCGCCTTCCTCCAGCAGAGACTGACAGAAGCGGGGCGACCGCTCTGAGCTGTGCGCGCTCATTCCTCCTTCGCCGGCGCGCCTTTCACTGTCGACAAGAAAACTTTGAAGAGGTGAGAGCCGACAAACCGCCGTCGACACCGCACATCAGTGAAGACAAAGAAGGGAGAAGGCAAGGAGCAGCAAGTCCGGGAAGAAGCGGTGGAGGAAGCCGGGAGAGAGAGGGAGCTATGCCATCTCCCGCTGCGCAGAGCCCAGTCCTCCACTGTTGCGTGTCGGAGCTGCAGCATGCTGTCTCTCTTTGGACTCTGGACCTGCTGCCTTGCCCCCAGGAGACCTCATCTCCTTCTCTTCTCTGCCAGATCACTGCCGCTGCTACTCTTATCGGCTGTTTTCTGCTCCCCGGAGTCGTGCTTCCCGCACCCGCAGCCGTGCCACATCCTCGCCCGGATCGGACACACCGTGCGCCTCGGCGCGCTCCTGCCCACCCGTCAGCCGGCACGGATACAAAACGCGCTCAACCGCGCCCTGGTCAGCCTCCGGCACCAGAGCAGCGGGGCAGACTCTGCCGCGACCAACTCCCAAACCCCCTTGCTGCCCTACAACATGAGCCTTGAGATGGTGGCTCGGTCCCCCGCGGGAGGAGACCCGCTCTCGTTGTCCCGTAGCGCCTGCCAGGACCTGGTGGTCAGAGGGGTGTCAGCCGTACTCGCCTTCCCCCGCTCCAGAGAGGAGCTGATCCAGGTGGAGTTCCTCTCCTCTTTCCTGGAAATCCCCTTCATCTCTATCCTGGAGGACACGGAGCCTCTTCTTACCAAGGTGGGTGGACGGAGCGCGTAAGTTTCTGCATCGGTGCGCCGCCTCTAATCAACTGTATTATTTGAATTTAATCGACCAGAAACCTCGTTGGTGCGCGTTTAGTTGGTTGTCATGCTTCCCGCACGTTGTGCCTCCGTCAGCAGCAGCCAAGGGCCAAAAACAGATTTCCATTTGGCGTTTATCACAGAGCTGACAGTCGGGGCTGAACCGCTGACTGACCCACCCGCCTGTGGGCGATCTGAGAGCTGAGCCGGGCTGGGAGGGACACAGCATGCGCGCTTCAAGGCAACAGTGTTTCATTGAGAGCTGTTCTTCAAGGGCAAGAGCGATAAATAAAATAAAATAAGGCAGCAAAACACATTTTAAGACTTTTGGTGCGCGGGGTTATTTTAGTTGTTCACCTAATTATGTTCTTCCTGCTGTTCAGATTAATTTCAAAGGAGCTGCCAAAGCTGCAGGCCCGCTGCATCTGTAATATCTGCTGGCCTTGTCTTGTGTTGGGCTCAAGCAGCCGAGGATTAGAGGGGTGTGTGTGTGTGTGTGTGTGCGCGAGAGAGAGAGAGAAAGAGAGAAAACTGTGGCATCTTGGCAACTTCCCAGCTAATGTTGACACACAGAGATGGATGCTGGTGAGACAGACAGACAGACAGACAGACAGTCAGTCAGACAGACAGACAGACAGACAGACAGACAGACAGACAGACAGACAGACAGTCAGTCAGTCAGTCAGTCAGACAGACAGACAGACAGACAGACAGACAGACAGACAGACAGACAGACAGACAGACAGACAGACAGAGAGCATTGCTCAGGAAATCAATGGGAGTGTATTTCACGCTAGCAACAGTCGGTCCAGGTCCAGTTGGAACTGCAGGCTGCACACACACACACGCATCCTTGTACTTCTGTCTTTGTGAGGACTTTCACATATAATGGTATAATGCATTAGCCAGCCTCTTAATCGAACCTTAAGCATCCCAACCAACCCCATGACCCTGACCCTGATCAAAGCCAATTCTACCCTCAACCTTAAAACCAAGCCTTAACACTCAAACAGTCCTTTGAATTTGTGTGGACCAGCCACAATGTCCTCACATCACAAAAATGGCCTCACTTCGCAAGCAGAATGAGAATGTGTGTGCAGTTTTAGAGTGTGAGGCACATATACACGCACAGGCAGCAGAGACATGAAAAGTCAAGCTCAGGAGCGTAGAGAAGGCAGGTTCAGGTAGAGGACAGATGTTTTTATACGAAACCTCATGACAGCTGTAGAAATCAGCCATGTAGCTGTTGCTGCCTGGCTAAAGGAGGGAAAACAGTGGCTTGAGAAGTGTTTGTTAAATTGAAAATAAACCCTGCAGCAGATGAGGGAATGAGCACTGGACGTGTGTGATCTCGCGTATCTTTTCCTATTTTTGTTGGGAAAATCAAGCTTTGCCTTTGACTCTGGGCCTTTCCCACCTGTTTCCTAACATGTTGCACAAAGTGTGAGGCTGGTGATTCTCCTGGGAAAAACTGTGCAGTTGCTGGGAGAAGTCCCACATGATCGATGAGGGAGGAGTGTGTTTTTAGTTGGGACTGAGCGCAGCAACAGATGCACCAGCAGCACAGTGTATGTGGTAAATTTCCTCCAAAACGTGTAGTGACGAATGAATGTTGGATTCTGTTTTTACAAAAAAACCAAAATCTTGATAATGACGGAGGCAGGAGGGAATCAGACCACTGAAAAATCGGAATTCATGACGCAGGAAACTCAAGCATGCTGGTGCAGAGTAAAGATTTGTCTTTCTGCTCTTTCTATTCCTCCCATTTTTTTACCTCCTCATTTCTTTTTTTCTGCTCTGTTGCTTTTTGATGCTTTGATCCTCGTCTTTCTGGCTCTTTTATGCTTCTATATGTTCCTCATCTCTTTCTTCTTCTTCCCTTTTATGCATTTCTTCAGGCCATCTTTCCTGAAACTTTATCTCTCCCCGATCCTCCGCTCTTAACTTTTCCTTCATCTCATCAAAGCAATGTTCTACAATTTTACCAACAAAACAGCTGTAACTATAGTAACAGTCTGTGCAGCTGCTGTAGGATGGCAAAAATAGTCTCCAATGTCCAGCGATAAGTTTTTCCAACCCAGCAATCTTTAAAAAGATCACACCAACTCTATCTTGTCCAGTACAAACATGTTTTGTGAAAGATACAACATCCTTATCACAACCTGTGTACGACAGGTTTGCACCACCTTTACCAACGTATGTTTTATCAATGTTATGGATTATTTAGCATAATTATTTATGTAAAGCACTATTCATATTCACCTGATATGAAATATGCTGAGTGTATCTGTTGTTCTGAACCACAAATAATTCCAAAAGGATGGTAAATATGGTTAAAAGGAATTCGTATAAGTTAGCGTTTCCAGGTAAACTCCATATTTACAGTCATTTTAAAGGGTGTGCTTATAAAAGACCATGTGGTGAAAGGGGAAAAGAGCTGAAGCAGAAAACAAACATGCGCGTCAGTTTCAGGCTAACCCTAACCCAGCTTCAGCCATCTTCTCCATGACCCTGAGATGTTTGAGAATTCACAAGCCCTCACGCCTCCTGGTCATGTGACTGTTCGCCCCCCCCCCCCCCTTTGCTATCAGAACCCTTCCTCAGAGGACATTCTCGGGCTTGTCTTTGAGGAGCATTTGGTTGTTCATAAGCAGTGATCAAAAGATGATCGACCCTCCCAGACCTCAGCCTCTGCAGGTCACTCTTCTGACCCATCAGAAGAGAGTTTTCACTCCCAGGGACGTGCAGACACTATTGATTTAACCCTTTGTGTTGATCATCGTCGGCTTGTCTTGCTTTGATTCAGTTGTTGCACTGGTTTGCTTTCAAAAATGTTAGATATAATGCAAAAGATATTAAGTATTTCTCAGGCTATTTACAAGTCAAAATATACTTTCTAAAGAATTTTACTAGAATCGAGAAAGTTGTGCCAAGATTACACTGTTGAAATTCAGGAGAAAACATTTTAAGTTAAAAAAAAACAGGCTTATTTAACATAAGTATTACACTTTTATTGTGAGTACTTTCTCTACTTTACCCAGTGGAACCACAGAATCATGCGTAACAAATTTAAATGGAGCATCGGGTTTTAATTAAAGATGGAAGGTAGGCTTTAGAACAGGATAAGTCCTCCGGGGAGAACAAGGAGGAAACAAGTGAAACAAAACACACACTTGTGCCAAAAACCGGCTGGATCTTCTTGAAACTTGATCCAGAAATGTTTCCTGTGTGGATGCAAAGAAAAAAGGTTTTTTGAGCAGAGTCAGGGAATGTGGGAGATCTTTTTTAATCACTCTCTGGTGATAACTAACCAAACCGAAAGTCATCATTATGGGCTTGATGCATCATTTTATGTAGTTTGACAGAGTTTCAGTGACAGCAAATCAGCTTTCCGCCTGTTTTCTCCTTCCCCTGCTAACCCAGGTTGAGCTGTGGGACTCGTCTGAGAGGTGGAATAGCTTTTTCCTCCCAGCCTACTTAAGCTAATTAGAAGCACTGCGTGACCCCCCCCACCCCCCCACCCCCCCAACCGGGCCGTAAATCTCCCCCTTCCATCTATGGCGGGCCAAATGAGGGGCGGGGAAGGGAAGAGGGGACCTAGGGAGGAAGCTAAGGAAAAGGAAAATGGACTGCTAATTCCCATCGGCATCATAATGGACGTTTCAGGTGCTTGGTTTTTGTTTTGTTTTTCCCCATCAGGCACATTTTTTCATGGAATTAGAGGAAGAAATGAAATTGGAGATATTTGATGTTTCAGTGACAAAAACAGCCCTCAAATAACCTTAATTAACCCCCCAAAATGAAGGAGCTGGGTTTTGGAATTGCTAGAACGCTAGCGCGTGTTGGTGACACGGAGACTCATTATAAATGTTATAATTCAGCTGCTCTGTCACGAACAGATTAAATTTAAAACACAATCTAGGTCCATTCTTAACGCAGGCGGCCATTTTAAAAGGGCCCGCCTCGCCAAACAACCCCTGATCCGCCGATAAGATCACAGGAATTATTTTGTGGATCATGATTTCTCCTCTGGAAATGTATTAGCGGTGAGAGCGGAAGGAAATGGTTTTTGCTGATTCCTCGCTGCGATTAGGTGAGATGGGCGGCTCGCTACAAATTCATTATTCGCAATACTTCACAGTGGAAGCTGCATTCTGGCCTCTGGTTTCTTTATTGGGCTTTTTATAATTATTTGGTTGGGAAAAGGATATAATATCTATAATATAAATGAGCATTTTGCTGTTATTTCCTGTCTTTCCTATTGTTGATCATATGTATGCACATTTTTTAGCATATTTCTTTGGATCCTGTTGCTCCACTTGAGGATTCTGTTTCCTTCAGTTTTACTAATGCTTCTCTTTCTCTCCTCTTTTGTCATAAATCTGTTTCTACCATTTCGACTCCTCCTTTTTTCATTTATTTATATTCATGCTTTCATTCTTTTGTCCTCTGTTCTTCCTTTTCGCCCTCTGTTCTCTCCTTCTCTTTGTTTCTGAGATCAAAGCAATTCTCTACAATTCTTTGCGAAGTAAATGTGAAACCAGAGTGACTGTAACATAGTTCCCTCTACGCCACTATAAAATAGGCTGCTCAACATTACATGGAGTCTTTTTAGCTTTAGGAATTGTGCGCTAATGCTGATGTCTTGGATTGTGTTTCCCTTCCTTAGCCATCTACAATACTGTAATTGGTTACCAAGGTAACATGGCGACCTGAAGTCTGTAGAACTCTGAATACATCACTCAAAGTCTTGGGAACATTTAGGTTGACAAAAAATATTATGTATCATAAATGAAGGTGCTATGATGTGGAATAACCTTTGTGGTTTTGGCTTGAAGCACTTTTCCCTTTTGCAATTCATCCCACCTGCATTCAGTCATTAATCGCTTCTCCTTTTTTCCCTTTAAATGACATCCCTCATTCTGCTAAGCAAAATGAAGATTAGCGTGGTAAAAAACTCAATTTGCGACTTTGAATGAAATTACATTTTAATCCACTGTGGCTCTGGGCTAGCCCTGCTCTCAGAGGACGCACACACACACACACATACACAGACACACACCTGCGCTCTCACGCTGGAGAAGCATGTGCACACGCCTGCATACGTGAACATACGCTCGTTCAGCTGGCTGTTCTGTGCTTACTAAAGGATATTAAGCCTAATGAGGCTTTGCGAGGCCGTGGCGCCTTCAGTGTTTTCTGATGAGGGGATTTGAGCGTCGACCACAACGGAATAAACCAGTTGAAAGAGATGGACAGAAGTTGTGCCGAACCAGAGCCGCAGGCGAAGCGACAGTTTGCCACTTAACGCAAGCAGCTCCGAGCTTTTTCCTTTATTGGCGCGATGATGACAGTTCAGGGCCGTCTTGACGTTGCCAGATTAATTGAGCAGAAACGGAGCGCCGTGTCAGCCCGTGAGGACCGTGGGCCT
This sequence comes from Takifugu rubripes, assembly GCF_901000725.2. Classification (NCBI taxonomy): domain Eukaryota; kingdom Metazoa; phylum Chordata; class Actinopteri; order Tetraodontiformes; family Tetraodontidae; genus Takifugu; species Takifugu rubripes. The sequence goes on along the minus strand of NC_042286.1, from coordinate 4,819,982 downwards.
TTTTTGGAGCGCCTCAACGTGGCGTCTGAGTTAGTGTTTGCTGTGGTTTTCTGCCTCTGGTAACACAAACGTCACCAGTAACTTCACGAAACCACTGCGTTATTTCCCCACGGAGCCGCAGGGGGAGAAAAGTGACAGAGTCCAGCGATGAGGAAGAATGGGAATTTAGAGGGATCGGGGAGATGGGCCTGGATCAAAGACAGCGGGATGAGGGAAGAAAGAGGGAATAGTGGAAGGATGGAGCAAGAGAGTGGGAGGAAAAATGGGAGGAAAGTGGTGGCAGGAATATGAGGTTTGAGTGTGTAGATGGCGCTGGGGACGGGGGGCGCTACCTCCTGCAGCTCCCTCAGGTGAACAAAGCCAGATGGGAAATGAAATCCGTTCAACATGTGTGGCTTTTCCCCATCCCGGGGGAGATTTCTTGACCACATACCTGAAACCCCTCGGTGCAGATGTTCTCTGGTGATGCTCCTCAGCTCGTTTCTGAGGTTCAGACCACCTGTGCTGTCACCTGTCTGGTTAAATCACTCTGGTACATGTGCTGCCATGTTGTGATGATGTCATTTACAGCTACAAGCTGGAATCAGTGTCATATTGGAGAATGTGGATTACTGCCCCCTGTGGTGTGGAGTAGTACTGCCATCACAGGAGCAGAAGGTCCAATTATTAGCTGTCTGTGATGCAAGTTAATGCTACAGGATGTCCCCTCCAATGGAACTCTGTCAGGCTCATGTGTGAAAATGTTGGAAAAGAGGAAGATGGAAAAGATAATGAGGGATAAACGAGAGGACGGCTGACAGGAAGCCATGTTTTCTCTTCTGTGGAGGAACGTGATGGAGGGAGGTTTATCTAAACCGTGTTCATTAGAGGATTACTGAGTGATAATTTCAAACTGTCTGCGACTGACAAACAGCCCACACGTGCACATCCGCATAGATAAGCCAACGCACGTGCACAAGCAAGGTCTGATGCACGCAAGCAATGTGCTCATTTAGATCATTTTTCTCCAAAAAGCAATGGCAAATGCAGACATGCAGACTTTTGGCTTTCTGTGCACAGTGCTGGTTCACGACAGTTGTTTATACATGTGCATTAATGGGATTTTGCATTAATGTGACCAAGAAATGTGACCAGCTGGGCTTCAGTGATAAGGGCCGACTGGGAGGGCGCACACACACACACACCGAGGCTCCCACAGGTCACAGGTGAAAGACGAGCAGATGGGGAAGGCAAGACGGGCGAGAGAAGGTGACAGAGGCATGTGCTGGTAGGAGATTAAACAGATGTTGGCAGATGGCCGGCAGACGTGGACCAGCGACGGTTACGCACACACGAGGGTGAGGTCGGAGTTGAACCGGTGAAGGGAAACACCCATAAATAGACTTGAAATGTAAGTAATGGAGGAGGAGAGGACAATGGAAGGTGCAGAATGGCGCAGTACGGCAGGTAGATGAGTGAGCGATTAAGACGGGATGAAAGAGAGACCAAAGAAATCAAAGTAAATGGAGTAAACTGATGAGGATGCAGAGGTGGAGGGGCTGAAAGTGACAGAGCAGAAAATCTGGGTGGACCTGAGAGGCATGTCTGATGGAAACTTAAATATGGCGGACCCCCGAGGTAGCTTCTGTCTTCTGTCTTGGATATCTATGTGGGAAGCTGGCAGGAAATGGGGCTTGATTTAAAGCCCATCTGGAACGGGCACCAGCACCACCTGCCTTCACTGGGAGGCTGCCCGAACGTCGGCAGAAACAGGCCACCAGCGGCAGGCACGCGAACACATGTCATTCGCATCAGCTACACGTGTAGAGGAGCAGACGGTTTGCCCTTATTTGGCCCACAGGCTGGTCGTCACACCTCACATCAGTTTTGCATGCAGATGCTAACCTACTGCCCAAAATATAAGAGCGAAGTGAGCGATGGAGGGTGTCAGAGCCTCATCGAAGACTAAACCTCTTCTCTGCTGAGGTGCATCAATCAAAAGGAGAGGATAACTAAGAATTATGGCCTCCTGCAGACATCAAAGACTTTATTTCATCAAAGTGTACGAATTTTTTTAATGCACCGCCAGAGACTCGCTGCCATCTTTGTTGCCGAATGATGACTTTCATTTTTCTTCTTCTCTCTATTAATCTCTACCCTTCATTATGGGATGTCATTGTCTCACCTACTCTTCAACAGTGTCTCATTGGTCTTTCGTGCGATGCGACCTTGAGAAGACCTTGAAATTGAGCACTATCCTGTCGTTTTCTGGACGCTGACCTTCAAATCAAGACTGTAGCAGCCGCTAGGTTGTTAGCATGGAAAAATAGCAGTGGACGTAGCTTCTGCTGGTTATTTGGTGTGTTTTTTTTGTAGGTTTATTGTGACAGATTATATTTTGGTCACACTTGCTTGTTTACCTGTATATAAACACGTATTGGAAAACGTCCTCCGAGACCTGATTTATGGATGTTTTTCTGCAGTGGATATGAGGGATAATGACACCTTCATAAAGGAACTGAGTTATTACGCCTTAGATTGCGTCTGAATTTTGCAACCAGGATGGCACTAAAGCTTTTAGTACCTAAACACATTTTGATGGCCTTTTTCTTTCATGCGCCTTTCCCGCTCCCCCCTCCACGTCTCCATGCAGTTGGTAAAACTCTGTTGACAGTCTCCAACACCAGCCTGGCCTCGGAAACGGCGTGTTAGCATACAGTTCTAGCTTTGAATTGGATGTTTTGCTTTGATCTTTTTTTTTGCAAGCTGCTTTGTTCTTCCTGCTTTGTAGGAATGGATAAAAGAAAAGGGTCCCTGATGCAGGACTTCACTTTGGCTGTTGCTTAAGTTTTCTGGCCAGAAAAGTTCCTATTTTGCGCATCTCACTGGCACATCGATAGGCTAACGTCTCTCCGGATGTCTTCTTTTGCTCATTGGAATCTGGTGTCCAAAGAACCTGCAGAGTTTAAATCCACAGCCCGTGTTTGTACCCTGTCCTGACTCTATGGGCCTGCTCTCTGCTTGGGCACCTCGATGTCAGCCTCTTTGATGGCAGCTCCACGGGGGCTGGGATCCTTTCTTTCTCCTTATTACTTCGCGTCCTCTGATGTCTCAGCTCGGCAGCTCCCTCCTGAGGGCGTCTTCCTGATGAATCCACGGATACACCTCGTTTAATTCAGGAATGTGACTCTCACGATCACACAGATCCTCCGGCGCATTTTGAGTAGTCTGACTTGAGATCGGTGGGACCTAAACTCCACACATACTCTGCCAAGCACTGCACCACTGGCCTGTGTGTATCAAATAGGTTTGGGACATCAGTATATCTCAGTATATTGAGTATTGGCCATCATCCAGCGGCGCTTTAATGCGGCGATATTAACGTCTCAACAGTCACTCTTCTGATTAAAATTGACGATGGCGGCCTGTGGAAGTGGTCGCGGCCCCACGCAGTACACAGATATACAGCTGCAGATGTGATAATAAATAAAGTTGTGCTTGTTTGACAAACCGCGCACTCATAAGTGACTGTCAAAGCTCGGCACGCCGCACACGTGTGGGTGAGCACACTCAGTCAGATTGTTTCCGGAGCCATCCATCAAACCGCAGGGGCTGTCCTTTGCCGGGATGTCTTCGTTATCTTCCCTCCTTTGCCTTTTCTACCATTCTCTCTCCATCCTGACCTCCGTCCCAGCCGCCCGCGTGGGCGCAGCGGCGCGGAACGGCGGATAAACCCGAGCAATATCTCAAGCTGAGTGCCGACGCCGAAGACATAAAGATGATCGGATACTCTTGCGCCACAACGAACCCGTGAGAAGAATTTGACGCGGACAGGAGGCGAGGCAGCCGGGGAGTAAATGAGGCAAGGTGACAACAAATGAGAGCTTAAGGGCGAAGAGACACAAAAAGAGAAGAAGAGGCAGCATAATAAAGAGCAGAAAAGTGTGATAGGAAGACGAGGAATGAGATGTGATCGGTTTTCTTTCCTCATTGCCCTTCAAAGACAAGGAGCGAGTGTCCTCCCTGTAGCAGCACAGTCCTTCTCCTTATCTCATGCCAAGTCATACAGGTGAACGCAGCAATATTTCAGCCTAATTCAGGTCTCTGGCATCAAAGCACCTTCCAACTTTCCCCACTTCTTTTTAAAAAGAACTGAAAGACGACGCCAACGTGCAACAAATGTGCTTTTCCTATGAGATTCGGGTGGATATAAATGTGCGTTTTCGAGTGGTAGAACGAGACGTGGAATTCCCTCAGGTGTGCAGAACGTGCCTTAATTGAGGCAAACGGAACGTGCAGAGAGCTGAAGCTTCTAAAGGTTGTTTTGTTTTCAGTTCAAGAGCAGCGGAGCCAGTCAGGCTGTTTCTTCTCCGGGTAATGTCACACTGTCAGGAGGAACCGTTGTCGAGGCGCTCTGGTGGAACCGTCTGGTCGACTGGTCTTTTTCAGGCTGGGATAAGGGACAAAATGGTTGGTTGGGAAAATATTTTCATGGCAGCATAAAAAGATCTGTCAGGGATAAAAGTACCGTTTCCTCGGTGATGTGAAGAAAAGAAAAACATCAAAGCAGTTTTGCTTTACATTTCAGCATGGCTTCATACATTAAAGTTTGTAGGCAACTACAGATGTTCAGATAATTCAATTCTTATTTAAATTAGTTCTGTTTGTCTCCTCCAGGCCGCTGTAGAAACATAAGCTGTATCAGTATTCACATGAATAAATAATAAGTGAGCACACAGCACGATTGATATGCTCAGGATAACATGTCAGGGTTACTGTTACATTTAATGTCTAACGGTAGATTAGCAGAAATCTCACCTTTAACAGTGCAGACATTTCCGTCTGCTAATACAATTCACACCTTCTTAACTGTCCAGGAAGGGCCTCGGGCGGCTGAGCCAGAACACCATTAGCTTCTGATCAATCAGTGCCTGGTTTCTAATAGCATTCTTGTGCCAAAATGCTACAGCACATTATGGATGCTGGTCCCCGGACCCGCAGCAAGCCTGAACGCTTGAATACTCGATTCTGCTGCAGGCCACGAAAACAAAACCAAGCATTAAAATTATAATGCAGTGTTTCCAATGCTTGGTGACGGATTCTTTTATTCCGCGCAGCCAGTGGTGTAAATTTTACACCCGACGGAAAGAAAGTTAAAGTTATGACTCAGCAAACCATCCTTTTTACATCCCAGCTGCTTCTCCGACAGACTTTGCTCGGGGGTGGTAATTTTGAAAATGGCAGCATGTTATGGCCTAAACGACAACCGCCAGCCTCATTAGCTGTATGGCAGATACAACAGGACGCCCCAGCCCGCCCGTTCCCTCCTCCCAGTCAGACCAGCAGCAGTGCTGGGCCACAGGTCGCCTGCCAAAGCTGCCCCGGTGGCCGCAGCGCTCTGCCAAATGTATTGTCTCTGTGTCTTTGTTGTGATGTCTGATGTGAAAAATGCTTTTGTGCGGTGTCTTTGCACATTTGCTGCTCGGGCTTGTGGGTTTTGGATGCCGCTGCTGTCTTCTTTTGGCCGTGCAAATAGACGAGGAGGGTCCAAGTTGGTGAGACGCCTCGTTTTTAAGGAAACACAGAATGAGCAATGTGACGACACAAGAACTTCTGTTTTTTTGCAGCACTTGAAGGATGCAACATTTCATTATTCATTTTTACCAATAGCGTCACGTCAGAAAATGCTGGCAAAAACACCAGAAACGTCAAATTCATTTCAGCATTTGTCAAAGTGAAAAACTGGACCATTTTTTTGCTTAAGCTACAGAGAGGCGAGGTACTATATGCCCAATTAAAAGTATTTCACCCTCAACTTTCTGCATCTTTTGGCAGTTTTCATTGTTTCGCTGTAGCACATCTGCTTCTGTCTTTAACACAGATATGTAGCCATAATGCTATCTTCCTGTGAATTAGGCTAGTTAATCCACTCTAATCTAGATTCGTAGTTTTCATCTCTCTTCTGCAATCTTAGCAAGGATTTAGTTTGCGGTTAGATCTTAAACCCAGTTAATGAATATAATCCTGAGCACATTTGTCTGCTGAACCAGAACGCTTGTCCGCATATGCTAGCTGCCTTTGAGCCTCACACATTAGCGCCGGATTGGCAACTTTGCAAAAAAAAGCGTTTCTTTGAACAAGCTGTTCCTTCAACATGAACCTTAAACCAATCAGTCATAGAAAACTTAAAATTAATAGAGCGACAGGGAGGCCACCCTGAATGTGGATCCATTGTGCTCGAGCCTGTGACGCTGTGTTTTCAGAGTGCTGGTCAATTCTACGTCCTCGCTGGCACTTAAAAAGGATGAGATATCGATCTGCACAGGCACAACTTATTTTCCTGCTTTGCGTAAATCAGGTTGTGATTGACGTGTCCCAGACCTGGAGCCGTCCATCCCCATCGACTGATTTGTCCAATGTGGAGTCCTGCTTTTGTCAGGCAGCTGCAGCGTTAACCCAGCTTTCATAATAACCGCGGCCCCGTCCTCCAGCGTCTCCATCGATAGCAAGCATTCTCTAAGACATCAAAACATCCCACAACAAAAGGTTTGGAAGGGACGGATGGACAAGGGAGATATGCAAAGGCTTTAGCATAGGAGGCATAGAGAGGAAGAGGGTGGATGAGAGAGGGGCGGGGACGCGCTTTGTCTTTCCTGGCACAGGCTGCAAACACGGCGTCCACAAGACTGGAGACACACCAGAGATGGAGCCACGTGCGGCACACAGCAATAACACTTTTGTTGTTGTATGAGGTTTTATGGTCTCAGCGGAGCTGAGATGTGGACACATTTGCATAAGTAGATACAACACATGCGGACCCAGCAGCCAGTGGCGATGGTAAACCAGATAACAGCTCTCACTCTCCCTGTCCCTAAAAACAAACCCTTTTGTTCGACTTTATTTACTGCTCAGGCAGGTAAAACTGCAGAACTTCAGCTGGATATTTGCTGAGGAAACAGCCAGATGGCGCCAGATCTGACTACCCACTTGCAGCCGGGGTCTAATGGCGGTTTCCGCCTGCTAAAAGCTTCTGTTTTCCCACCAATCTTGCTCCAGGAGAACGTTAGCTGTCTCTTCAATGAGGTCAAATTAAACCTCTAGCTTGCTGCTGTGTGACAGATTCAGTTTCCTGACCAAATATCTCCAACTGCTCTTGTCAGGGTTCCTCCTGCCGAGATTTCAGACAGCGTTTGACCTGCTGTCAGCAAACTGTTGGGCACTTCCATCTTCAAATGATTCCATTCATCCAAGTCCTGACAGGAAGTGCTGGAGTGTGAGCCCATGACTTTGGCTCTTGTTTACTTGGCCTTGTTTCCATATTTGCAGTGCGGCTAACATTTTCAGCTGCTCCTCTGCTCCGCTCACCCCGCAGTGTCAGCTTCTGTTAGTTCTCGCTCCTGCCTCCTGCACCCCTGAAGGTTAGGGGTGAAGGCAGTGTTTTGGCAGGATCAAGCATCTGCAGAGGAAGGAAGCAGAATATAAAGAAGAGAAGAGAAGAGGAGGAAGAGATGAGAAGTTGAGGGAGAGATTCTGCAGTGACTACGTTCCAGTAACCATATTTCATTTTTATGGCTTCAATCAAATGTCCTTGAAGGCTAAATTCACTCTTATCCGGCCTTCGTGTGCTGGCTGGAAGGCTGGGATTCCTTTAAGTGGAAAACCTCTGCTGCACCTGTGTGTACGGACTTTAACGACTGCCGATCGATTAATGCACTTTATTACCAAAGTCTGCCTTTGTAATTAATACTGCTTTATTTAAAGGAATAAGACCTCATCATTGACTCCCTCTGCGAGAAAAACTGCACAGTGTAGAAAGATAAGAATAAATGTGGGCGTGTGTGTATGTGTGTTTGTTCATGATACAGAGTGAGGACCAAAGAAGGCTGCTTGAGGATTCAGGTTTGGTTTTAGGGTTAAAGTTGGGTTGATGTTTACAGTAAGAGGCATTATGTCTATGAAGGGCCTTACAAAGATATAACTACGTGTGTGCATGTGCGCACACGTGTGTGTTCAAAGGCACTTTTTTTTTTAGTTAAGAGGAATAATTCCAACTGTCAAATCTCAACTCGGCACTGTGTGTGTGTGTGTATTTATGTATGTGTGTGTGTGTGTTTCCATTTTTCTTTTTCTCATTATGCCTTCTTTTCTCCCATTACTATTCCTCCATCTCTCTCTGGTTCCTCTCCATTTGATTACACCTTCCATTTCCTCTAACCTCTGCTTCTTGGTCTATCCATTCAGCCTTATTCTCCATTCATGCTTTTACAACCCCCCCCCCCCCCCCCACCACCACCACCCCCTTCTTCTCCTATTTCCACCTGTATGGGATGGCTGTTCACAACCATCAAACTTAGCGGTTGTAATACCGCGAGCGGAGTTATTTAGCCCCTCTGTGGCAGGAAGGGAAATGAAATCACTGCTGTTGCTCTGTTTGTGTGCTCATGTATGTGTGTTTTTCTTTTCATCCCCCTTTAGTGTCTCTCATCCATTTACGAGACCCCCGCCGCAGGGCTATTTTTATCCAAATGCCACCTTCTCACTGGCCTGTAACACCCAGCTGCCAGACGTTCACTTAGGCAGAAATTCTATATCATGATTGCAAGAATGATGATGTTCATCTCTCCCTCTCTCTCTCTCTCTCTCTTTCTCTCTCTCTCTCTCTCTCTCTCTCTCTCTCTCTGTTTCGACAAATATTTGCTGCATGGCCATGAAATCCTAACGATGCTGGGCTGCGAGGGAAACATTTATATTTTATAATGAAACATTTCAACCTTTTTGTCATAAAGATGTTGGAGATGTTAGAGATGGAAAGCTGCATTTACACGTTTAATTCCTCCCGTAAACCTCAGCAGCCCCGTTTTCACAGTTTTTCCACCCCTGATGCTCACAGAAACGGGCTGATTTTAGCCTCTAGCCCCATGTTTGAGTTATTATATTCCATTCAAAGTGATTCACACACAGCTGGAAACGTTCCACGCCGGTCAGAGTCTCACAAACCTGCTGGTTTGGTGAAAGCCTGTTGGAGGAATTGGTTTGGATTTAGCAGGGAAAAGGTGTTTTTTTGTTAATCCAAAGCTACCGTCACGCTGCTGTAGCCTTTTTTGTCAAACGCGGCGTGATTGTGGTTGGATGGGTGTCACGGCTGCCTGAGGTCAGTGTGGATGACGGCTGAATTACAGGAGGCAAAAAAAAATATTCACCGACCATCTGACAGACGCAGACCTATTTTCTGTGCTCACAGTCCTGCTTTAGCCTCGTTAGCTTCTCTGATGCATCGTTCTGCTCAGTCGGACGCGTTGTTATATTCTGTCATTTCGTGTCACCGTTTCCAAAAGTAACCACGATGTTGGTCTGGATGTCAGCAACGTTTTTGTCAAATTTGAAGAACAACTGCTCTTAAATGGCTAACACAATGAGCATAGCGCAGTCTTTCAGCTGGCTGCAGGAAAATGCGGCAGCATTGCAACATTCTGCACCACAGCCGCCGTCCCAGAGGAGAGCAGGACGAGGTTTTGTGGCCGAACCTTTGTGAATCATATTTCATTGCTTTGTTTTGATGTTGGTGGGCCGCCACCGTGTGATGCTAGAGCGCAGCCCTGTATTATGAGGCTGTCTCCAGAAGCCCCAAAGGTCATTTGTGGAAGCAGCTTATGGTGACCTACACTCTGGTTTCTGACCCGCGCACAGATGCAGCTAAACACCTTCTCTAGGACGGTCCCTGGAAATGCTTCAGCCTAGAAACCCAATATTAAGTGGTCGCCCGGGAGGCTAGCAGCTAATCTCAGATTTATTTGACATTTGATTCAACTATTTACAGAAAAACGGAGAAGAGCTGATGTTCTGAGAGCTGAATTTCCTGTTGATTTGCTGAAGGCTGGGCATCGGCTGAGGGCTTTCTCTGACGTTCCAGAATGACAGATGTGTGAAGATCTGCTCTCTAAATGTCATTTTATCCCCTGGCGATCTATCAAAACCTCTCTCCTATAAGGGTGCGGTTTTCTCTCTCCTTATCTGTCAGACGGCTAATCTGATTTTAAAGGTGTTCTGAAATGCTACACTAGCCACCAGTGTTCCCATTTAACTCCCAATAATGTTCCCACGGCGCTCTCCTCTGCTCACTAAGAAAAAGAGGGACACATCTGCTGAAGACATTGATTTTTTTCCCACCTTCTCCCTCACACATCGACCCGCCACCGCTGCCAAACACCTTTTTCCTCTTCCAGCAGCCTCCCTGCAAATGTAAGGTGCAGCAGCGGGGGACAGATGAAGGGGAGCAGGGGTGGCGGCGGCGGTAGGGGGTGTCAGGGATGTACGTGGAATGAGAGCAAGATGCATATATCAGGAGGAGGATTTGAGTGTGAAATCATGTTATGGTATTTGGCAACCGCGAGCCTGGGGAGGAGCAGCTGACAGGAAGTAGAATTCTAATCTATGCTCCCATATCCCGACCGCAAGAGCAGCGATTATACGATTATGAACTGTTGCTCAAGTGCCACCGTTCCGGATGGTCATGTGGTCTCCCGGACGGGGCATCGATTTCACGCTAACATTCTCTCGTAAGCTAACCTGAACATCAAAGAAACGTCTCGGATGGAAGGAAGAGCGGCCAATCGTTGGCGTATAACGTGTCGTCGACGCGGGGCTGGCGTCGCTTAGTCACACAAACGCACCACGTGGACGCAGCCATCTGCTATTTATTATTTTGTTATTCCCTGTTTTCTGCAACTAATATTAATTATTCATCAAATCTGGTGGCTCACAAATATCATTCCGGGAGATTAATATGAAATTCATCTGTCGCATTCGTGCGCTGATGCCTTCGGTGCAGCCGACGCGGAGTGATCGGCCTGTTTGCTATGCAGGAAAAGCCAAAGACCCAAACTCCAGTTAATTAAACATTAAGCATTAATCAAAATGACATCGTTAATCTCGACTCGATTATCTGTGATATTTTGTAAATGGTGTGTTCCTCCGCAGGCATGCTGGGTGGAACAGTGTGAAGCCCGCGTGTGTGACGGGGCGCCAATAAGGCGGCGTCCCGCGTTCTTTCATGGCCTTTACTTGTTTCAATCAACATCAATCAATACTTTCATTCTTCATCTTCATTGAGATCGGATCAGCTGCCTCAGGAGGGGGGACGTTCACACACCAGCGGATATTAACAGGGTCACACATCACTGTAGGACCCCTGACAGGCTCAGGCGCTCCACAAAGCCCCTCCCCCGCGTCAGATCCCGCGCACGCCATCTTCTCGTGAACCTAAACTTGGGGCGACGTTGTCGGGTGCTGAACTCCGAGCTGGCATTTACAGAAAGATTATGGCGCTCTCTTTTCCCTTTTCTCATCGCAGGGTTTTGGGGAGAGCGGGACCACATCTCTGAGGCCAGTCTGGGTCTTATCGGCAGCCGAATTCGCCTTTCAGCGTCTGCATGCGCACGCTCTCGCGCACGCTTGTCCCACTCCAGCGTGATGAGTTTTTTTTTTCCCCGTACATTCTGAACTTCAAAGACCGCCGTTCTGTGGGACACAAATGACCCCAGACGCCTCATTACTGGCGTGAGCATCTGCGTATGAACGCCCCGCCGCACACATGTGGCGTCTCCGAAACCATGAGGTTATCATTCAGTCCCGTTGTTTTGCCCTCCGCTCATACGCCAGTTGCCCTTTCTGCGTTTTTGACAACTCCAATTAGGACCCCTGGTCGGACGAGCTAATGTCAAATAAGTGATTAAGAACTGATGCAGAGATTTGGCCCATTTATTTAATGAGAAAATTAATGCTAAAGATGAGGTAGCGGGGGGCCGTATTAGCTGTGTCTTCAGCTCTGAGGAAAGAGACCACGTTCCAAACAATGTTTGAGACAGTTGTAATGAGTTGGGGAGGTTGTCTTGGCTCTGAGCCCTGTGGAATCTGCCAGAACATTTTTATCTTCCAGACACAACATAGCATCACAGACCACATCTGCGCTCTCTGGGCGCTAATCAGAGAATATGCTAATTAGTTGGATTAGAAAACAGGACAGAAAACAAACAGCTGTCAAGGATCCTTATGGGGATCAAATATCTGTAAGTTCTTTATGTATGGCTCTGTGGCAGCACTGTAACCTCACCATACGAAGGTGTTGGGTTCTAAGGTCTCCCTCCTTTCTGTTTAGTTAGCCCACAAGCTGCTACGATTCCCCCGTGGCCAGAAACATACTAGGCTAATAACTTGACCAGGTCAAAGACAGCAGGTAAAGATCTGGATCTGAGCTCCTCAGAGAAGGCCTGGATGCAGAAGCGTAGCTTATATCACGGTGTAAAACATGTACAGGTGGTCTTCAAGGTGAGCTCTTCCGTCTCTCTCATCGACCGGCGGGTCAATTGGCGCCGTTTGTCGCGTGCCATGGGTCCCGATGCATCAATGAATGGAACCGGGCGCACTAGCGGCGGCGATTGCCGTATTTCCTGTGTGTGTGTGTGTTTGTGTGTGTGTGTGTGTGTGTGTGTGTGTGTGTGTGTTATGCTGTTGTTGTGAAAAGAACTGGAGCAGTGGAATATTATATTTAAATAAACAGTGCCTGCAGTTTCTTAAAGGTCGTGCAAGTACGGAGAGGTTGGTGGAAATATTTAGATCCAAATGACTAATGGCGTGTTTGCTAACTCGGTGGCTGTTAAAAGCAAAGTTTTTTGCTAATTTAATCTGTATCACTTTGTCCCCAGAGGATGTTGAGTACACCACATTAGCAGTGGGGAAACACTCTTTCTTTAATAGATTCCATCAGTGAAGGTGTCTAAAGAACACGAGCTCCACTTTCAGTGTATTTTTAAGAGGTGCAAAGGTCAGTTGTTGTTTATTTAACCTCGGTGAACCTTCCGTGACCGTGGATTCAACTTTAGTCGTGCCTGAGCGCTACCCCTCCCCCTAATAGAGCGAAGAGTTGAGCTACCTGCAAACAAAAAAAGGCTGTTTGTGATTATCCAAAGGAAAAAATACAGATAGAGCATTTTCCTCCAGAGAGAGATTTGCTGCACTCGACAGCCTCGAGTGCCGTTGTTTATGGTTTGTAGTTGAGGCTCTGATGAAAGACATAGGAGGGATGCAAATAATCATATTTGTTGCAGCTCAACAGCTGGCAGTCGAGAGGAGTCGTTTGGATCCTGCAATATGCTTTTTTCAGCCCCCGTCATTGCATATTTTTCTTTTAAATTGCAGAACATATGTCGTATCTTTAATGATACAAGGTTCCACTTTGCAGCTTTCCTGATGATGAAAGTGTGTAAAAAAAAAAACAGTTAAAGGAGCCCCCAGCGAGCGACAATCTGTAGTCTGTAGTAAATGCGCCAGAACTGGAGGCGTTAGCTTCCTGCTGGGTAATGGCTGCGCGACAGCTACGAGAGGTCACGCTGTGGCTGTCACTCTCACAATGGACTCGGTTGTACCCAAAGTATCTGACATTTGATCCACACTCTCCCGTATGACGCCCTGAGTTTACTTAGACAAGGGTTGACAAAAACGTCAAGTTTATTGTAACTGTGGCGCCGACAGCTGCCGTTTTCCATCCCGACTCACCTCAAACGGCCCCTCAGTCGATGGAAGCCGCCTTTTTTTAAGACACCCTTGATTCAGATCAGAGCCCGACACTCTTTTATTCACTCCCCCTGTCTCCCTCGCTCTCCCCCCGCCTCTAATTAGCCCCTTTATGCTCGCTCGTGCACTTGAAATCATTCACTCAATTCGGCGGCCTGCCTCTCCATCCCTCTGTCATCTCTCCGTTATAGAGACGGATGAAAAGAGGATATTGGAGAGTCTGGGCGGAGAACTCGGCTGATAGGCTGCATCACGGCAGGTCATTTACTCAGAGCGAGCCCATCTATTCTGGAGCCCGCGCATGCTAACCGACACACGGGCCTTCGAGTGCCCCCAGACGACTTCCATTTGTGTTATTTCAAACCCGGGAAGTCTGGTTTCCACATCCATCACTGGTTCAGAGGTGTTTTCTCACCTGTTGGTGGAAACCTCTGTACATTCACCCAAAGCTCCAGATGCCTCATTACCAGCCTGTGAATCCACCACCGGGGCGCTGAGAATAAATCCGTCCGCGCTGTCGTGGCCCCTGTGGGCTGACACCGCGCCCGGAATGCTGCTATCATTTCCCCATAACTAAATAATGCTGCCATTTCATCTGTCGAGCCGCCTCTCGGTCAAACTCGAGCCCAGAATGACGCCATTATCTCCCCAGCCCCACGCTGTCCAAACAGCTCATTCTGCCCCGTATGATGGCGTGATTACCGCCTTTGCTGGAGGACAGGTTAGCGAGTCGGGGAGGCCGAGAGATAAAACGGGGGCTGCAGGAGAGGAGAGAGTTATGAAATAGAAAAATATGGCAGTGGAAAGAAGGCAGAGGGCGACGGCGGAGGAGCGAGCACCTACTCTCTTATTGACAGATGTGCGGCGTAATCAGAACACGGCGTTGCGCGCGGCGCTAGGTGGATGGATGAGTCAGGGAGGAAAATGCGATTACAGTGGCAATCATAATTCAGATTAGCATGCTCCTGTACCTCTCTCCACGGTTCAACACCGGAATCAATCACCATCGTTTCCAGTGCGCCGCCTCGCGTCGCACACGGCGCCGCATCAAGGAAAACACAAATACTCTCGCCGGCAAAGAAAACAACGCTGCCTATTGAGCAAGGACAACAATCACTCTCTTTAATAAATAACAGCAGCTATTACAGTCATAAATAGCGCGGGGGCCAGAGGCTGTTTATGGGGGGAGGATGATACATGAATCCATTCAGCATATTTCTGCTGCAGGCTTCTATCTCTGCAGAAGTGGGGGGGGGGGGGGGGGGGGGGGATCAAAGGAGCTCCAGACAAAAGAGGTGCAGATGCGGCGTGCTGAGATGACAGCGGCGCACTTAGTGCTAATGCCGGCTGACTCCAGACCTGCCTGACCAGTCATTCACAGACTTCCACCACCTGATCGTTACTGATGACATCGGGGCAATCGCAGGCCGGTTGGGGTGGGGGGGTGGGGGTGTCATTAAATCAGAAACAGTCAGCTGATGAGAAAAGTCTGCGTCGGATTGTTTCCGCCACGTTAGCGCAGTTTGATACGCCTGCTGTTTGATTGGGTGGCGTGACGGGAAATAACGCCCCGTCTCCCCGCTGTGAGCCCGCCGCGGCGCTCGCTTTGCTTACCTGTCACACGTGTGTTTGCAGCGCGCCAGCAGGCCTCCGGGAGGAAAATGATGACTCTGTGCTCTGAGTTTTAATTGAATTGATTTAAAGCCGTGCTGAGAACAATATTACATTGATTTTCTGTTAATTACCGGGATTCGCGTCGGCACGGTTGCGCGCTAAAGCAGTCTTCGCAGACCGCCAAATGCCGTGCTCACATTTTATTTTAGTGGTAATTGCACGTCCACGTTGCTCCGGTTGGTTGGACACCAATATGCAAAATGGGCGAATCCCATTTTCTCCGGGCCATCTCACCTGTTCATGGACTCCCGAGGAAGAGAATCCTGTGATATAGATTTGCCGTGATGGTTTCACTGCATGTTCCCGCTGTACCTTTCCTGGTGGCAGGGAAATGAACAAGGTACTTATGGCAAATGGACTCACATTTGGA
Organism: Takifugu rubripes; assembly: GCF_901000725.2. Taxonomy (NCBI): domain Eukaryota; kingdom Metazoa; phylum Chordata; class Actinopteri; order Tetraodontiformes; family Tetraodontidae; genus Takifugu; species Takifugu rubripes. Next base: position 4,804,390 of record NC_042286.1, on the reverse strand, counting down.
CCGCCAGCCGTCACTGAATTGCCTCGGAGACGAGCAGCTGAAGCATCAGGCAACTGGTTGAATGCAATCAAGAATCATTCTTAGTGTGTTAGACACGCTGTCCCGCAACCGTGGGAGTCGGATCCAATCCAGAGATGTGGCTCCTCCTCCACCATTGCTAATACCGAATGTCTCTCAGCTAACTGGCTGCCGTGCTGGGCTAACCAGTCATTCGCCGCGCTGTTATTGCAGCCTGCCACATGCGTGCTGCTAGCGAGGCCGAGCGAGCAGCCTTTACCGCTGGGGGACGGGAAGAAATTAGAGGAAAATCAAACAATGTGATTTGCATGTAATTACACAACAGCCTGACAGCACGGTTAGCCTCCGTCTGGTCACCTAAAGAGCTCTCCTCAGCGTTGCATCATTAACTGTGCAAACAAATCCGAGCGCCTAATTTAATCAGGGCTCTAGATTTGCGCCGTGCGCGGGGGAAACACACTCATTCAACAGTTTCTCTGTTTGTTTTACATGAGCTGAAGCGAAGCGCGGCGGTTGCTCCTGTTTGACACCTCTGACAGGAAAGAGGGTTAAATCACAACCGTCGGGCTGAGATGAGTTCACCGTGACATTTAGATAGTGGAAAACTTCACTCGGATGCGGGTTGTGGTGCGAAAGACAAGGCTGCCGCTGAAAGAAACACAATCCTTCCTCGGCGCTGCGCACAAACGCGCACCGTCGCCTCTCCGCTCCCTCCTCAAGTGCGGATATTAAACCAAGGCAGTGCCTCTGCTATCGCTCATCTCAAACATATATTCACGCTCGCCGTCCGCGTCTCTTTCCGTCTCCGGCTGCCTGCACCTGCTGACAATGGCGGTGAAATATGAATGTGCTCAGTGGAGTGTGTGTCTGGAGTGCTGCCCTGACCCCGAGCTTTGTTTTGGGACTGAATGGGATGCTGAACAACCGTCCAGGGGCTCAGAGGTCCACACACGGAGCGGGCCCCGAAATTATGCTGAGTGTGTGTGTGTGTGTGTGTGTGTGTGTGTGTGTGTGTGCGTGTGTCACAGCCAGTTCGTCTCTCTCCAACATCACCCTCCTTATCCAAATTCCCACCTTCCTGCCTTCTGAGTTCCGTCTGCGCCGGCTGTGTTCTGCACCAGGAGATCTTTTCTCTCTCGCGCCTTCCAAGCGTTGCCTTTCTAACGGCTGCCTAAATAAGAAATGAGGGCTGCGCCCTATCTTTGGGATTCGACGCGCCCTTGTTGGTTTTACTTTCTCCGCGTTGCCCGAAGATCCCTCCGGGTTTGTGCTCCCGCATTCGCACCACGCTGCGTTTGTATTGTGTGGGGCTTTCTCGGTCACGCCTCGTGCTGCGCGCGTGTAGCGCGTTTGTCTGTTTTCTGAGTGCGCGGAGCCGCTTGGATCTCGGTTCAAGGCTCTTAATTTGCAGAGTTGATATTTTCTGCGGAATAACGCTGACGCTCCTCTCAGCTCTGCTTATCGCGCATCCCGACTAGAGTCTTTACAACCTGGTACTTGCCGATGAAGCTTTTACCTGAGAGGAGAAAAAGATGATAAGAGCATGCACACAAAAACACACACACACACACACACGCTGGAACGCACACTCCGGGGGTCCTGACAGGGTGAAAATGTGCAGCCGGCTGCTTTGAGAAAACTTCCATTACATCCCCAACCAACCTGAAAAAGATCTGAGTTCTTCAGTGAAGCTCGTTTGGGCCAGGCTGGAGGAAGCCTGTTTATTACAGCTAACGGTCCCCGTGCACCTCAGCGCTGACAGGCAACTGTTTCTGTTGCTAATGGTCTGCAGATTTTGCAGGCCCGTCCTAAAAATAAGCCTTAAAGCCTTGTTTGGACTGGAATCCTGTTTCGATCAAGGCAGCACTCGGGCTGCCTAAAATCTTAATGAGAATCATTTTAAATTCAGATGTCCAGTAACAACAAAACTGGCCGACACCCAAGGCCCAAACAGGGAATGTCAGGAATAAATCAGCCTGACAGCCTCCGTGGATGCTTTGAAAGCACCGAGGCGAGCACACAGAAGTTCCCTGTGTTATATCTCCCTCGCCGCTGAGGAGAAACTCCAGATGACACGCTGGATTAAACTGGCCACTCATGTCTGGCCAGAGCCTCATTGTTCCCGACGCTCCAGAGCACTGCAAAGACTCCACATGACGGATTTTGTCATTGGTTGATTAGTTCAGGCTGCTCAAAGACCAAGTGGGCTCTTAAAGTGTCCATAAAGAATATTAAAACCAGTCTGGCTGGCACCGGGCGCCGAGGTCCGCCTCGGGTTGGCATTGACGCGGCTCCGGATTTGTTGTAACAATATCAAGATACAGATGTTGGGACTGAAAACTGCGCCGTCTCTTAAAAATATACAATGGGCCGCGGTGATGGGAGTACCTCGCTCATCAGAGAGGATTAAACTCCCAATTTCATATAAACCATCAATGTTTGAAATCTGCTGCATCATCCAAAGCAGCAAAGTTCTGCACAACAGCAGCGATGGAAACGCTGTCGTCCACTCAGCATCGGCATCTATTTATCAGTTAAAAGTCGAAGGACCCGGGTCACTGGCTGCCTCACCTGTTGGAGTACGTACTTAGAAGTGTGTTTTTCCGTCATTGAGGCGTGCTCAACAAGAACGCAACAACTGCCCCCTGCTGGTCGCTCGAAAAACATCGCCAACCAAAGTGCCCGCCTGACGTGATTTCCTACATTCCACTTTGGGTTTGTGCAGAAACTTTTGAGCGATTTCGCTTGAGGCGGCTTCATTTTGTTATTAATGGACGCGTCACGACTCTGAACACAACCTTTTTTTCCAGAAGGTTCCGAGCGTCACATCTGTAACTTTAACCCAATATCTCAGCAGAATTTACTGTGACAAAGGTGGCTGCAGTTGTAACAGGCAATAACTCTCCCGGTCCGCTTTTCTGTTTAAGCAACTTTGGGTCCACTCTGGTGTTTGTCACGCCGGAAAACTCGCAGTATTTTTTCTTTAAAGTTTTCTTTAAGTCACACCAGCAGGACACCTCCCAAATTTATGGCCCCGAACTCCTGACTTTGCAAAAAAGGCTCATATCACTTTATCTGTTACGACATCCACTTTAATTTCCGGCCAACGTTCGCGCTCAGCTCTGATATACCCAAAATATAAAGGGACGGATAAAGTTGCTCCGGTCCAAAAACATGCAGCAGCTTTGGGATGGGGATGGTTACAATGTTTACTCTTTATCCATTTGAGAAGCTTCTCTTCTAGAGCTGCAAACTCATCAGCAGTTGGTTCGCGCCTATTTCACGCCACTTACGCCTGATTTAATGAGAGAAACAACACAAGCGTCATTTATCAGTTAGTCACACATTCATAAAGCACACAGCTCCCTGGAAGCATCTTAAGAGGAGGTATAGATTTACATCCTAATTCCTCCACACGCCCTGAAGCTGTGTTTTAATGCCAGAACTCACAAATATGCAGGATGCTGGTTCCAACCCCGCTAGCTAAATGGCTCTTAGACGGCATCAACGCCACCCTTCCTCACAGCCACTGCGTCCGGCACCTCAGACGCCGTCTGCACCCCCGGAGAGTTCAAAAGCAGAGGCCGATCCTCTCTGGTCGCCCTCGCAGGCTGGCTCACACTCGTAGCCTCTCCCAGGAGGATGAAAGCGTAAGCGGCTGCATTAATTTATCCATGTCTTTTCAGACTTCAAAAACTTTTCCCCCCTCCCTATCTTAAGGGACTCTCAGCAGAGGAACGCTCTGTTTACTCTGAAGGTCCCGGTTGGGATGTTTCCCCATTTGCATAAACTTTGTGAGTTGTTACAGGACTAAATACCTGTATTACCTCCAGAAGCTCATATACGCGTTCATTTACAGATGAATCAGCGTTTTAAGCGCCAGTGTGACGCTCACCTGCGATCTCGCCTGCACTTCTTCCTGTGTGACAGGCTCAACTTTGGTCTTCCTCTCCAACCTTGCCTGGAGTGCTGATAGGATGATAAATGGACAGAAGCCCCAGAGGAAGCGGGGAGACAGTCCATCTGTGAGCTGCATTCAAGGACAACAGTGTCCATTTTGGAACAGCATGAAACAAGCCAGTGTTTTCAGCAGGGTTTTGGGGACCGCGGGCTTTTGGACGAACTGTGGATGCTACTGTTGCGTTGCCAACTGTGATGTTGCAGATTAGACGCGAATCATTGACTCCTTGTTCGTATCGGCCTCTCACCCTGAGCGAGGGCAGATGAGCAGAAGTGAGTGACTGTTTCTGATCAGCGTTGAGGTGAGATTACCGCAGCGGTCTGGAGTTCATAAAGGCCACATTTGATGCGATTGCAATGTTTGATATGCAACCCTCCCCCCCCTCACAGGTTTTCAGGCCGGCTCCATGTCGTTACCTTCGGCTTTGTTCTTGTTTTCTCTTTTCTCTCCCGCCATCAACTGTTATTTATTTTTTCCCCCTCTCTGTCCTTTACACCAGAATGGATTCCACCTGCAGATGTCCGCTCGCGTGCCCCCCTCAACCCTTGGGAGTCTCCTGCTGGCAGTTCTGCAGGGAAAAGATGGCGACAAGGGGAGCCAGGGTGAAGGCAGCTGGGGAGGAGCGGCGGTAATCTGCCCCGGATGGGAGGAAGGTGGCGACGGGTTGCTGTCTAATTTACAGACCCACAGCGGGTCTAACTGGCATTTATGGGACATCATTAACCTTACTCGTATCTCCGAGGGAGGGGACAGGAGAGGTGAGGCCAGTGAGGAGAGGAGGGAGGATCAGAGGGAAGAGGAGGCTTTGAAGATACTCTCCACTCGTTTTCTCCGCTCCCCCTCTCCCATCTCCTCTGTCGTTCTCCTGGGCTCCGACCCCGAGTGCGTCTCATCGGTCCTACGGGCTGCTCAGCGTATGGCGCCATCGTTACCGGCGCTGCAGTGGATCATGGGATTTCCCCTGTCTCCAGATTCCCTCCATACTCTGGGAGGCCCCCTCGGACTTTTAGCCTACGGGGAGGTTGGCCGCAAGCCAATCAGCTTCTACATACGGGATGCCTTGCAGTTGATTAGCCGCGCGGTCTCTGCGGCAACCATGGTGAGGCCGGAGCTGGCTCTGATACAGAACGTGGTCAACTGTTACGAGAAGGACCGGAACGAAAGGCATTCTTCAGGACAATACCTGGCCAGGTATTTGGATGTTTAAAATAAAGCACAAGTCTTTAGCATCATCACGGTATTCCCGTAGGGGTAACTTCTCGATGTCCCAAAAAAAGCCCCTAGACGTTTTGATCTTTACATTCGGGTGATTTACAAAGTGCTGAAGATTCACCAGGTGATATACGTACGTCTGCGTGAAGGTGACGATAGATTGTTTATTTTTGATGTCCAAGCCCGACCCATAAACCATAAACACTAATGTTCACATGAACGTTTATCTTTGCATACAAAAGTTCAGAATTTCGCTGATGAAATATTGTAGGAAGTCATTTTTAAAACATTCCGTCATTGACGCAAAATACATCGTCTGTCAATGGTTTGCATCACGTTCGAGTAATTAGAGCCGACTTCTCAATCTGTCACATCAGAAGAAATACATACAGTTCAGCAGTGTTGATGGTTCCTTCTAAATGCTGTAATTGGCCGATAAGTCTCCCGATTACACGCTGCTCCTATCTTGTGTTTCCAATTATCAGCAGTCTGGGCTCCAAACTGCAATTAAATTCTTCCCAACACGCCGCTAAATATCTGTATTCCTGTTACCCGTCTGAGTGACAGTTTGGCATTTTCCAGCAGACGTTCCTGGCACCGCTTGGGGCGCTGCGCGCTCCAGGTGCCGTCCTTGTCCGTCCTCTGCACCGCGGGGGGCCTGGAGCTGTCTTACCGGCGGTGACACATAGATTTTCAGACATCCGCCCCAGAGTTCCGTCTGTTGCTTTACACCTTTACCAGGAGAGGCGTGTTAAAAGCACCTCTGACAGCTTTGTGGAGGTGTGGATGTGATCTCAACAGCTCCAAATACAGACACTGAAACATATTCTACACACGTCCGCCCACAATAAGACCCTCAAATGCTTCAGAATCACGTCTAATCCATGCAGCAGGTCCCGTTCAAAGTTAAATGGTTGACATTAAAAAACATGGCACAACGTGCAAAGCGCCATTTGGCCGAGCTGCTGATGAATTGATCTGTTCAGGGAATGTCGGTTTATTGAGCTGTTTTCATACCAACGTGTCAAACTCTGCCAGGAAGTGATGCTGCTGGAACCCCTGATGGTTCCCAACAGTGTGTATTTACAGTGATTCTGACAAGTGCTGGCTAAATTCATGACCTCGACAGGCCGTCGAGCACCCCTAGATTGTACTCCATGTGAAGTGGACACAAATCTTTGGAAAATATTTCAGATCCGCACCGTCCCCCAGCCCGAGCCTGGAGTATGATCCAAATATGACGCAATATCCTCAAATTGCTGCTCACATTGTTGCATTTATTGCACCAGTGTGACCTGCAACTTTCCGTCCGCCCTCACCCGCCACTAATCAGGGTCAGGGTATCAATCCGGCACTGGGCGGGAGAGGGCAACGTAGCCTGGACGCACACTTCATGCAACTGCGCCCCGACTTTGTGGCCACTTTTCTTTTTTCATTAATACACACGGGAACGCCACATTTAGGAAGGTCTCCTCTTTTCCGTGGCTTCCCCGACTTTTGTTCCTGACCCGCGGGAAGCTGATAATAGAAGCTGTCCTATCTGACTCTGCTCACTGCTAACTTCAGGTAGACGTCTAGCCCTCCGCCGGGCTGCCTGATCGTTATCCTTCTCCAGCAACAGTCAGACATGCCACCGCTCCAGGGAACCCGGACAAAGCCGGAGGAAATGAGAGACTTCCACATGGAAAAGGCAATTAACGCCTTAATGCTCAAGGGATGGAGCAAAGAAGGCAGCAAGGGAGGGAGAGAGGGCGACCGAGAGGGAAGAGTAAAGATTCGTATAAAGCGTATGAGGATTCAAAAATGGTCCCTTATTCCCAAAAATAGATCAAAGAGAAAAAAGCACTGCAGATCAAAGACAGGGAAGTTGGAATCAAAGCAAAGAAACGTAAAAGAAACTTTTGGGGAATGGGAATAAGGGAGAGAAGGTGGTTGTTATCAGATGGATCTGCCAGTCACCGTCACTGCCGTCTCCCGCTCAGATTCCATCTCCCCGGAACAGATTAAAAGCGATGAGACGAGCATCACCCCGACAGACAAAGAGAGAGGGAGTAAACTTCCTCCCAAACTAAAAGAGATGGAACGATAAGCAAGTGAGACGTGTCTGGGACTCCCTTATAGACCCATCATTTAACATCCACTCCACTGACATTTACTCTCCGGGAGCGTAAACCGGGGACGGGTGTTAGCGGGAGGAAGCCATCAGTCTCTGATGCCGCTGACTGACTTATCAATCCACTTCTACAGTCATTCTTTAAGTGCAGCCTCCTGCCCGCCGCGGCACAAACCTGAAACATCCCTTAACTAAAAGGTGATGCTCTTTGAATGCGTGCCATTCTTTATATTAGACATACATCATGTTTTTACACCTGGGCCTGAATCCAACGCCGTCAAAGGCTGCAAAATGCGCGCGCGCACGCACACACACACACACACGCACACACACACACACTGCACAGATAAGAGATGTAAAGCAAAGTGTGTGGCTAATTTTTTTCCTGGCCAGCTGCAGCACACTACAGTAATAGTATATCAGGCTGGAGTGGGTTGGCTTGATAAATCTGCTGTCTGTAGGATATGATGATTCAGCGGCGCCATTACCATGAGTGATTTCAGCCGAAGACAAGGCTAGCACTCTCGCTTTACGGTCACGCAGACAGCGGCGGATACTGATGACGAAACATCAGTTAGCGCGGAACGGGACGCGAGCGACTTTTAAATCAGAGGCATTTTTAATCAGCCTCTTGAGGAATGCGGTGCCAAGAGTGGCGTTAAAAATTACCGCGGCGCCACGGAGCAAAATTACAATGTGGGGAAAAGAGTCCCGTGCAGAACGTCGTATCATTGTGTGTGGTGGGGATGAGCTTTTTTTTGTCTGGGCTCAACGGCCTCCTGATCAATGTCGTCGTTCCCTCACACGTTCCTGTACTTAACGGAGAAACTTCTCCTCCCCTGCCGCTCTACAGCAGCTCCTCATCAATTCTTCGTGCAGCTCGGCGACGGCAAAGGGAGGAATAAGAAGGAACAAACCAAAGAGCAAAGGGGAGAAGCAATTTCTCAGCTCCAGGAGAAGGTCCCAGCTCTGACAACGTTTTCCATTAACAGGAGAGAAAACTTGCCATTTCTGGCCTTGACCTTGGCGTAATCAGCAGTCCCTGCACGGTTCAACACCCATCCCCAAGGCAGTGATCCCTGCATACTTTAACATTTAAACCTCCCTTCCATGATCCCCCGCCCCCCCAGCAGCCCTCTGACAATCGAGGCCTAATGAAGACATGATCAAACTCTTGTCGTCTGGTTTCACATTGAGACATCGCACGGTGTTGTCCGCACGATCACTAAGACATCTGCTAACAAACCCCGCGTGGCTCAGCAGGTCAGGGTGAATTTATGTACCAACAGGGAGGGCTCCTAATGCATTCCAGGGTGAATGGGGGGGTCTGAGAAGAATAGTAATGACTGCAGGGGCAGAGAACAGGCTGTTTAAACCCCCCATTATCTATAAATGTTGACATCCTCTGTGAGGCTGGTTCTGTTTATTTTCTGTCTTCTTCTGTCCATCGAGGTTCCTGTCCAACACCTCCTTCTCCGGGGCCACAGGCTTGATCCAGGTGGATCCAGACCTCTCTCGGGTCTTGACCTCTCAGCTTTTCCATGTGTGGAGTCTGAAGAGAGGAGCCCTCGGGCAGCCGGCCTGGGTGACTGTGGGCCAGTGGACCCGAGGAGGACTGGAGCTGGAAGGAGGGATTCTGGGCCTGGTGGGAGGGTTCAGGAACAGCCCGGGAAAGGGTCTTGGAGCCGGAGTCAGGGGAGGCGACGGCTACGGGGATGCTAAAGTTGCAGGACGTTGGAGGCCAGGAATCTCCGTTGAGGGACACCGCCTGAGAGTGGTGACCTTGGTGGAGCATCCGTTCGTCTTCACGCGGGAGGTGGATGAAGATGGCATGTGTCCCGCAGGTCAGCTCTGTCTGGACCCCAAAACCAACAAGTCGGATGTAATCCAGAGCCTCTTCAACCAGCTGCGCAATCCGAACAGCACAGCTACGGATTGGGAAGGCGCTGGTGAGTTTTGCAGTTGTGCAGAACTGTCTGCTGTCACTGGCAGCATTTTGACAACTGGAGTGTGTTTCTGATGTCCAATCAATAAAAGATGGTGTCTCAGATTATCTGACAGTGGTTTTGAAGCCTAAGCATTCCAGTTCTGTTTCTTGAATAAAGATGGTTCGAATCAAGAAGAGTCAGAGGTATTAAGACAAAAAAGCAGTCTGGCTTGAGGGGATTTGATATGGATTCATTATTATCTTAGATAAAATCAATGGAACAGCAACACCAGAGGCTCTTTGTGGACCCACACATGGAATAAATATGCTAATTAGCTATTTCTGTCCTGTCAGACCTGCCAGATGACCTGAGGAAGTGTTGCTATGGCTACTGCATAGACCTGCTGGAGAAACTGGCAGAAGACATGGGTTTCACCTTTGACCTTTACATCGTGGGAGACGGCAAGTACGGCGCTTTGAGCGGGACGGGGCGCTGGACGGGGCTGGTGGGAGACCTCCTGAGCGGAATGGCCGACATGGCTGTCACCTCTTTCTCCATCAACTCCGCCAGGAGCAGAGTGGTCGACTTCACCTCCCCCTTCTACTCCACCAGCCTCGGCATCCTGGTACTGCGCCACTGCTTGAAGTCATCATTAGATTGCCACAGTTTGTATTTCAATGACTTTAAGAGAAAAGGGCACGTCCTGAAAACACACCCTAGTTTCATCAGTGGCTTACTGTAATTTGAGCTAAAATGCTAATTACACCAAGTTCAAAATGAAGGTTATAGAATAAATGGTTGTTATAATGAATAATGAAGGTTTCCTTTCACAGTGTAGCTGCCTGATAAACATGTTACAGTCAACTTTGCAAGACCTCCAATATGCTGGAGACCTTTCAGCCTCTTAAAACAAGCACATAATTACGATAAATGCAGACTATCTGGAGAGGAATCAGCATACAGTAGCTAAAGGGTTCTGTTGCCCTGTTATTCATGCGAATATGAAAATGTAGCATCAAGGGTAGAAGAATTGGCAACGAAAATCCCTTATTAAAAAGCTTTCTGAAGGGTATCTTCTCGCGGTTCTGTCTCCACCTCCGAACAGTTCAGCAAGTATTTAACGCTGGTTTTACACTTTCTCCTCTGCTGTTGCTTCTCAGAATATTCCATTTTCTACAATAAACTCGGCTTCTCGCCCTTCCAGGTCCGCAGCAAAGACACCGCAGCCCCCATCGGAGCCTTCATGTGGCCGCTCCACTGGTCCATGTGGGTGGGGATTTTCGTCACCTTGCATCTTACCGCGCTCTTCCTCACCTTGTACGAGTGGAACAGCCCCTTCGGCATGACGCCTCACGGCAGGAACAGGCTGCGCGTCTTCTCCTACTCCTCGGCCCTCAACCTCTGCTACGCTATTCTGTTTGGACGCACCGTCGCCACCAAGGTAAGGGGTGTCGCTGCCGCATGATAAATCGGCGTCCGGTGGGATGGGAATCTGAAACCGCAATGAGAGTGGATGTGCATTATGGGAAAGACCGCACAAGCAATAAGGCGGAGTCCAGATAGGTGGGACAAGAAGGATGGAGGAAGATGATATAGATGGTTGTGGATGAGAAAGATGGATGGGGGAGAAGTGAGGAGGGTAGGCAGTGATGGAGTAGAGGGGTTCACCAGGATAAAACACACACAAGGAGCGAGAGGGGAAAGGGTAAGTGGGCTGGCATAGATTGAAGGAGGGGATGGATGAAGGTGGAAGAAAAGAGAGCAGGTAGAGGTTGGCGCCCTCAAGTAGTCAATTTGAAAAATGATTTTCAGAAGAAGAGTAGCGGGGGGTTCAGGGGAGGGGAAGGGTTGAGAGGGTAAACGTAAGAGACGAGAGGAGCCGGGCAATGAGAGTGAAATAAAGGAGAACAAGAGGATGAGGAGAGGTCGTCCAAGCTTGGAGAAGAGGGGTTAATATGGGAGAGAAAAAAGAGAGATTTGTATTCAGAGATGGCTGCTTTGAATCTGCCTTATAACAAAAAAAATCCCTGTAACTATTTCTTCCATTCAGATCCCACTACAGATAAACGGACACACTGTTTGCTTAAACCGATGCAGCCCTGCCCTGCTGCATATGCCCCCCCCCCCCCACCAAAGCACATCTCCAGACTCACCGTCGCACTCTGGCCCTGGAGCAAACGGGTCATGTGCAGAGTGATTACAAAGCAAAGACCTTCACATAATGAAAGGTCACATGTTTTATTCCTGAAACTAGTGACGTGTCAATTAATAGGTTCTGTCCATTTGCAGCCCCGTGACCTGTTAAAACGCCCTCGAGCGCAGCGCTGTACCTTTGTGTCAGAGCCAAATCGCCTTGTTTCTTGGGGCAACTAAATTGATTGCTAATCTGCTAATGATAGCTTTTTTCCCCCCTCCACTGGGTCAGTTATTGCAGCATGCAGTTTTAATAAGATCGATCTGGGATGAGACTTCAACGCAGAAACTCTCACCACTTGTTTGTTGTTGGGGTTAGCCAGTTAGCGTAATTCATTTAGCACCTTCCGCGTGGCATCGGTAGCGGCGTAATATCTCGCTGGGGCGCCTTTTACAGTGAGAAATGTTGCCTGTCAACTGACTGGACCATTCGAATAAAAACAAAGGAAATCACTGCAGGTACAGTGGGTTTGTGGGTTTATGGGCTGGATTGAACCACCTTGGGATGTGGCTCATATATCCGACGGTCACGGCTCCAGGGTCTTCTGTCCGTAATTGATTTTGAACACTCCAGCAGCCCCAACTGACAAAAATCAAAGCAAATACACAAACAGCGGAGCTGAGGTTATGGATTTTTGGCTGTGCTACCTTCGCTGCCAACATCCAAATGCAACATCCCATTTTTCTGTCTTCCACCAATTAGACAGGAAAAAAAGACAGTCATAATGGTGTTCTGTCAGCACAATAACACTAATGTTCTTTCTGGCATTCTCGAGGTTATCACACACACACACGCACCCGCACGCACACACGCGGGCACACACATCCTCTAAAGAATTTATTAACCTCAATTAAAGTGCACTACAGATAAGTGCCGAGAACATGGATGAGTGTTCGGAGCTATTTTGCATCTGAATTTGTTAGCGATTGGAAACATTAATAAAAAATGAAACATTCGTTTGAACTTTTTGTGGTTTTATTGGCAACATTCAAGTTTCCTTGAATTTTGAACGCAACAACAACTGACGTAGGAGTCCAGACATAAATGTGTCCGCATAGAGGAGAAGCTCTGCAGCAATGTGTGTTTGTGTGTCCGTGTGTGTGTGTCTGACTGACGCATACGCCAAGACTCCAGCTGCCTGAGGGTGAAGAACAGTGATATTTTCTGGGCTACGATAACAAGATCTCCTCCAGCTGCAGAGCTGAAGAGATCTGGGCGGCTCTGGAAGTGCGGGCCGATGCCAGAATAGATCCTGGGGACGGCGAGGCGCTTGTTTATGCACAAGTATCGACGAGGGAAATGGCGTATTTGCTCCACTCGTGCACGAAATCTCCAACACGTCCGTTGATTCCCTGCTGTTTGCTGAATGTTCAGACGGGCAAAGACGAAGAAACCGGAGGAGATGAGAGTCGAGCACGTTCAGTATGATGTTGACGCCCACGTGGGGTCAAGTGGGGTCACGACGGACATCTCACAAGTTGGACAAAAACAGGCAAAATGTTTATTGTTGTTTGAGGAGAGCAACTGGAGAGGAGATGTTCTCGAGGAGCATCTTGGAAGGGACTTCAGACGCACTGGTAGCTTCCTCAAGTCTGACACTTTGATTTGGAGAATCTGGTTGTTTCTGGAGTCTGGTTGCATCTGATAGCGCCCTCTTTCCTGAATCGATATTGAAATGAAGAAATGTTTCTTATCATGCCCCCCCTCCCCACACACACACACACACACCATTTGACTGGCTAATTATGCTCAGAGTTCAGCTCAACCTAAACACATTTGAATACAATAAGCAGCCTTGCCTCATTAATCTTAAGCTCTTAAATCTCTGCAAATGACGGACTCATTCCGGACTTTTTTAGGTAAAGCCTCTCGCTCTCTCTCTTCTTCATTAGCGCGTGTGCCACTCGTCTGTTTTGATTAGCATGATTTCCTCTGGGGTTAATGGCGATCTGAGAGGAGGGGCCGAAAGGTCAAGAGCCTCCTGACGTCTCCTCCCAAAATGAGCATATTTGTATTTTCAGGGTGCCTGTCACTCATTTTCTCCTCCGTGATTAATCCCCTCTCCTGTCTGCAGACACCCAAATGCTGGACCGGGCGTTTCCTGATGAATCTGTGGGCCATCTTCTGCCTGCTGGTGCTGTCCAGCTACACCGCCAACCTCGCCGCCGTCATGGTCGGGGAGAAGACGTTCGAGCAGGTCTCGGGAATCCACGACGACAAGGTCAGACCCAAAAGTGGTGGTGCACCCACACGATGCATATGCATGCAATCTAATCTCACGCACGGACGGGTTAATGAGCAAAGAGAGGAATCATTTGCGAGGGATTATCAGATTCCAGATCCCCCACCCCCACGGGGGGTTCGGGGCGAGGATGCATAGAACGCGACCTCCGCCGTGAACCCCTCTCCTTCCTCTCTGCCTCCATCTCCTCAGCTGCACCATCCCTCCCTGGGCTTCCGGTTTGGGACGGTGAGGGAGAGCAGCGCCGAGGATTACATGAAGAAGAGTTTCCCGGAGATGCACGACTACATGAGGCGCTACAACCAGCCCACCACCCCCGAGGGCGTCCACATGCTAAAGTAAGACAAGCACACGACGCGCGCACGCACAACGGCCTCATCCAGAGGGTCTCCAGTATTTCCTGTTGGACCCTTGCTAGAACCGTAAAGTCCAGCTTAATAGAGCTCCAGACTGACTTTGTCCTGTCCATTAAGGGTGTAATTTCATGCTTTTCCTTCGTGATGAGCAGGCGCTCTGGCTGGATTTCAAAGGCAGGATAAACACCTTGACTCTCACAGCTCCTGAATGCATCTTTTCTTCTTTTCCATAGTTTCTGAAAGTCAAGATTAAATTGGACTTTATTATAGCTTTCTTTTCACTCATCAACTCTTTGACTTCGTTCCCCCCCACCAGTCTCCTAACAGGCCACTCGTGGATGCGGCACCCCCACCTCCCTCTCATTAGCTGCTCGTGGCAACACGCCCACACTTCTCCTCAGTGTCGCCGACTACATGAAGGCACGGCGCACTTTTAATCCTGTTTCGTCATTTGCCAGAGTTTTGCATGCCCAGGCCGTGACCCCCCCGGCGTGTTTATGGGGCTGGTGGGTGCGAGAAGCCGCCGCACTGACCCAGCTGGTGTCCTTTTCATGCAAAGCAGCAGCAGCAGCAGAGCTTTCAGACCTCCACATCAGGCGTGCACGCTCGCTGGCTCACTGACACTGATGAGACTTTAATCCTGTCAAATCAAAATCTGCTGTAGAGAAAAAACAAGATGTTTTCTGATAGGAAATGTGCTTCAGAACATACGCTGAACTGGTTCCCCAGCCTTGCTGAGCACATTTGCATCAGGCAGACTCAGACGTGTTCAAACATTTCCAGAGATGCTACATTTAGCGGGGATGGGGTGGGGGGGTCGGAGCTGACTCCAGATTCGACTGATTAATCACACTGAATGGGCCGATGAATGCGGGTCAGGAACAGCAGTGGCCCAGGATGAGCGGTCCGGTGGGGCTTAAAAGCAGGAGTTTATTTATGAAATGCACTCATTTCACAAAAGCACTTTGCAGCTGGTTACATAATGCAGGAAAAAGCACTATGCATCAAAAAAAAGATGACAGATGATGAACAGTGGCTCATTTGGAAAGTTGCGTTTTGGAAAGTAGTCCGAGGCGGGTCTAGACGCCATCACCTGCAGTATGTTCCCGCTCCGTGGAGCAGAACCAAACGTGCTCGCTTCTCTCTCCGTTTTCGAGGGATGGGTCTCCGCAGACCCCATTATCATCAAGCTGCTTAACAGAATTATACAGGAGCCGTGAAGCACGTGCCTCAGAAACCGATGTGCTGAGTTTGTAGTGCGGGTGAAGATCCAAAGAGGATGAGAGCCGGAGAGACGATGCAAAGCAGGAGCAGAGAGCTGCAGCTGTAAAACACTGCACAGGCAGAACTAGTGACCCCAATACTGTGCTCAAAACCCCTCACAAACATATGCACTTACAGGAAGTACCACACACACACACACGCGCACGCACAGGCCAGGCATGGGATGTTTTCCGACCCTCTTTAGTCCCAAAAGAAGCCTCTACCCTCTCCCCTCCCTGTGCCTCACATTTGACAGGTCTTGGCAGAGAAAAGGCAGTTTTCTGCTTTGCCAGCACAGCAAAGACTTTCTAAAGTCAAGCTTTGGTTTAGCATCGAGCCCTCGGAATAACAAAATCCCACTTATTTGGGCTGTTTTTTCCTTTTCCAATGTGTTTTCATCCACGTTGGCTGTAGTTTAATTTGCTCTCAGATGATTATACATCTGTGAATTGCATTTTTTACTTATTTTCCTCCCCGGCTGCTGGCCTCAGTTGGCAGCAGAGGGACAGTCCATAATTAGGGGTCAATTAGTTTCAATTGGATCAATATCGCGGGAGCAGGAGATATTGCTGGAGTGTGTTTAGAGGCTTATCAGTCTGCCACAGAGGCTGCTGGTGCAGGTAATGATGTATATGTTTACACAGTGTATCAGAATGTCGTTAATCTCGTCCTCTGTCAAGTCCAAAAGTGGCTGCTGGACCCAAACTCAGTGGTCCTGCGGGCTGGATGAGCAGGGCTTCAAAGGTTTGAAGTCAAAACACCTCTCTTATGTGTGTGTGTTTGTCTGTGCGTGTGTGTGTGTGTGTGTGCATTGGTGGTGAAGGACAGATCCTCCTACCCTGGACGCTTTCATCATGGACAAAGCCCTGCTGGACTTCGAGGTGTCCATCGACGCGGAGTGCAAGCTGCTGACCGTGGGGAAGCCTTTCGCCATCGAAGGTACCAAATCAGACCCGCACACTTTTGGACGTCGTAGCAACGTTTTCCGGCAGGTTCCTTCGAACACACCTTCTCCTCCCCTCTCAACATCAGCGCATGTACATCAGGAGCCACTTCAGCAGGAACCACGGCGCTGAAATGAAACTCGACTTTGCAGCGAGCAGTTTATGTTCTCACAGAACAAATTAACAAATTTTCACCTTTTTTATTCTAATAATAAAGGCACCCACCTCTTTTCTGTGGACTAATCTACGTCGTGCTGAAGCTAACGAGGCGATGGTTAGCACGTATTAGGAGATCAAACGCTGACGTTAGCTGTGGGATTGACGGCATAATGCTGCGATTCAGTACGTGAACATGGACCGCTGTACGCGCTCATCCATTATTCATGGTGCGGCCCAGCTCCAAGACTTTGGGATGCCCCGGCACAAGTTTAACGCAACCTTATCTACTCAGTCAAAGTCAGGATTTTAACTGGCGCTGGGTGTTAGCGGACTGTAGGCACGCCACATTCCTGCTCTCATTAGCTGAATGAGTGGGTGTATTCTCGTGGATGTTTGTGCGTAATGTTGTTTTTACACCTCCTCCATCTGAAAATCACACTGTGAGCTACAGAAGGTCTAACATCATCACAAACATGCCATTCAGTTTATCTGCTCCTCCTCCTCCTCCTCACTAGCTTCTGCTTACGTAGAGCTGCTATCAATATACTCTGTACATTAATAATAACCACAGCATCTTCAAAAATACACATGAGATACAGTCAAATACACACACACAGAGCTGCTTATGTGGATGCAGTTAGATTCTCCTGCAGGCAGCAACATTTAGTCATCCAGTTTGAATCACGGCGGCGCTCCTGGTGCAGGTCAGCATGTCGATAAGCTATTACTGCACATCATTTCACTTTTTTTCCCCTAAAAGCAACAATTCAGTTGTGATTATCTTGTTGTTCCGGCGGCCCCGTGGAATTGCAGCTAAAGATAGACTACAGGAGTTAAAGGTAGAGTAGATTTTATAGTAGTTTTCGAAAAATAACTGCTGTCAGGCTGTCAGATTTATTTATTTTTTGCTATGATAATACAGGGGGGGAAACGCTGCAGTTGTCTTTCACTGAGGTGCGCAGAGTTACTGTATTTTACATCATCTGCACATGTGCACATGGTGAAGGTGACCTGTTGGATTTATCGGTTCAATCTAAACTAGATTAAGGGTCTTTACAGGTGTGGAGTTTGCCTTTGTGTCCACATGCATGCTGCACGCGTCTGCTTGCAGGTCTGAGCGCATTTATCCTCAAACGTGCAGATAAAAAAAGCAAATAGATGGCACCCCGCATGGGAGCAGACTCTATCTTTCAAAAGCCTGTAGCCTCAGAAAGACCCCGCTCCCACATTTGATATTCGAGGCGCCGCTCTCGTTCCCCGGAGGTTATCTCCCGCCATCCTCGCCGCATCGGACAAAATGAGCGGAGAGACGGCGCTACAGCCCCATTCCTTATTGTCAGGATGAGAAAGCAAGATCTAATTGGGATGTGGAGGTGGTCAGTCTGATGGCTGCGTGATTCACGGTCCGCGTTTGGCTCTGCAAGCCCACAATCCACAGAGGAAGAAGCGGACGCAGGGCAGCAACACTCAATACGAGGAAGAAAGGGCAGGAAGTCGTCCAGAAAGGAAATGTGAAGGAGGAAAAACAGTGGAGGAAGTGGAGGAGGGGAGATAAATAAAGGAGGGGAAACACAACAAAGGTAAAGAGAAGGGAGGGCCAGGAGTGCAGAGGAGGGAGTTGAGCTCCAGACGGAGATAGAGAGCTTTCATTTGCCCACTGCCAGTTTGTGCCTTTCTGCACGGCCAGTGATAAAAGAGCCGGCCAGCTGAGTCCCCTAATCAAGACAAACCTCCACCCGGAGCATATGGAGTCAGGGAGCTGGACGACGGACAGCAGGAGGTGGGGAGGGAAGCATGTAGGAGATGTGGGGAGGGGGGAGGAAGAGCTCTGTGATCCGTATGAGGATGCCGGTAGGATTTATGGAGCTGTTTGTGGTCAGGAGATACGGCTGGGAGACGGTGGAGTCGCTGCAGGCGAGAGGCCCCCGCTGGAATCCTCAGGCCAGTTAAGTGGGGAGAGGTGTGGCGGCGCAGAGATGTTTACGACAGCGCAGACGCACACCATCAATAACGCTGCCGCCGAACTCGCCGCGCTCCTCCTCTGTAGCCGTGCGTCCCCGTGCACAGAAGTGATTTGCAGGAGCTCGATCGTGCAGGACCCCCAGCTCGAAGTGTGGCTGGCAGGAGGCTTCAGCGCGGCATTGGTATTGTTGCTATCCCACCGGGAATGGCGTTGGTGGATGGATCTGTGCGAGCGTGAAAAGATCAGTGAGCACGTTGGAGAAAATGATCCAAAGATTAATCCCAGCCCTAAAAAAGCATCTGTTTTTGACCCATAAGTCTGCACCACGACACTCGTTGAATTATAGACCTTATTTATCTCTTCACAAAAGTTAATCATCAAGATTAAATAATAAGCGACGGATGTCTCGTACAAAGCAATAAATTAGAGCAGAAGCCGGCCATCCTTAACCCTTAACTGTGAGCCAAACACACCAGTGAAATATTCCAGAATTTATTTTGAAGGAATTCCAGTGACTCATCTTCTGGCTTGATCCTCTAACTCTAATAGCGATCAATCAATACCGCAATCAACATTAAACTTTAAAGTTGGGACCCGGGTTTAATCGGCCGGGGTTATGTGAGTGTAAATGTCCCACAAAGATAGCTGTGCGAGTGTGTGTGTGGGTGTGTGTGGGTGTGGGTGTGTGTGTGTGTGTGTGCGAGTGTGTGTGTTTCAGCAGTTAAAAAGTAAGGCATCCTCAATACAGAATGTAAAATTAATCAACCATGAATTACTTCATCTTTAAGGACTACAGCAAACAAACAAAACAGTGATTACAGTCGTAACGGCCCCAGAGGCCCCGAGGGACAAATTAGAAGTTATAAAATGTCACGTCGCAGATCAAAATGATCGATTTATCTATAAATCACTGGCAGCACTGCAGCGCATTTCCAGTAGGAATCAAATCAAATTATTACACATAAAATTATTCATATCGAATTTTAAGAAGGTTGGCTGAGAGGAGAGATGGACCGGAACAACTGGAGTGTGTGTGTGTGTGTGTGCGTGTGTGTGTGTGTGTGTGTGTGTGTGTATAGCTGTGCAGAAGACTTGAAATGACTCCAGGCCTGTTTATCTGGGAGTAAAGAAGCAGAATGACGGACAAGTTTGCCCGCTCATGCACACAAGCAAACGTGCACAGCGGCAGGAAAACGCTGCCGTTCTGTCAAAAACGCGGAAAGACGAGCGAGACACGACGAGACAAAGCAACGACTCGAGGGAGGAGCCGAGAGATAAAGAGGAGAATGCGACGAGAAGAGTGGAGCAGAAATTGGACAGAACTGAGGGGATGAAGGAGATAAGAGGGGAACTGAGGTGGGGGCGGGACCGGCGGCGACGGTGGGAGAGAAATGACCTCGGTCAGGGAACGATGGGAGACGGGCGGGAACACTGGAGGGGAAGGCAGCAGGACAAAGAGAGGAGAAGTTAAGCAGTGTGTGACAGTTCCATGAACCTTAACTGTGTCCTGCATGGCTGCAAAGCCTTTCACACACACACACACACACACACACACACACACACACACATACACCTTTGAATTTCTATCTCTGTGGTGACTTTTATTACCTCGCTCCCAACCCTAACCCTAACCATCCCAACTAACCCTCTCACCCTATTTACCCTCACCCTGACTTGAACCCAACTCTAACCTCAACCCTAAAACTAGTCCTTTGAATTTATGAGGACACAATTCACAAAAATGTCCTCACTTTGCTAGTAGAGTGAGTAGTTTGATACACATTATATAGCAAATACAGACACACACACGCGCGAAGCTATGGCGGCTCTGACTCAATCAGGCGTGCACACGGAAGGGCGGCTACAGCTGAAATGAAACAAACAACCCCAGGAGATGCGATCCATCCCCGTGGGTCCGAGCTGAGGGACACATTTCCCCCCATTTCGTACCTGCGGGCGTGTGACCGTGTGTGCGGCGCCGCCGAAAGTTGCCGTTTCAGAGTGTTTGAAAGGCAGCGAGTGTCTCTTCCTGTAAGGCCTTGGGTGATAAATTAATGCTGGAATTAAAGCAGTGAACACTGAGGGATGTGATTAAGCCCGCCTCTTAATTTAGATATCACACTTCTCCCATTTTTGGCCTGTAAATGCGCTGTGTTTCGCTGCCGCGCACTTGAATTCCTGCCTTTGCTTTCTGTCAGGAGACGGCAAAGTTCAAGACAAATACAAACTGAGCAGAGAAAGATATTTAATGTATGTTGACGCTGATTTGCATTAGCGGCTGCATAATTTAAAAAAAACACACCGTTTGAAGTTTTAAATCCGTGTGTGACAGCAGCAGGCGAGCGCCGTGTAAACAGATTAAAGGAAGAATCGGGATTGAGGCCGCGGTTCGCGTCCCATTTGAAACCAAACGTCTTTTTCTTTTTCTTCTACCGGTGACAGATTTCGACATAACAAGCGGGACCTTTTTGATCGTGTCCGTGTCCCTCTTCATCATTGTTTACCTTTTTCGTCTGCGGGATGGAGTTGTCCCACGCTACCTTTGATGGGGAAAATACGGCCTCAAATTGTCTCTGTGGTTGCGCAACAGCTGCCGCACTTCCTGTGTGATGTCGATGAAGCTCCGGTGACTCAGTAGCTCCGAGGAACGTCTGCGTTTGGGGGTTTGGGGCCTGATGTAGACCAAATCAGATGGATAGAGTCCATATTAGGACTATTTTTAACAGACCTCAATGTCCTTTCCTGTTGTTGACGGTCGCAGCTGCAAGTCAGAGTCAGTCAGTACGATTCCATGCAGCGTTCAGTCCAACTACAGATCAAGTAGCTGTTTAATTGGGCTGTTGTCGTTGTCCCAGGCTACATGTTGTGGGGTGTAAATGTTTCATTGTTGTCATCATATCAGTGGAGGACTAGCTAACTTTTTTAAAAGCCAGTTTCCTGTTTTTCCTCCAGTCCGTGTGTTTTGAATTGTTCTGCTCCTTCACCTGAGACTCGTTGTCCAAAAAGCAACCTCCAGGTTTCAGCTGGCTTCTTCTGTTAGAGCTGCTCTGTTTACCTGCTTTAGGGCCTTTCTAGTTCCTGAGCAGAACATCTTGTTCCAGTTGAACCGGTTCTTAGACACGTAGGAGTAGCTTGGCTTTAGCTGCACTGTTAGCTTGACTTTAAAAACGTAGATTAAGGTCAAGCGAACATGTTTTCATGCGCATTTAAAATCCAGTTTTAGTTGGACTAACGAAGGAAGAACACCAATCATGGAAACTCTGGACTATAAGAATGGTCATATCAGTCCGTCTATCTTATCACGGGATGGAATTATTGGGTTCAAGTTGAGCAAGATTAACGTAAATATTTCTATGCCAATTTTCCTTACAACAATAGTTGTGATGGTATCAGACTCATTAGGTTGTTGTTTTCCTGTTCAACAAAAACTCCTCACTAACAAAAGCCATTTGGTGGTGGGACCCATGTGTAAACATACAATTTGTATGATGTAAATGTTTGCGACACCTAGTGGTGACAGGGTAGATTGCGATTTCAGAGGCTCATAGAGTTTAAAATGTATTTTTTTGCTTCAAACAAGGTTGATTAAGCTGATGAGCGATACTGATAAACACTGTTTCAATCTGTTAAATTGCACCATGTGGAGGGAATGTTCTGTTTTTTCGCCTGTTCTGTTTGGTGTCTGACAGTTGAAAACTTTCACACTGTGCTGTTTCAGTAGGCAAACTCGAAGGTTGTTATGTTCTTCTCTGATATTTTAAAGGTCAACTTTCACAGATATAACTCTACAAATCACACTCTGTCACCCTGGTGCTAAGCTATAGCATTTCAAACCGAGCTGAACAAGCCAGCGGCAGAACAAGAGCGCTAACGAAAGCATGTCAGCAAGGTTTTATGCAAATGAGCCTTTTGTACAAGACCTGGCGTTGTATCTGTTAGCGGGGGGGTGAGAGTGGAATAGAGGGATGGATGTGTCATAATCTGAAAAAAGTGTTCGGGTCGATTAGTTCAAGGTAGCGAAAGGTTGCGCTCCTGTTTAATGCTACATTTTGCTGGTGAGAAGCCCAACACATGACACATTATTATATCCCTTTATTTATAGATTTGCTGTCAAAGCTGCTAGTGAAGCATCTATTACTGATTGATGGCTGAATTAGTGTTAAGTACCTCCTAATATTCTTCAGGCACCCCTCAGGGGAGCAGCACTAATGAAAATGTAATGGCCAAATAAGACAATCAAGCAAATGAGAAAGCAAAAATAACTTGAGGTTCACCAAAAGAAGAGCTGGTTCAAGAGAGAGTTTAAACCCAAACTTCCAATGTTAACTTCATAATGAAAGAAGGCCGTCACATTGTGATGCCGGACTGAACTCTTCACAAAGAGCGTTTCCATTTCCACAGAAGTAATTTATACGAGCCAATAAATCAGCCTCGCGAGTGCACCCAAAGCAATGTCACCATGTGCAGGGAGCCCAGTGGCGTAAAATATGAGCTTATTTAATACATTTCATCCTTGGAATCAGTCTGAGTCCGACTTGGGTGATGTCAGCCTGCCCCCCCCCCCCTCCAAAAATCCTCCAATCACAGATGGCAGTTTGTCATCAGAGCTTGTGTTTCTCATTAAAAGACGAGTATGGGATAATCTACAGTACCCTGATGGGAATATGGCTTCTCCGCACAATACTGGTCTTGACACTGATCCCCAGAGTCTTTCTGTAGCTTCGGGCTGCAGGAATCCGTTTATTCTCTCCAGACACCAGCTCCAAACCTCAACCCAAGGTGCCAATCAGGCGCTGGTGGCCTCTCAACTTTAGTGAGGCTGCAGGGGTTGAGGGATCCAGTCTTACCCCATGATACCGTTCCTTCACAGTAACCGTATTCTGATCTCATCCTTGCCTGGGGTTTAGCAGGAGGGGCGGCTAGTTGGAAGGAGATAAAGGGAGCAACTTGCTGATCAATACCGGAGTTTGATCACTGGGGTTCCGGGGGGCATCTGTCCTTTGGCAAAGTGCACACGGTCACGGTTGTCCAGCACCGACCTGGACGCCAGTTTCTACACTCTGTTTCAGGAGTAGTTGCTGCCCGAGGCGCGGACAACGGCGGACGGCGGGCGTAATATGCGTTTACATAAGCGTATGTTGTTCTTCCAGGCTACGGCATCGGGCTGCCACAGGGTTCCCCTCTAACGCGCAACGTGTCAGAGTTCGTGAGTCGCTACAAGTCTGACGGCTTCATGGACATGCTGCATGACAAGTGGTATAAGGTGGTGCCCTGCGGGAAGAGAGTCTTCGCAGCCACTGAGGTAAGTCGCCGCCGCACGTGTTCGGGGTGCAGAAGCACGCTGACCCCCACCGAGTCGCCTGTTTACAGACGGATACGGCGTGGAGCATCCGAGCGTCCATGCTTGTTTGTGTCCCCCCTCTGCTCCCGGCCGCCTTTCCTAATCCATTCTGAAGACCTGGGAATCTCTGTATCTGTAGGCGATCTCTGTCTGTGAGCACAGGAGCACTGCCGATCCCATTCCCTTGTTCTCAGATCCCACTTCCGAGTTGACTCCAATCATTAAGACAAATGCAATTACACACTTCTGGGTTTCTCCGCTGGGATGGAAACCTTGACTTTGGGAAGTTACCGCCGCCGCCTAACAAAGTGGACCGTGCGCTCAGACAATGTGGCCGTGCCCCCTGAATCGGCAGCAAAAAGGAGGTCAGCGTTGTCGTTGATGAATTTGCAGAGTCAGCGCGGGACTAATTGCTGCCTGAGCACAGAAATGAGCCGCGTGAGGGAAAATTCCGCTCCTCCAGGGCGATGAATGCCTCTCAGGAGACAGAGGGGGAATCTGGGCGGAGCAAATGGGAACAAACCGCTCTTCAATTAACCGTCATGTCCTCTTACCATCTCCACGCTTACTGCTGTTTCTTTGTATTAATGTCATTTTTGCGTCATCCTATCAGCCATTCCGGCTCTATCCCTCCGCCGCCTCCCAGCATCTCATTTTCGTCTCCACTCACGTGATCTTATAGAGCCAAACTGGATTGAAAACAGCAGCGCGTTTCCGATTCACCAAAAAATGCCCTAAAACCTGCTTATGTAAAGAGAAACCCATCCCCCCACCCCCTCCTGCTCCTCCTCAGACTCTCCAAATGGGGATCCAGCACTTCTCAGGCCTGTTCGTGCTCTTGTGCATCGGAGTGGGCGGAGCCTTGCTGACGCTGGCAGGTGAGCACACCTTCTATCACCTGGTCATCCCCCGCCTGCGGCGCACCCAGTCACTGCAGTACTGGCTGCACACCAGCCAGGTGAGTACATGCGCGCCGCACAATGGCGCGCTCTGTTTTCTCTACAGGCAAACTACTCCTCCTAGTGGTTAGGACGCAGAACAGCACCATTTACAGGATTGATTTAAATAAATATATGTAAAGTAAATATATGAACATTAGAGAAACACCGCTAATTGCCTCATTAGCGCTTTAATTACAGTAACGTGATTAACTAATTAAGAAGCTATCAGGAGTTTTACATATTTAACTGTATAACTGTAGTAATCAGCATAATGCACTTCATTTCTTCATCCAAAAATTTATTTGACTGTGTTGTGAACTCTTAAATATTGATTATTTGATCAGTAAGGCAGAATAAAGACTGCAGAGGCTGCGGTGACAGTGACACAGCACACCAAAGGTGCCTTCAATTGGAAATAAAAGGTCATTTCGTTGTTTACGCCAGTCTCGCCATTACCAAATGAGATGTGGAAATATAGCTGAGTGAATGATGGAGTCGACAATGTGAATATTGAGATCGCTCGCATATGTTTGCCGCTGCCCTTCTAAAGGGCAGGCGCTCCCAAGCCGTCCCTAACATTCATCACAGCTCAGCGTCCCAGTCAACCTAAACAGCTTTAGACACGTTTTGATTAATCAAAGCTGAGTAATTTTCCAATTTAAAGTTTCTTTTTTCCCCCTCTCGGTCTAACTAAAGATGTCGGGTAAATAAATGAGGAAAAAAAACAGCCTGGTTTCGTTTTCTAAATTGCAGTGATTTACTATAAACCATTCAAAGGAACAGCTCAGCAGGATTTGCGAGGCATTGGAGACACAGAGT
Source organism: Takifugu rubripes (assembly GCF_901000725.2). Taxonomy (NCBI): domain Eukaryota; kingdom Metazoa; phylum Chordata; class Actinopteri; order Tetraodontiformes; family Tetraodontidae; genus Takifugu; species Takifugu rubripes. Next base: position 4,778,936 of record NC_042286.1, on the reverse strand, counting down.
CTGACTTGATAACATGACGGCCGTTTGAAATTCAAATTCACCCTTTCTGCTGCTTTTTGCTCCAATTATCATACGTTAAGTAATAATCTTTGCAGTAATAGATAGTTTTTGGTTGTCCTCTTTGCAGAAAATCCACCGAGCCCTCCACACCACTTACGAGGATGTTGGGAAGGAGCTGCAAGGCCTGGATGAAAAGTAAATAAAGCAGAATCCAACCGCGGTATTGTCTTTATGCTGTTTTAAACCTGCCAAACTAGGGCTTTCAGGCTGCCAGAAGGACATTTTCATGTTATTTTAAGTTGCCACAGCAGCTTCAGAATGAGAGGCCAAACAGCCAGAGAGTTGATGATGGCCTGTTACCATAGCAACCAATCCAGTCCAGGTTCTGGCCTCATCATCCTCTATAGACACAGTACGTTAGTGTAGATGATGGTGAGGAGTCGTGCATTTGGGGTCAGGTTGGTGTTGGAGTCTTAGATCCGTGCACGCCAAGGGCAGATGGGAAATTTCAGTTTAAATAGATCAGAACGCTGGTGCAGCTAAAGTGGGTCATGCCGGTGGGATGGAAATAGACCCCACATGCGGTTCAACCGTAGAACGTGACGGGAGAAACGCTCATGTCTGTTGTTTTTCTGTCTTTTTCAAGCCCCTCCTCCTGCATCTCAGACAACTGCACCCTCCACAGGAAGCAGCACCTGAATCCTCCCCCTTCTCCCCCACCTGCTGCCAATCCTTGCACTGCAGCCGGGGAGACCTCCTCGCCGTCCCACGAGCCCAAAGAGAAACGCGTGCACTTTGACCTACAGACCCTCCACAGCTACCGCCTGCGCACTCACACCGCCTCGGTGCGCGGCCGGCCAGGCATGGTGGGCCGCCCTGGACTGGGACTGGGAGGATTTGGCCTGGAAAACCTGGGGCGGTTCTCCACCCCTCCACCGATGAGCCTGCACGTCAACGGGGGCCCGGTCTCTACGCTGGCCTCCACCGGCTTGGTGCTTTCTCCTCTGGGGAGCAGGGACCAGACCAGCATGTGGGAGGGGGAGCTCCAGGACCTGCAGGGGAAGATCGAGATGTACCGTTCCCACCTGAGAGAGGCCCTGGCCAGGAGGGCTGAGATCCAGACCAGCCTGGAGAGAGAACGGAGCGGACTCGTACGGCGGGATACCAGCCTGGAAAGGGAGCGGGACAGACAGACTATCAACACGGACAGAAGTAGCTCCAGTCAGCCCAAACTCCCTCAGAGAGACAGGACCAGCCAGCTGCAGACCCTGAACAATCAGCAAACGGGGCGGGCCAGCCAATCAGGCGGTGGCGTCCATCAGGAGCAGGGGAGAAGCAGCCACTTAAACACAGTTAACAGTCTGGACAGGGGACGGGCGAACCAGTTACGCTCTTTTAACGCGCCGCCGGGCGAAAAGACTGTCGCGTCACGCATTTCTGCCAGTTTGGAGCGGAGTCGGGTCAACCAGCCGGGCCCTGGGAACGTAACTGTCCAATCGCGGAACACTTTGAGCCTGGACAGACACAAGGCTAACCTGTCGAGCACTTTGGAGAGGACAAAAGCCAACCAGTCTAGCGTCAGCAGCGGGACTTGATCCCTCAGAGGGCGGAGGAGTACTGCCAGTGCTGGCGTAGCCGTGGGAAGGTGGCCATTTTCCAGAGCAGGTTCAGTTTAGCGAATGCTTGCGGAAAGTGACGGCAAATGTTAATTTACATCTCTCCTATGAGCTAATAACGTTGATGCTGAGAGAATTTTTCCACAAACAAATAATCTATCGTTCGGGAAGCAATTTGGGTAAAATCTCCACATCCTCCCGCTAACGCTGGCCGGGGCCATCTGGCCGTTTCCATCACAGAGCTAATTAAAAGAGTTGCAGAAGGGACTACGAGACACACGACAGGGGTCAGTCTGCTCAACTGAGAGGCCTTGAAGCACAGACGGACGATGGAGAAAAGAGCACAGGAAGTTAGCCAAAAAGACCGAAAACTAAACCACATGCAGCAGCCAGCTTTTAAGGCACCCTGCAATATATGTTTTAGGTAATTGTGCCCCAAGAATGTGAATGATCAAGGATTAAATAGATCCGTGTCGTCATATAAGGAGCCCGGACTTTTATTTTTCAAGGTCCAGTGTGTAAAACCAGACGCCATCTGGTGGCAGCATTATGCCATTACTGAACACATCCTGGAACCCTGAGGGTCAGAGGAGCTAACCGAGCAGATAAAAGGGGATTTCAAGACCTTTGTAAATATTTAGTTGCACTGAAATCCTATGTTAGAGCATTGTGTCGGTTTGCCAGATCTGTTTTATATAAAATTAGTATAAATCTGGACTCCAGCTTTTAAACAAAAGTCACAGACAAAATTTGAAATAATACTAACGTTTGTAATGCAGGCTGTTTGTCCATGTCAGGCTACCGTAGAATCACGGTGGAGCAACCGTTGACTATCCTTGGACGGGGGACCCACTCCAATATTTATATAAATCCCACCAACAAAGCAGTGTGATGAAAAATACGTCAAATTTCTGGCAATAAATCATGAAAGATCTTACACACTGGACCTTAAAATTCCTTTTCCCATTTGTAGCATCAAATCTTCACGATATTTACGACATCTGCCCGAGGTCAAACGCGGCTTCAGTTTATCTTAAATTGAAAATCTGGAGCCACACGAGGAATGAAAAGCACCTTGTCGTAGCAAGGTGTCGAAGCACACGATTCATCTCCAGGATCTGCCTGGGTGTAATGTACAAAACACTGTGTGAATATGGAGACCTGAAACCAAAACACAATCAAATCTGTCATTTTCCCAAATCCCCAGGCGGCTGCGGCCCGAACCCTTTTAAACCTCATTTGTTCGCCTTGGTTTGCCACCGTCGGAAATCGCAACTCTGGCGATAATTTTGCGCTCAGTGGCAATACTGTGCTTGATTTCACACAGTGGAAGGTCGGAAGATTACAATCGATTTGCTGGCAGAGTGCAGAGCTGAGTGAATTTCAAGTGATAGCTCATGTTTGTGATTTTATTTCGCAATCAGAACCGATGTACTGTTTCTACACTCAAAAATGATATCTTCTTTTCTACAAAAAATAAATATATATGTGATTCTATGCTTCTCCTTAGTAAATATAAATGATGGCAGAGGTTCTTTGGACCGACATTCAGGCGTTCGACCACCAGGGGGAGCTGCTTCCCACGGCTATGTTGTTGTGCTTTTCTTAATGGTTTTTTTTTTCTACAATCCCTCTGAAATTAATGTGAGTTTATGAAGAAACGCCAACAGCTGGATGATGGGTTTTGTTTGTGCAGCAGAGGATCCGTGTGATACCCCCCCAACAATAACTCAATAGATTGTGATTCCCAGCTCCCGGCTGCAGTGTCGGGAGCTTTACGCTCGTCCTTCTGCTGCTGAACTTTGAGGGTATTTTCTACAGTGATCAGATGTACATTTAAACCTTTGCTGTGGTGTGAAGTGGTTGTGTTCACATGCCATGGTGTCTGCCGGAGAATATATACATATATATATTTTAGATCTTTAATGGGGAAGCGCTTGTGGTACTGATATTTAAACAAATACTTTTAAATTCACTCCTTATGGACATGATTAAGTTTAATCACAATAACCATTCTCATGTTTTGAAATAAATATTTATATATTTACTTGAATTCCTGGATATTGCTCATAAATGTCTCAATGCTGAAAAGAGCTTCATCTTCTTTCCCAGGTTGGCACATTTCTGATGCCAATAAACCACGTTTCAGTGAGGTTTGAAACGCTTGTGGCGGATGTGTTATTGCTCAATGGGCGAAGGTCAAACAGGCCCAGAAGACCAGCTGGCTAGAGTCAGAACACAAAATGAATTAAAAAATTCATTACTGGCTGAGTCAGATCTGTATTAATCAAGCCTACAAATAGTTTCACACATTATTGTCAGTAATTGTTTGACGTGAGTTGTCTTTTTAACACCTGCCCTGGTGCTGCCACGTTATTCATGTTGCTCTTGAAACCCGGGCTGTAGTTGTGCGTGTGGAGCGTCCTCCCACCCCTGGACGTGTGAAGCAGGGCCTCCGCTCTTGTGTGCGTCAGAATGTCTGTTGGCTCCACGCTTATGCTAATGTGAGGAGCACAGTGATGTAACTAAAAGACACAAAAAGTGAGGTAAATTTACCCCTGAGCGCTTGAGCCATGTGGGACTCGGATCATCCTAAGAAAACCCAAACAGCCTCTAAAGACTCAGTTATCTAACAAGTGCAGACAAAGGAAAGTGTGTTTTCACTGTGAGAAGCCTCTTTTCTTCTCTGAGGCTCTTGAGAGGCGCTTTAAGCGCCACATCTCCACCCGGATTACGGCGTAATGGCGTCCTTTGGCCACACGGGGGCGCGTGGAGGCATGCAGAGCTTCGACCTTGGACTCTTGGGTCCTGGTGGGATGGAGACATGTGCTCGTCTCTGATCCTTCCACCAGCAAAACCAGCAGGCCGCCTTTCATCCAGCATGTTTGTGTACTTCCTCTAACCACTCTTGCTCCTGTGAAGTAGTGGCCTACATAAAAGACGTCACGGCTACATACTTAATCTGTTGGTTTTGCCATATTCCACAGTGGATTTCCCACTTCCCCCCCTTTATTTTTTGCTTTACACAGAGGCATTAATACATCTTTCACACATCACTGACTGGCTGACAACCCCAAATTGAGAGCTTAAGTGTAACCTGACACTCTTAGGCGAGGGGAGAATTGAAATTGATGCTCCAAAATATGATTCTTCAGCAGAGATGAGAGCTAACAGCGCGCAGGGTGTTTGAGGAGGATAAAAGAGAGACAGAGGGAGAGCGATGGCACCGGCATGCTGATGATTTAGCGCCGGTGCATCGACCCGGCCCTACAAACTGGAGATAATGTCACGGCGATGAAGCCAATCATTCACCTGCTCCTTCCCCCGGTAATAAAACAAACAATGGGGCCTTTGTCAGAGGCGGAGTGAAAATAATGCAGAGCTGAACAGCAGAGCGGCGACAGGCTTCCAGGGGGGCATCAAACCCGTCCGGGGCTGACATTTCAGACAGGCTGACGCGCTTTGTGTGGGTGTCTGACGGCGGAGAGGTGGCCGTTTCCTGCGCTCAGGAGGAGGAATTGGGTCACATGTGCGAACAGCAGTCAGGAAGGATCTTAATCAAACGTAAAAATCCCCAACGTATCCCCCCCCCCCCCACTAACACCCCCGGCACTCAATTAGGATCCAACTTTATGGTGATAACGCAATAACTAAGGACTTCCTGTCGTGCACTAACATGCATGCCAGGCAAGGTTCTGCACGTGCCGCATCCCTGCATCGGCTTGACCCCCCCCCCCCCCCCCCCCCCCCCCCCCCACACACACACACACACACACACACAGACTCACACCGTTCCCACACACACGCACGCACCTCACTCCCCAATCTTGCTTTCTCTAGTAGGTGAATGGAGGCAGAACCGGTGAGTGATGAGTTTATTAGCTCGTGCCAGCTGTGACCTACCCCTGGGTATTTGTCTTGGGGGGGGGGTCGATTTATGCATGTGTGACGATGTCTAGTGCGTGCGTGTGTGGGCTCTAGGAGCGACGGGTAAGGGGGCTTCAATTTTGTTGTGAGACCCACAGGGGGAGTACCCCCACGAGGACCGGAGAGAAACTCCCTGGCAACTGGAGACAGGATCTACACTAAACAGGATGGTGGGGGGTGGGGGGAGCCCCTATTCCTCTCACTCCAACCCTCACAGAGTCAAATGACAGGGATTGAGAAAAGGAGGGGAGGTGAAAATACTTGAATGAGTGTGAAACAGTGATCCTGGACAGCGCTTCTCGAACTGTCCGTGAACGCCTCACTGGGAGGATTTAAATTCAGGGTTTGAACCTTCACTTGGGTTAATCATGGGGGAATGGTGGGCGTCTTGGAGGGTGCGTGCGCGTCAATGGAGGATTGCGCGCGTCCACGTGCACGCACAGTCCGTACTTTGAAGTTAATTGCCGCAATGTCATTGGAGATGAGTCAGTGAACGCCACGTATGGGTGTCTGTGGGTGTGCTGAAACGGTACGCGTGTTTTAGAAGCCAGCCAGCCCGCCCCCCCATGGGGGTGGGGGGCTGCCACGCCCTTTCAGGGTAAACAAAGGCAAATGCATCACGGCCGTCACAGCATTACAGCGAGGGTCTCACCAGGGGGAATCTGGGAATCTGATTTTCCCATCAGATGTTCGTGATCACAGAGACGTCCTGTTTCCAGGGGCGCACATAGCTCCCAAAACCCGCCCACTCTCCATTACGCACACATCCGCGCACATTCCGAATCCATCTCTTTGTCTCGGTGGTAACCCCGAAAGAGGAATTCAGTAAGGAAAGAGTGCGTGCGTGTGTGTGCGTGCGTGCGTGTCACTGTGTTGACCAGACTGTCTCCTCCCCCAACCGTAATCGCACACACAGCACCGTCTCGCCTCCCCCTGCACACCCCCATTCACCCCCTCCTCCCGCACGGCCCTCGTGCCTTTGTGTGTGTGTGTGCGTGTGTGTGTGTGTGTGAGAGAGAGAGAGAGAGAGAGAGAGTGCTTGCGCGTGCTGTGAAGCTGACTGCGTACCCGAAAATCCACGACACGGGCGCGTTGCATGGAAGTAAGCGTTTTGGGGGGGGAGGACAATTCTGATGTGGAAGAGAAAAAGCTGCAGGTGGAAGTGAAGAGGGGGAGGAACCGGGACGCACGTGAATCTCACTCATCCACAGCCAGGAAGCAGGAGGAAGAGGAGCACAAGTGCCGCAAATTGGACTTTCCTGCTCCCCCTCGCGGCCCGACTGCGCCCCCCCCTGTCTTCCCACACCTTCTTCCCGCCGTCCGTCCATCCTCGACCAGGAATTCCTCTCGCTGCCGCCGGGAGGTTCGGGTTTCGGGCTCCGGGGTGTGCTCGATGATGACGGATTAAAGGGCGCCGCCAAACTGGAGCAGCACGCGCGACCACGCCGGGGTGGAAGGGGGCGCCGGGACTCGGTGAATTCACGGAGCCCCCGGGACAGAGGTGAGTGCTCGGGCTGTCCGACCGTGACTGTGGGGCTCTTCTCTCCAGCACATGGGTTTCACGCCTCCATTATTGATGATCTCATGCGCGATGTGCACATTTCAGCCCGTGTTTGAGTTCCATCCAGCGTGCTTTTAGAATATTTAGATTTATCGGGGTTTATTCGATCAAGAGATGGAGATTAATTAAAACCACGAACCCCCTTCACATACGGACGCCTCTCTCTCCGTTGCATGCACCGTATTGAATCGATATCGGGACCGATCTCCAATACAAAGGCGGCCGATGAAGTTGTGTCAGCCCTCCTCCACATCCAGGGCAGCATATGGCTCTTTATGTGCGTCTGCTGTTCGGGGCCCTGCAGTGGCCCAGGCTCTGCAGCTGAGCCTGGGCTGACAGGAGCCTGATCAGGGGGGTGGAGGATTGATTCTCAGATGTGTGTGAGAGTCGCATGTGCATTCTGATGACGCTTATAGGACCTGTGGGCGCCACATGATGCCAAACACGGTTTGCGTAGGGTGAATTATTGCTGCGTGCGCTGTGAATTTTTCATCTTAGAATTCAGAAATTGAACACCAGGGGAGGAACCAGGCTGGGTGGGTCGCTTGTTTAACTTATTCTACCTCGTCCTCATGTGCAGGGGGCGTTTCTGTTGACTGACACGAGCAGTTCTTGTTTTTGAAGAGTCAACTCATTTTGTGGTGTAAACGTGTGGGACTGAACTGGTGCAGGGTTGGGAACTTTGAAACGGCCGGCCCTGGCAAAGGAGGTAAAGCTGCTGAAGGCGGTGGGGTTATCATGGTTCCCAAACTTTGGTGCCCAGAAGAGTGGTACGGAATGGGCGGAGCCAATCGCACTGCTTTCCACCGATTGGACACTGTTGGTCAGCTCCTGATCTTGTCCCAGTCACATTTTCTATATTAATATGAGAATTGAACATGTTCACGTTGCTTTTTTTAAATTACCTGAGTACAGAGGCCCTTGGTGATGATGTCACGCTGACATGATGTCATGTCATGGCAAACCAATCCGACACATGGTGAAGCGCAAAAGTGTAGAATTACATGGAAGCCCTGGGATCAGATCGCTTGAGCGATGAGGGAGAGGTGGGTGCTACAAACGCGCTAGCACAGAATCCCTCGCCGTTTCCTGGATCTGTGGGAGAGCCAGAGGAAGCTCGTGGATCAGCTCATCTTTCTCAGGTGTTTGTTTTCTACCAGCATCTCCCCTCACTGCTCTGGAGGCTCCATTAGGTTAGGCTAGTGATATGATAAAATCTATGTCCGTGTAATCAATTATTCATGTCATCAGCTACAGATGTGCCCAAAAATCAGCATTGATTGCATTCGAGTACATCAAATTTCACTGCTGTGTGATACCACTGTGCACCATTCTCCCCCACGATTGCCTTGTAGGTGGACTGTGAGTCCTGCATTTGGCCACCACAGGCTGTCTAGCCCACCTCAGTCTCACACGCGTTGCAAATGTTGCTGCGGTGTTGGCAACAAGGACCATGCAGCACACAGACTACACGTTCTGAAGCCCAACACACACCATGATGTGTCCCAGAGGACAAATTCTGCTGTGACCGATAAATGAGAGACTTTTTTCCCTCAGTGTGTGTGTGTGTGTTCTTGCTAACATTATACAGTAAGGACCACAATGCAAATTTCACCTGCAAAATGAGGACATTACAGGAAGAGAAGACATTTTGCCTGGTCATCATTACTGAGTTAGAATTCAGACCTGGTTGAGGTTAAGGTCAGAAATTGATTGAGTTTAGGGTCAGGCATGTAGCACTGAAGAATAGGAGCTGGGGCATGCATTATTATCATCAATGAGAGTCCTCAGAAGGATGGAAATTTAAACGTGTGTGTGTGTGTGAGTGTGTGAGAGAGAGGGGTTTAATTGTCAAGTGGAGTAGGTCAATAAGACCAAGTGGCTGGGAGAATGAGACCCTTCTTAAGCTGCTTACATCTCCACTCCATCCATCCACCCATCCATCCATCCATCCATCCATCCATCCACTGAAACTTTTGTGTGTTTTCTTGTGTTTGTTTTATTGCTGTTAATGTATTTATCCTTTTCCCTCTTCTCCACTCATCCTTGATTATTGGCAGCTATGGAAATGAGACTGTGGAAGTCTTTGATTTCCTCCTCCTCGCACCGCCTCAGGGTCAGGGCCTCTTATCTGGGAGAGACATGGCAGGAAAACTGGGAGGATGGTGATGAAAGAGAGGAGGAACATGGGAAAGAGAAGGTGCTGGAGAGAAGAGAGAGGGGATTAGGAGGCAGAAGGGCAAGCAAACATCAGCAAAAAAAGCAGAGCAGTGCTCAACAAGGACGCAAAAAACAATAATCTGAATTGAAGCAGAGGCAGAAATAGGTAGACGTGCTGCGACGGCTGGCCTCAGATCAGCCAATCCGACTTGCGTCAGGTTGCCTTTGCATCACACGCATCGCATCTCATCTTGATACCTCTGCCAATTCCCTTTATAGGCCTTTGAGCTGGTGACATCTGGGTGCAGATCCAGGAACTGAATGTGAAATCTATGTTTTTTCTAAACCGTCACAATAAACCAAAACAAATAAGGCTAAAAGTGGCCAGAAAGCAGCAGCCATCCAGCCTACAGGCCCACACATGCATCATTTCTAAATAGTTACTTCTGAGAAAGTGATTTTTAGGCTAAATCTAAATGTTGGAATTTAACAAGTGGCATTTTGTTATCTAGAGGGATTGTTAGCATAGTTCCCTCAGGAACAACTATTGGCTACAAGATCAGGTTTAGATTGTTTGTGAAAAAAAATTCCAACTGTAATTGCTGCATATTGAAGTGTTGTTAAAGGCATTTTGGTCAATTATTGGATGCTCATGTTACAAAAAGCAGTCTTTTTTGAAAGTCTTTCCATCCTCAGTTGTCAATTAAAGTTAGGAATAGGCACCAATTTGTCTGCAAAATGAGAAATTTTGAGATGGAACCTGGCGTGGGAGCAGGAAGGAAAGTTTAAATTGAAGGCAGGATGGGAAGAAGCTGAGAAAATGATCAAAATGGGGACAGGAAGAGGAAAGGTGGGAGATTAAGTAACGGGAAGGAAGGGAAATGGGTTCAGACATGAGGAAGCCTCAGGGGGAAAAGTTAATTTTTAACATTTTCCCTTGGCAATTTTGGGCTGTGGGAGGAGCCAGGATTAACGGCGGGTTTTCGCGCTGTGTGAAGTATTGATGGCGGAAGCGCGTCACAAACTTTCTCGCACTCTCGCGGCAGGCTGCGACTGGGCCCACCCCAAGATGATGTCGCCCAAAAGCAAGGCCAAGAAGAAACCACCCAAGGACAGCCTCACGCTGCTGCCATGCTTTTATTTTGTGGAGGTACGTGTAGATTCCATTGATGAATCATCTTTGAGAAATAAAATGCAAAATAAGTGCATGGGAAATTAGAATCATGCTAAAAATGGTTGAATGGCCTTATTATGAAACATCAGTCCTTCTTTTGTCCTTGCGCTGCTGCCTGTGTGGTCGTGCCTGTCCAGCTCCCCATCGTCCTGTCCTCCTTGGTGTCCCTGTACTTCCTGGAGCTGACGGATGTGCTGTCCCCGGCGATTGTGGGTTTCCGCTGCCACGACCGTGACCTCTCTATGCCCTACGTGGAGACGGGGGATGAGCTAATTCCCCTGCTGATGCTCCTGAGTTTGGCCTTCGCTGGTCCGGCTGCATCTGTAAGTCCAACCTGACTGCACGCACATCAGGGAATAACATTGAATCTAGCGATACATATACAGTGGGACCTCTACTTACGAATTTAATTTGTTCCAGAAGTTGCTTCATAACCTGAAAATTACATCAGTAGAGACGCGTTTTCCATGTAAATGCCCTAATCCGTTCCAAGCCCCCAAAAATTCGGACATAATATTTTTTATAAATCATAAAAATGCATCAAAACATGTAACAAATACATGTTACAATTAGATTACCGCACAATAAATGTAGGAATTCAGTGCAAGGCTTCTCCAGGAACAAAATTTACTTTATTACAGGCTAATCTTACATTAGCCGTCATTACTAGCAACAAACGTTAACACTTGTGGTAACACCGCCATCTAATGGACAAACATACGAACACCCACAATAAATAAAAATTAAATGAAGGCGACACTGGGATACACACAAACCTGTACATATTGACGTCCCTCCTAGCCAATGGGATTACAGGAAGATGCTAGGCGATAGCCAATGGCAGAGCAGCTACAAGCATGTTTGCGTTCGCTAAACTCCACGAGCTGCGAGTAGCAGCGGTAGCGTATTTTTGACCTTAGTATCCTGAAATTTCATTCGTAACAAGAGGATTTTTTTTCCTGTTGAGACGCTTCGTAACCTGAGAATTTCGCATGTAGAGACGTAAGTAGTAGGTAGTAGAGGTCCCACGATATGTATTTTGATATAATACTGAACATAAATACTAGGCACCATCTTTTATGGGAGTTAGAATGTTGCCTCACCGTGTTTCTGGACGTGTCCTGATTGTGGTTCCTGTGAAAACATTTCCCCCTCAGTTGTGGAATGACACAGAATGATGGTATTTAGCATTGTAGTCATTGTGTATGCTCGTTATCCTGGCGCTATTGAGCAGCCTAACTGATTAGTGCTCCCAGTTTCAACATTAATGATTCATTAAGTTTAAATTGAAACTGCTCATTTTGGTGGGAAAGCTCTCCATGTTGCTGTTACAGTAAGACCATCTGGGCCACGGTGGCCACTTTTCTCATGGAGCCTGAAGCTCAGGCAGTAAACAGAGCTGCTACAGTCCTCTGCCTCACATCGGCAGCCAAGCTAACAGATAAAATGTTGTTCTGTCTTCAAAAGGTGTTTGCTAACTGATGGGGGAAAAGCTAATATATGCAGACAGGGTTGCATAAACGGATCAGCTGCTCTTTTTAATGAACCAACATAAGTTTAGCAAGAGCGGATGCACAAACATGTTGAAGTCAGTAACACACCCCCAGTCTGCAGCTTGGGCTCAGGGTCGCTGAGTCCTCTCCCGGGAGATTTTATTAAGAGATGCATCATTTCTCGTATTTTTAGGTTTCAAACTCTGCTTTCAAAGTCATCTGGCATGAAAGTAAACGACAGATCACCAAGCACCGCAGTATCAATTATAGATGAAAGAACGGAAACATCAGTTCAGAGACATTGGTAAAATCCTAAATCCTTCAAAATAACTCCGTTCTGCACGCCGTAACGTGCGCTGAATGAGCCAGCCAGTTGGTTGGCAGGGTTAAAAATGCAAAAGCGTTCACTTCACTGCACATTACCGCGACCCGTATTTGATCAATATTCCTTCAACTGTTGGTCTTTCGGTCTCCTTGTTAACATGCCACTAGCCCGCTGCTAAGGTGTTGCTAGCCAGGTAAACTGGGCCGACAGCGGCGTTTCCCAGCTGTCCTATGGCTTCAGCATCTGCTGAGCAATGATGGGAACACAAACTGTCACCTCACAGCAACCTCGCTCTTCCCTCGGAAACCTGGAATCGACGTGCGCGTTGATTAATGCGCACCTGACATTCTGAGGCGCGCCTCCAAACACGCTGCGGGAACCTTCGCCGCGATCTATATGCAGACACACACGGCTAATCCATCAGCAGCGCGGAAACGAGCAAACGCCTCCAACACTCATCCGTCACTCTGATTGTAACTGATTACAATTCAATAACAAACCCCCCCTCCTCCCCCCTCCCTCACAGAGATGGATCCTTGATAACTACAGACTTTTTTTTTCAGGCTCCTTTTGTCACAAACGTCCGCCACGGCTCCTCACGCTCTCCGTCTCTCTGCAGATCATGCTGGGGGAGGGGCTGATGTACTGCATGCAGTCCAAACTGAAGTCGTGTCCCAAATCGGAGAGCAGCATCAACGCTGGAGGGTGCAGCTTCAACTCCTTCCTACGCAGGACCGTGCGCTTCGTTGGTACGTATGAGTCGCACCTCTTACCTTCTGTCTTTCCCTCTTTTTTCAGACCACCATCCCGAGTCTTTTGGAATTGGGGTCACATTAAAAATCGACAGCACTTCCTGTCCTTCACTGCTGCGGAAAGTTTAGCCTCGGGGGGTCTTTTCAGAGGCTCTTGTTGCTGTCAAAACACATTATTTTCCATAGATGCGCACCCCTGATGTTGACGAAGATGATTAAGAAGCTATTTATCATTTAAACCACCCAGAATCGTTGTCGTTGTTGTTTGGATGCAGCAGAGCTACACATGGGCATTAAGTGATTGGGTAAATATAATAAGCGCAACAAATCGGGGATGTCTGAACCAGTTTTAAGCTTTGAAGTGAAAATAAGTATAATTCAGCACTGCAGACGCGTCACAACACAGGAAAATCTGTTCCCAGAGCCTTTTTAAAGCCGCTGGAGCTAATTCAGCGTTGTTTTCGACCACAGGTGTGGCCAATCCAGCTCAAGGTGGCCAATCCACCAGGGGCTTTTATCTTATTCCCTGTCTCTCTTCTATCCTTCTCACTCAGGTGTTCATGTGTTTGGTCTCCTGGCAACAGCTCTGGTGACAGATGTCATCCAGTTAGCTACCGGGTATCACGCCCCTTTCTTCCTCACCGTGTGCCAGCCCAATTATACAGCCCCGGGGGTGTCATGTGACAACAACGCCTACATCACCCAGGACATCTGCATGGGCAAAGACCAGTACGCCATCATGTCGGCAAGGTGGGATGTTCACGCTTCATTTCTGAGGGAATTTTAGCTGCAGATAAATGTTCTCGGCTCCGTCTGGACGAGTTAATCCCAGATGCAGGAACTTGATGAGTTGTGCCGCTGTTCCCGGCAACTCTGCAGCTGGTTTTGTGACAATTGCCCTGCTCATGAGGGCTATTATTCCTTGCCTGGGAGCAGTTGCAGGAAGTTCCTGCACCAGAGCTGCTGCGGTTGGTTTAAGGGTCCAGACAACATATTGCCGGCATGATGTTGGCCAGTGCCAAGGCCAGCTGTTTCCACATCTGCCCCAGAAACAACAAAAACACATGAGTCGCGAAGGCGGAAGCAGCTTCGCGATGTTATCAAAGCGGGCCTGTTGTTGCTGTACTGTTTCCACCAAATCAGCTCACAGGAGTGGATCCGCTCCAAATCGTACCCCTGAGAGAGTCAAAAGGGGCCAAATAAGTGTGTTTCAGAGGAAAGCAGCCTGGATGAGTACAAGCTGATGTAACAAAGCATCAAAAGGTAAAAATCATCGGTGGCATCAAGATGGTCCGGGATTTCTGGAGTTCTGCAACCAGAGTTTAGCTTGATGATAAAAACAAATCAGTTTTTCACTCATGCAGGAACAGATGCAAAATTCTAGCTAAGCTGTCATTTGAATTGGGCTTTGACGGCCGCAGGCCCTTTGATGATCCTTTGATCCACGTTGGAGTTCAATTTCAAACTTCTTGATTTTAAAAGAGCTTCTGGAAAAGACATGTTTATCACTCTATCCTTTAATAATCAACCCTCCTACCTGGATTCTGGTTTATTCCAGGCGTGATAAATACACTCAAAGCTAATGTTTCAGTCTTTCGCGCCTAACTCTCCCACTTTCTCCCCTCAGGAAAACTTTCCCATCCCAGCATGCAACGCTCTCTGGCTTCGCTGCTGTCTATATCTCCGTAAGCACTCCTGCTTCTCACCTGACAACCGCCTTTTTGTAACCTAAAGCATTTACCTCTCACTTTGCACTAGTGTCTTTACACTACATTTCTTTTCAGCACTGTATTTACTGGTGTAATTATCTGCATTCATGCCAGCTGTCCTGCTAAATCTAAACAAGTGTTGCTGCTTAAACTGTGTAGAAAGAAATACACCGACATCAGACATCTTTTCCCTCTCAGTCATTAGACTTTGAATCCGATTAGAACTTGGAAACTACAATTTCAAAGTTAGTTCAGTGCAGAGAAAAGTAGAAATTCTATTTTTCTCTAAGCTAGCCTCCCTCCACATGCAGATTCTCTCCGCTGGTCCTACCGCTGCTGCTTCGCTGAGCCGACATTGGCTCATTAAAGTTCGCCAGACAGGAAGCTCATTAGAAAAGGCAGCAAAGGCAGCAGAGAGGGGATGGGGGGGGGGGGGGGGGGGGTGTAAGGGGGAGAAGAGACTTTCGATCCCAGAATTGTGTGGGCTTTTTCTCTCTGCAAAGTAAATTAGCAGCCCTCCGATCAATTTTCCGGGGTTCTGTTCCTTACTTGCCACCACATAGAGACACGTGTTCCCTGTTTTTGTGATCAGAGTCCTTTCGCAGCGAGTTAAGAAGCAGGGAAAAGTCTCGTATGTGCAAGGCCTTTGCAGAACGACAGAAAGAGCTTTTGACAGCAAGTCGAAGGGCCCCCTGCAGAGACGTTTCTGTCCCTCTCATGCTTTTGTAGGAAAATCACCACTGAAAGAGAAGACTTTAAAATCTGTACTTTTGCAAAGGCAGCTTTCCTGTCATTCAACCCTTTACGCAGTCGGAACACAGTATAGCGAGCATGCAGCTGATCCTCCAGCTTTCCTCCCCACTCTCACCCTGTCATCCATCACATTTCAGTTGTTACTGAACATGTTGTCACCTATTGATTTTAAAGGTGAGGTTATTGATGCGGGTAACAAAGCCAGGCAACTGTCTCCCCAAAGTTTGCTTTGTGCTAATAAGCTGAGCTAACTGCTAACTTACGGCCTGTTTTCTCTCTATCGATCACCAAATCTCAAACCGCATGTGACGGACATGTGAAAGACCTCGCATCTGATCATTCCTCTTCCTTCCGTGCAGATGTATTTCAATGCCACCATCAGCAGCACCACCAAGCTCCTGAAGCCGCTGCTGGTGTTTGCTTTCTGCATGGCTGCGGGCCTCGCGGGGCTGACCCAGATCACCCAGTATCGCAGTCACCCCATCGACGTCTACGTGGGGTACCTGGTAGGAGCCGGCATTGGTGTCTACCTGGTGAGTAAACCAAGCGCATCCTCAGGGAACATTTCAGCTTGATATAAAGCTTGTTATGTGTAAAGGAAATGATTACCTCCACAGCCAGCATTTTTACGCAAAATAACTCAAAATGTTGATTGTGGTTCATGGAAGATTACCGTATTTTCACGACCATAAGGGGCACTTAAAAGTCATACATTTTCTCCAAAATGGACGGGGCGCCTTGTAATGCGGTGCGCCCTATGTGTGTACCGAGTTCCAAAATCTGTAAAGGCTTTTCGGCTTTCGCAAAAGCCATTTTGGATTCTTTTCGGATACAGAAGATGATGTACGTGAGTACATTGCTAAACACATGCTAGCATGCATGTTTTAAGCTAGCATACCAGTATGTTTTACCCGCGCCCTATAATCCAGCGCGCCTTATGGATGTGTTAACTACAGAAATGGCATCCGTAACTGAGACTGCACCTTTTAATACGGTGTGCCTTATGGTCGCGAAAATACGGTAAATTTTGGTGGTGATCCAGATACAGGAAGGCTTGATCATATAGCCACCAGCTGTTATGTAGGCTTGTATTACTGCCAGTGCTTAATTTGTGAAGGAAGTCGGGAGGTCTCAGAGTTGATTGAGGCGTGGATTCAGCGAAACAAAACGGGGTTCAGTGCAAAAACGGAGCAACACCTTATATAGCCTTTCTGGCTCAAAAAGGAAACAACACTATGTGTACACCATGGCGACATTTATTTTATTTCACAACATGTAACACTGCACTGCCTGGGTGTGAAACGTCAAACCAAATGCACTGCAACAATTGTTTTCACAAAAAGCTATTTTCTATCGGATATTAAATTAACCAAAACACCTACTGGATTTGACAAACACTCCATGTCAACAGGCTGCTTGTGGGACTTCAATATAAAAATACATAGAAATGCTCACGCCCGGTTCATTAGCAGCATTAGCCTATTGGTAGATGTACTGGTATCCTCCCTGGTCTCCAGGTTTCTTGATCCCCGGAAGCGATTTTTGCTTTTTTGGGACCCAACTTGCCAGCATGTTTTTAAGCAAATTTTGCTGCCGGTTTTGACATTTTTCACCCGAGTGAAACGAGTCTCAGCAGCCTCAAGCAGCACAATCAAACGTGCCGCTTGAAGTGCCTCGACTCCCCGCCTTATGCTAAAAATTCACCTCAAAACACCAAATCATCAAAATCTCCTCAAAACATTGAACAATACAATGAGTTTTGTGGGACTTGAATGGGGAATAAATGAACACAGATAACAACAGGGAACATTACACCAACAGTAGTTTGGGGGGGGGGGGGGGGTGTTTTTAATTGCTTCTTAACAAAAATACGTTTGTTCTTGCAAAATTCCTTTTGAATTTTTCCGTGTTGGTGTTTATTTAAAAATATGTTTTGCAAACAGACCTATCCATATAAATTTGAATTGCTTTGGTGGGTTTGCTTTGGCTGCTGTGTCTCTTTGTGTTAGTCACAATTTAGCACTGTGGCAGCATGTGCTAACAAACACTGCTTTTTTTGCCACCTCTTTCAGCATTTTTTTTTTTGGCATGCTCTATTTATAGCTCTTCCTATTACGGAGGGAAAAGAAAGAAAGAATAATCCGATAAGATTTCTCTGGAACAATTTCACACTTGATTTAAAAGAAACTTGTTATTGCCATTTTTCATGCCTCTCCCTCCTCTTACTGTCTTTTCATGTTGTTTTAAGGAGGTGGGACGTGTATCTGTTTCAATACTGTTTGAACTGTGAGACAAGGCGGTCGGGAATGTTACCGGGAATGTTTCAGGTTACTCTCATGCTAAACAGGACGAACAACTGGTCGTCAGTTTCTTCGCTCAGCCTGGAAGGGCAACTGTATTTTTGACCTTTTCATAACGCATCTGAGGATTTAGTCTTCCCACAATCCAACAATTAAAATGAGCTGCCACCGTATCTTAGCAACGATCCTGGTAACATGGGGTAAGGTGAGGGATGAGGTTTAATGTCTTTGCTGATGAAGGCACAAACAAATTTCCAGCTCTGTTCCGTGGGAATCTATCCAGTTCACATAAACTAGTCTGGTAATGTTATGCAGCGTTGTTGCTAATCAAGTGCTAAAGCTGGAATCAGGAGGAGGTAATGCTCTCAATGTTGTGCAGGGCAGAGCCTGGGTGGAGAGAACATAGGTCCTCATAGACTGCATGAGGCAAATGTTTAGAATTTCTACCCTAGGATCTAAGGATAATATCCAACCCTGGAGGACACTCCGAGAGCTCTCAGGATGCTTAGAAAAGTTATATTTATTTCTGTCTGTCCTCTGTCAGGCTGTGTACGCAGTGGGAAATTTTAAAGCAGCAGAAGAAGATGCCCCGGCTGTACAGAGACTGACCCCGGCTCAGCAGAAGGATGGCCTTAGGGTGTTGAGTCAGCGGAGTCATGACTCGCTCTACCGGAAAACTCCGAGGGTGTCTGAGAGCAGAGAGGAGCTGGGGGCAGGGCTGGGGTCTGGGGCCCGCAGCAAAGTGAGGAGGGAAAAGGCCTCCCTGGGCTCCCTGAAACGAGCCAGCGCTGACGTGGAGCTCTTGGCAACTCGTGGCCCTATGGGCAAGGAAACCATGGTAACATTCAACACCCTGCCCCGAGTCGCAAATGGTAACAGCCCCATCTCCCCATCGGACGAGCCAGCTACCACCCAACGTCACATGACCTTCCACGTCCCCTATGACTCTCAGAGATCACGGCAGCTGGTGACTGAGTGGAAACAGAGGTCACTGGAGCTCCGCAGCCAGAGCTCCAGGGAGGATGAGGACGGGCCGGACGAAAGAGACGGAGATGAAGGAGGATCGGGAGAACTGAGGAACCAGGAGATGCCTTCTTCTCTTTATCCCACAGTGCAAGCCAACAAAGGCATTGCCACCCCCACTGCACCCAGGATGGTTGTGGCACCCCCACTTGTTCACATCCCAGAAGAGGCCTTGCGCCCGCCACCAGTCTCCCCCAAGAGCGCCAAGACCCGGGCTAAGTGGCTGTCACTAACTGAGGGGGGTACAGTGAAGGAGCCATCCAAAGGCCCCATTGAGGTGTCTACTCCCCGTGTGCCCAACACTCAGCCCAACCAGCACCCCAGCCAGCAAAGAGTCACTCAGGTAAGAAGACCTCACCTCCGTTTGACACCCCGTTGGGTTAGGATGTCTTCAGTTCTTTAACAAGAGGTTTTAAGATTGGTCCAACATATTTTGATAGATATCCTGCAGGTCCTAGCCCTTGATGCCAGTCTGTTCTCCTTTTATCATCCAGGTAATAGCCATGTCTAAGCAGCAGGGACCCAGCGCCGCATCTACAAAAACATCAGAAGGTGGCTCCTCATCTGGCGGAGGCTCCAACTGCTCCGAGTCCCCCTATTACCGGATCCCGTCTGATCGCGACAGCTGCATGGGGAGCAACCCGGGGAGCATCGCTGGAAGCGGGAGCATTGTAACCATTGACGCTCACGCCCCCCATCATCCGGTGGTCCGCGTGTCTGCCAGTAATGGGAAGCCATGGGAGTGGAGGAACACCATCAGCGGACACATGATAGCCTCCGACATGGCGGGGGACAAACAGCGGGCAGCTCTTCAGCGACAGGACAGCGTCGCTCAGTACCGCGATTACCGGACACTCCCCATGAAAACAGACTCCCAGTGTTCCTCCTCAGCCAGCGGGGGTGCAGACAGAGGTGCTGAGCTTCCTCCCCCACCTCTCCCCACCACCTCCTCCCCTCTGCCGCCTCCTCCACAGTTGTCTTCTTCCCCTTTACCTCCGCTGTCCCCCCACTCCTCTTCCCCCTTGCCTCCCCCTCCACAGCCGTGCTCCTCTCCCATGCCTCCCCCTCTCCCTCCGCCGACCTCCTCTCACATGCCTCCCCCACCTCATCTGTCTTCTCAGATGGCTCCACCGCCACTACCACCACCCTCCCAAACGCACCCACCTCCCCACTCATCTTCCAGTAAAATCCCCCCACCTCCCCACCCGTCCTCGTGTCAGATGGCAACACACCCATCCTCCTCTCAAATGCACCCACACCAACACCAATCGTCCTCCCAAATGTCCCACCATCCGCACCCATCATTGTCTCCTTTGCCACTACCGCCGCACCCCTCGTCCTCCAGCATGCTCCCCCCTCCGCCACATCCCGACCTACTGTTGGACGGCCACAGCCAGTCGCTGTCCCGCACCTCCACTTTGCCTCGGCGGCCCTCCGTGTCCGCACGCAGCCACGCAGAGCAGGAGCATTACTACAAGGCCATGCAGAACGAGAGGATGCTATAGTAGCGACGACAGAGGTCTTTGCTACATCAGCCATTGGACTTGAGGAGAAACATCTGGGAGAGGTGGCGAAACAAAGCAGGTGACCATTGACAAAAAGGTTTCGAGTCATTACCTGGATATCTTCAGTCATCATGCTGTAAAGAAAGGAGCATTAGCGCTGGAGGACCACTGGGAGCTTTGGCTCACACATTCTCAGCAGGGGGTCTGTTTTTTTTCTTCCCTGCTCACAACAGCTCTGATAAGATCCCAGTTTCAACTCAACACTTCCTGCTTGTTTCCCTGCATTCATAGAAAGAACAGAAGAGGCTGCAGCTGAAAGAGATATCAGGCAGAATGGTTTGGGATTTGTTCGCTCAAATCTCCCTTGAGAAGGTAAATAAGACTGAGGAAGCAAAACAACTGCAGGCAATGCTTGCTCTCCATAAACTGGCACAGCTGCTTCAGGTTTCTATCCATTAGAAAGAAAAAAACTTGCTATTGTAGCCAAATAAAACCCTACAACCTGAAGGCAGCGATACTGAGTTTAACTAGAGTTGCGAGAGCCACGACCCACAAATACATTACTCATGAAATAAGCCGACCTAATAGGGGATTTTACGTCTGAAGCCAAACAAATCTGTCGGTTTCCACCAAAAAAAGAAAGCTTCGGAAGCGGCCGTCTTGAAAGGAGCGTGAGGAGGAGGAATCATGGGTATAAGGAGGATTGCTCACAGTTGGGCAGCCCTACACAGAAGACACTGATTGGATTAGCACGGTAAACATGAGAGGTGGTGGAACGGAGTGAGGAATTGTTTCTGAACTGATGAAGGTAGGCCGGGCAGACCGAACCATAGTGAGTCAGGCAGCCGCTCTCTTCTTTTTTTTTCTTTCTGTGTATAAAAAAAACCTGCCACAGAGCCCGAGGCGGCTCTAAGGAGATTAAAGTTTGTTTATCAAACCGTGCTAGCACAGCCTCTCCTCCGTGGCTCTTCACAGAGATGGGACTGTCAATGCAAAGGTGGCCAGTTGGGAGTGAAGCCTGCCATCACCACCAGCATGGATACTGACTCAGTCTGGGACCGTTTGTCATGACTTGCTAATGTCAGCTAGCATCTGAGTGACGTTGGTACCACCTTCTAGCTATGCATACTTAATGAAGGGTTTATTATTGAGTATTTTCTCTTTTCATGAGCGCTTATTTATGTGTTATTGATCAGAAATCCAATATTAAAAGCTGCCTCGGGATTGTCCGTTTGAAATTGAAAGGGCAGGTGATCCATCCTCCCGTACGCCTTCATCATGGCGCTGTCGGCGCCGCCCTTATTTAAGTATGCCATATGAGGAAGTGATACCAACACGTTACTTCACGCTGACAAGATCTGTAAAAGGCCGCGAAAGTGGGTTTCCTCGCCAGCTCTGGAATATTGCCACAGCGATGGCTTGATCAGCAAACATGGTCTCCCAGTTGCCGTGGAAACGGTTGGTGGGCAAAATGCATCTGTAGATGAGGACCATGCACTGCCATCAGTCCTTTAACTTAGTCCAGCACCTCAACGCCACATTTTAAGAAGAGTAAACCATTTCACAGAAACTGTAATAAATTATTGAAAATAACCATGAACAAAATATCTGTGGGGGGGGGGCGAACACCCCTCCTTCCTGTGTATCTACTGTATATTGTATAAAGTCGTGAACTGGTGCGGATCATACAGACTGGTCCTTTATTTTCAATCTTTGCCACAAAAACACAGGTGAAAACAGGTTTTTCTCTCCACTGATCCAGAGGGCAGGTTACAGGATATTGTTGACGGGGGGGTCGAAGGTAACAAGTTTGTATTCTGTAGTGGAGCTCCTGAAACAAGAGCTGGTAGAAACTGTTGCTCGTTAGTTCGTGCTGCATGTGTGTACGAGCGTGTTTTTATTTGGGGTTTTTTTTAAAAGAATTTTTAATTACAAGGATGCACAATGGTATTATGACACAACCACCAATTCAAGGTGTCTTCACAGCAGCGTATGAAATATTTAAACAAAGGCTTTCAGTTTTGGTGTATTGTGTGTAAGAGGTAAAGCAGAATTCTTCCCATCCAATAAATCTTGTGCATCCCTGATTTTAGTTTCTGTGGCTCAAGTCTGCAGCGTCGCCTCCGACAGAGCGTGCAGCGTTTTTCAGTGCTGGTGATTATCGTACTGCGTTCCCCCATTTTGACTGTAAAATATCCCAATATTAACCTGATATTATTCATTCTGTTATCACGCCGTGGTCCTCTTTTATGGGCTCATGTTTTATATCTGTGTTGATGTGTATTATTAATAAGCTGATTGAATTAAAAAAAGGACTTCTTAATGGAGGTTTTATCTCGTTACTCGGCAGCCAAATCGTACGTGAGCAGCGTCGGCGCTTCCAGCCACGCTAATGAAAAGGACCTTCTCCATGGATTCATTGGTAATGAGTACTTTCATGCTCATTCATTCTCGGCACACACACGCTGTATGTGTGCACACTCACGGCCAGACGGATGTGTTGCATTTGCAGTGCAACATTTGCAGTTTTCCTGCGGGCGAGTGTCGGGTTTCCGTAATGAATTCTCCCGGAATGTTGGTCAATCCTAAATGACCGCCGGTGGTGGCTCTGTGTGTGTTCCTGCCTGTGTATGTGTGTGTGTGTGTGTGTGTGTGTGTGTGTGTGTGTTCCTGCCTGTGTATGTGTGTATGTGTGTGTGTGTGTGTGTGTGAGGGTTAAGCTGTGCACATTAACATAAAGCGAATAGAAGTGTGTGCTTTTGTACTATATACAAAAACATGTTATATTAGACTGGAGCCAACAGTTTATTCAAGAGTTCAAATTAGAAGTTAGGAGAGCAGCAAAGACGGAGCAAATAGTGTGTGTTTGTGTTATTGTTTTTCTGTATTTCTGGGGTACTGTACTCTTTGTACAGGTTCTATTGTTTCTGGTGTATTATTTCATCCCACTGTGGGGACCAACCATTTTAGATCCCACATTATTGGGTTTGACTTGTATTTAAGGGCCAATAATGAACTGAGGGTGAAAGGTTGGGTTGGCTGAAATTGCTTTGAGTTAGGGGTTGTGCACGTGTATGTGTGTGCGTGTGTGTGATGAGACTGTATAAGCATTGAGGTTGCAGATGGTGTATGGAGGCCTGTCCATGAATCACACCCAGCAAGCCAGCTCTCTCTCTCTCTCTCTCTCTCTCTCTCCTTCTCCCTCCCTCTCTCCCCTTCTCTCTGTGTCTCTGTCTCTTTCTGCCTGTATATGTGGTGAAGAAGAAAGGACAGGAAATGTCTATGAAAGTCCCCAGAGAGATAGAAGTACTAGTTTGTTTGGAGGATGCTGCTGACCTTCTATCAGGACTCTTCGGCTGCTCCAGGACAGCGTGAAGGTCTTCTTTCAGGTGGGTTTTTCCTCATGTCCCCCAACTTTCCGCCTTCTGCCCATCCCCTGTGATCCTTTCACACGTGGGGATTTGAAGCTTATACCCTGACTCGCCTCCAGTTCTCAGTTTCATGAATGACGGATTAGACTTCTGAAGGGTGACAGAGATCGGTGTATTTTCTGTCTAATCAATGGCTGGGATCAATTATAGCTCTCTTTTTCATGAAAATATCCCCCTCTGGTTACAATGTGTGATATGATCAGGCCATGGAATCCTCTGCGTCTTGTTTAACAGCCCCCCCAGCCCAATTTTTCCAGTCAGTTGCCAGAGGGGGAGGCTGACATTTGTAGAGAGCACTGAATCTTTGGACCAAAACAGTTCAAACTATCCTCATAAACATCCCAATTGAATTCCAATTGCTTTATAGTGTCTAGTACAAACAAAATTGACTTTAGGCGCTTTGCAGGCTGGAGTCAAAGCTAGCTATAGTGGCAAAAAGAAAACTTAAGCAGAATCAGGCTCATATATGGGGGAGGAGGCTGGGGGGGGAGTTTATTTTAAAACGAGACCGAAGAAAAACACAACTCCCGCATGCAATTACGGACTATTGCATCGCTGTGGCTAATGTGCAGTTTATTTTAAGGATATACACCACCCGATAGCTTCCATGCCTTTTTCCAGTCCAGATGTGTGTTGCTGTATATTTAGTGATGATCCATGTTTTTATAATTATCTCCCCAATAGTAAAAAGTAATAAATAAAGCAATTTTAATGCTACTGCTGCTAAAAGGAGCAACGCGTCGGTGTCTATTTAGTTTTTGACAACAAAAATCTCAATGCAATTTTAATAGGCCGATCAATGACTGAGGGGACTTCACGTAGTTACCAGGGTGGGGTAATTTATCCTGAGGGGCAGATGAGCATTTGCAATAAATATCATAACATCCATTTTAGTCAAACCACAAATGTCAGCCCGCCGGCGATGCAGAGGACTGTCAATTAGACTCACACTCTGGAGGTTGTGGATGGTTGCATTGAATGGTGGGGAACACAAAGAGGACACCAGGATGCTGTCAGCGGCGGCGCTCGGCTGGCGGCACGGCTGACAGTCGGCAGAAAAAGATGCTTCTAAAAATTCCTCAAAAGTTGGCTCGACAGAGATGCAAAGCTCTGGTGTGACAGCTTAAAGACACACTCTGCTAAGCAGACTTCTGGTCTGCTCTGCTTCTCCAATTATACTCGCTGCTTCTGCTCAGCGGCCTCGCGCCTCCCTCAGAGACTTTAGGCTATAAAACAGGAAAAAAACAGACTCCTCATTTTACCCCACATGCACATATAAAAACAGTTTTATAACCAAACATACACAACATGGGGGACTGGGTTCTTCTTTAGGGAATACACAAGTGGAACCTCATTAAATGGGTGGCAGCAGAGGGGACCTGTGTGTCGCTGGGCAGATGTGTGTGGCCTTACATGCATGAGTAAGACTTTCCAGCACATGACCTGAACAGCCACGGGCTCTGCGATGGGTAGTAACACACTGACACAGTTATCAGACCAGACTAATCGGGTTATGTTTATGTACGTCTGTGCAGCAGACATTTGGTCCACGCGCGCCTCCATGCAAATGCACAATCTCCTCTCGCTCTCCCAGCGGCTTCTTCCCTTCGTGCATGCCTAATGTTGGCGTGCTCGTCTTACCTTTTACTCACATTTGCCTTTTCTTTTTTCAAAGTCCCGCGTCTCTCCTCTGCCGGGAGAAGCTGTCAGGGATTTTGTTTGTTTTGGGGTTTTTTTTAATGCAAACCTTTTGGCAACGAGATCATGCACACTCGCAACCGCCTGACCCAGTTTCAGCCCTCACATCAGCGCAGTTATGATGCTGAGGGGGTGCAACACACAAAAACACAAACGTTTTGGAAACCAGGCACGTGCCCCTGCGCGCGCGCGCCTTCCCTGCTGAAATACCCTGCATGGAATTGATAAAAGACGGCCCAATTGTTAATCCAGTTTAAATCAGTTGCTGGGGGAGTGTCGAGTTAATGACAAAATTAGAGAGCTGCAGCGCTCTTCTGCTCTGTCCTCATGCGCGCGATCTGCTCTATTTCACATGGCAACAAGGCCGGAGACGAGTTTATCCACATGAGTAAATACGAGTGAATTATGCAGCGACAGGAAGGATCTACGCTCACACAATAGAAGGATGGAGGGAAATGAAGAATAAAAGAGGGACGAGGCCAAAGAGGATATGAGAGACGGGACAGTTAAGGCCATAAAATGATTCCAAAGCAGCATGAGATCAGAGAAAGAGCTGAACAGAGAGATGAAAGAAGAAAAGCAAAGATTAAATTCGTCACAGATTACCACGTTATCACATCTGGTGTCAGTTTGAAACAGAAACCAGAGAAGAGCAATAAAAGACAGGAATAACATCAGAATTGCCCACTCAAATATAAACCACGAGAGTTTTCTGCTATTTATGGCTGTAAATTTACTAGTCTGCAAGGCGAAGAACGTCATTATAAGTGCATTACACTACTGTATATTAAAAAAAATACAGTATCAAAAATGGAACTCTAATAAAATCCATACAAACCATTAATTCTGTAGAAAAAAGACTTCCCGAGAACAGAAGACAGATATCGATTTCACTTTTCTTCATGGGCACCGATACACACCTGCAACGAGCAAACATTAAAAGGCTGATGGTTGAGGTTTAACTTGAAGGGTGAGGTTAGTATCGGGTTTAGGTTAGGGTTAGGGTTAGGGGTTCACTTGTCATGGTGAGGGTTGGGATAAGCAGCTGGAGAATGGATGGTGTGCACGCGCTAGAATCAGATCTAGGCATGATTCTGTTGCATGTACAGAAAATGCTGCTCTTTGTGTACATTGCATCACTGACTCTCTCTCTCCGTGTGTGTGTGTGTGTGTGTGTGTGTGTGTGTGTGTGTGTGTGTGTGTGTGTGTGTGTTTTACATATAGAAAGTGCGTAGTGAGGACAATTGGCCATTAATATACAAGTTATTGCGTAAACGCGTTGCTGTTAGAGGCAGCAGAGCTGAGTGGTGTAACCTAATGAGTCTGTACACACGCGTTATCAGTGCCTGGTGCCCTAATCATCCCCCAGTGGAAGCGCAGGCTGGAGAACACGGATGTTCGCGGAGCCGTTATTAAAAACGAGTCGGAGGCGGACCGAGCGCTCGTTATCCACACCGCTCCTGTCGAGTCTGGCGGCCGCCGTGCGGAGAATCACAAAGAGTCAGAAATGAGACGGCAAGCATGGGAGATGGTGAGGGGTCGGCGGGTTTCTCCTCTGCTCTTCTGCAGCGAAACAGCTCGTGACAAAGCAACGAGTTCGGAGAGGCGGTGAAAAGGATGGAAGCACCCACACGCCCACAGACAGAAGACAAACACCCCGGTGTGCAGAGGAACCTATAGCAGAACACCGGAACCAGACTGCGAGGAGCCCATGTGTTCCAGGCTGGAGGAGAATCCTTCTGCACCTTCTCCTCATACCCCCGACCCCAGGCCTCAACCTGCCTTCCTCCAATCCCGGAGCCCCCTCCTTCCATCCTGGAGCCTCTTATCCACCGACTTTCTCAACAGTCCTCTTCCCCTGCTGTGGGTTTTACACCCGCCTCTTCCAAATTCCACTTGGTTATTTTCATTTTGGGTGATTTCTCCCCCCTCCGTCCATGTTTATTCATGACTGTGGTTCTGAGCGGGAGATAAGGAGCGGAGCGCGGAGCTGGCTCCGGGGGCCGCAAGGGCTCTGAGTCAAAACACAGAATAAATCCGAACGTACATATGCAGATGCTGTCATAACCACAAATAAGTTTGTTTTTTTAATCATTATTATTCCCACGTCACAGCTAGAGGAGAGTTGGAGATAATAATGCTTTGGAGAACTTCTCTTTTTTTCTTCAGAGGTTTTGGTTATATTTAGTTTAAAAGTGAGCCGTTTGATGTTTAGTCACTGATATGCTTTTGCAGAGTTACGTAACCTGAGTGCTCTTTGCTTTTTCCACAGCAGGAGCTTTTTTGCGAGAGAATTTAGGGCTCTTTGATCACCCACAGATTCATAAACAGTCACCTTCGGAATGTTAGGACGGAGATGCGATTAGAACATAATCTTTTGTTTCTTATTCCACATCGAGGGTTTTCGTCTCTGATGATATTTAAGCTACACTATCAATTCCCGCCTAAAACAAAACAAGTAAAATTTATTCGTATCAGGATCATTTACAGGTTAAAATGATGTCATACACATACACAACTGTGATGTTCAAATTTAACAATGGATGTCTTGTTACAATGATTAGAAATAACATCATAAACTGAATCTGAATCTGTGTAGTCTCTTTACATTCTCGTGTTTTGAGTAGTTTATCTTATGTGATGCCCTTGTACCGTGATCTTATTTACATTTGATTGCAGGTGAACCGGCAGAACACGCGAAATCTTTTGCACGTGTTCGCCACCTGCCGGTTATCGTGTGCTGGTGCAGCGCTTTTCGGTTGACTCCAAAGTAACGGATAATATTTTGTCAGAAAGTATAAATTGCTTGGCAAATTCACAATAGTTTTAAACGTCAAATATGATCCCAGTTGAACTGATTTATTTCACATTTCTTTCCCAAAGGCCTTTGACCCGGGGACAGGGGACAGCCTCGCCGAGGGGATGATTTACGTAAGACATCTTGAGGAGTCGTGAGGCCTTGCGTCGCTAGGTGGTGCTGAGGAGACCGTCCTTTCCTCCCATCTGGATCCAGTTCCACTTTTAGGTTCTGCAGCCTTGAAAGCTGCGAGTCTCGTTCCGTGGACGTCATCGGAGAAGGCTGGAGCGGCGCCAACAGAGCCCCCGTTTGGAGAGGAGGACCCACATCTCCGTCAACACGCGCGGCCTGGGCCCCCTTTATCTCTGACAGGGAAGGAGGCGTATCCCTCCACCCCAACACATACACACACCCCTTCACATACCACTCTCACTCCCCCCTCGCACTCACCCATACGCTAACTAGCCTACAACCTGCTTCAGACGACGCCCCGACGCCCATGAGCTCTCCACCCGCACAGCCGCGCGTATTTTCCGCTCCAGAAGACACCGCCGGGCTCGCGTTAGAGACGCGTTGTGCGCTCCGCTCGCGCACGCCATCACCTCGGCAATATCATCAGAGGGCCCGGGCAGCAGAAGGAGCAGAGGGAGGAGGAGAAGGTGTTTGAGGAGCATTCCCAAACCTGACACTCTAAAATAACCCCGGAGACACCCCGTTCGGGAGAGCTCTGCGACGCGAAGGGATCCAGTAACTGAGTGAGTAGATTTTTCGCCCGCCCGCGCGTGCGTGTGCGTGCGTGTGCACCGGCGTGTCCCCGAAGCTGACCTGCTTTCGGCGATTTGGCGAGCGGCACGTCGCGCAGCGGCGCAATATTTCAGCGATCGAGCCGAGCGGCATCTTTTTCCCGGGAGATTAAGGCGAAACTAGGAATAATCCGGGCTTTAAATATCGGCATCGCTCCGCGCGGACGCGGTCGCCACCGGGAGGTTACAGCATCCTTCAGGAGGCGCGCATGCAAATGTTTAAGGGCGCTTGTTGAATCGCAGGATGTGGCTTCGCTGTTCTGTCAGGGTCAACATCCTTTATTAGAAGCCCAGATGGCCACTTTTGGACGGCTCGGCGCATCCAAACAGGTGGAGCGGTGGACGTGCTCGCGCTGGCGGGGATCTAAGCCATCGATCTGTTTCTGAGGAGAGGGATCCTTCGGTGATGCGTGAGAGGGAGATGCTGGAAGGCTGCAGGGAGGAGGAGGAGGGGGGGGGGGTCTGCTGTTGTGATGTGAGCTGGCTGCTCCAACATGGCGTGCGTGAGCCCAAATCCCAGGGCCATTACATAGTCCTGCTGGAATCCGGGCCTGAGACACCGGACCAGGATTTGGTTGTAGGGTCCAGAGGATGAGTTTGTGCATCACTATCAGCCTATCGGGGTTTAAATTCAGCTCTGGGCGCCGCTGGTGATAAAAGTCAGACTCCTGAGCCTCATCACGTAGGCTGCTGTGTCTATTCCTGTCCCAGAATGCACCGGCATTCAGACGGGACTGTTTCTTTAATCGTTGTTCTGTGTGGTTGTTTGATCACAGCGGGCGAAGCAGAACCAGACACGGATATGTTTGGGTTTGGTCTCGGCTCTATTGTTGTTCTGCCGGCTTTCTCAGAGGCAACACACCCGCCGGAGTCCTGGGAGTCCTGGGAGTTCAGACGGGACACCTGTTTGAGTCCTGGAGCACAGAGAGACACGCGACGGCCTTCGATGCCGTCGCGTTCCTTACATGGATACTCGTTATCACCTCCTCTTTCCTCGAGTAAAGGTCGTTTAAAAACTAGAGGCCCTGAAACGCCACATTTTAGAGTACTTAAGGAGCGAAAGAGCACATATTCTGATACAAGTTTTTGTCCACACCCATTTGTTTTTGTTTAATGTATCCATGACAACTTCATAAAAACCTTTTATAAATGTCACATTTACGTGAGAAACTGTTTTCATTAGTCTGCACATTTCAGCTGTGCTGATAAAAGTTCGCTAGAAACTCTGCTTTGGTTCTGAAAGGCGGACCAAAGCTCTATTTGTTCTAATCTCACATGTTCTAGACCCAGATCCTAAAAAATATCTTGTCTTGGTGAGGTTTGATGCATTTCTGGGCCTCAACTGTTAGTACAAAAATATTTTTAGCATTTGTTTAGCCCAGCTATAGCTAACGATTCTTTTGCATCTTTTTCCAAGGTTTTATTGGTGTTTTTATTCCCTCTTTGTTATTTAGACGCATGTGACTTGAACTCCTTTCAGGGGTCACCCTCCATCTTCCAGCTAAATTTCGCAATTGCTACACTGTAAAAAGTGTTTCTGACTCTCACTCTCTTTAACGCTAGACGTTCTTCTCTTCACATTACTTCTACCACTTTCTTCACATTATCCCCTGCTTGTGTGCCTTATTTACCATAAATGTTGTGTCTTACATTTTTTCTTGGCTCCTCCTTGGCTAGCTGTTGCTTAGAACTTTAGAATGACAACTTTTCTACTTCCTGTCTTTGGCCACGCCCATCCTACATTTCTAACCAATCACAGAACAGTTCTCAAACACCAGGAGTGGGAAAAGTTTTACCTGGAAGAAGTGTGGAGAACAAAGCTCTCAAACCAGGGCTGCCCGTACAAAATGGCGTCATTTGGACGTGAGAACCGTTTTCTCTGGCGCAGCAGACGAGTCGCCAATAACTCCGTAGAATACCACAAAACAAGGGCCTTCCCAATTGACAACCCTTCCCACAGTTTGGTGGTCTATCCTGTCATTTTGTTGTCCGAGCACGCTAAGCCTTTTTTAGGCCTCTGCCCGGCAGCGTGTTAGCTGACGTTTCGTCTCCGGCCGGCTGCTCTGTGTTGTATCAGCAACTGGTGCTGACAGCGCTTGTCCTGTCCGGCCAATCAGGGCGCGACATTACGGATCTGGACAACCGTCGTTGTGTTGTTGCTTCTCTCTCTGTGAGTGTTTTCTTTGTCATTGCACATTGGGGGGGAAAAAAGATGAACGATGGTGGTTGTGTTGCGGCCTGGTGGCGGGTTTGGTACCAGACAGATCGGTTTTCACTAATTCAGAGAGGAAATGGGCTGAAAGGAAGTGCATTAATCCTAATCCTGGGCTATTATTGAAAGATTAGGTAAATTAGGTTTAAGTGACGCTCTACTGTGCATTAAATACGGGCAAAGTTTTATAGATGAAAGAAATACTCAAAGAAATCCACTTTCAAAGGGAAGCTTCATTAAAAGTTCATTGACAGAAAGTTTTTATACACATACATCTATTGGCACAATTTGGAAGGCTGCTGGGTTTCAAACCCCCACACACATTGGAAAAATTTGTAGAAAGTTCCTAAAAATGTTTGGCAGCACTTCATCCTTCTGGGTGTGTTTGCGCTACAGGAACTTGGGAACAATTGCACAGCTAAACATCTTATTTTGCAGCTAATTCAACGCGGTGCCAAACGAAGAGGGAAACGGCAAAGTTTCATTCTGTGTTTCCCTGTTGTTGCTGCCGTTGCTGTTGGGTCAGCAAGCAGACATCAGTAACAAAAAGAAAAACAGGCCTAATGGAACCAGCTCCCCGGGTGGCTGGTTCCTCCTGTTTCACCAACCCACAGCATTTCTAATTTTGTTCATTGTTAGCAACTGAATGCTGAGTAAAAACAGTCTTTAAAGGTTGGAAAATATCATATTAAATCCAAGTAAACCGGCCAAAGAAGAATTCAAAGTTGGCATCTTTTTGGGAGGGTCAAACAAACCGGGAGTGTGTTTGCTGTTTCTTGACGAGGCACATCTCTCTGACAGGATTAGCTCGTTCATCAGCATGAGGCCAGATCCTGCGGTGAGCTGTAGCTCCGGGGCAGCGGGTTTTCTTAATTCCTCTAATTGACACTGGTGTCACTGGGATACTTTTGTATCCGCTGAGAGTGGTGTTTGTTTAAAACTGAGTGGTGGGATAAAAAGAGGAAATAGAAGCAAACACACTCAGATATTTGATAGTGCAGTGCGATCCACCTTGCCCTTTCGTGCCCCACTTTTTATAAATCTCCTCCTCTGTTTTTTCCTTTCTGGTAGGCACATTCACTTTCCTCTGTTTTCCCCGGAACAACTCTCACAACTGCTCCCTCAGTGCTGCTTCGTCATGTCTGATGAGGCCTGTTAGAGGATTTGTGTGTTTTCCCCCCTCGCCGCTCTCTTCCCAGCTGATAAACTGTCATTTTCCTCCTCCGAGTGGTTTGAACCTCAGAGGGAATTGTGTTGAATGGCATATTCTGCAACACGAGCGCGCACCCCAACACTCATATGACCATCACCAGAGCTGCTACAGCGATGTTATCAAAAGCACTATTGATAAGCAGCCATCATCCACCCTTGTGTCCCGGAGATAAGCAGAACCCAGCAGGATGAATCCATGTCCTGTCCCGCTGAAAAGCAACCATATTTGTTTTTCAACAATGCTGCAAAATGTTGCAAAAAAAACATCTTAAGAGCCACAAATGGGGATTGGGACTTGGCCATAGGGGACAGTAACTTTAGCCTAATGGTTCTTGCTGAGAGGCTGCAGCCACCCAGTCCTGTTATGTCCGGATACAGAGTTTACTGAGAGCTTGCCGGAACACAGGAGACTGCAGCCTCTATAGAAATTGACCAACTGTAAACATAAAACACGGCTGTCAGCAGCTCATGTTAATGCTAATGCAAAACGGAGGGGAAAAGATGGACTTCCTGAAAGCGTTTGGGTGCAACACGTTTCAGCCCTGTCGGGAAGGATTCCTGGAGCACAAGCTGCCTGATGTGTCCAGTCACACCGAGGCATATGAGAATGGAGAACACAAAGGAAACGTTGTCTTCTGTCCTTTTTTTTTATTTAAGCAGTTACAGGGAGAATGGCTTCTTTAAAAAGAGCATTCCGAACCCTTTGGCCAAACTGGGAATATAGTTTTGTTGTGTGGATGTATCAGTTGAAGGGTAGCTTCTTTACTGACTGTAATGACCCCGGTATTCTTCTGCATACTAGCGTACTTTAGCATGCTCCAAAGCTACCACAGACGCGATGTTGAGATTAACTGCTGAGTGCTGCATCAGTGGTGAAACACACAAAATTGTTCCTGATGGACATCATTGACTTCTTGTTGCTTTCTGTGGTTCAATATGATGCCGTAGACAAGTGAATCAATAGCCACGCCGGGTAACTGCCGGTGACCTTGTACATCCATAGAGTAAATGTGCTCCTGGTTTAAAACGCACTGCTTTAAAATCAGAGCGGATTGATTTAAAGGGAGCCAAGACTTTTCCCTGGCGTCAGAAGATGCTGCAAGCTTTTCTTAGTTTTTCTCCTTCGTGAACTGTTCTGCGCTCCGAGCGGCGGCTGTAATGAAAGGGCGGGGGTCAGCGCCGTGCCACAGGAGCCCCGGTCTCAGCAGGGATGTGAAAGTAACGAGCAAAAGGCCGGAACGCCAGAGATTTGCAGCATCAGATGCCGTCGTCCTGGAAGTAATAGAGGTGGTGAGGCGAAGACCTTCGAGGTAGAGGTGAGTCGGCGGCGTGGAGGGAGATGAGATGCAGAGCGGGGCAGCAGAGGAGTCTGAAGTCCGGACCCCGCCTCTTTCAAAATCCCCCATCTAGGGAGCAGACAGATTTAAGGGCCCTCATCTGAAAGTTAAGTCTTTTTTTAAGTACCTTCCACTGATCTGCGATAATTTACAGTCTTCTGCACTCAAAGGAGGGTTATTAATGGGGGGGGGGGGGGGGGGGGGCGGGGGGTGTTGGCCCTGGTTTGCCCTTCTGAACCTGAATAGTAACATCTGACCTCAGCACACTTCCTGTCATTTTTATTAGTGGCAAACTCTGTTTGGTGCGGTTTGTGCCGCTCCTCTGAGGGAGTCGAGAGATCGCGGCGTGCACGCCGGTCCCAGACGGGCGCGTTTGTGCGGCCCGGAGGAGCATTGTTGTCCTCGCGCTCACCCGGCCTACAGGAAGGAAGCGAGGTAAGAGTGTGTGTGAGGGGGTGAGCAGAGAAGCACCGACGCTGAGTGTGAGAGGACTGGAGATTAGCTTCCTCCCTCAGCTCTGGTTCTGGGTCATTAAAGCCCAGAGACTCGTTTTTATAGTCTCTCTGAAGAGGAAACGCTTTTGTGCCAACTGGAGGTGTCGAAATTTCATTCAAGAGCAGCCAAATTTCTGAGAGCGGGGAGGTGTGAGTAATCTTCGTTTAACGCCGCTCGATCCATCTACTCATTGATCAAGAGGAAGCCTCTTTCCCAGCGCTGAACTGGGAGCCCTTTTAAAAACAAATGGGTCTTAGTAATATTTTGCTGGAGCAGCTGGTGTCTGTGGTGTTTGGAAGCAGGGGCGGCGTATTTAGCCGCACTATTTTCAGCCTCTAGTGGTGGTGATGGCGTTTAATCCCCACTGAGGCGTTTGCATTAGCAAATACGGTGTATCGTCACCTCCGGTGCCACGTTTGTCCCAGCCAGAGCTGCGAGGCTTCGCTATCCGATGATGATGCCATCATCTGGGGCACGCCAGGCGCGTACTGCCTGACCTTTTCACTCCCAGACAGTGTAGCGTAAATTATTCACAGGAGGTTTCTCCGACTTTTCACAACACATTAGTTCGAATGGCTGCGGCGAAAGCTGGTCTGATGACATGGAGCCAATAGAACGCCGGCTCTCCCTCACGCACGAGTTGGGGTCCAAACGTGTGAATGTTCTCTTCAGCGTTCCCTTCAGGTGATCCGTGGGCTTCTGCTTCAACTGGTGCCAAAATAGTGTGACATTCGGACTATGTGAGGCATCCACTCATCTACAGCACAAATATATACAGATATAGCAGCTCTACACGCCGTAAAGGGTGTTAAGTTGCAGCTGGACGACCATGAGCACGCTGTATTTAACCAGCGCTCTGGGCAGACCGATAATGCCTTCCTGGTTTCCAGTCTGCGGCAGGAACCCAGCAGGGAATCGGGCCAGCCATTAGTCTGTTCTCTCGAGTCCTCCTGCCATGTACCTGCCTCGAAGTATTGACTAAAGAGCCGCTGGTGTTGTACGCGTGTGCGTCTCCCAGCTGAGAGTTCCTCCCCCTGCAGCCTGAGAGATATTAGACTTATCTGTCTCAGTATGTTTCTGCTGGACCTGCCTGTGAGCGGCTTCCTGCCTCCTTCCATCTCGGCCGTAAATGTAATTATTCCCCTGCCGGCGCTGCAGAGACGTCGGTCCACCCCTTTCTCCGTCTTTGGACAGTTTTAACCAATACGTTGGGGCAGATGTAGGGTAGTTCTGCTAACCTGTGACCCCTTAAGTTGTCGGGGGCCTTGGTGCTCAAAGGGGCAAGTGGCTTTTACCATTAAAAACCAGTTGGTCCAGTAATGGAACTCATACGCAAAAACAAACTGATAGAATCAGGTTAGCGAATTAGCTTTAAAATAACAGATGTTATCAATCAACCTGCCAAATTTATATTTGTACTCTATAAATGCATCCTAAATCTAGATGATATTCATGGCTTGTTTCATAATCTGGTAATCTATTAGAACTTTGTGTTCAATATTTTCTGCTTTTAGTCTCAAAATATAAAAGACAGAAACTTAAATTAGCTTTATTCTGCACATCCAGCATCAGTAATCCATTCTTCTGATTTGGCTCCAACCTGAGGGGAAAGTAGCTTGACATTATTGATGAACACATTCTTTCTGCATCCAGAACCCGTGTTTAAAGCTAAAAACATGGTGAAGGCAGTTCTTGTGGGTTGATCAGCTGATTGTGGTCTTCCTCCATGTGATGGCGATGTCCTGTTATCCTGCCCTGAGGTCTCAGCGATTTCACACTTCTGTACAGTTCTAACAACCCCACCGTTCTCTGCTGCTCCGAGATCTTTTCAGACCACGTGCCTTTATGGGGGTGAAAATAAGTGTTGCAATCCAGGCAACGCTCCCAGCGAGGGAGGGGACGCATTCACATAACAGGGAGATTCAGTCACAATCCCAGTTTTATATGAACTCACTTTTGATTAAATAATTTGAAAAGGAGGATGCCTTGTGTGTGTGTGTGTGTGTGTGTGTGTGTGTGTGTGTGTGTGTGTGTGTGTGTGTGTGTTTATGCTTGATCTACGGTGTTATTTTGATGTTGAATCGGGGTAGCGGCATGTATCAGGGTGCCAGGTTGCTCCGTCAAGGGTCAGCGACATTGTTGCGGTGGGGGGAAGCCTCCAGTCCTCCTCCTCCTGTCCTTCTTCCCCTCCTGGAATCTATTAGAGCAGGAATCTCCAACAGAGCCGCCTGCACATTAGCATGTGCTCGCAGCGCTACGTCACACTGACGGGAACGAGACGGCGTTCCCAGGGCAGCTAGGCAGATGTGTCGTCGGTCAGGCAGAACGTTGTTGTAAGGTAAACAGCGTTCGCACGGAGTGTGTGTGTGTGTGTGTGTGTGTGTGTGTGTGTGTGTGTGTGTGTGTGTGTGTGGGCGGGTTTGGTGGGACTTGTTGCTGTTAGCGGTCACAAGGTTGGTCCCCTGACATTGTCCCTCCCTCAATATATCTGTTTTTCTTTCCATCAGGATGGCTGAGGTGTCACAAGAGGAGAGACTCCAGGCCATCGCTGTACGTATACACACACACACACACACACACACAGAGTGCACATCAGGGCACACTGAGGCTCGCAGAAACAACATGCTTCTCAGCATCTGACTGCTCATCTTATTGACTTAACCTTTTAGCTGCCATCTCCTTTGGCCATTAGAGGACATTTATTGCTAATTCAGCAAGCGTGTCTCGCCGCGTTTCTCCTCCTGCCCTGATGGAAGAATTCCAGTCAGCGGCAAAAATGCTTCCACAGAGAGAGAACGCCTGCCTGCCTCTCCATGCACTTGTGCGGAAAGGCTAAGGCTTAAAGCAGGAAATTCCAGAGTGAAGAATAATCCCAATCTAGAAAAGCCAAACATCTTGAATAGCAAGGTGTCATCTGCATATCTGCTGCTTCAGTTATATCTAAAAACACCGCCATATTAAGTGGCCATGTCCATGTTGTTGTTTTGCCATCTGCTGTGTACCTGCTGTGCATCCTCACGGAGAAATCAACGTGTGTGTGTGTGTGTCCTGTAACAGGAGAAGAGGAAGAAACAGACAGAGATTGAAAACAAGAGGAGGCAGCTGGACGATGACCGACGGCAACTCCAGCATCTCAAGGTACAGCATCTTTAATTCGCCCTGCACGCCTTCATGCTCTTGTGCGACTGACTTATTTCATCTGTGAAAATCTCAAAATCAGAAAAGCCGGTTCAAGATGGAGGAAACAAAGGTTGCGGCTCGATTAGATCAGTTGTTTGCATTGTTCCTCGAGGACCTGGATTCATTTCTTGTACTCGAGAAGACTTATTTGGATTCAAGTTTGGCCTTTCCAGGCTCCCGTAGAGACATGGTGAAGCAACGTCCTGACCCATGGAGGGGGACCCGTGTCAATGGCTGTTAAATTCACTTTATCTCTGAGTTTTATCCCATTTCTGATTATATAGTATGATCACACTGTGTAAGCAAACAGTTAATATTCTATTCTAACCCCGCCCAACTATAAATCCTCCGTGCAGCTCATCTTTTGCTCCAAATCTCTAATTCCTGTTTGGTTTAGTCACAAATAAAAACCATCATCTCGTTTGTCATTTTCCTGGCGCGTTAAACCCAAAAATGTCGCAGCTTTTGAAACGCACCGCAGCAGCCGGACGCACTTCCACATTTCCACATTTCCACATGCTCCTCTCTGCGCCAGAGCCCTGTTTTCACAAGTTTGGGTTGTAGATGTTTAAACAACTTAACTCAGCAATTCCTTTCAAAGCCGACAGTCCCACACAGTCAGATACTGCCCAACTGCTCCCGTCACGGAATGTTCAGCAGATAACGCCAGCGCCTCCTCCGCCAGCCGCTCGCACGCGCCTGCACGCAGACACACACTCATTATATCAGGGCCCGTGCCTTTGCCGGCGTGTGTCAGCACTATCAAAGCTATTCGCCGTGTGTGTCAGCACTATCAAAGCGGCGCAGGCCGCGGCGCACGGACGTGCACGCGTCCCGTGCCCATGTGACCTGCGCCGCTGCCCCCGTGTGCTCCCCTTTTTTTTTTTCTATTTTTAGGGCGAATCTTTGTGCGTGTCTGTACGTTTGTGTCTGCGGTTCTTTGTGCGGGTCGCCGCATGAAAGACCAGCGAGGCCTCAGACAATGAGGTGGGCTTCGGCAGAGGAAACACATTTGTGTCCCACTCCCACCAACAGGAAACCGCTCTCGCACCCACCGCGCCCCGCTTTCGCCTCACAGGCACGCAGAAAAAGACACGGCGAAGGGAAGTGCAATCACGCCACACAGAGGCACCGGAGGGCTCTCTGGAAAAGCACGTATGTTGGTTTTTCCAGAGGCTGCATTTGCATGGAAAAGCCAATGAATGTCGCCATTAACTGGGTTTTGTTGCGGCACCCTGCTGTGACGCCTCACTGATGCGGGGCCACGTGCTCCAGGATGGCTGCAGCAGAGTAATGCAAGGGTGCTGATGCTGTGTGGGGATGGAAAGATCATTTTAAACGCTGTTACAGGCCAGTGATGCTTCGGCCTCGTCCTCTGTTTCGAGGCCACATGTGCAGCACATGCTAACACGCTACATTACTGGCTTCAGTCATAAGTAGATGTGTCTCCTGTCTATAGGATCCATATGGTCCCTATGAAGTTTCTATATAGTAGTTTCTATATAAACTACTGTGGCTCCTGTTAGAATGTCTTTATACAAATGGAAACACTAAAGCAACAGGTTGCGTGTTGTTTTTATCTAATAATTTGGACCTTGAGCAACAGACTTGCTCTCTTAATGACTCATAACTGATGTGCTACAAGTTAAATTGTGCCCACGTCCTCCAAAAGGTTTGCTCTTTGGGTTCTAAATGAGCGTAAATATGAAATCAAGCTCTTTAAACAACCAGCTGTGAATGTGCGTGCGCGTGTGTTTGTAAACGTGCGTGCGTGTGTGTTTGCATCCTGATTCCGCTCTTTGTCTTCTACGTTAGCAGCTTTTACTCCGAAGAACAATGGAGAGAGATGTAACTTCAGCAAGAAAGCTTTTTGACCGTCTGTGTATGTGTGTGTGCGCATGTGTGTGTGCGTGTGCATATGCATGAGTGAGTACATTAAGTGATGTCAGGCTTTTGGATAGCAGGGTGTGGTTAGAGAGCAAAAAATGAGAGAGACAGAGAGAGGGGGGAATGGGGGGAGATTCAGGGCCCAGGAGACTGCAGAGCCAGAGTACGAGGAGTGTTGGGTTACAGCGTTTGTGTGCGCGTGCATGCGCGCGCGCACGTGTGTCTCAATTCTTCAATGGGAAAGCAAAGTGTTGAAAGGCAGCACACAGACAAACAGTAGACGTTGGAACCCTGCTGATGTTTAACACGACGCGGCGCAACGTTCCCGATAGAGAGATGCGTGGAGGGGAAAGGAAGGGGCGGCGGTCCGGTATGAGAGAAGAAAAGGGGAAGAGGGTCTGCAGAAGTTCTGCTTGCATCACCGGTCAGGAATTTGCATCAAGCGCAGGTCCAGATTTCCAGGCCAGCCTGTGAAAACAAGAGCTTTTCTGACACTTTCCCTCCGGGGTGGCCGAGCGGCGTTGTCTTCCACCGTGCCACATAACAGCTGCGAGCAAGACGCCGTTATATTTACCTCGAAGCACGCCAAGTATTTGCTTTGATATTAGCTTATCTGCAGGAGGGAATGTGTGCTGGGGTCCAGATAAGAGGGGGGACATGGAGGAAATAAACACAGAAAGACAGAACTAAAACAGGAAAATT
The DNA here is from genome assembly GCF_901000725.2 of Takifugu rubripes. Classification (NCBI taxonomy): domain Eukaryota; kingdom Metazoa; phylum Chordata; class Actinopteri; order Tetraodontiformes; family Tetraodontidae; genus Takifugu; species Takifugu rubripes. The sequence continues at coordinate 4,738,884 of NC_042286.1, read as the reverse complement.
TGGTAGTAGCTGTTCTCCTGTTTGTTCCGGCTGGTTGGCACAAGGGTCAGTTCATTCAAGCTCCAGTGTGTGGAGCGCTGCTGATGGCTGAGAGAGCCGTTACATGAGTTCCTGCTAATCAAAAGTCCACTTCCCGTTCAGACGCTCACGCCAGTGTTTGTCTCCTGCAGTCAAAGGCGCTGAGAGAGCGCTGGTTGTTGGACGGCGCTCCGGCGGAGGAGGAGACTCAGCGGCGTCTGCACGAGGATGAAGTCAAGACCAAACTGCTGGAGCAGGTGATCCTCAGGTCAGCATCTGAAATACGCACGGGCGTTAAACCTGTGACCAACCTGCGAGCCGCCTAGATGAGGTTAGCGATGGCGGCGACGCATCCAGGCTGACGTAATCCGCTCTGACTGTCCAGACGGATGACTCAGAAACTGTAAATAATTAATATCATGTGTAGGATTCCTGGCTTAAGATGTGAGGGGTCAGTGTTTTATCAGGATTTATCAGGATTATCAGGATGCGGCTCACCTCACCATGGTTTTCACGTGGATTTTCAAGGTTTTCAAGCTTTATTTGTCAGACTTAAGACGATCGGAAGAAACTTTCCTTTCTATCAGGATACGGATCTTTTGTTCTGATGCTCTTGTGAAGACTCGGAGGGTTTCGCTGCACATGGAGCATCTCTAAATTTTGTTTCTCATCTGTTGGCTTCTGAACCAGGCTGGAGCAGGAGATTGAAGAGCTGGAAACAGGCGTGCTGACCAATAAGGGTGTGGCCAAAGAAAATGGAGGTAAGCGCCCGGGCAACAACGAAACCATGGCAACAAAACCCTGGCCACCCTTTGCAGCCAGAACGCAAGCTAACAATAGCCTCTTGGTTTGTTATATTAAATCATCCCCTTCCTCCGGAGGTTATTAAAATAACATTATCTTTTTCTCTCCGACTCTGGCTGTCGGTCTTTTTTTGCACTCATGTCTCAATGATCCTCTGGCGCCTCCTACAGGTGAGAACGGAGTAGTGCAGAACTCCTGTCAGACCCCCAAGAGAGAAGTGACGGGCATCGAAGCCAAGCTGCTGGGGCCCAGTCCCGACCAGGCCAGCGCCGACAACCCGGTCACGCTGGTGTTCATGGGATACAAGACGGTGGAGGAGGAGCAGGAGACCCGCACGGCGCTGGGGATGGAAGGGGTGGACGGCAACGTGAAGGCCGAGTTCGTGGTGATCGAGGACGGGGAGGGAAAGGACGGGGGCGAGGCGGCCACGGCGGGTCAGGCCCCCCCCAACGGGAGCATGGCGGAGAAGGAGAAAGCCAGCGGGGGCGGCGAGGAAGGGGAGAAGGAGAAGGAGAAGAAACAGACCTGCAAATGCTGCACGGTCATGTGAGGTGCGTGTGCGTGGGCACGTGTCAGGACTGGGGAGGGAGGAAACACACAAAACCCAAGTACAGTTTCAATGGGAGCCGCTCCGAGCTCCAGCTACAAGAACCACAGACTCATTAGTACACTCTGCTCTGTAAACTCTCTGATATGTATTTGACCTTTGATTTCTATCAATATTTTTCTATTTTTCCGTCTTGGCATTTATATCGTATTCAGTATGTATATCTTTATTATGGGACTGTGTACTGTAAGTTCATTGTTATTATTGGTGGATATATATATATATATTAAAAAAAAAGATATTGTAATAGCTCTCTGGATTGTACTGCTACCCAGTGGGAGAAACCTGGAAATTAATTTCAAGTCAAATCAGCCAATTCGGATGGATCCATAAATCAATCCATCCGTCTGTGCGGGCCAACTATTTATCAGCCAAGTTCATATCGCAATATGGTCACAGATATTATTTTGAATAGTATTTTAATATTAATATATTGATATGAAATTATGTTTTATACAATGTATTTATTGTTTTCGGTTTCTCTGACTCATTTCCAGAAGTTGGCCGCATGGCAAAGCTGGTGAGGGCGTGCGCTCTCAGGTGTGTGCTCGCACCCAGGTAACCTGAGGTGTGTTTAGTGTTGATGGGGGGGGGGGGGTGCAGAGCGCAGCCGAGAGCTCCTAGGTGTGTTAGTTCCACTCGTCTCGCCATGGGTAGTTAAGGTAGCGCTGCATGAAGCCTTGCAACTGTTCTGTCTGCTCGTCACTCGTCCACTCGTTGTCACGTTCACATGAATGTAGAACCAGGGGTTAAATTGGTGGGGGGGGGGCTTGTTTTTGTCTCTTTATGAACCAAATAAACTGATGATATTGTAATTCCGCTGTGTGTTAGTTGGCTGCTGGCGTGTCTTCTGCTCTCTCCCAGTTTAACCCCTGACTTCCCTCCAAAATGCCATCACACGAGTCCAGTTTTCCCAGTAAAGACCCCTCGCCGCCACTGGCAGCAGCCTGCTCGTGCGACTCCAGCCCCCTGAAGTTGGTGCTAAATAATCTCATCTCCTCCTGCAGAGATCAGCAAAGATCCCTCCCAGGAGCCCAGAGGGAGGCGAGCTGGTGAAACAAACACTCTCCACACCTTTCAGCATGTTTCCTTGCGGTGGTTTGTTGTGTTTAGCTATACTTCCGAGGACACGCTGACTACACTTGTGTATTGTTGGTGCCTTTTTGTCAGGTTGGACTCGTCCGCCAATTTCCCCGACCCACTGGAAACACTGCCTTCTCTTACAGTCAATCAGACCAACCGGTTCAACCAGTACAGCTCTCACAGCAGATGATGCAGACTGAAAAGTCGAACGAATCCCCGGACTGAAGCATTTCTGCAGGAGACTGTTCGTCTGTGTTCAGCATATATAAATACACATGTATATGACGTGTTTAGAATTATCAACATGCATCAACTTCCGTGCAAATTGGTGGAGCCGAGGTTTTGTCTGAGGGCGGATGTCCCCGACAGCAACAGAAAACGGCAACCTTGTGTTCGGATGATGCTTGTTCATCCATTCTGTGCTTGTCTGAATGTCTGGTGTCCAATAAAACTGCTCTTTGTTTACACACACCTGGAAGGATGTCGTGTGCATTCTTCGGCACCTTTATGGCAAGATGATTCGCAGCCTCGGAGGCAGATCGATTGTGTTTGTATTAATTTTCAGACACTGTGGGTAATAATTAAAAGATTCTCAAATATCCCGCACAAGTCTTACACGAAAGCCAGCATTTGCTCAGACGCGCCACTAGGCGGCGCCTGTGGACTACTTCAGAGGTAGGTTTCGACGTTTAATTAGTGCATTCCGTGTGTTGTAGGGTGGAGGGGGGTTGTTCAGGGTGAAAACAAAGAGGGGAATGTAAACAGGGTACTCACCCAGTAGGGGTCAGAGATCCAAAGGCTAAACTATAATTCTGCAGCAGCACTTCTGTCTCTGTAATGAATAAATAGCTGTTTTGCACACTAGGTTCAATGTTCAGTTATGTTGAACCGGAATATTTTAGGAAATATATATTCAGGGAATGTTTGAGGAATTAAATTTAACAGGCAAAAGTGTTCTGGGAGTGATGCAGAATATATGGTATGTTTCTAGGTCACCCCAGTGACAATTTTCCACGCCCACGGGACAGAACCTCCCAGGACTAGACCAAAGAAGCGCGTTAAAGTGGGAATGCTGATTTAGTGGTTCAAATTTTAAACAAACCGGAAAATAAATATGGGATATGTGGTTCCAACATAATATACGACGTGTGGCAGTGACTTGTGATAAGTCACTTCATCCATATCCAGTCTCATAACTGTTTCCAAAAATACAAACTTCGGTGGGGAAAATGCGAGATCAGCATTTAGGCTTCATTGGTGCGACCGTTTCACCTTCATGCTCATTGTGTACTTTTCTCACTATTTCCTGGAGGCGTATACTGTAGATTAGCTCACTGTAAAACAATCTGTCCTCCCACGTTATCTCAGTGAAAAGCAACTTTTCAGCTTTATTTCGTAACACCTATTTGAATGACGTCACATGTCCTCTTCTGGCAGATCCGATCACGACTAGTGTTCTTAAGAATTTGAGCCCTCGAGCTAACTCTAAATGAACTTTTTCGATTTCAATCGCTTTAACACACACCTAATTGTCTGTACCAAATAACAAGTGGCATAGATGTAACATACAGCACACAATAAATACGGGTTCGAAAAAAAACAACAACCGTTAAACCGTTTATTTGCCCATTATTTCCGTTTATTATTTTCCCTTTTCTCTACAAGTCAGTCAGTCAGTCAGTCAGTCAGTCAGTCAGTCAGTTAGTTAGTTAGTTAGTTAGTTCTTGTATCAGTCTGTTTTCGACGCACAAAGATAAACCGAACGCGGCCCATACAAGTTCTGGCTCTTTTTTGCCGCGTCCGTCTTTTTCACAATAGGACCGCCGTCTTGTCCAATGAGGAGCCGAGTCTGGCCGTGGCCCCGCCCACTTTTGGCTCTTGAAAGTGCCTGGACTAATCAGCGCTCGCCTCCGTGTGTTCAGCCATTTTGTAAGAAAATCAAGCAAGTCTGCCGCCCTACCTTCCCCTCAGAGCTGCATTTTTTTTCTTGTGCAATGGACGGGTAAGTGTAAAAGAACGACACTTAAGACTGCCTTTTATGCAAGTGAACCCGCCGGCGGAGGACTTTATTGCCGTCTTCGCTTTATTCGGGGAGATGAATCGATCCCGTAGCGCGTTGCGAGACACTGGGAAAGTTTTGAAACAGTTTTTTTCCACCTAAACATGCAACAGTTAGCAGGGGCGGAAGCTAGCGGAATTAGCGAGGGCTAGCCGTCGCCGTTACTTGTATCAACGCTCGAACACTCGTTGTGTGACTGTAGGAGCGATACTAAGGCGAGTTGGTTTCAAGAGGGTTCAGAATGAGGCGTTTCGTTCGGTAAAGACGCGGCGGAGCGTCGGTGTGCTAACGCGGACTCTGACGCGGTACCGCGGCTAACTACCTTGGCAACTTGCTTTCACGGCAGCTCGAGCGCGAGCTAAAGCAACGTGTCTCATTTCCGCATTCAGTCTTGCGCGGAGCGCGAGGGCCATGTTGGAGATGTCTGGCCTGGACGCTCTGCTCTGACTCCCCCGGGGACATTGTTCTCGACGCACACTCGGCAGCCAGTCTTTTAAATCCACGGTCCCGTTTTCCTCCGTCGGCGGAGCGAATTCGACGCAATATAAAGGGGCCGCGGGCGGATTAGCGTCCGAATGCGCGTTCCCCAAGATCCGTTTCATTGGTCTGAAGTTTGCTCCTGTGTTTGTGCCACAGCCGCCTAGACACTGACTTGTACCCTCTGGGATCTGGCTACGTCGCTGAAATTGAGTAAGTGGTTGGCAGTTTCATGCGTTTGCACGTTTGTGTGTGTATGTTTGTTTGTTTTTTAATAAAGGCGAATCAGGAACTTCGTGATTGTACTCGTATCTGGACCAGGAAGTCGATGTAAAACTGATTGATTAACCTTTACAAAATGTGTGTGTGTTTTTTTTTTTTTTTTTAATGGGAGCCTAGATGGTTTGTTAGAGTTTAGCTGGATCATGTGGTGGTTGGATTTATTGTTTTACCTTTTGCTGACAATTTGCATTTTCCTCTTTCCACAGCGGTGTCCATGATATATCAGTTGGCACAAAGGTAGGCCCCCAGTTTTCTATCGTCTTGTTAAAAGAATATATGGATTCTGTTGCCAGAACAATTATTCGCACATACATTGCACTTTTTACTGTTTAAAAGCTGTGCTGAAATTAAGGATTTAAACAGTCCGCTTTCCACTTCCTGGGTTATTTACAGAATTGCTACCCAGACTATTTCAGTTTTCCTGTTCTGGGTTCTGTGGCTGTTAGGAAATTACACTTCCTGTTTGTTCTACGTGTTCCTTAAGACCCCATTAGCCTCTCTGGAATCTTGGTAAAGCAGCGGTTGAAGCCGGTTTTGCCACTATTTTCAGTCTCATTTCACAAGCCGCCTCACACGACTCCCTGATCAGCTCCTCTGAAACCAATTACAGCACTGCCGTGTCAAAGGAGCATATTTATGTCGGTGGCCAGGTGCAGGTGGTGTTTTCACGCTTCTCTGATAAATAATGTTTGCACACCTTTAAGTAGCAGCTTTTCCTTTTCCTCCCCCCTTATTTCTGGCAGACCATAATTTGTGAGACATTCCTGCCTCCATAAAGTGCCGTCTGAATCAGCAGCTATGTAGGTGGGGCAATAGAATCGCCCTCGTTTACATTTGGCCGTATTGGGCAAAGGTCATAACACAGTTTAGACACACATTCTGATCCCCAAACTGCTGCTTCGCTGAAGCAGTGGACGGGTCGCGTGATATGGTTCAAATTAAATCTGTGAAGATGGCTTGCATCTGTTTTGTATTTAAACTGAAATTAACTCAATGCAACAAAGAGACGCGTCCCATCGGGGGTATTTCAGCTAAAATGAGCATAGCACCTTGGTTTGGTTGCTTTTTAACTCTGGTTGGGTCCCGTTCAGCGGGTATGGTGATGCTGATTTATGGGGCGCTGCCTTGGTGGAATCTCTAATTATTCCGTCTGGGCAGAGCGTCTGGCATTCCGCGGTTACATTCCAACCCCCCCCCCCCTGTAAAAACCCCCAAGTGAGGCAAAGCTCCGTGCACCCCCTACAAAAACCAGGCAAACATGTTTTTACCTGTTTTCTTTGTTCTGTTGCTAAGCAATGACACCAGCCTTGGTCAGAGCCATGAAATGAAGTTACCTGTCAACACACGACAGAGTAACACTGAGATGGGCGTCAGATCACTTCATTCTGCCAAAGCCCTTGAGGTCAATTTCTCCCAACACCGCCCCCTGGCGCAAACCAAAATGTGGTCAAACCGCAGCCCGCGCTAGTTGGGACACACCTGGTTTCCTGCATTACAGCACCGTGATGATGAAAGGCTCTGAGAGACTTTGACCTTTGAAGGAGCAAGGCCAGGGAGCTTTGAACATGAAGCAACTCCCTATACTACACAGCCTTGTCTTACTCCACCCGATGCTGTAATGCTTGTATCATCTATCCTCAACCAGTAGATTAATAACGTTGCTTTACTGTACTCCGCTGCTCCATTGGTCCAAACCATTGGTCCTCTTGTTAGTGGAAAACTTTCCCAGCACCTTTAGTCTTTAACCGGACTCTTTGTTTGTAATCTGCCACCTCGACTAGCGATCCTTCCACCGAGACCCTCAAACACGCGGTGTATAAGACATATGTTGGATAGTCTGTTTGGAGCGCTGGCCTGGAACACCCATTCGGTGCACCTTTAGCATTTTAAACACACATATGCTGTGACACACATGCTATATGTGACAGTGGCACTGGATTTCTTATCTCCGCTTCAATAAAAGTGTGGGGGAATACGGAAGTTTCTGCTGCAGGCCGATTACCACCAGTCCTACAGGAAAGCGGCGCACCCTGGGATATGTTTTTGCCCTCTCCATGTCTTCCTCTGCGCCGCTGATCTGCTGACTGACAATGTGAGGCTTCCCACGCAGCTGTTGAGTCAGCCCAGAACCACTTCCTTCATTTCTTGTGGCTAGCATTTTTCTCTTGCTAACTATAGCACCACTTCATTCATGTTATTAGCCAGGCGCTGCACTCCCAGGTTCTGTATCCTGAATTTACTTAGTTTGAAGTTCAACTCTGTCCAGAATTGTCTACCTCGATCCTCGGGCAGGGGGATGTGAGTTGTTGTTCTAAGTTGGTCTCATAGAGCAGCTCAGACAGACCATCTGGAAGTCAAAGGTTAGTTTATACAACTCCAGGAGCTGATGTGCACACATCTACACAAGCGCTCGGTGAAAATGGATGTCGCTCTAAACAAGATGACAAAATGACTCCCTCCTTTCATGATTCACAAGGTGAAGAAGAATTCGTGCAGACCTGTTAAACCAGTTCCAGATAAAGGGTTCTTAAACTCCCAGCTTGTGTCTGGGGCTCCGTATGTGTGTGTAACAATGCCCCCAGTCTGAGCCTGAACAGGACCGCCATTGTGGAGCGGCGTGGAGCTCAGACTGCTGAGCTGCTTCTTGTGACTGCTGGACTTCATCTCCCACAGACAGACACACATGCAGCTCTGGAACACCACTTCATATCTACTGGCTCAGCAGACAGTAAACTGGTGGCCACTGAGGGTAACCTGGCCAGCCAGAGGGCATCGCTCACTGCCTTCACATGCCACTCCAATACACGAATAATTGCCTCAGTCTGACCGTAGCTGGACAACTGAAGTGCATGAAAACGCATTAATTTGACTGACATCGATAATGGGAAATCGATATGTGTGCACCTTAATCAGAGCTAAATTAGACACCGCGTGCTCCACAACCTCCACTGGTGTATGGCCGCGGAACAAAACACTTAAAGTCGTCGTTAGCATACAGCGTTCTTGTCTGCTTCTTAAAATCGACACAACCATGAGGGAGAGCAGCATGTAATGTGTCAACTGGAAAGGGGACGTATTAACCTGGCAAAACGACGCGTATCACCACGTGGGGGTGGAGGACGTCATCCCGTTAGTTTTCTGACTTTGTGCATATAAACTGGGACAAGACAAGAGGCGAGGATTCTGAGCGTAGCTCGTTTGGACCGTGCATGCAAACATAGCGTTTATATTCCAGAAACTCATCCCCAGTTCTGTTTATGCGATGGACAAACTGTCTGAAATCTGTTAAAACAGCAGCACCCGCCTGACCATTTCACTCCAGGCAAAGGTGTTCTCACATGGTTGCTCAATCCTCTTTTGGTTATCAGGTTACTTCCTGCTCGGTCACACAGTGGCTCAGTAACATGAGAACGTCGTCTTCCTCCTGCTGCGTCTTCAATGAGGAACACTGAAATAAACCTTTGTTCTTTCCTCCAGAGGGGATCCGACGAACTGTTTTCTTCCTGCATATCCAACGGACCCTATATCATGAACTCAGGTAGGGTGGTTGCCATGGAGGGGGAATTCCTTTTATAGAGGCGCTTGTCCTGTGGTTTGTTTGCGTTACCATGACAATCAATCCATTATTCAAGACAAGCCAGATCCTTCTGTTCCCTCCCTGATTGTATCTGCTTGTGTTTGTCATGTCCCCCACCCCACCCCACCCCCCCTGCAGCTAATGGCAACGACACAAAAAAATTCAAAGGTGACGTTCGCAGTTCTGGTGTTCCATCACGTGTGGTCCATGTCCGTAAGCTGCCCAATGACATAAATGAGGCTGAAGTGATCGGACTGGGACTTCCTTTCGGGAAGGTGACGAATCTGCTGATGCTAAAAGGGAAGAACCAGGTAGGAACCTGCAGATTTACTCAGCAGCTGGGGGGTGCAGGGGGCGGCGGGGGCAGGGATCCATTTTCTGACCCAGCCCCACCTGGAAGCCATCACAATGACTCTTTAGTCACATCCTCATGAGAAGGACAGTAATTGTTCCTGTTGGAATTCCATGGAGAAATTGATCTCCTTTGCAACATCTGAAATTAGATTTTGCTGAAATAATTGCTGTGAAATCCTTGTTACCTGCTACATGTAGAGGCCTCGGAGGGACTCTCCCTCACTGTGTTCCTGTTGAAATGCAGCGCCTCTTTGCTTTGCCCCTTCAGGCATTCCTGGAACTCAACAGTGAGGAGTGTGCTCAAACAATGGTGAATTACTACTCTTCCGTCACGCCCTACATCAGAAACCACCCCATTTACATGCAGTACTCCACTCACAAGGAGCTCAAGACCGACAACTCTCCCAACCAAGTGGTAAGAGCTCCAAGTCACACATGCGTCATCAGTTAAAGACTCATTACTTCTGGATACAGTTCCACTGTTTAACCTCCCTTTAGTACATAAAACGGTTGATTAGCTTTAATTTTCATAAACGTCTTAATGGTTTATTTTAAATTTGCGTGCAACCACTGACTCACTTTGGCCTCACCACGCTCTCCCAGCGTGCTCAGGCAGCTCTGCAGGCAGTAAATGCTCTGCACGGAGGTGGGATGGGAGGCATGGCCATCCCCACAGACCCAGCTAGCATCGCAGGTGCAGCCGCTCAGAGCCCGGTCCTCAGAGTCATCGTGGAGAACCTCTTTTATCCTGTCACCCTAGAAGTTCTTCACCAGGTAAAGCCATGTTTTTGTTTAAAATGGGCACAGGCTTTCTGGCTGGACAAGATTATCTCTGATCAGCCGTGTTAAACGAGCCACCCTCACTATTTTGTTGTCTACCCTCCAGATTTTCTCCAAGTTCGGGACTGTACTGAAGATCATCACCTTCACAAAGAACAACCAGTTCCAGGCTCTCATTCAACATGTGGACAGCATGACAGCCCAGCACGCCAAACTGGTAAGACTGGTGCAGCCAGTCTTTTGTCATGCATCTTTACTTTGTACTTGTATCATGTTCCCCATATCCCCGACACACCTGAAACGTCCCACTGTGAAATTTGACCACTGATTCCAAAAGAACCAGGGAGTCGCCACAACCGTGTCCGTTCTCCCGTCGGGGAGCGGGTAGACATAAATAATTGATCTGAAATACACACCAGATCATTAAATATGTAGCAGTTTGGCTAATGTATTTTAATAAAGGCCTTGATAGCTACATGTCTGAGCTGTGTTAATGGGCAGCAAACTCTGTCAACTTGTGATGTCAAATGTGTTCCAGTCACTGGACGGTCAGAACATCTACAACGCCTGCTGTACCCTGAGAATTAGCTTCTCCAAACTCACCAGCCTCAACGTCAAATACAACAATGACAAAAGCCGGGATTACACTCGCCCAGATCTGCCCACCGCAGACTCTCAGCCCTCCCTTGACCCCCAGACCATGGCAGCCGCATTCGGTAGGACTCGTGCCAGCATTCCTTATCATCAACTAAAGACCTCCCCTAACCCCGAATGTTGTCGTTCCAGCTGCTCCAGGTATAATCTCAGCCTCTCCTTATGGTGGCGCTCATGCGTTCCCGCCAGCCTTCGCCATCCAGCAGACTGCAGGTCAGACCAACTCGATTCTCGCCTCTTGGCTTTTGCTCCTTTTCCTTCTCCAACTGCAGCCGTTCTTTAGACCTTGAATTCAGTATAATCAATAGAAGTCATTCCTCTGTGTGTTATAGGGCTGTCCATGCCTGGGATTCCCACTGCCCTGGCGTCTCTGGGTGTGAGCCACGGTGGTATGGCCGCTGCTGCAGCAGCCGCCACCCGCCTCGGCTTCACGGGGCTCACTCCCACCGCAGGACACAACGTCCTGCTGGTGAGCAACCTCAACCCTCAGGTCAGTATGCTCTCAAATTAGGCAGATCTTGGCGTGGCTTTAGGTATAAAGTTAAACATCTGGCCTTATTTAAGATATCTGTCACTTCTGGGCCTGGACAGTTGTGTCTCCATCTCCAGGTGAACCAGTACTTCCAGCATTGTAATTAGAGTTTAGTTTAAGAGAAGACTTTTCTTCCAGGACCTCTCTGTGTTTGACCAGAACTCCTGCATTTCTCACCTGCCACTTTGCTCACTGTGAATTTTAAGTTTATTCAAATCACTAACTTCTTTTAAAAAAAAAAAAAAAAAAAACAACTTACCATTTCATATCTTCATTTTGTCCATTAGTTAAAATCATTCCTGAGTTGGTGGAGAGACAATATTACTTTTTAAACCATATGTGTGTTTCATATCAAGTAGAATGTACAGACATGTTAGAATGAAGAACATGTTATATTTTTAAGCCACACTGGACACATTTACTGTTTTTAGACTGTAATTTAAACTCAAACTACAAATGTAGTCATATTTGAAAGTACATATTGTCTCTGCCTTTTTCTGTATTTCATTGTTAATCTTATTTTCTCTTTTTTTCTCCTAGTGTTCCCATAGTGAAAGTGCATTTTAATTTAGCCAGTTCTACTGTCTGAAGCACTACATTTCTTTGTGTATACTGACCTTGTTTTTTTTTACTTCCTTTTTCTCTCTCCTCTATCTCTGCCCCCATTTCTGTTTTTGTTTTTTTTTCTAAACCCTTACCTCAACTCTCGCCAACTGACTGCACACCCATGACCAAATGCCCCCCCTCCTCCTCCTCCTCTTCCCCTCTGCCATTCTTCTTTTTACTACGACCCTTCCTCCACCCACACAACCGTATTTCTCTTAAAATGTTCCCAATTTGGACGCCACCCACAAACTACAAACTCAACAAAAACACCATTGGTTCCCACATCCACCTCATGTCCACAACCTGTTTTCATCCCTCCCCCACTCCCTCCCTCTTTCACCTGTCCCCTCCTCCATGTCATTCTGTTTGAATTCCCTTGTCCTCTCTTCATTCTCTTCCTTCCTCATCTCCTCTCCTTCCTCCATGGTACTGTGGCCTTCCTGTGGACCTCGCTGCCTGTGGCCTGCGGACATGTCCCGACTCCACTCCACTGTCCTCCACTGCTCCGTCTCTTTTCCCTGTTCCCTCCCCCTTCCTTTTTTTGGCCCCGCTGCTCCCCCTGCTGTCTCTAAAGAGCGTTACGCCACACTGCCTCTTTATTCTTTTCGGTACGTTATCATCCTTTCATCTCCTTTTTATTACTACTGTTACCTTGCAAAGTGGGCATGTCCTGTCTTATGATGTTGGCTTTATTTTGAGACTGCTGATGGCTCATCAGACTGTAGGGCTGTGGAGGGTGGGGGTGTCAGTTGTTCTTGAATTTGTATGACTGGTTTTGATTGTGGTGGGTTTCTGTGAGGACAGAACGGTGAGAATACCATGCAAAGTTGCAGCATTTTAGCCATTTGGAGCCTCTTAATTCCACAACTATCTAAAGAAACACAGTAGACATGTGGAGATCATCTATTTTGCCTCAACCAGTAGAGGGTTTGGGTCTTAAAGTTTACGATCACACATGGATCAAATTTTATGCCTCACAAATCCATTCTTTTTTTTTTATTAACCCCTGGGGTTGTCTTACGTCACCCAGCAATTCTACACTAGCAACAAAATGCTGCTGCTTTTTAGTGATCAGAGTTGACATATCCCTGGGATTATGTCATCTGTTTTGGAGTCTATTTTCGTGTGGGTATTTGCATGTTGAGTTTATTCCTGCATGTCTATGATGCCCTCTAATGTGGTCATTTAATCAGCCCTGTCGCATAGAGCGATCACTTATCTACGCCCCGTTTTTACTGCTCTTTGTTGCTTTTTCCACTGCATGGTACTTATTCTACCTGCCTCTACTCACTTAGTGTCAAATGGTTTGAATTCTGTTGAAAATCCCTTTCACAGGGCCAATTTCAGGCAGCTGTAATCTAACATAACACTGACGCTGGAGAAAAGAGTTGTTCTTGGTCTTCGGAAGTGTTCAGATAAATAAATGTCTGTGTAATTAGCTTTAGCTGCATCATTACGTGTCGTTAGTATGAGCTTTAGCTCATCTTTCTGTCCCTGGACTTGGTAAAACGTATAAACCCAGCAAGTGTGGAAGAGACAAGTCTAGTAGTTACCATGCAGTTGAAAAAGACATTTTAGTCATTACTTCCCCCTCAAAGTGTGACCGATTTACTGCTCTAATTGTAATTTTAGAGGGCTTCTGTCTTAATAGCTATTGAGATGCAGAGAATTAAACAAAGATGTAATAGAATAGACTGAAAATGAGCTGGTATCTGAAAATAGTCACATTTTAGTTGCTGTGCTGTGCTGTGACTCAGACGCGCCCCCTCTTTGTTGCTCTCGTGTTGACGTGTCCCTCTGCTCCTCAGGCGTTTATGGAGATGTGATGAGAGTCAAGATCCTTTTCAATAAAAAGGAGAACGCGCTGGTCCAGATGTCTGATGGCACCCAGGCTCAGCTAGGTACCTCCACTCTGGCCTTCTTTGAGATTGATGGCAAAGAGATGTTCTCAATTCTTGCGTAATGGTAGCGTGAACCCGGTGTGACCAACGGTCTGGGCTTTCCTCAGCTATGAGCCACCTGAACGGCCAACGCCTTCACGGAAGAGAAATGCGTGTGACGTTTTCAAAGCACACCACGGTGCAGCTGCCCAGAGAGGGCCACGAAGACCAGGGCCTCACAAAAGACTACAGCAACTCCCCGCTGCACCGCTTCAAGAAGCCAGGCTCCAAGAACTACTCCAACATCTTCCCCCCATCTGCGACGCTTCACCTCTCCAACATACCGTGAGCCTCGCACCAGCTTCTCCCGATGCCTGTAAATGTTGGCAGTTTGAATCAGTTTTTGTTTTCTCCTCTGCTCGTCAGGCCTGCTGTGGTGGAGGATGACCTCAAGAGGCTCTTTGCCAGCTCAGGAGCCACCGTCAAGGCCTTCAAGTTCTTTCAGTAAGTCTGGCTCCACTCATCCATTGTGTTCTCTTTAATGGTGGTTGGAAACAGCAGGCAGTCCTGCTGGGAGACCAGAGAAATGCATCGTTCTGTGTCTAACAGGAAGGACCACAAGATGGCCCTGATCCAGATGGGCTCTGTTGAGGAGGCCATCGACTGCCTCATCAAATTCCACAACCACGACCTTGGAGAGAACCACCACCTTCGAGTGTCCTTCTCCAAGTCCACCATCTGAGTGCCTTTCTTCCTCCCGTCACGTCTCTGCCGCCTGAATGCTGCGTTTGTCAGGGATGCTTTCAGTAGATTTGGCGACCTGTGCATATTTCTGGACTTGCTTCGCTGTAGAACGCCCCCCCCCCCCCCCCCCCCCCAATTTAAACCTTTACAATCTAAAACAGGTTCATACTTTTGCAGGTAAGCCTTTAAAAGTGCCCCCTCCTGGACTCCTTGAGTCATGTGCAGAGCAGCGACTCCTGGTCTTTGAACGCCTCATCGTCCAGGGAGAAGCTGCCTGTGTGAACAGGGCAGCGTTGTGCAGCGAGGCGGGTCTGTAGAGGTGAAGCAAGGGCAGCTGAACTGTCACTTTAGACCAAACCCCCCCTCCACCGTGGATGTATGTTGATGTGGACACACTCGAGCATTCCTTTTATTACAGTAATCGTAACTTTGTCTGTACCTGTGCCTTTTTTCTCTTTTTTTTTTAATGCCACTGAAACTTTGGCCAGTCAAACGGTTCCAGACATATTTGGGTTCAACTCCCAGGTCACACAGCAATTTACTCCCTGCTATCTGTTTTTGTTCTCCCTCTATCTCCCCCATCGCTTCCCTGGAGGGGATCCATAGCACTGTCTGATAACGAGGACTTTGTTGCCCCGTCACCATCAAGAGCTCTGGCTCGGTGCCTGTCTTTGCCCCTACCAGGTTGCCTGAAGCTCAGTCCTGGAAAAGGACGCAGCTTTTGTAAAGATGCCTTTTAATATCCACCAGCATAGGGGAAAGTGGCATTCTTCTCCATCTTAAACACCAATGTTAATCCATACATTTGTATCCATATATCCCTGTAATATGTATGTAGAACCTATGAATGTACGTCAGGTAGATGCTAATATTTTTGCTAGGTGAAGTAGCTTGGTTAGATGGCAGGTCTGGAGCTGAATCTTTCTTGTCTCTCGCCCTGTGCTCGTGTCCCATCTGGGCATGGCTGGAGCCTCATTTATCTATTTTATGTTGATCTATATAAGGACACGTATCTTCATTTATCTTTTTATCATTAGCTTGTGTATCACTCGTACACTTAACTCTACGTAGTGGCTGGGTTGGATCACTATCACAGTGCCTTGACTTCCTTTTGTTCTCAATCTGAAGCCGCCACACTTTCCTGGCTGAGTATTTACCTCCGTAAAGATGCCTTTAACTTGTGACGGTCAGGCGCTCGTACCTGAGAGGGTAGCGTAGGGGCATCCTACATACACACAATTTCTTTTCTTAAATTCTAAATTCAGGATAGCACAGGATGGGATGGTCTTCATCCATCCCCTGTCAGGTTCTCGTGCACTTTTCCTCAACGACGCGTCGCTGGCGTCGCACCGAAGTCTTAAAAACGTCGTCACATTCCTGCGTGCCTCACAGCGCCGGCCTCCACAGCCTCGACCACTAGTTTTGGACCAGATACAGACGTCTCTGTCTATTTTTGTAATAAAAAAGCTGATTATGCACGATAAACTGAAGCTTCATGTAGCTGCAGACAGTTATTGCTGTTAAGGACCAAAGTATCTTTTCCTCCCTGCTGTTTGTAGTCTCGTCACCCCACACACACACACACACACACACACATTCCCGCTCTACAACTACATAAGGCTTCAATTTCCTGTTCCCGTCTTGGATGCCTTACACAAGTCACCTGATGTTAAAATCTTTCATTCCCCGTTTTTGTTTGACTTTTCAAAGAGCCTTCTTGGGTAGAGTTTGCTTTAGGACGGAGCCACAGTCTTAGCTGTGACCTTGACTGTAGACAATTATGCTTTTTTTTTCATTCAAAGCTTTTATTTCTCCTTTTTTATATATATATATATACATACATATATATAGGGGATGGGGTGGGGTTATTTTATGAAGCGGGGTTTCATGGTTGTATATATTCATGTTTCTTTCCCCCCTTTTTTTGTACCACAATCATTTGGGTTCTATTGTTTTACGTTCAGAACATGTATATTTTGATAAATCGGTATAGACCTATTCTGAGCTCCCCAGAGCTGGAAAAGTAAAAAAAAAAAGTTTTGTAACACAAAGATATTAAACTTATCTGAACACAGGAGTGTCTCTGTATGTGCCCCGCTCCCACCCCCTTCCATTCTTGTCTTTTTGCATCTTCTGCCTTCAATAAACCTTTAGTTTGTTTCTTCCTCATTTTGTTTCCGTCTCTTCTTCTCTGTCCTGTTCACTCTAACGGTTAACACCTTGTAACATTTCCTGCATTTGACACCCTTCCTGTGGCTGGTAGGCATTTGTTAATCTTTTTACTATATTTCCAGCTCTACTGATCCCCGACTGACCTCTCATCTGGATTAAACTCGACCTCTCTGAGATGATGTTTGAGGAGTTAATTATCACAGATTGACATAATCCTGCATCCTCCTGTACTCTGCTGTCACCTTTTCAGTTGGTCTAGGACTTAGCCATGAGCCTGGTTGCCATGGAAACCAAGTCTTTGGTTAAGAGATGAACAAATGAGGGGGAAAATACACATTCAGCATCTACGCTTTTTCCATGGGTCGTACCTCGCGCCGGCCGCTAGGAGGAGCTCTTGCTCTCCGCTGGTGGCCGCCGCTGTCGCGCAGAGGTGACTTTACCTGCCAATCACGCCACGTTAGTGGCTTAATCTCGAGTGATTCCATTGGCTTTCTGGCATTAGAGCTTTTTTCTTCTCCGTCTTCCCCGCAGATCGAGAAGACAATTAACCCGAGAGCTTTTCCTGTCTTTAAAAAAAAAAGGACACGTGGTGAGAAAAGTCGGGGTCTGCATCCAGGGGTCATCTTTGTAGTTGAGAGGTTCTAGACGCATCCTGGGTTGTTGGTTTCAGCACCCTGAGCTGCCAGTTCCACCGTAAATACTCCGCCACCCGCCTGAAGGTCACAGTGAAAACAGATGTCGTTAAAAAGTCTCAGCAGATTTCTCTGCCTGCATAAATTCCCCAGTCCTGGAAACTCCACAGTGGCAACTTTGATGCCGCTTTGATACCGCAGACGCCGGTTTAATTGCGGCAACTATTTCCTCCAGTCGCTGCAGCGCCAGACATTTGGAACAGGGAGACTTCGAGTTGTGTTTGGAGGAGACGGAAATGCGGAGGGGGTTGCGTAACGAGCTGGAAAGATAACCCAAAGTTGAGGTGAACGCAACAAGAATCTGTTTGGATGCTCCTCTCTCCCATCTGGCAAGCTAATATGGTTCTAATCTGTGGTGACAGGAAGCGCTGGGGCACATTCACCAAAAGTGCCCCCTCAGAAGTGACCACCGGGGCGTTGCGCGCAGCAGCCAGCAGCCCTGTGGCGACCCTGGGCGCCCGAACTGAAACCATATGAGGCTCTGGACCCTCCACATCTGGCAACGTTTACTGACATTAGTGCCGCCGCCTTTAATCAAGCCAATACAGGGACTATTTTTCAAGGCAAAGGGTCAAATGTATGTCTCCTTTAGAGCTAAAATCTGCAACAATCTCAGCCTCGGGGCTGTTGTGGGCCCCTTTAAAGGTATTTAAGGGGGGGGGGGGGGGGGGGGGCGCTGCCTGCAACCGTGGTGAAGAATGACTTTGGTTCGTAATGGTTCCCTTTAAAAGAGACCATCCACCTGTTTACATATGCACGCCTCAGACAGATGCTGAATAATTCATCCAGGGAGGCGGACAGCACGCAGCTGTATTTGGGTTATTTGGGGGGGCTCGAGCTCTCTTCCCCTGCTTGATTCGTGCAGACAAAAATTTAAAGGCATTACTTTAAAAGACCGAACAGGGGAGAGAGGAAAGTAGGGCAGTTTGCGTAACGGATCCAAACGAGATGCGCAGTGACGTGGAAGATGGAGCCGCGCTGGAGTTTGGTTCCGAATGAGCGTTGAATCCGAAAAGGCTTTTTTGTGGTTTTCTCCTTTTTTTTGGTTGCAGTGAGGGTCAGTGCCGAGTCAGTGGAACCCCGAAGTGCCCCCCTCCCCGCGATCAGCGACACCGGCGCTTGAGTCGGGGTGTGCGGGTGTCTCAGACACGACGCTCTAATAAATAATTACAGATTTTCTGTGTCTCCGTTTGAACCCGAGGGTGAAAAGAGAGAGAGAATAAAAACTTTCAGTCTTTGCGCGAGTTGGAGCTTCCCTCTATTCCGCAGTGAGTCAGTCAGCGAGTCCCCGGAGGGTGCGAGGCACGGCACGGCCACAGGCCCCGCCCGCGCAGAGAGAAAACGCGTGGTGGGAAGAGAAAGAGAGGCAAGCGGGAGGGAGGGGTCGAGGAAGGGGGGGTAACTTAGACCGAATCAGATCGCCGGTGAGCGCTGTTGCCACCACAGGCGGGCTGTTTGCACGGCTCAGGCTGCTGTCGGCGGCGGCTCCTCGCACGGAGAACCCAGAGCGCACGGGATCAGCGGAGATCGGCTCCATCGGCCGCGGGGAGAAGTTGAGACGCGGGGAAGGGGATGCTCCAGTCTGGCTGTGTGATAACTTTCAACTGAACGCACCAAGGAGGAGGTCGTGCTTGTGGTGGATGTATTTTTTCCCCATCCGCGATGATAGAAGAGGCGCAGCGCACGGAGAGCGGAGCGAAGAGTGCGCCAGCGCAAATGTGGGCAAACAAATATGACGGCCGCTTTTGACGCTGTTGTCGTCGTGCGTCTGATGCGCAAGGCTGCGTTTCCAGTCCCGCACCTGTGGTGAATGCTGGAGTGGTTTCTTATTTGACGGAGAGGATCATCTTGTCCAGGCTGCGCGTCCGTCTGCGCGTAATGGGAGAAAAGTTTGGAATCGCGCACAGAAGACGCAGCCTCCCGCCGACGACGCGCTCGTAAATGCGCCCCGCCGCTCTCCCGACCGCCACTGCTCAACTTCGAAAGTGATTATCAGGCGATCAGCATGACCTGAAACAGCCTCGAGGGGGGTGGGTCGTCACCGGAACTCGAACCAAGACCAGCTAAAGATCCATGAACCTCCGAGCTCATTTAGCCAACGACGCGCAGACGGACATTAACGACCTCGGGAGGATTTCTGCAGCGGCGGCAGCACAGTGAAAGTCTGAGTGCAGCTTGCGTGCGTGCGTGCGTGCGTGCGTGTGTGAGAGAGAGAGCGCGGATTCACCTGGATGTCTATGATGTGCCAGCTCGGACAGAAGTGCGTGGCGGAGGTGGTGCTGCTGACCATCCTGTCCTGGGTGTCTGTGTGGGCGGAGGAGAAGATCATCTTTGACAGGCACGCGGTCTACTGGAACAGCTCCAACCCCAAGTGAGTTTCTGCGAACTCAAGCCCTGCGCGTGCGCGCGCGCGCGCGGGCGGCGTGTGTATCTGATGCGTCGGGCATGTAAAGAGGAGCAACTCCACAGCATCGCCCTTAACTGATTTGACCCCATTGTGCATGCACGCACGCGGGATGCGTTGCCTCTGTGGTTACAGGCGCAACCTGCTGCCGATTTTGACCGACGCGCAGAAGTTTAACACGCACGCGAGCGGACGCGCGCTGGTCTCCGCCTCTGTCTTTGCCACCTTAAACTGTAACTTCACCCTGAATTTTAATCAGTGAATTGAGTGGAATTCCACCAAATTAGAACTCCACACATGTAAAAACTCTCTCTCCCTCTCTCTGTCACACACACACACACACACACACACACACACACACACACACACACACACACACATTCTCTCTCTCTCTCTACTCATTGACATGAGGGAGAGTGCACTGGACCTGTCCATCTAATAGCTTGTGACAACTTGTCTCCCTCACTCCCCCCCTCTCTCTGTCTCCCTCCCTATTTCTCCCTCTCTGTCTCTCACCCTCTCTCTCTCCCTCCCTCCCTCTCTGTCTCTCACCCTCTATCTCTCCCTCCCTCCCTCTCTGTCTCTCACCCTCTCTGTCTCTCACCCTCTCTGTCTCTCACCCTCTCTCCCCCCCTCTGTCTCTCACCCTCTCTCTCTCCCTCCCTCCCTCTCTGTCTCTCACCCTCTCTCTCTCTCCCTCCCTCTCTGTCTCTCACCCTCTCTCTCTCCCTCCCTCCCTCCCTCTCTGTCTCTCGCCCTCTCTCCCTCCCTCCCTCTCTGTCTCTCACCCCTCTCTCTCTCCCTCCCTCCCTCTCTGTCTCTCACCCTCTCTCTCTCTCTCCCTCCCTCTCTGTCTCTCACCCTCTCTCCCTCCCTCCCTCTCTGTCTCTCACCCTCTCTCTCTCTCCCTCCCTCTCTGTCTCTCACCCTCTCTCTCCCTCCCTCCCTCTCTGTCTCTCACCCCTCTCTCTCCCTCCCTCCCTCTCTGTCTCTCACCCTCTCTCTCTCTCCCTCCCTCTCTGTCTCTCACCCTCTCTCTCCCTCCCTCCCTCTCTGTCTCTCACCCTCTCTCTCCCTCCCTCCCTCTCTGTCTCTCACCCTCTCTCCCTCCCTCCCTCTCTGTCTCTCACCCTCTCTCTCTCTCCCTCCCTCTCTGTCTCTCACCCTCTCTCTCCCTCCCTCCCTCTCTGTCTCTCACCCTCTCTCTCCCTCCCTCCCTCTCGGTCTCTCACCCTCTCTCTCTCTCAGGTAGATAAATAAACAGTGAACGTGCTCCCTCTCATTCACTCACGGTTGAATTAGTCCTAACTAACAAGCTTGTCTCTCTGCATCACACACACACACACACACACACACACACACACACACACACACACACAGCCACTGACTGCATCACTTTTTCACATAAGACTCCTCAAATATTTAACAGGCAGGGGGGAACATTTTATCCCTTTCTTGCTGTCTTTCTCTGTCATTCTCACCACACGTACAGACACACTCACACACACACACACACACACACACACACACACACACACGATCCCTCACTCAATGCAGAAGTCATAGGATAAATTTGAACTACATGGAAGGTTGCTGGGGGCGCTGTTATTCCGTCAGGGTCGTACAGAGAAGCTGAAGCAGAAAGGGGGCCCATCAAAAATGCATTGTCACTAAAGCAGTGAATCTTGGCTCCGGAGCCCCGGCGAGATCGGTTCCCCCCATTCCACCCCGGCACCGTCTCGCTGCGTGCACTGTTCCATTTTTGTTCGTGTTCGGCTGAGTCCGGGAGGACCCTCAGCTGAGATCAACCCCTGTGCTTTAATCTAAACCACTGTTCCCTGTCAGAGTTTATGGGATTTGGACCGTTTTCAGGTGAAATCTAAGGCTGTAAAAACAAGTGCAGCGGCTGTAAAGTGCATTCCTCTGGTTTATTCATCAGTATTCATAGTTATGACTGTACTGACTCGATTTGCTGTAAAGTTGTGTAATGGTGTGAAAAATGCTGACAGATTTACGGACACTGATTCTGATTTGGCAATTTCAATGAATGGAGTATTTGGCCAAAATGTCATTGGAAACTGGAAGTCACACCATTAAATAGATTACTTTAGGGTTTTTGAGGAGATCCACTACTTCCTGAAGTAATACAGAAAACCAGATACGCGGTGATGATTGGCTCCTTTAGTCACATGTCCCAGAGAACCAGGAAGTGATGTGATGGAAGCGTGGCCGATGGGACCTGCTGCTGCTGATTTCCCAGGTAGGAACTCTTGTCTGAACTCCACCTGCTGTGTGATTGAACCGCGCCCGTGTCCTGGTGGCGTCACGCCTGAGGAAGGTCACTAATTATCACCGCTGGGTGGTGATGTCGATGCTGATGAGATGCTTTGGGGACGGTGCAGGATTAACGCAGCCAAATGTTGCAGCCGGCTCAGAAAGGAGCAGCTGTGTGGTGATTGATGGCAGAGCATCAGGAGCGCGGCTCTCGTCGAGCCATCAGGACGCACCGATGCTTCCGAGATGCCGCGAAGGTTGGAGTGAAGATCACAGATGCTGGTTTTAACGGGGATATGCTGAAGCAGGATGAGTTTATCCTTGTTTTTCCTGTCTTTAGGCTTCTGTGTGACTAGAATAGCAGGAGCTGGGACGTCCCCTCCTTTCTCCAAATAAATAAAAGTGAAACAATAAAAAAAAAAGCTTCAGCTTCAGTTTCGAGGCGTGTCACAGTTGAGCAAACCTTAAATATCCTGAGCTCCGGCTCCTGGCAGGAGGATCTCCTCCAAGGTCCCGCTGGATAATAGAAAATGTGTGAGATAATCCAATTCAAGCACTTCCGGACATTTTCACACACACACACACACACACACACACACACACACACACACACACACACACACACACAGAGGCGTATGCACACGTGCACGTCATGCAGTCTGTCCTGAGACATGTCGTGCTGCACTGTAACAAAGTATCATCACACACGTCGTCACAACGCGAGAAAAGGAGCTAGAAATCTCCCAGAGCCACATAAAAGGATTTACACGACATGCGTGAAGGAATACACTCACACACACTCACACACACTCACACACACACACACACAAGCTAGATTTAGGTCACAAATGCACACACACAATCACATACAGAGATGAATGGCTGCCTATTGAATAGGTTAGGCAGACTCAGATTTTCTATTTTCTCTCTCTCTGCCTCTCTCCAGATACGGGACACACGCTCACATTCATATTCCTTCACAGTCAGGGGCGCTTCTATTCACACAAAACTCCCGTTTTCACCGTTTCTCTTAGACTGACCCCCCCCCCCACCACCACCACCTCCATTGCAGGTGAGGGTCTTTGTTCACCCCGAGCAGCTAATGTGCTCAGACCAACCGGGCGCTCTCTCTCTCTCTCTCTCTCACACACACACACACACACACACACACACACACAGAGTGGCTCAGTGGTCCAGAAGGGGCACCTTATCTAATCCTGTGGTTTATCCTTCAAAAGGCTTCTTCCTCCTCCTCCTCCTCTTTGTTCCTCCTCTCTCTTCACCTCTGCGTCTTTGAGGAACTCCCTGTCAGCCGTAGCAGCCGATGGTTGGCGACATGCGATCTCTGGGACGTGCGCTCCTCTGGGAGTCACGTGCGCGCACGTGCACGCCCCTGTGTAGCCTCGCTTCGAGTGCGCCTGGGGGTCCCAGGGTCCCTCCCAGGGTGCAAAAATCTGGCTGCACAACGATGATCTGCAACAGGTGAAGGAGTGGAAGCTGCACCTGCTCACGTCATCACTGCGCTTCCTGGAGCCACACAGATCTGCATCCACCCCCCCCCCCCCCCACCACCACCATCACCCACCACCCCCCCACCCCCATTACTGCCAGTGTGTGAGACTCAAAGCTGCCCCTGGGTTAAATCCATCTCCCCTCTTTCCCTTTCTTCCTCGCTGCCTTTGTTTCTCTCTATCAAGCTCTTATCTTCCCCTCTCTCTCATCTCTTCTGTATCACCCCCCCCCTCTTCATCCCACTGGGATGCATTTAGCACCCCCCCCCCCCCCCCCCCCCCCCCCCCCGCCCTGGGCTGCCTCTCTCCGTACACAAACATGAAGCCGCGCTGCATCAGGTTACTGGTTCTTGCTGTGACCTACATGATTGGCCGGCGTCCCGCCTCTGTGGGAAATGTCAGCGTGGCTGAGAACGGCACCTCATGAGTCATCCGGAGGAATCCGGAGCCCCTCACGTTCAGCTAAAGACGATCCGGAGTAATTAAAGCGTGGGTATTAGGGACGATTCCGCCCGGCTCTGCAGGAGCGACCATCCGGCTGCAGCTGATCTGAATTAGCAACAGATTTGACGTGATCGGCTGGAGGAATTTTGAGGGACCAGTTGTGCTGAGCAAAGAGCACGAGGCCGAGCAAACTGGCGCCGGAACTTGAGCGGCTTTTGTGTAATCTCGCCGGGAGCCGCCAACCAGGACCGACGCGGCAGCGGCGTGCGCGTCCTCATCCACACGAGCTCTACAAGGCAGATTTGGTTTCCATATGGATGGGCTTCACGTCCTCTCGCGGATTTCCTGAGCCCGCTCGAGTGCGTCAGTTCTGTTCCCACGTGCACGTTCCCATCCACGCGCACTGGAACGTAATTGGGCGACGGCGGCCGCGTGAAATGTGCAGCGGATTCAGACCCGTTCGGAGTTTCCGTTGTGTTGTTGAAGCATTTTAAAGACATTTTTAAAAGCTAAAAGCACATTTAGGTTGAACATCTAAATCATGAAACTAATTATCGTTAACCCAGGTCGATCTGCTCCTTCCTGTGTGTTTTTGCACTGAAATGATGAATATCTTGACCTCTGACCTTTTGTGAAGCCCACAGTATGTAAATGCCCGCAAATGTGGGTGTGGATGGATCTTTTCTGTTAAAGAAACCCTGATAATCATTTACTGAGCACAAACACCAGATGGAGTCGCCTTTAATTGGCTTTTATTGAAAGTCGCTCCTCTTTTAAATCAACCGACTCATTCGTTTGCTAATGAAATCAAGATTTGGTTTTATCTCCTTGTTGTTGTTGTCTAGCGTTTCCTTATCGCGGTTGCTGTCAGTCAGCTGATGTCTAAGGTGGGGGGGGGGGGCTAAACAAAGCCGCTTCACAGTTTTATTTTGGGATTGTATATTTCCGAGTGCATTCCAGACCTGAATTGAAAGTCAGAGCGAAAACGTGGGGGCAACCCAGGCCGCTGTGCTAGCATCCCGCCGCGCGTCGACAATTAGCAGCACGCAGCTAAGTCGGATTGAGAAATATCTGCGGCGTGCAGGTTCTGTTTCCTCCTGGCAGGAATGTATTCCCTATAGAATTAGGGATTTTATGCTGTTATTAAGGTGCTGCCATGGAAGCGTAATCCTCGTCTGAGAGATGATTCTATTTGCAGAGAAGTTTTGCGGTCAAAAATTCCTCCCCCCGCAGAGTAAAAAGATGAGTGGAGGTGTGATGCCGCTCGCGCTGCCTCCATCCGATAACGAGATGCGTTGACGGTAATGACCACAGCGCCGATGATGTAAGTGTTCCGAAACAACCCTGGGGGAGAAACACCCCCCCCCACCCCGCTGGACTTGTTGTTTTAATGAAGAGAGAGAAGCTGGGAGATAAAAAAGAGTCGAGTGGGACTTTTAAGAAGAGAGAAGAGCCAGCGGACGGGATCAAAGCATGAAAGCATGAATAAAGGAAGAAATTTTAGAGATGTAGGCCGAGAATATGAACGCTGCCAGACTGGAGTCACAGCGTGGCCAACAATGGTCATTGTCATTCCGGCTCCATGTCGATTCTGCTCGTCTCCTCGGGTCCCGGCTGGTCGTGCCGATTGTGCGAGAGAATGGGATTCTTTCAGTTACGTCCGCGCGGCGCTCTGATGGGAGGATCTGGCGATTCGGCGTTCCTACGGAGCAGCTGGAGACAGATAATAACAGCAGCTCCGCTGTCTGGAAGTCGCTCGGACCGTCCCCGGTGAGAAGGAAGAAAGAAAACATGTGAAAGGGAAACACAGATCAGCGAGGAGGATTAGAAGGAAGAGGGCGAAGGACGCGGCGCCGACGAATACAAGGACAGAGACGCGGCTGAGTTTGTGGGGCAGAAAAAACCGAGGCGCAGATGCACTAACGCTAACGATATCAACCGGACGCACGTTGTTCCTGCGGGTTTGAAGAGTTGCTGGGATCAGTTAATGGAAGCTTCATAGCTACATGGTAGCCGGGCTGATGCTAACTGGTCTTTAGCACGTGCACCGCTGACGGGGCCTTTTTTGGGAACGAGAAAGTGACTTCCAGCTGACACTAAATTCACAAAAGTCGACCCCGTTAACTTTCACGCTCTTAATCTGCGCGATTAAACGTGCCGGAGCGTTTATGAACGGCGTTATTTTCCTCCTTTTCAGTAGCATCACAAAAGTCTTGGCTTTGCTTCCCGCAAAGTGTGTGTTTGTGCCGGTGTGTGTAGCGGCGATGCGAACCAGCGTCTCATCCTCGTCCAAAAGAACGGCGGAGAGGACAAAAACGGGTTCCCGGAAGAATTTGAAACAGTCGAAGTGGAAAAATTAAAACAAAAGGAGAAATGGGCGAATCATTTGCATTGTAAACCATCAGACAAGGAGGAGCGGGCTAATCCAGGGCATCCAGCCACGGATGCCCTGATACCCCGGCTGACGGAGCGAGGGGTGGGGGGTGGGGGGGGCAGTGCTAATAAGCTATAATAGGCTGAACCAACAGATGTTGCGGCCATCTTGTGAACCTGCTGCTGACTGGCTGGGCCCTCCCGGAGGTTTGGGGTGTGATTCTCCCTCTGACCTGCCTGTGGAATAATCCTCACCTCCGGCCTAATCCGGAGCTCATTTAAAGAGCCGCTGCCGGGTTTCATATTGGAAAACCGGCCTCTAAGAGGAAGAGGGGAGGTGATATGGCTGATTGTGGCGTGATGAGAGCGGCGGCACCGGCGATGATGAACACGGGGTGAGGACGACAGCCGCGGCGTTAGAGCTGATGATGGACCTTTAATCTGTCACGTTCAGCCACGGTTCTGGATGGAGGAACATCTTCCATCTCAGTTTAGACGCAGCGAGCTCGTAAATTAAGCAGCGCGGCGTTGGAGCCCGGCCGCTCATGTGACGGTTCACCTGACGTTGTTGAGGACGCCGTCGGGGACAAAAGAGCGCCGCGGCGGCGTGTAGCGCCGGGCCAGTCGAGTGGAAACAAAGATAATTGGCATTTTATTTACGCAAATAGAATCAGAATTGATTGTGGAGACGATGCTAATGGTGTTTATGGCGATGATGAAGATGAGGATAATGACAGAAGGGGAAACACGGTGACGGTGATTAAGGTTCTGATGAGGAGCAGGAGGCTGCCGCTGATTGCCGTAATGCCAACGGCGGCGATTCCGACGCCGGCTGATGAACGCTCACCCAAACGCACACAGCCGATGAAGTTTGGATTCGATTAAAGGTGTTTTTGGTGTAACACAGAAGCTCCGGGGTTCGATTCCCCAGTTTTGCTCCTGTTGTGGGCTCACGCACCTACGAAATCACAGGAAACGGAGGGATGATGATAAAGAGGGTTGTGAGGCGGCTCTGAAAGGACTCTGATGAGCCGACGCCAATTGCCGTCCCCCCCCCCGACAACCCTCACCCTCTTTTACTCAAGAATGCTTCTGATGGGGGAATTGCAGAGCACTCCATTAAGATTCTTCTTCTCTCATCTCATGCGAAATGAAGAAAGAGGGAGGATGAAGAGATGCGGGGAAATGATTACTCTGGCCCCCCTCCAATGGGAAAAAAAAGGGAAATGGAAAATGAGGCGATTCTTCTGATGAGAATCCGTCCTCGGGGGTGTCAGCTCCAGTGTCGGGGAGAGGAGGAAGATTATGTCTTCCATTGTGTCCGGCCTGCTGGAGTCCCCCCCCCGTGCAATGTTTGCGTGACACGCGAAGGTGTTAGCGTCTTGGTTTGAAGAGCCTAATCAAAGGCGCCCCCCCCCCACCCCACCCCCATCCATGATGAATGAGAGGAAGGAGCAGGTGTTTATGATTGAGCTAAGTTGCTCAAAGCTTTGTCTGATGAGGAATTTGAGGGGGGGACAGGTCCATTAGCGGAGGCTCTGGGCCACGTATGCTAACGCTAATGTGCCCGTCACAAACCAAATGTTTGGGAGCCATCCCAGATTACAAAGAGACGTGCTGCCGGGAGGACGAGGCGGGATGGAAAGCGGAGTGATGTAAAGGGGAATATGGACAGGAGGTGCGTGAGTGTCTGTGGGTGCGGTGAGGAGCGCCGGATGTGGCACCGGTGTTGGTGCTGCATACTCTGTGTTTGATCAAACACACTTCAAACGCCCTCGCTGACTTCCTCCAGCTCAGAGCCCGGAGACCCGCGGCAGCGCGCGGGTGGCGTGCGTGGGGCGTGCGTGGGGCGTGCGTGGGGCGTGCGTGTGCGCGGCCCCGAGTGGCTGAGGAGGAGAGCGCCGCTGATGTTCTGTTTATCTGAAGTGGGTCAACCAAACGCAACCAGCTGCAGCGTCTGCACAACTCTGAGATCAGCGGCCCACAGTGTGTGTGTGTGTGTGTGTGTGAGTGTGAGTGTGTGTGTGTGATTGTTCCTCATATCTACGTCATTCCATCTCTTATTCCGCCTGTTTGCTCCCAGTTCGTCTCCCTTCTGTGGCGGCTCCAGAGATCTCATTAAACCCATTAGCACTTAGGAATAACAGAGGAGTTCCCACCTCCTCCTCCTCCTCCTCCTCTTCTCTCTCCTCTCCTAAATGACCTTTGATCCCTCGGACTCGGGTGAACACCTGCCCACCTGCCTCCTCAAGTCGATCGCGTCACCCTGTGATCGGGAACATTCTTGGCTGTTGCATTGATGTATTATTGACGGGGGGGAGGAGGATTCCCAGAGGTGGGGTCAGATTAAGCGCTGGTCAGATGTCGTGCACATCCAGCGTGTCAGTGCAGCTCTATAGAACATGGCCGTGCCTGCAGGATAGTGCGCCGGTCCATTTGTGCGTTTTGTCCATCGTGAGACGTCCAGAGATGGAAAAAGCCGCCGCAGAGCTGCCGAGAGGACGCCGCGTGTCCCGACGTGGGTCGTTAGCATGCTCGCTAAGGCTCCACTGCAACCTCGCAGCAATAATGTCAACAGCTTCACTCCGGCGAAATTAACCTCCCCCTCTGAAGTGCTGCTGCAGGTGCTCAGGTCGAATCCCACGCGTCATAAAAACACCGGCAGGAGACGGCGGCTTTAATTGTCATCAGTTCAGCGAGCGGTGGGTGGAGGTTCATTTGGAAATAAAAGAGACTCTGCGGAGCCAGAGGAGCCAGTGGTGGCCGTGGGAACCAGCAGGGGGCTTCAGCGCCGCTCCTCCGTGTGTCTACTGGAGCCTGGAATGGACATATTTGTACTGGGAGAAGGTTGAGGACAGATCTCAGTGTTATCGCCAAGAAATGGCACCAAATCAATGGAGAATTTAAGGCAGGGGTGTCCAGACCCGGTCCTCGAGGGCCACGATCCAGCCGGGTTCTCTGAGGAGCCGCCTCCCTTGCCACAGAAACAGCTTCTCCGATGAAAATGATTAAAAATCCTCTGCGAACTGCATCAAAAGCTGCCCGTGCAGCACTAATCAGCCTCTGCGCTGGTTCTAACGGAGGCCTAACACACCTAAACAGGGATGGGGGGGATTTGCCAGAAGAAAGCTGCTAAATGGTGTGAACTTTCTGTGGCGACAGGACCATAAATCTAAACATCCTCCATTGTGTGTGAAGAGAAAGCGAGGATCTCTGTTACCGCGGCGCCGGCTGCTGTTGCCGGGTCCTAAACCTGCTTCCAGAGGAGCGACGGCAGCTCTGCCTCAGTAATGAGGAAGATGCTGCAGGTCAGATGCAGCCTCCTGTTGTTGGTGACCTTATTGTTTGGTTCTTGGCTGCAGATGTCCGCCTGCAGCCAGCCTATTCCTCCGCCGAGGTGTCGGGAATTCTGGCGTGGCGCTGATAGACCAGCCCTGAAGCCTACTGGGGGAATTTTCTGGAATAATGGAGGTCAAATGGCTCCGAGCAGGAGCCGGAGATCAGATCCTTCCTCTTTAAGAAGCGCGTTTGGCTCTCTCGGCAGGCAGCCATGGAGGAGCTTAGGGATCCCACCTGGGACCAGATGTGATGAGGAGGAAAGTTCCTGCTTTAAACCACAATGAGGGTCCGTTTGGGCCTCTGATGGTTCCTGCTCCTCAACGGTGCATCAAACAGAACACTCCTGGTGGTAAAACGTCGCCATTCTCGCCGCTTCCCCGCAGCTGCGTTCGTGCCGCAGACGCATGCAGATCCCATCATGGCTGCTGATTTATTGATCAGAGTGTTTGCTTCAGTAGGCAGGAACCTTTCCTCCATCCCACACAGGTGCACATGCATTATGGATGCTGCCGCACCGGCAACATGACACCAATGTTTTATTCTTACATTTAGAGCTACGGAGTTGATGACCACACAGAAGAAGACGGCGGGGAGTCTTCGTTATGGCTCCGGCTGCTGCTAATTAGTCCCCTTTGCAGTGGAGGAATTACTACTCAGTTCTGATAATCAGTTACTAATGAAGAGCCCTCTTTGAGGAGGAGACCAAACGGGTGCAATCATGAGATGTGGGTCCAGATTTAACCCTGGAGCTCCCTCGGGGTTCTCCATGAGAGCTTAAAACCATAAATTGGTTCCTGGTGGAACTTCCTGTCTGATTTCTCAGTGAAGTTGGTGGAATATACCAAAGTCTTTGGAGGAACCTTGAGAAGTTGCCGGTGAAATAACCCCCAAAAAAAGGTCGGACTAGACCCACAGCTGCAGCATGGACGCCGGACGCGCACAACAATCCCAACTCACGCACACAAACAAGGAAAATGACATAAAGATCTATTTTCCACACGTTTGCTAAAGCTTAGCGACCGTAGCTGCAATCTTTATAAATGTCATATCTTCTGGGAGTGACTCTGGTGATTAAACACAGACCTGATTAAAAAAGAAGCCGATCAATCCGGCAAAACAATCAAATCAGTCCCTGAGAGCGAGTGAGACAGGACCGCTCCCTGCCAGAAAGCACCTCGCTTTATTTTTATTTCCATGACGTTCGCCCTTTGGAGAGATATGCAGAGTTTCCCCCTGACAGCGGTGACAGGCACAGAGTCCTCCGTGCATTTTCGCCGCTGACAATTTGGTCGGCATCTCCTGCAGAAAAAAAGAAAAAGAAAAGAAAAACAAGAAAAAGAGCGGGCAGCTCTCTTACTCCCCTGAAGCAAACTAGCCGAGGACCGCAGCCATTACATCCACCAAACAGGCAAATCGGAGCCGAGGTCGGCTGTTTGGGAACTTAAAAAAAAGAAAAAAAAAAATCAAATCAAATGAACCACGTTTCGGGGCACGCGCGCACACGCGCCGGCGTGCGTGCGCGCGTGCATTTCTGTCTCCCTGCACCCCCCCATCTGCAGAGGAAAGAGCTCTTTGAACTGTGAACCAATGAGCGTCGCCGCAACTGAGAGACGCTGAAGGCAATTCCTGCATCCAGCTGTGGACCTGTGCAACACACACACACACACGCACACACACACACACACACACACACACACACACACAGAACAGCCTGCAAGTGTTTGTCCTGATGCCACTGAGATGGTCATGTTATCAACATGTTATCACCTTCTCCTATCGCTGCCATCTCTCTTCCTCCTCCCTCCCTCCATCTCTCTTTCTCTCCCTCCATCTCTCTCTCTCTCCATCTCTCTTTCTCTCCCTCCATCTCTCTCTCTCTCTCCATCTCTCTTTCTCTCCCTCCATCTCTCTCTCTCCCTCCATCTCCCCTTTTTAGCATCTAATGCATAGAGACAGGGTGGATGTATAATTCATATTAGCTCTGCCAGCATGTGTGTGTGTGTGTGTGTGTGTGTGTGTGTGTGTGTGAGTGTGTGTGCGTGTGTGTGTGTGTGTGTGTGTGTGTGTGTGTGGGAGAGAGGGACGTCACAGAGGAGTTAAATGGAGGGAAGTGTGTGTTTGTGTGTGTTTGTGTGCGATTTTTGCCCCGTTTGTCATCATGTCGGTATAAATCATGTATAGGTGTGGGAACGCTGCCTCGCCTGACTTCTCTATATGTTCAGCTTTGCGGCTCAGGGGTAAAAGAGGCGAGCAGGGGGCAGAATGTTGAATGTTGACGTCTGTTTTCTTTCCTCCGTCTCCGTGCGGTGCTCTCGGGGCTGTAAAAGCCGAGCGGCGTCGGCTCTACGGAGGCAGGCGAGCTCCTCTGAGCTCGTGTTCCTCTGAAATAGAATTTGGGAGGGCGAGACCCACCTCTCTTCTCCACTCAACCGTGCACTCACTCATTCCCTGTGGGGCGAGGGAGGGAGGGAGGGAGGGAGGGAGGGAGCCGCAGGAAACGGGGGAGAGAGGGGGAATAAGTGCGGTGGAAGGAAGGAGGGAAACGGATGGAGGAGAAGGAGAGATGTTCACTGTGCCGTGGAGTGTATTTAAAGTAAATACCATCATGACCTAAAAATACTGGAACACTTTGAATAATTGTAAACACATTAAAGGATCCAGGTCGGTGAAATCAGACCTTCTTCTTCGCCTTTTTCTGTTTGTGAGCATCAGAGAAGCTACAACTAAGTTCCAACTAATTAGGCCTCTCCTGCTCCAAAAGTGGTCAAATGCACCTGAGGAGTACGAACACGTATAGTTGTGGACCACAGTAGAAGCCACGTCCCCTCTCTTGGAGGGGGGGCTGCCCCCACCATTATATAAACATATATCATAATATAGGATGATCTAAAAAGGTTCCCCCTGAGATGAGCCACAGCATTAAAACGCCAACATCAAATGTGTAATTAACACAATAATCGCCGTGTAACACAATCCTGGGGCAGGACGAGGGGCAACAAAGGCACTGCAGACGCTCAGATGTGGAGGATTAAATGGTCTTTTTACAAATTTCAGTACTTTCACACGTCTGCTGATGCAGATCCTGACATGAAGGGAATAAATGGAGGGTGAGAGAGCCACAGGTCGGGGGTGGGGGGAGGGGGGGCGTAATGGAGAAGGCATGTAGAGCAGCAGAAATGGAACAGAGGGGAGCTGGGAGCCTCTAAAGCACGGAGATAGAGGCAAAAAGAGCAGGAAAACGTGTAGTGGGGGGGGGCAGAGGAGGAGAGCGAAGACGAGAACATGCTGAGACAAAAAGAGAAACGGAGAGAGAGGGAGAGCGAACTCCTTCTCCTCTAACGGGTGAACGAGCATTCGGAGCAGTCAGATGAGTCCATGTCAGAGGGAGAGAACCTAAACGAGAGCGCAGCTTTACATGCGCGACTCGGGCCGCCGCCTAATGGACGGCCCGCGGAGGAGGAAGGACAGGAGGTAACGTTCCAGTGGGAAGGTGGGGGCGATGACCCCGCTGCACCTCGCTGCCCGTCGGCAGGAAGTGGAAACACACGCTTGTTCTGATTTGAATAAAAGTCTCCAAACTCATTTAGGGCGAGTTAGCGCCGCGGCTAGCCGAGCGAAGAGAAGCGGAAGAGCGACATCAAAGTGATAGGTGATGGGAACGCGCCGGATAAAAGCGATGCCCTGATGTTTGGAATTTCAAAGGCTCCCGTCCTGGGATTGTGCTGTTCTCGGTTACTCTGAGGGTGTTTTTCACTGGAGGCGGAGGGTGACCGCGGCTCGTTCTGCTCAATAAAGCCGCTCACACGTGCTGCTGCTTCCTCTGCTTAATGGACAGCCGAGCGCGGAGAGACAGAAGTGGGAGAAAGTGTCTCCGAGCTAATTTAGTGTTTTCTCCGGCTGGAGCTTTTTAGCGCTGACTCAAACAGGCGGGAGGCCGAGGGAGCTCAGGAGAGGAAGAGAAAGCACCGCCGACGTCGCGCTAACCCCCTCGACCAGCAGCAGCTGGCTTTATTTCATTTTTGAAGATTTCATTTGGACTAGTTGGGGTCCTCTCGCTTTTATTGGCCTCATATAAGATCCGAAAATATTCGAAGAGCTGTGGGAACAAGTGGAATTAAGCAGCGTGCTTTAATATTGAAGAGTGCAGATTGCAGCAGGACACGTGAATCAATAATAAATGTCCAATATTATGAGCTCCGCCCGGTCAGCCGCGCTCGCCCAGGTGAGCTGTGATCCCGGATCTTCCGCTGTTGTCATGCAGATTTCGGCTGCAGAAGGAGGGAAAACAGGTGTTTCGGAGTTCTGCCACTTTGCTGGAAATCACAGCAGCTCCGGCGCCACTACGGCGCTCAGCGCCGCCATGCTGCTCCCAGCTGCGGTTTATTTCAGAACTCGGGGTTCAGGACGCGCATCGGGGGGGGGGTTGGCGGTATTTTGGAACACGCGAGGCAGATTCAAGGCGCGATCAAGAGGAGATTCCTGCCTTTTCCATGTTTGCGTGTTCCGGGTTGCATGTGTTTCATCCCGCAGCTCAAAAACAAGCAAATACGGCCTCTCATCTGGGGTCTTGGCCCACCTCACCGGCCGGTGGAGGTTCCCAGACTTCCAGCAACATTCCCACGTGGGAAAAGGTCCTGCAACTGTCCTGCAGCTTCTTGTATTCTTACTTCAACTTTCCAGCAGTTTGCTTCGCAGTGTTTTCTGCACTGAGCTCGTCGGCTGTTCTTCCACAGACCCTCCTCAGAACCTCCAGCACACATGAAGCCTGGGAGCTGCTTCTGGTGGTTCTGGTGCAAACATGTCGGGGTTTTGCCAAATCCCAGGTAAAAGATCAGCGTTCCTGCAGTGGAAAAGCGGCCTAATCAAGCAATTATCCATTATCGTGTGTTTTAAAGTGTATCGTGTCTGACGTCTGGGAAGATTTTCCTTCTGGAAGCAGGGACAGAGAATTTAACAAGCATCCATATCCTACCTTTGTGTGTGTGTGGGTTTGTCCTTGTACTTAATACCTAATAGTCTACTAGCCAAGTGGGGACATTTTTTGCAAATTGAGGCCATTTTGTCTGCTCCTCACAACTTTAAAGGACTGTTTGAGGGTTGAAACATGGTTTGAGGATTGGGTTCAGGTGAGGTTTGGACAGGGAGCTGGGTAATGTAGTATGTCTATGAAAGATAGAAATATGAGAATGTGTGTGTGTGTGTGTGTGGGGGGGGGGGGTGTGTCTGGGTGTGCGTGTGCACATGGCCAGATGCATCCGTGGAGAAAAGGCAGAAAGATCCTTGGAGAGCTCCCTGGAAGAGCGAAAACAAAGAAGGAAAAGATGAAGCTGGTTTCCAGTTTCCTCGTCAGCGTAACTAAACAGCTCTCAGTTTAACGGGCGGCACAGAAGACGCATGAAAATCTGAGTGCATATTGAAAAACAACACCTCATCCAGGGGCCGGCGGCCCCGCGGCAGCAGGGAGGGACGGAGCCGTGCTACAAAAACAGTCAGTTCGGAGGAAAACGTCAGTGTGTTTTATTGATTACATGAAGAGGATGTGGCGAGGGCGATGAAGAACGGCGCGGCCGGCTCTCGCCGTGATTGGTGAGCGCCGGTATTTACTGCTGCTATCAGATGGGGATTAGAGGCAGATCTCAGAGGCGAGGCCTTTTATCATCCGCCCGCCCGCTCTTATGAAACCAACGCCTGCGTCTCTGCAGCCTCTCCGACGACTAATTGTTGTTTAAAACATCGTGTCGTGTCCAACACGTCTGTGTCTGCTCGCCTAGGCTGCACGATGCAGGCTAACGCCTCCGTGTGGGCGGCTGGCGCGTTTGGGAGCCCTCTGTGGGTGTCAGAGACGTTTATTTTACAGTTGTCAGACGGGGGATGGGAGACATCACCTGAGGAGGCGGGGCTACCTGCAGCAAGTGCTCATGGGAATGGCCTCCGTAGGTAAGGAAGCGTAAACCAATTAAATTCCTGACAGAAACGATCAGGAAATGAAGAAGCCTGGGTGTTTGTGGGGCGCCCGCTCGGCTGTTTGATGGATGCAATAATTACGCAAACAGAATAGCATCTTTTTAAATTAGCTTTTAATTATGCCCGGCTGATCCGCAGTAATCGCGTTTGTTTGTTTACCTCTGATTACAGCGGGGAAAAACAAACAGCAGTTGTTCCGTTTTCATTAAATTGTCCATAAAGATGTTCACATTTGAAGGCTAAAATATTAAAGATGCTTCTGGTACGTTTAGCACGTTTACAGCCGGAGTAACAGTAAGTCTGTCTTTTTTTGTCCACTCTGAGCCACCGTAGACACACGGTGGTTCACGTCCACAGAGAAGGACTGGGCTAAATATTAATAATTGATCATCTTCTGCCAATAAATGATCAAAAGACTGACACACTGGCACTGAAGTGCGCGGTTTGGAGCTAATTTTGACTAAATTATAGTAATTTCTTGGGTAGAATTCGCGATAGCCGCAACGTTGCAGCAGCACTTTGTTAAAGAGTGTACATATATATATTTATTTATTTATTTATTTATTTATTTTTAAAAACCCAAAAAGTAGCTTTTTTTCCCAGAGTTACTGTTCCGATATTTCTGTCTGCTGGCTTCACTATGGAATCGATAAGACCAGAGCGAGCCTATTTCTGTAAACGTAACCCTGCTGCGTGCTGAGGCTTCCCGTCCTGTCAGACGCTGCCGTGCCCCAGATGGAGGGAAAGGAATTTAGTCGATGAAAGTAGTCGCGGGAGAACCGGAGGTGTTGGTTCTGGGCCGCTGTGGTGAGAGAACAATAAGGGGGGCGAGACAACAGAGGAAGGAAGAAGGGGATCCATGCGTCGCTCCGCTGGGAGCCGCCGCTCCGACGTTCCTGCAGACCTTCAAGTGTGAGCTGTCCTCCACCGCAGAGGAACAAACAGGCGAGCAACACCCCCACCTCTGGCTTTGAACACCCCCCGAACAGCTGTCAGACACCTCTGGGCCCCTCCGGAGGAGCCGTGCGTGTTGCTGCCGTGCGTTTGTGTGCATGTTGAAGGCGTGGCTGTTGGACCTGCACAAGTTTTTATATTAACTCCTAAATCGGCTGCTTATTGTGATGATTAAAAGCCTGTTGTTTAAAGAAACAAACAAACAACAAAACAACAAAAACCCCTGAGGCCTCAGCAGCTCTTAATCCTCACGTTTGCCGAAATTTTAATCGCTGTGAATCACAGAGCGGCAACTTTCCTCGCCTTCGCTAACAGTAGCTGAAGCGATCTCATGCGTGGAAGCGAGAAAAGATGAGAAGAAGAACCTCCCCGCGAGCTCGGGGACGTCCACAGGATGCTGTCAGCATGGATCCATAATTTAATTTCATTTCATTTAATTAGCTTCTCTTCACATTTCCGTGTTCCGATTTGGGCGAGATGTTAACACATCAGTGATGCGTTAAAAATGCCCCGAGTGACAAATCTTCAGTATCGTTTGGTGCTAAAACGATTGTGTTGCTACTGTGCAGCTAATAGTTGTGTGTCGCGTTAATTGCAGAGCATGCCTTTTTCTGTGCACGTGGAGCTGGTTAACAAGGCATTAGCGGCCTTCCTCTGCGTCTCGTGTCACTCTGAGCCTCATTAGCAGCTGCTGTAGCTCCGCTAACCTGAATCAATACAACACAGGCCCACAAACACACACACAGACGGCGTGAGGGGAAATCGCCCCGTCAGCAACATTGTCCAATCGAGAGCTGCTTAGGAGGACAGACGGGGCTGGTTAGAAGGTGCACGTGTTTGTGCGCGGCGAGAGTGTTGATGCCACTAATGAATGGCGCTGCTTAAATCTGCACGCTAGTTCATCAATAACCTTTCAGGCTGCTTGTCAGATGCGCTGATGTGATTGTTCATTTGCATTCTGAGTGCTAATGGATTTATCTATTAGCACGGAGCTGAGCATCTTACTCTAAAATACAATCTTTGAATCTAGGCTAGCCTCTTTTTTTTTTAGAAATATCCCCATTTTTCTCTTCCGAACAACAACATCCTTCCACAACAACAACAACAACAACAACAACAACAACAACAGCAGCATCATCATCTGTGAGCCGCAGCTTCATGTTGTACGTGCAAGGAGCTCGTCTGTGCCAGTGTTGACAGCAAATGTTCTCGGTGCAGGGAGCAATTAAAAATGCATACGGGGCTATTTATGGAGCTGAAATTTCACTGTTATGCAAGAGCAGGACCACATGGTGCTTTTATACCTCGTCCCAGCGCACACCCCAGTGTGTGTGTGAGGAAAGGGGGGCGGGGGTTGAATCTGTTTGCAGCAAAACGTGCGTGTCTGCATGGTTGCGCAATAAGCGTTTGCCTTTCTAAAGACCTGAGA
This sequence comes from Takifugu rubripes, assembly GCF_901000725.2. NCBI lineage: Eukaryota > Metazoa > Chordata > Actinopteri > Tetraodontiformes > Tetraodontidae > Takifugu > Takifugu rubripes. Next base: position 4,700,871 of record NC_042286.1, on the reverse strand, counting down.
AGCTATGAATCAATACTGCTAATGAGAGTCTTAGAGGCGTAAGAGGAGGGATAGAGAGCCTCTCACCCCATTCTTTTAATTTATCTTATCCTCCTCTCTGTCCTTCTCTAGTTTCATCCCCAAGTAGCCCTTTCTCCTCTCCGTTTTGTAGCTGGAGCAGGCGTCAGGTGGTGCTGAAACCACCATCGTCTCCTCCTCATGGATGCACTTTGCTCTTCTCCTCCACTCTGACTGAGTGAGTATTCCATCTAAAACAGCTTCTCCCGGACCGGAGTCGTCTCATCTTGCGCGGTCCTACCATCAGATTCACAAACAGCATCTTCATCTGCACGCCGCGTCCCGCAGTGCTAAAATCTGCAGCTAGCGCCAAACGCTCACAAATTCTCTTTTCTGCGCGGTGCACACAGAGCTTCAAACTTTATAACAAACTGCACATCAGGAGGCTGTTAAAAAAGGCACCGTGTTTATTTATATAATACATTCTGACACATTTGGCCGTGTTAGCTGATCGCTAACTGCTAGCATGGATGGAACTGACACCGCATTGGCTGCATCCTCACCTGAACCTCAGCGTGTTGTTTGCCTTCTCCTACTTCTTTTTCTTCTTCTTTACCTTCTTTACTTTTCTGCTCTTTGGCTTCTGTCCTGAAGCCCCTGTGGCCCCTCCCACCATCTAATCTTATTATCTGGGCGTGTCGCGCCGCCTTTTAGAAATTCAATTTAGTACCATTATAGCCGGACGGAGGTATTTTGATGCACTTTGATCCGCCATGCTTAGCTGGGCTGAAAACCTCCGACTCTTGAGTGTGACAGTCATAAATTAGATCAAATACACTACTGGCGTTTATGGATGTAGCAGAGAAGACAAATGCAAGATGTCTTTGGAATATAGCAATTACCAAAGCTACTGGTATTGAAACCGCAGCACTGATTTCGTGTTTAATCTCAAAGATCAACCCGGAGACTCTTCCTATGGTTCCTGTTAGAATCAGTCTGAAGAACCAAATCGGTGCTGATGTTGACCAAAACGAGGAAGAATTGAAGCGCGATGGCGTTGACGGAGGCTGCTGTGCGTGTGAGAAATGGCCGACCATCGTTTAGACCTGAGCTCAGGAATTGTGTTGACCCCCGTAGACCTCTGTGATGTAGATTTACATACAGACTCGGTTCCTGTTCGTGGATGTAGCGGCGGAGCTCGCTGTCGCTAATACTTTGACTGATTACGCCTGTCCGACCTGCTGAAGGGAGGCGTGGAGATGGATGAGAGAGACGTATTTACTGTACGGGAGGAGAGGGGAGGGAGCCGCCGGAGGGAGATGCCCCCATTCCCAGTTCAACCGCCAGCGCGTGGCTAGCTAAGCATACCGGACAGGTGTCAGCGGCACGGTCAAGCTTCTCTCCCGGCGAAGCTGTCGGGCCACCGCCATTCATCATCCAAGCGTTCCTCCTCTGCCGCCATTAGTGCTTCTCACCTTGTCAAGTGCCGCTAACGATGGGAGCGCTAATTTGTTGGGAGGTGAAAGCAAGGGGGGAAGAAGCTTTTGCCTTTGTCCTCCTGAAGAAGATCCCACGGCTCGTGCACACATGCACGGCCCATGAAGGCACGTGCAGGGGTCCAGGGATCACCCAGAATGCTTTGAGGGTTATTGTTTGGCTGTTCCTTTCAGCACATTAGAGGGAGGGTGAGAGGCGCGTTACTGCCAGGAGATGGGTCAGGCCCTTTCGCTGCCAGCATCCTTCTTTCACCCAGGCCTCCGTCTCCCAGGGCAACCCTCTTTCTTGTCCCTCGCATGGGAGTGTATCTCTGAATGTGTGTGTACAGAAGAGTGTAAATGAAAGAACATGAAAGGGGGGGAAAAAAGAGGAAGGTCCACATATCGGTGCCAAACCTTCTCCGATTTCCTCTCCACGGCTAATCTGATTGGCTCCTCCGATGCTCCGACGGTGAAAGGACAGCAGGATTGGACGATGCTGGCAGGAACCGAGCAGACAGCAAGCTTGACTTGGCTGGGAATGACGGGATGAGGCAGGAATTGGGGCAAATTTTCCCCTATAGGGCTCTTTCGTAGAATCGCTGAACGTATGTGGACTTGCCCGCGTGGCGTGTTGGGTGCCACCCCCTCCTCCGAGCGCCTGGTTGGTGTTTGTGTGTTTGCTGTGTTGGAGGATTGAAGGGCAAAGGAAGCTTTGGATTTGAGAGGAGAATAAAAGGCGCAGAGATCGAGGGGAAGAATGAGAAAATCTATCGCTCTTCACCCGATTTAGGATTACCAAGAAAAGCAGGGGGTTTAGGGGAGGGAGGGGGCCGGGATGACAAAGATGGAGAGAGAGAAACACGCCGAATTAGACATGTAGACTGAAACAAAGAGTCCCAGAGGGGCTCGGGGAGGGGGGGCGGCGATCCTGAGGCAGATAAACAGACAGGTACGCTGGCAAAATCCTAATCTCACCGGGCTAACGGTCGCTATCGCAACAGAGTCGCAGATATTAGCTAGCTGTCCTCACGGTATCACGCTAAAGGAGAGGCGTGATTATTTTATCGATGGAACCCAAATTTTTAAAACACAGATACGCTAAAGGTGGGCTGGACTTTTTTTTTGCTCCTAATTAGACCTGAAGTAGATTATAACAACCTCATTAACGTTTCAGACCAACACTCTGTGTCACAAAGGTTGTTGACCCCTGTCTTCAGACCCCACCCACGATGAAATATTCATCTTTATTAGGAAAGATTCTCCGAAGAGTTACGGTTCTGGATCGCGAGGCAAACTCTCCGTTAGATGCTAATGGGGGGGGGGGGGATAAAAGAAGGTGAGAAACAAATGAATAAATAAGAGCCACGTTTGCCAAATCAGCGGAAGGAGGGAGCCTGGAAAAGGAGGTGAGCAGATGCGGAAAAAGAGAAGATGGGGGGGTGGGGGGGGGGAACAAAGACCTCACAGTGTTGGGAATGCTGCTGGGCATCCTCAGAGGGAGAGCAGAGCCGGCTCCTTTGTAGTTGGAGAGGAAGCTCCAGGTCTTCACGGACCAGCGTCAAGTTGGTCCATGAATTAGTGGCTCCCAAAGGCCCCCCCCCCCGAACCACCCACCCCCCAGCAGGGGCCCTATCACCATTCTACCATCTTGCCCTGATGCATCCTCTTCTATCACTTTATCTCTCTGGCTTTTCACCTCCTCCCTCCTCATCCCTGCTGCAATTTCTGTGGCTTCAAATCTCCCAGACGAGCTTCATCTGGGGCAGACTCAGCAGAAACACACACCCACACACACACACACACACACACAGGCAAACACATTTATTGAGACACAACAGAGTGCTTTTCTCTCGCTTCCTTTGCTGCTTCCCAGGTGGAGAACCCAGCTTCTTAACAGGCTCGTCTCCTCTTTTTTCCTCTCCTCTTTTGTTTCATCTCCTCTTTTTTTCCACTCTCCTCTTTTATCGAGCCACAGAGAAAAATCCACAAATCAAACCCTCCGTCCTTCGCTCCCCCTGTTATCCCTGTTTGACCCGACGCTCCGGTTTCATTTCTGAAAGGTTAAACTCCACAGATTGAATCTGAAAACAGTTTTATTAAAAAGTCTCTCGCGGATGTTTCATTCCGGGCTTTAGAAAAGTTCTCAGATCCTTGTAAGACTGTTAGTTTAAGCAGACCTACTTTTGCAGGGAAGCTTTTTTCCCCGAGAGTTTGCTGGAAGATGTTGCGTCTTTGTGGGAAGAATCGAGCCGGAGCTCTCAGAAATCGGCTGAACGCCGACTACAATAAAAATTAAACATTGATGTTTTTAAATTAAATTAGCAACAGCCATTTATGCTAACACTTGCCATCGCGACTAACTTGAGAAAACCGTTGGGAACGTTCTCCATGAGAAAAGAAGCAGTGAAACAGATGACAATTCCATAGTTTAAGCATCAAACCTGAGCTTTTTGCCATCTTTAAACGAAGCCTTTGTGCTAATGAGCTAGGCTAATGTTTATGCTAATCTTTAAGTGTCTGGTTCCATTTAGGATGAATTCCTTCCTGCATCTTTTACTCCTCATTGAAAGCTTGTTGAGTGTTTTACAGTCAGATGTGTGTTAAAGGTTGCAGACGGTGGCGGCGCTTCGCTACATCGCGGCGTGTTTTAATCCCGCCGTAGCCACCCGTGACAACAGCGCGGCTCAGGCGTGTTCTGACCGACACGCATTCCCCCGTAAATCCCGCTGACAGGTAACAACGGGGTGTTGGACGCGGGAGGAATTCGCTCACGGGGAAAATATTCCGGCCATTGTCGGCGTGTTTTTCTGAGGACAGCTGGCGCGCTGAGTGGACGCCGCTCCACATCCCCTCCGTCCTCGGCTCCCCGTTGTCCTCCGCTCCTCACCCTCAATCAACAGTTGGCTCAGACAGAGAAGTGGGGGGGGTTGGAAGCCAAGAGGGACTCTAGAAGGGCCCGATGCGTATCGGTTGCAGCTATGAGGGGCAGCTGGGAGAAAGTGGGGTTGGTGGTGGAAGTGGGGGGGGGGGGGCAGAGATCGCAGGAGCCGCTGAGCCGGAACAGCAGATGATTAGGGCGACTTGATGAGGATCCCCGCTGAGTTCTCCGGTGAACCTGTCTCTCCAAACTTTTTGTCAAACCCCCCCAGACGTGTCAGTCAAACGCACCCGTGTGGGCGTGCACGGCCTGATGCACATCTGTTTATCCCAGTGTGCCGGTCCCAGCAGTCAGAGCGGGTCTTCGGCTGATCCCGGTCTGCCCGTCTGTCTGCCGTGATCCGTGAATGACTTCGCTGGAGAGCCCCCCCCCCTGTTCCCTCCGCCTCCATCACAGACACCCACGACGATGCTAACCTGCTCCTATTGATGCGTGTAGCTGCACACACCTGCGTGCACGGGCAAAACAATCACCCACAGATGAGTAATTGATGCGGGGAAGCTGGTATGTAATTACAAAGAGGCGCGCACGTGCACGCGCACGTGCCCGGTGGGGTCACTCTCATCTCCTCCAGGTTGGAGGACAGCGAGGTTTTTGACATTGAACACGACACAGGCGGCCGGTTTATAAGCCCTAATAAAGCCAGGTAATGTGGGCTAAGGTAAATACGGGAAAGGTTAATGAGCTCCGTGTCAGAACACGGGGAGGAAAGCGCACGGAGGCCCCGGCTGAGTCGGATCAAAGACTCGCATCATCTCTCCTGGAAAATAAAGCACAACAAATCGTCGGCAGCCGAGGACTCTTCTCTGATTCCGGCTATGATAGCGTCTATTAGCACTTCAAAGCGTGAGAAGGGTTTTTTCCGGCTATCTTTAGATGCCGGCAGGCGTCTCGGTGCCTCTCCGTCAGTACCGGCTGGTCAGCTGGGAGATGTTGGCGGGTGTTTCCAGCCCGGAAAAGGTCAGCGTCTCTTTGTAATTGGCTAAATTACAGACACCGACATGTTTGAAATATCAAAAGAGAAAGAAAAAGAAGAACATGGGAGAAAAGCTGGCAGAATAAATTAGGACTTGGGCTCCCCCCCCCCCTCCCATCCCGAATGTCAAGATGTTCCACCTCCATTGTCGGGGAAATCTCCTAATGATGTGCTGGAATCCATCAAGGCTTTATGCTCCCTGCAGCAGGCTCATCACTTTCGGAAGCTTCCAAAAAGGAAAAATCTGCATCCTCATCCTGGAGCTGCGTCGTCAATGATCTCAGCCATCAGGATGCCGATTAGCTCCACTTCAAAGGGGGGGGGGGGGGTCAGCATTCTGCTGGTGGAGGGCCCTAATATTTTAGCCTGATTGCCACTGATTGGGATGAAAATCGAGCGAGTCAACAAACGATATACGGAGGTGGAGGATCATTATCATGGAGGCCCCGTTGAGTGTTCGGGGATTCCAACGGAGGGGAAGGGGGGGGGGCTCGTGAATCAAAGCAAAGTTTGGTAAACTTTCCTGAAGGTCGTCCGAGAGCGTGGCTGGGACGGGGCCTGAGGGATGGCCAATCAAAGACGGCTTTTGAACCAATCAAACGGCAGGAAGTGTCTCATCTTCAGTGGGGAAGGGGGGGGGATAAACGCCACCACAGAATAAAAGAGTGGAAATGCAAGAGAGGGCATGCCCGGCATGTTTGGGGGGGGACGCTAACCTTTTACTGGCCTCCAGAGCTACTAACACACATACACAAATTGTCGTAACACTATCTTTGTGGGGACGTTCATGGCCAACCCTAATGCCCTCAGTGACTATTGGCCCCGTATGCAAATATGGCCCCACTTTGCTGGTAGAATGAGGACTTTGGTACTCAATATGTAGTTAATGTGAGCATGCGCGCACACACACACGCACACACACACTGCTTGGTGCTGTGGGGCTGTTTACATAAGGCCTTGCCCTGGGAAAGCACTGTCATGCTGCCAGCAGCGAAAGAGCAAGTGAAAGAGAAGTAGAAGTGTGGAGGGGGAGGGAATTTGCAGGGTGATGGAAGATAGAGCTTTGCCAGTCTGATGTGCTCGCTGCCTGGAGGGACCGGCGGTCACTCAGAATGAGGGATGAGGACGGATGGGTGGAAGGCGGGATGCAGAGAAGGAATGGGAGATGAAAGGAGGAGTGGAGTCGAAGAAAATCTGAGCGAGAAGGTTTGGCTTTGGATGGATGAAAAGATACGCGGAGGGAGGGGTGGACTTAAGCAGGGTGAAGCAGGCCAAACTAAGCAGGGCAGAAGAATGGAGTGACAAGTGGAGAACAAAGGAGGAGGTTAGAGGACGACTGGCAGCAGAGGAGGGTGGAGGGTCGGCGAAAGAGGAGGAAAAGATGCAAAAGGAGATGGGAGGAGGGGGAGGAGGAGGAGGAGGAGGAGGAGGAGGAGGAGGAGGAGGAGGAGGAAGAGAGAATCCCAAAGTCCCCCTCGGTTTGATGCTGTTTCGCTTTGAGGTTTTTAATCTATATGAACAAACGCATCAGCCTCACATTCTCATGCATACACACATACACACACACACACACACACACGCACACACACACACACGCACGCACACACAGGTTTAAGTTCGCACTTCAACTCAAAGTTTATTTAACGTGTGTGTTTATGATGGTGTGTACAGTAGAGGTGGATGTTGTACTCAAGGTCAAAACCACTTAAGAGTCCCTCTCTTGCCCTCATTCTCTCTCTCTCTCTGTCTTTGTAACTGAGCTGCATACTAACACACACACACACACACACACACACACACACACACACACACACACACAGAAGCATACTAAAGCAGGCGGGAGTGTATCGATTTAGCATGGTGTGCAGATTCCCACCACTGCCCCTCTACACAGATTAAAGGGAAGGAACACACACACACACACACACACACACACACACTCAGCAAGGCTTTGCTCTCCAAGCTTTTTTCCTTTATCAGTGGAAGTGGGGTGTAGCCATTATGCATATTCATTTAACGCATATTTATAATTAGGTCTCCAGCATTAAGTGGCTTTGACAGTATTTTCTAAATATTGCAAGTTCACAGTTGCAGCGTTATAGATGAATTTAACACAGATATGCTCACGCGTGTGTGTGTGCGTGTGTGTATGTGTGTGTGCTGGATGGCCAGTCTGTGTGTGTTTGTATAATGATTATTCCCCAGTGCCGCGGCTTCTTGGGGCTCTCAGCGTGCCAGCTGTTATCCCTTGCCGAGGGACTCCAGACACACATGCGAGTGCCTTCACACACAAGCGCGCACACACACACACACACACACACACACACACACATACACACACACGTGCAACACCGACTCCCTCACTCGTCACACCGGCTCTGATTCAACATTAATCAGTCAGCAGTGAATTTGTCTGTTCTTGCAGGACTGTCTCAGTGTGTGTGTGTGTGTGTGTGTGTGTGTGTGTGTGTTTGTGTGTGTGTGTGATCCCTGCTCTCTCTGTTCCCAAGCCCCACTAGTCCTCTCCTCTGTTAAAAGCCTTTAACCGTGTTGTGGTGATCCTGACAGCTCCCCTTTTTTAACCTTTATTCCTGATTCTGCACGCGGCTCCTCCGGCCTCAGTTTGGGCTCTTTCCCACTCCGGCTGTGTAGTTCAAAGCACGGGGATCCTGATTTCCTGCAAACTGCGGGTTAGGACCCGATCATGACTCACCGGCCCGCTTCTTCCTGCACCGGAAAAGTGCAGCGGCGCCGTCACTGCGACCTTCAGCTGCGGCGGCGAGACGTTGGTGTTTAAGTGATCGTGGGAGAAGCCCACTAGTTTTTACAGTGCAGGTTAGTGTGGGTTTCCATCTGGTCGAGACCGCTGGAGCTCCAGGACACCGCATCCTCCCGCGGTTCAGTGAGAGATCTTCAACAGTCACGATGAGGAAGTAAAGTAAAGAAAACCAAACATATGCAGCTGATTTTGGTTTTATTCTGGTTCAAACCTGCAGTAAAAAAAAAAAGTACAGTGTTTCCAAGGCTGCAAACACAAAGGAACTCGGGTACACACAGGGACAACTTTGTGCTCATCCTTGAAAAGAAAAGTTTTCCAAACTTCCCCAGGAAGAACTCTGATCACAGCAGAAAGCGCGCAGCCGCACCGGGGGACGATGACCCCCCCCCCCCCCCGGTGTTTTATTGTGAGGTCATGTCAGACAGAGACTTCAGAATGAGGAGGGGACCCAGTAACAGAGACCAGATGCAGACCTCCACTCTGAAATTGCTTGTCAGTTTTGTCAGCTTGACGAATGGCTGTTTTGGTGGCTCTGAGGCAGCAGCAGCCTGAGCCTCTGAGACGAGGACTCACCTCGGTCGCTCCTGGAGCGGCGGCTGCTCCGGCTTCGGCCCTCTTTTGCATCCTGCGTTTCGGCTGTGAGAGAAATCCATCATTTATCCTCTGTAACTGGATTCTGTGTCTCTTTGATAAATGTGTGTTTGACACTTTCACTGAGTTCCTGGCCGGATGTCCTTTATTTCCTCTGACAATACCCAGGAATCAGCAGCCAACATGTGAACTTTGCAGAGTTACGGGACGATTGGCCGCCGTCGCCCGGCGAGCTTGGTTACTCGAGGAGCGCTTCATTTGTTTCGTTCGTGCTGCATCGTCAGCAGCGGAACGTTTCAAACTGGCACCGCCAGAGAACCAGGTGGGGTTTGCGCCTCAGACAGGTTTAAACCTGTTTCTCCCCTTTCCTTCCTCTCAGAAATAATCAGCCCAGATAAATGAGAGCCTCACAGTGAGACCTTTTCTTCCGAGGGAAAATTGGAATCTATCTATAAAATTAGGCCCATTCTCCCCTCACGCTCCCTTTCTTTATTTTTTGATGGCCTGGTGTCTTTTCTCCTTATTATAGCGCTGCGCTGTGTAACAGAGACACTGATGGACTCACACCATCATGCAAAGATCAATGGAACATGACAGAAGGCTTTTTGGACCGGTATTTTTAGACGGAGCAGCACTGTGGCCTCTCCCTCTACGCGTCGTTATTAGAACCAAACCAGCTGCCACTTCGTGTGTGTGTGTGTGTGTGTGTGTGTCTTTAAAGGGATGTAGAAGGGCTGGTCAGGAAAGTGGCAAAGAGTGTCAGGTTCTCTTCTCCAGCAGGAGCAGCTGCGGCCTGTGTTTTTTCCTTTTAACCTCGTCTGGAGCTGCAGCGCCGTCCCGTCATTTTCAGTGCAAATTTGGCCTCGTTACTCTTCTTTGGTGAACGGGCTTTGGTGTTTTGTTCCTCTACTAGAGCTCCTGCCAAATCAAAGATGCTGCCTTTGAAAGCAGAACCCACTTTGTGCCCACTAATTTGTTAAAACATGATATTCTCCCGGGCTTTTGTCCTCTTTAAATATGAATATTGCCCAATATTGTAATATTAAATGTGGTGAATTATTAATCTGCTATAAACACAATGCAGATGTTCGCCTATTACAGGCTCGCAACAGCGTCGGTGTAAAGATCAAAGCAAAGACAAAGTAGAGATCCACAACTTGGGAAAAGTCGTTTGTATGCAGAAAACTGTGGAATTGGGGCAAAGAGAGTCTAAAGCCCTGACTAAACCACAAAGAGGAGGGACGAGAAAGTGCAGCTACAAAATACGACCCGAAGAGGAGACGAGAAGACAAATGTGACGAGCCTCCAGGTGAGGGACACAGGTGGAACACACCCGGGCGATTTAAAAGGAACCTTAGAAAAAGAGAAAATAACCTTCACATGAACAGGAAACTCCACAAAAAGGTCACAATAATCAAGTGAAATCCAGAACCGTGGCAGTTACGCTTTCACAGCTAATTACAGGGGTCGATGGCGTGACCTTGCCCCCGTCTGAGCTGATACTAAAGAAGGATCCTGTAGGTTACACAAATAAAGCAAAGATAGCACGCCTGGACGGACGACACCTACCAGCAGGACGTCTGTCTGACAAAGGAAAGGGGACATAGCGAAGGTTAGTCTCAAAGCCTGGACAGTTACAGTACAAACACGCCCGTGAATCATTTATGGGGAGGATTTGAACCTGAAATCGTACCAGAAAAATCACCCGGTCGTGATTGTACTGTACCGCGGGGGCAGACACCTATTAGCATAGTCGTGACATTCTTTGAATACTTTTTGGGACTCTCCGCTTTGATCCTGTTGGCAGAACTAAGCCATCTCCGCATGAAGAACCCTTTAAAAAATCAGGGCATGTATAATAGCTACCTAGCTTAAACCGTCGCTTTGATTCAGCCAGAACTACTCGCTGCTATTAGCCGTCATTTTAGGAGCAATTTGGAGTCGATTGCAAGGAATCAGTCGCCGTACTCTATTTATAAACCTCGGGGTGCTGATTGGACGGGACGCGGGCGCTCCTCACTGCATTGGCTGCACACACATAAAAGAGTGAGGCTGCGCGCTCACTGGCACGTGCACGGATGCAGCCGCCAGCTTACGCATGCGTGTCTTCTAATTAACATCTACTTCCCCTGAGCTGTAACGTACAGTACAGGCGCTAACAATGTATCCACACACACACACACACACCTGCTAATATGCTCTGAGTTTGCTAAGAGGCACCCCCCCACACACACACACACACACACACACTCACACTCACATATCCTCTTTCCACAGGGCCTTAAAGGGAAAAAAAATTAGACTTTCAGATCTTTGTACTTTTTTGGGGACTTGAGTGCGCCAGTGTGTTTCTGTCTCTGCGAGGGGAGGGGAGGGGTGGGCCGGTGTTCAGGCTTTGGGGGTTTAGAGGGATGGAGGGAGGGACGTGTTTGTCCACGTGCGCGCGCAGGAGCCAGCGACGGCAGAGAAACTGCGGCGCTATCGCTGCTTAATTAATCAACATCAAAAGACGGCATTAAAAATGGATGGAACCCGAAGCAACAGTTTGGCTAAAGTGAATTATTCAAGCCTGTGAAGCTTACCCACACATCCCATAAAGAGCGAAAATTCAGGGGCTTTTTTTTTTTACCGGCGGTGACCCCGTTTAGTCTCAGGTTTGCTGCTGAGGATCAATGGTCGCTCTGGCGAGGGAGTTTTAGGCAAACAGCTCACAGCGCACCATTCAGCCTCTTCTGTTGGAGCAGAATGCCATTAGTCTCAGTGCTGACCACAGTTACGGGCCCTTAGTTCCAAATTAAGGCTCTATTCCTTTTTCAATTAATGGCATTCTGGGAGGTGGTTTTCACTTAAATGAAAAAGTTGCTGAACTCTGAGATGAGGAGATCTTTAATCTTAAACTTCCTTCATTTTATCAGGGGAAAAGTTGAGTCCTTTATCAGGGCCGGTCTGGGGAAAGATGGCCGGGGGTTCAGAGTCGAGGCCGCGTCACGCATCTATTATTTTAAATGTCACTGAATATGTCAGAAACTCTGCCTATCACCTCCTGCCGGGAGGTCACAGCAGTGGCGTGAAATCAAGGCAGTAAAACGTTAAGACCCCTACCGGGCGGCGGTGTAAGGTGGCCATCCAGCACAGATGTGGCGGCGGCGTCTCATCCTGCAGCTGTTCCTGCCGGCTGGAAACGAGTGAGTCGGTCCTCCGAGTGTGTGAGCTCATCTCCAAACCCAGGCAGAGCACTTGTTAATGTTTCATTAAGGCTGTTTCAGAGAGGCTGTGATGGGCAGGCTGCAACTGGGAAGACATACACACACACACACGCACACACACACGCACACACGCGCACACACACACACACACACACACACTCTTCTTGCTGTTCAGCACACATATGTTGATGCTGCAGCAAATAAAAGCCCAACTGTCTTATTTCTATCCTGTTTTGATGTCAAGAGACGATCTGAAAATGGGCACCCGGCATGTAAACCGCACTGGGCGACACTGGCACACGCTTGTGCACAAAAACGCACGCACACACACACACACACACACACACACAGAGTCTGGCCGTGCATCTCTGGGCTCCTGTCTGCACATTGTGTGTGTGCAAATGTGTTTCTGTTCATCCTGTCAGTGAGTTCTTCTTCCCAGAGTGAAGAAGCAACACTGTGCATGTATTTGCACGAATGTGTGTGTGTGTGTGTGTGTGTGTGTGTGTGTGTGTGTGGGATGAGCACTGAAAGGAAAGGCTTTAGGCTTTTTGTGTGTGTGTGAGTGTGCTTCTTTCTTTCTTTTCCTCCCTCAGCGAAGGCCTATTTCTAGATGGGTTTGAGGGTCAAGGTTTGGCCACCGGTGGAGAAAAGCAGCGTTCCTATTTAAAAGGGAGGGGGGAGGTGTGTGCGTGTGTGTGTGTGTGTGTGTGGGTGTGTTTGTTTGTGCAGGGGGTAAACACACACCATCCTCTCTGAACCCCTGCTCCACCATATATGTTGTTACAAAGCATCCGAGCTGCTTTTGTATACATGCAACCCCCCCCCCCCCACACACACACACACACGCATAGATACACACACACACTCTCTCCCCCCCAGCAATGGTGTAAACGTAATTGGTGTTGCCGAGATAAAAGTCTGGGCTTTAATCCTTGACCCGCCTCGCAGCCACGACGGCTTCGCGCTTCCATTGAAGTTGTCGGAATAAACAACAAAAATAGTTTAAAATATAAAAAATTCATTTGGACACGAATCCCAGCCGCCGGCGTCGTCCTGCGCCGAGCTGGAGAAATCCCACGGTTAAACGAAACATCATAATTAGGAGGATGATGTCACGGAGCACCACGTGCTGACCTGGGTCTGGATTTAGCGTCCATTCAGGGAACCTTAGAGCAGATATACGATATATCGCTGCTGCTCTTTACGTCCTCAGACGGGGATTTTATCCAGTTAAAACCTCATTCCCGTAGCCGAGACTCTTGGAAAATATGGACCTGGTGGTTCGTGACCTCACTTACGGGATCCCCGCGGGAATTCTTCATTACTCCTACTCTTGTTATAGCCAAGCCGCGAGCGAGCTAACTGCAGCCGCTTTCGGTCGACCTCTTGCTTTATCGCGTGTAGGTCGTCTGAGTACAGCAGCAGCTTGGGTCTGCTGGAGAATGTGAGGTCCGCAGCATCAAAGGGAGGGAAAAAAGAGCCAAGTTACCAAAACAACTCGGGTGATTTACAAAAAAATCACCAGAAAATACAGACTGACCTGTTGCTATGCTAATTGTGTGACACAAACTGAGGAAACATTTCAGGTTTGGACGATAGAGCCTTGCATCCGAGCTGGGAAAGAGCCTCAGATTCATGCTATTGAAATGCTCGATCGCGCAGAATCTCCATCTAATCGCTAACGTTGTCTACGAATCCATTTGAATTCGAGAGAATGTAAAAATCCGACTGCTTTTACGTCCCCTTGGACCTGGAGGAGTTTGCTAATGGGATGTTATTTCCTGAAAAATTGGCACGACTTCTTTCAGCATCAAACGTCACGCGCGTTGCGCTGTAAACACTGTCGACACAGGCGTGGACATGATCACATGCTAACCAGAAAAACATGATAAATAACAGCCATCCCATAATGAGAGAATGTAGCACATCTCCATACGTGTCAAACAGTGTCGGAGGTAATCTGACGACTCTGCTGCCGCTGAGGTGTCACATCTCAGACACGTCTGAGGTGGAAAACTCCTACGACGTTCCCGTAATTCAAACAAGCGCAGCTGGATGGGAAACAACGGCAGATCAGATGTACGTTAGCGCCGGTTCATCCAAATGACTGGAAACGCGTGTTGCTAATGCAACATTGCACACGTCCCCTGCAGGTTTTCTTCTCGCCTCAACATAAACAAACACACGACCATTAGAATAAACAATGGCGGATGCTTCTTGGCAGCTGATTGGCTGTTTTCCAGCCTCTGTCTTTATTTAAGCTAAAAACAATTTAAGCTAACAACAACTGCTATAACAGCAACAAGACTGTCGCAGGTCAGTGTTTTTCATCCTATATTTTTAAAAGCAGCTTAGTGTGTGATAGGACAAGAAAAGTCTATTTCAACACAACCATCGCAACCTGACAAGAATTTAGCACTTATTTAGCTTTGCCATTGCTGTTAGTTATTGAAATTTGTACCCCGTCTTCCTGGCTGAATTTAGCAGGAAGAGGCTGTAGAATGTTACGTTTGAGGCCTTCTCATGAATTTTCATGTCCTAATCTAAACCCCAATGTGTACATAATTTATCAATAGCATTGATATTTATCAGATCCCGACGTGCTGATGCTAACGAGGCGTCTGTTGCCTCAGATACGTGGAGCCGCAGATGCTCCATTATCTGAGGCGAGAACATGTTGCGTATTCACAGGTCTGTCTTTCTTTGTCTCGGCTTTCCTGTTTCCCCCCCATTCCCAAATTGCATTGATCCCAGGAAACATCCAGCTGTTGCCGTGCGAGCATGAGCGCGATGTTGCTGGATCCAGATGTGACTCCGCAGCCTCGGCAAGATCGGGGCCGCCTTTGTCTTCATAATTAATCGACTGATTTGCATCGACTGTAGCCGTCGTGGACGGACCCAAAGCAGGCGGCGAAAAAAAAAACATCCCCGGAGGACATTTTTGTACGATCTTGTCTCCCCGTAGTCGAAGTTCTCAGTTGGTTGAAGGACTTCAACCATCACGAGGAAAGTAACTCCAGGCCCGTTTGGACTGCGACCTGACCGATGTTTGCGGCTCTGCTGGCGTCCACGCCTGCGTGCGTGTGGTGGGCGGAGCCTATCTGAGAGTGTTTGGGGAGAGAAGCGGGTCTCAGCGGGGCTGTTCTGGTCACGGTGCCTGAGCGCTCTGATTAATGCTCAGAGCGAGACGCCAGATGGAGAAAACAGAGGAAGAAGGAGAGAAACTGTTGGAATCCAATCTACTTCAAAGAGAAAAAGTTTAAATCTTTACGCAAAGACACAAATATTCTCCTGGTTCTGCAGTAAAGAACGCAGATTAGTGCAGCAGAGTGTGGAAACAGTCACATGTTCTCAGTTTCAGTTCTCCCAATGATTTATTCCACCTCCAACGTTCCACTGCTCGCTATGCGGAGTGATCCCTTCATTTTCCTCCCCAGCTGTTCCGCTGTCGCAGCGACTTTTCTCTCTCTGTCTTTGTCTCTGATGCATACGGCTAAAAAAGCTAATCAAAAACTGTTGTTCATCTACACCAGGAAGGGGGGGAGGGGGGTATTGGGGGGAAGGGGGGTCTCCAGGGGATCCAGCCCAGAACATCGGGATTGTCTGATCTCCTGGGTCTCAACTATATTCTGATTATGCATCAGGCAGGCAAAATGAGGGACTTTGCTTTGGCGTTGGTGTCGGGAGTTTGGTTTGGCTCCTCAGTTTGCAGCTGCTGGTGAGACAAGAGGAACCAGGAGATTCCAGCGAGGCCTCAGGTGAAAGTGTGCCTGGAAAACATTGAAAACCGGGATGAATGTAGACGCAGAGATCCCGCCACAGCTCCCAGGAGGGAAACTTTCTGGTTCATGTGTTAGCTCGCTAGCTAATGAGTGCCGTTCCGCCGTTATCGTAGGATCAAGTTGATGGTTTTAGTCAAAAATGATGGAGGACATGAGAAATCTGTTTCTCCCTTTCATTCGCTTCCTTTGATCTTTCACGACAAACGGAAATGCAGCGTTTTGAAGCGCAAAGGGAGAAAACAGTCGAGTCAAAAAACGTCAGAAGAGACGAGCGATGCCTAGAAAAAGAAAAAAAAAAAACAACGACATTTGACGGTGCTGCGGGGGCCCGGCCCGACTATCCGAGCCGCAGCGCCAAAGAGCATCGCCAAAAGTGTTCATTATTTCACCAAGACGGGCGTGAAGAAACACGGGTTTTGGTGAGGAGTCAAAGCTGCAGATGTAACCTTTGAAGAAGAGGTTTTTTTAAGAACGAGGAGGGGGCATGGGGGGGATTTTGGGAGATCAGTGGCTGGAAAGAAGATGAGAAAAGAGGGTTTGGGTGGCATGGGATTACTCCAGGATGTGAGGGGGGGAGACGGGAATGCAGGAAGACAGTGAGGAGCCTGACAGTCGCTCGTCTTGTGGATCTGCAGTAAATAAGCAGGAGGAGGCTGTCAGAGCTGCTTTGGAGAGCCGCCCTTGAAAAACAATACTAATCACAAAGATTTTGTTTGATTTGAGTTGGGCGGAACTCAGATGTTTAACTGCACGCAGCCCACACAGCTACTGCTGGGCAAAGCTCAGCAGAAAACCTTCTGAAGGTGGAAATGTTTGACTTTTCTTCCTCTTGAAACAAACTCGTTGCCACAAAGCTTCGTTTGAACGCCTGGAAGGCAAAAAGAGACGTTGTTTTGAGACTTCAGGCTGCAGGGCGGATGTGACAAACGTGCACGTCAGGATGGCACAAAGTCAAAAGAGTGTCCTTGAACGGATGGAGGAGCCATGAAGCTTCTGTTTATGCACAGAAAATGTCGCAGTTGTGAATAAATCCAGTAAAAGTTGGAGGCAGAAGCGACTTTACCTGCCCACACTGCACATTTAATGTGATTCAACTTTACTGATGTAGCATCTGTTCAATCTAGACTCCAGGTTACCCAAACCCAGAGCTTGACCCCCCCCCCCAACAAGCAGGAAGCACTCCCTTTAACAGGAAGAAACCTTGATCAGGACCAGGCTCATATGGCTGCAGATTAAAGGAGGAGGAGGAGAAGTACAGAATATATGTTTCATTACCAAAAACCACTTGATTTTATTCAATGTCATGGCGACGTTTAGCAGATAGCAAAGATTTAATCCAATCAATGTGGATCAAAGGCACATGAAAGCAACATTTGGAAAGCACAACCAACAGTATGATGCCAGATTTCCCAGACAGAACAGACGGAATGGGTCGATAATCACGTCCTAGTAAAGATTAGCAACTTTAGTTATCAGACTCCTGAGGTTGTTCAGGTAAAGTCTGTGTTTTGTTTTGTTCCTGAGTCGGGATGGAATCAGAAGTGAGTGGCAGAAGGAAAGATTGACACCAACACAACAAAGGACAGAGAGAGAGAGAGAGAGCGAGGAAAGAGAGAGAGAGGAGAGAGAAAGAGTGAGAGAGGAGAGAGAGAGAGAAAGAGAGCGAGGAAAGAGAGAGAGAGGAGAGAGAGAGAGAGAGAGCGAGGAAAGAGAGAGAGAGGAGAGAGAAAGAGTGAGAGAGGAGAGAGAGAGAAAGAGAGAGAGGAAAGAGAGAGAGAGAGAGGAAAGAGAGAGAGAGGAGAGAGAGAGGAGAGAGAGAGGAGGAGAGAGAGAGAAAGAGAGCGAGGAAAGAGAGAGAAAGGGAGAAGAGGAGAGAGAGAGAGAGGAAGAGAGAGGAGAAAAAGAGAGCAAAAGGAAAAAAAGAGAGAGAGAGTGAGAGAAGAGAGGAGAGAGGAGAGGAGAAAGGAGAGAAGGGTTAAAGAGCAGGAGAAGATGAAGTCCAGCAGCGCTGACCTTCACCCACAAATCGCGAACATTCAGCACATATGGCTCCATTTAATGTGGCGAGACTGATATCTGTGTGTGTGTGTGTGTGTGTGTGTGTGTGTGTGTGTGTGTGTGACCCATCATAAGACTTTGTTTACACTCTAATGTTTACTCGCCCATTGTCACGTGGACGTGGGTACTGTACATGTCTGTGTGTGTGTGTGTGTGTGTGTGTGTGTGAGTGCACGGACACAGTGTGTGTCTTAATGGGACTCCATTCAACTGTTTAATTACTCATTAGAGATGCTGCAAAGCAATCTATACAGCAGCTTTCCCCGGTCGCTCTCCTCGCCCTCCGCGACTTCCCGCCCGCAGAGACTCAAACGCTTTGACCCGAACTACATGGATTAGTTCACCTCGTCAATCTGGATCAATCCACCCTCTCGGGATGAAGATCTTCCAGCCACAGCGAGTGACAGACATTTAATATGTCAGTCAGTGGCGCTCGCTTCATGTTCGACATTTAACGGAACATTCTGGAATTAGCTAGTGGGCTAACTAGCCACCTCGGAATCGGGAGCATTCCTTGCAGCGCTGAAGGAGTGAGGCTGTAATCCTCTTTGTCCCGATCCTCGACGGTGGAACTTTTAACAGGATTTGCCTGCCGGGCCCGAAGAGTCGCTGCAGGATATTAAAAGTTAATGACGGTTTAACCAAAACAGACCGGAGGTTTCTGCTCCGAGAGGGCCGAAGATGTCCCGCTCAGACGGGCTGAGGAGATATTCGGAAGTATCGCCGGGGAAAACTTCCCTCTCCATCAACAACGGAGGTGTAAATACGGGACGTTCCTCGGGGACGCCGGTGTGGACTGCAGGATGGGTAATTCTTCTTGGCGTGCTGAGACGCCAGCCATCAGCTCCCCGGCTCTTCGCTCCGGGCCAACCTTGTCAATACCAATACAGCTCCGCCGCTGTTTACGCTGCCAGAGCGGCACGTCGTCTCAAACAGGGGGGGCCCGACGCAGGCGTGCGCCCCCCCCCCGTCTGTCAGGGTGTCACATCTGCGGCGTGGACTCTCATCCCGGCTGTCTCGCCGACTTGTCCCGCCTGTCCGTCCATCAGCGGCGTTGTCGCTGTATCTGTCTGCACGCCGGTACATTTTGGGCCACCGGAACGTTAGCGCTCCCCCCAGGAGGGTGTCTGAGGATCCCCCCCCCCCCCCCCCCCCACCACCACCACCACCACCAGAATGGTTGGTACACTGTCAGGCTGTGTGGGGGGAGGGGCTGCGCGTCATAACCTCTCAAATGTGTTGAATGTCACCATGGTGATCCATGGCGGACATAATCCGCAGTGACAGCTGCAGAACTTGTCTGACATCTCAAGTGTTTCTCCTGGTTCTGCGACACTGGCGTCGCCTCCACGCACGCGCCTTTCATGTTCGCGAGGATCAAAGGGTCGTTAGCTTAATTAAACGCCCGCACCTGCGTCTCCTCCGCGCGTGTTCATGTTGGACCTACATGGCGCCTGATCGGGAACGCACGCTAACACATTCTGACACAATGTGTCATACGCCCTTGTGTGCCGCAACACGCGCGCGTGCACACCTGATGCACGTGGGCGTGGGTCCAACATGTGTGTGCAGGGGAGGTGACGTACGCCTCAAGCGCGGTGTGTTCAGGAACACCTCATCCTTAAGCGTGAGCAGCTCAGGTGTTTTACAGTGTGTGTGTGTGTGTGTGTGTGTGTGTGTGAGTCCTGAGAGAAGAAAGGTGGATAACTGGAGGAGAGTGAGTGTGTAAGCGAGTGATGACAGGAGAGGAGAGGATGGAGAGTCATGTGGAGTTAATTAGGAGGACTGAGCGTGGCTGCACCAGCACTGCCACTCAGGGACTCAGATTCTGCTGTTTTCTGGGTAGAATTCAACAATTTAGGGTTCCAGGACGTCCTCCCGGCGCTCTCTCTGAGGCGTAAACCTGATTTAATGAGGGCATTAAAGACTCAGACGCAGTGTGACGAGTAATTGGGACTGCTCTCGCCACCTTCGAGTCCAGGGGATCGAAGCTATTGATTTGACTGGTGTTAGAGGCCGGAGCCCAAACTTCACACGCGCGAGTACCTGAAACTTTTAGCTCCTCGTGACTGCGGGTGAGGAAACCATGACTCGGCACCACTAGAACCAGTCCAGAACCAGCCCCTTCAGATTTGCTGTTATTGAATGTTTTTGACACAAGCTGGAGGCCTCGAGGCAGCGCGTCTACTGATTCCGTACTTAGATCCAAATGTCCCTGCTGTGCTTAGCGCAAGTATTCTTTGTAAAATCAAGGAACAATCTGTGAGTTCTCAATAAAAGATCAAAGAAAACAGCGATATTAGTGAAAAGTCAGACATGAAGCACAGCACACATCAATTTCAGAGCATCAGTTCGTGATTACGTGAGGAGAGTGGTGCACCCTGGGAAATTGGGCTTCTACGTAGCTTTCACAGATAAATAAATGCGTTGAGTTTTAACACGTGGGGAACATCAAAGGAGTTGTCCCCTGAAAATTCACTTTTCTCTTCTAATTTTAGAACTCTACTCTACTGTATTAACATTTTTTCAATAATTTCAGTTGCAGGATGTAACTTTTTCACTATAGTTAGCTTACTGGGCTAATTAAAGCTAACATTTAATGTGCTTGATAGTTCATTTTGGCAAGTCAAGGTTGTTGTAGAACATAGTGAAGATCTAGACAAGCAGAAAGAAAAGATCAGTTATGGGGGGGGTGTAAGGTGTGGGTAGTGATGCTTCCTTTGATGTGGGCTGGTTGATCCGGCCTGCTGTTTAGGACGCATGCAGGTATGGTAAACATCCCCAACCAGAAGCTTTGATCTCAGCCTTGCTGGAAGAGGATGCTGATGACTCAGTGTTGCCTGAATACTAAGGAATGGCCTCCGAACACACACGCACACACACACACACACTCTTACAGAAGTATATACAGTGAGTCACATGTTCAGACTGTCGCACACACGCCTCCCTTCGCCTCTTTTCCCTCCTCATCTTTCAGTTCAACTTTTAACCCGCTCAGTTTTTATTTTCCCTTTGATCCTGGATCCTGCTAGCACATTATTTGATGCCGACTGTGTTCCGGGTCCTTCAGCGGAGTCTGACTAACACTCGCCGGATAATTCAATTTTTCTAAAACGGCGAGGAGAATCTGTCAGATATCTGGACGAAACCCTTCTGATCAACCCCAAAGAACAGAAAAAAATCACAGGACAACAAACCTTTCGGGGCTAATTTAAAACCCTCTTTTGTTATGAAGACGCCATCTTTCCTGAATCTAATTAACACCTTTTTCTCCACTCGATATTTGCAGTTTATTGTCAGAATTTCGAAAAAAGCGAATAAAGGTATCGCTGCCGCCAAGATAATCATGTTTTATCAGGTGGAAAATATCAAATGTAATTTTAACGTATACATATTAACATATATAACATAATTCAGATGAGTGGATTTTGTTGAAATGTACATTTACACCCGTCTCAGCAGATTTCTATGAATTATTATTATTCTTATGAGACGGACCCAGAGTTACTGAAACTGGTGCGTTAGCGTTAAAGTTTGTGACCGTTGCTCATCCGCAGGCTCACAATAGCCACAATAACCACTGGCTGGTTAGCTGATGAGCTGAGCACAAATCCAATTAGCGACATGCTCCAGCTAGTTATGATAATACCAGTGATTATGGACGTGCACGTGTGAATGTCGCGTTTGCCAGATTTAATAGAACTCAGCATCTCAAGGACCCTGAAATGCATAAAAACTGATCATGTCGGAGTCATTAGCACCTAATTTGAGTGGCTTCTTCCAACGTCACGTGCACATGCCTGTCACACACCCGCCCACACACTGACGGTCGTGTGAGTGCATTCCTGTGTCCGTTTCGGCCCGTGCAGGTGTGTGTTTAATTCCCAACGACACTCAGCCTTACAGGGTGGCGGGTCACACACACACACACACACACACACGCACACACACACTCACGTTGTGAGGCTGTCCTAACATTTACTCTGTGCCAGCTTGAGGTGTGCACACACACACGTGCACGCACCACAGAGTGCTGCTGGGCGGCTCAATAATGTATTCCTGCACATTAGTGTCTTCTTGGGTTGAACATCTTCGCTCATCCAGACCTACTTTGCCAAACACACACACACACACACACACACACACACACACACACACACACACACACACACATGGACTTCACTGTAGGCCCTAAGCGCTGAGGCTCAGATGGTCCTCATCCATAAATGCATCAGTGCACAATCGATAGGCAAAGCACATTTGCCTCCAATGAAACCCGACTGAATCTTCTATCCTTCAGCCGTTGTCCTCTTTCTTCTGTCCTGCTCGCTCCATACACTCTAACTATCGGCCTCTCACTGTTTTCCTCCCCTGCCTCTGCTCCATTTCCTCCCCCTTTCTTTTTTTTTAAGCTCTTTAATTCTCCCTCCGTCTGTTTCTTTCCCCTTTAGTAGTTAATCGGACTTGATTGGGAGCAGAGAGAGCCGGAGAGAGCTCCCCAGTGGATCAATGCCTCTAAATGATCTGTTCGGAGTTCCTTTAGAACCTGCGAAACTGGCTCTGATAGGGCACCGAAGCATGAAGGCACTCATTTCACATCTAACTCACTTCCTGATTCACCCTCTGGGAGAAGGCTAGGGGCGCATTTAGAGGGATAATTCGTCCCAAAGCTAAATATCCTGCTAACTGGGGCACCCAGACCCAAACGTCTCCATCCCAGGCAATCAATTACCTCCAAGGTGAGGTGGGGTGGGTGATAAACTTGTTTAAAGTACACAATCAGCGCACGTGCGGGCCATCAGGGACATTACCAATGCCCGACAGCTTGGCGTGTTTGCGGTTGCCTGATTGAAGACAGTTTTCCTGCTCCGAGAAACATGATTTGATCGTGTCCGGCGGCTGAATCTTAAACATGTTTGCTGCCGTTGGCGTTAAATTAAATTGATTCTACAAAAGATACCGGCGATGCCGACAAAGGCGTTCGATAAGGCAGAATCCGACTGATTAATTTTCAACAATTTCATGAGAAAAGTCTCAAAGTAGAACTGAAGGTTACACATATCAAGTCATAACCTTGGGACATATTACCGAATATTAAAATATCTTGTGAATTGTGTGAAGTGCTGTCCGTGTGGCGGCGTCTATATTTACATATTTCCAGCAGTGTGCAGAAAAAGCAGCGGGTTAATTACGCCAATAACTGTGTGGACTGGAGGAAAATGCTGTCATTTATTCCTCTAAATTCCTCCTTCAAGTTCTGGTTATACAGGGAACATTAATGAGGCGCTGATGAAACATGACGAGCTGAAACCTGCCTCAGCTCAGACTCTCTCTCTGATTTCTGACTTCATTTAAATACAGAATCCTCCAGCTGTACCCTCATTACGCTGCAGGATATCATTCTGAATATAGAGAGGCGTCATGGAAAAGGCCAAATGTGGCGGGATAAAGTGAATCGTTGGTTTTGTTTTTTAAATTTTCCTGTATGTCAAGGGTAGCAGAAAGGTAGGATACGCACAGCTTTTTCCTTTGTTGTGCTCCAGTTTGCCTCCATTATAGGCGACAGCGCGGGCTCAATTGGGAGGTTTATGCAGGGAACAAACGCAGCCATATGTTTTTAATGCACTATGACTGTAGCTCTGCCGAATGGGCTGCGGGTTCCATATGTTGGCTGTATTTACCGAGCTGCGAGCACGCCGAGCAGAATCAGTGACATAAACCCCATAATGTGCATATGCGCTAGCATTTCTTTAGAAGTCACCTTTGACATATTCCTATTCATCAGGACAGCCCCAGTGATCCGTATGTGTACCGAACTAAGTGGACGGTCGATACAGACGCCGCCCGAGGGCCTGGAATAATAATGTGTGCTCTCTTCCATCACATGACCCACTTCTCCTGAGTAACGCACAAGAAAGCTAGCTCAGGAGCGAGCGTGCAACTAATATCTCCCCTGACACACAAGCCAGAGCTTTATTAAAATAAAATCTATTAAACTGACCCATAAACAAAGAAATCTTCATTGATTCTCCCGAGCTCCTCGTGTTTCTTTAATAAGCGGAAAAACACCCTCCGGGAGGACTTTTGCCGCGGTCGGTCGTGACTCAGGTGCTCCTGAGCCTCTGTCAGCAGGCGTTTGCGGAAGTGTCCTTGAGCAAGCGGCGAGGCCTCCGTGGGGTCGCGGCTCTGCAGACTCTGACCTCAGATCTGCCCTTGGACGCTCAAATCAGACAATTGTCCCACCGTTTCCTGTAATTAAAATGGACACTTGCTGCCGTCCCCTCGCTGTGCACAAAAAAGTCCAATGTAGGCGGTGAATAATAATAATACTGTCGTGGAGGAAGTGGAGCTGTTGGACGAGGAAAAGTCTCCGTCCACTCACTGTGTGTATTTATGCCTCGCCCTCCCAGGTTCTGGCATGGAGAATACCGGGTGGCGGTGAACATCAACGACTACCTGGACATCTACTGTCCCTATTACGAGGGTCCGCCATCCCACGGCCGCATGGAGCGCTACATCCTGTTCATGGTCAACCATGAGGGCTACACCACCTGCCAGCACAGGATGCGAGGCTTCAAGCGCTGGGAGTGCAACCGCCCCAGCGGTTCCGACGGACCCCTGCGCTTCTCCGAGAAGTTCCAGCTCTTCACGCCCTTCTCCCTGGGCTTCGAGTTCAGGCCTGGACACGAGTACTACTACATCTGTGAGTACCTCCCCGCGGAGCAACTGTAAACATCAGGCCTGAGGATAAGTGGCGTGCTCAGCAAAGTGTTAATGTCAGCAGGCGCAGTTTGGAATCACCTCTATTTTACCCGTATCGATGTCTCTCCTTCCTTAAAACAAGTGACGTATTAGTGCCACCGATTGGCTGCCCCCACCCCCCCCCCCCCCCCCCCCCCCCCCCCCCCCCCGGGACTATTCCGGAAAGCAGTTTAAAAGATATCATTTCCACCCGTCGGGCGGGTGACAAATAACAGCTTCAAATGACTCCTAAACATTGTTGTCAGCCGCTCGCTCGCTCGCTCTGCCAGGTGGGCGGGACGAAGCGGCTGCATCCGGGCGGTTAAAGAACGTCAGCTGGTAATCACAGAAAAACACGTGAGATTGACTTTCAAAAGCTCCGCCGTCAGCAGCCCAACTTTCTGATGACCTCAGCGTCTCCTAACGGGATGTTTGCCCGTTTGAAGCCGCAGACGAGATGGCAGATTGGGCCGAGCTGCGTCCCCGACTGACGATGAGCCGCATCCGACCAGGATCTGAGCGGCACAAACGCGGCTTTTCCTCTGACCTCAGGAAACCTTTAGACCCCTGCCTTGTTTAGACGTCACATTCCGTATTAAATGAGACATCATCTCTGAGAGGCTAACTCGGTTAGCTTACCTAGGCTACGCCTTCAAAATAAAAGCCGCGTCGTTATTACGTGCATGACTAGTCGCTCATTCACGTTTGATTCCTAATTTCCCAGTAATTTTATGCCGGCTGGGCCGGGACAGCCGAAGGACCCAGGATGGATGTGGCCCAGCCGATGTAAAACGTCTAAATTATTGAAACCAGTCTTCCCAGTGGTTTCTGCTCAGCATTATTCAAACATGAAAACCAATCTGTGGACGATTCGAGCCGCAGCCTCACGCCGCTCCCTTTATTCCTCCCCTGTGCACCGCTTGAAAACTGACCTCCACTTTTTTTTCGGAGCAGGGGGTTGATGTATTCTCACCACGGTCCCCCAGTTCCAGAGGAGAGGCCTGTGGGTGCAGCCCATTTCTCCGCTGGGCCGTTTGCCCTCGGGGAGTTACTCTGACCTCGCAGTGACTTTCTTCTCCTCAGACGGCAGAAAGAAAGACGCCAAACAGAAGAGACAGTTTGTTGTCTCGGCTGAAGGGTCGGCTCACACCTACGTTATTCCTCTGAGATGTGGAAAAACAACTGGAAGCCAATTAAAGTTCGGAGCTTTTGATGTGCACCAAAACAAGCTCAGCTCAGTGTGAGATAAAGTCTTGATTTGACTCCACGTGAAGGATCCGGGGTGGCGAATAGCTGCGGCGCAAATTCCAGCGAACCTCTCATTTTCCAGCGCATAAGTATCACGTGCACGGCGGAATCTCTGGCAGCGATAATGAGATTAAAACGATATTCTTCCTCCAAACGCAAGCCCTCCTTTGCATCAAACTGGTGCCTGATCTGTCACAAAGGCACAGCGGGGCCGAGTCGGGCCGGGCGTAGAGAGCAGCAGATAACAGTCGCCCCATGTCCTACTGCACCTTTCCCAGTCGGGCCCCAGGAACACACACTGTTTTGTTTTCAGGTCGTGTAAGGATGGAGAGGGCCCCTCCAGAGCTGGATAGTTGCTGACAAACGTATTGTGTTTCTGAGACCCCTGAGGGCGGGGTGCAGTCTGTGATATTGTTGTGAGTGTGTGTTGTGAAGTGGTGGGGGGGGGTCAGTTGTCAAGCGATTGTGAGTCCGTGAAAGGCCGTGTCCGTCATCTTGACTGACAGCCACACAGGTTTTTGTCTCCGGCTTTCTCCCATACAAACCTAAGCAGGCTCTCTCTCTCTCTCTCTCTCTCTCTCTCTCTCTTACACACACACACACACACACACACGCAGGCCCACACTGATGTGTGACGGCAGCACTTCAACGGTTTTCGCTGATGAGGGCAGGCGCTCCACCTAACACCACGTCGAGGTCTGATGGGGAGCCGTTGCCGTGCCAACGTGGCCTGTGATGGGGTTGACATGTTGACGGGACAGCTCCGCCCCTTACTTTCCCCAGCTGCCACCTGATGAGGCTGAGTGATTCCCAGTGGGGTTCCTGGGTGGATGTGCTGGGAAACAGTAGTTTAGCAGAACTGATGAGATTTTT
The DNA here is from genome assembly GCF_901000725.2 of Takifugu rubripes. Lineage (NCBI taxonomy): Eukaryota > Metazoa > Chordata > Actinopteri > Tetraodontiformes > Tetraodontidae > Takifugu > Takifugu rubripes. The sequence continues at coordinate 4,674,201 of NC_042286.1, read as the reverse complement.
AAAGGGAAACGGGGCGAGGGGGAACCTGCTGCTCCAAAGTGTTGCCATTTTCCCCACAGACACAGTTGGGAACTAACAACAATACAGAGAAAGCGTGTTAGGACGCCAGTGGGCTTCACAGGTGGAGCCGTCAGTGGATAAATCAAAGAAATGTGAGATGAAAGGAAGCAAAAAAAAAAGTGGGTGAAGGGCGCCGAGAGGGTGGAGGGAGGAGCTGTGGGTGGAAGGCGGGGGAGGAGAGGGCAGAGATGGGGTCAGATTTATTTCCTGCCCGCTATGGTTCTTGATGACGGTCCTTTCTCGGGTCGCTGTGGGCTCCGGCAATCTGGCAACCCTCAAGAGAAAAGGGCAAAAGGTCAGCACACGCAGCCCCCGCAAGTGGCACACCCCCTCCTTCACAGTGGTGTGTACGTGTGATGGCACTGGTCTACAGTTTCACTTCTCTGCCGCCATAGCAACAGACGTCCTAATTTCCTATGTAATTTAAGAGTCTGCACAGATGTCCGACCCCTGTTTTCTCCAGCATTCGGTGTGTTTACAGGTTGTAAAAATGCTCCAAACGATGAGTTTCGGGAACTTTAGACACTAAAATAACCATCAGTCCAAAAAACATTCGGTTTCTCTCTTCCACCCCATAAACAGGCTGATACTTTGGGGGTGAAATGAAGTTCTGATTGGTCATGGAAGGGCACTCAAATGATGGTCTGGCACAAAAGTAAAGGGGGTGGGGCAACATTAGGGGCTGTGGATGACTGTTAGTCTGCATTGATGCACTTTATCGCCCTGACAACGGTCTTCTCTTGCTTCCTCTTTTACAGCCTCCCCCCATCCCAACCACGTGGGCCGAGCATGTCTAAAGCTGAAGGTGTATGTCAGACCTCCAGGTAAGTCATGCTCTGACTGCACACACACACACACACACACACACACACACACACGCGCACACACACACACGCACAGACCTAGATTGGCTATCAGACTAAAGTGTGGGGGGGGGCGAGAGTTCTGATGGAATGGCCCAGCAACACTCTCTGCTCTGATTCACTGACCAGCCAGGCACCACTTTACACCTTTAACACATGCGCTGCTGTGCACTGCCGGCGTGCACGTGCGCGCTGAGTGGCATGCACACTCCACGTCACATCACATCACATCACCCTGGGTGTGAGCCAGACCTTCTGTCCTTGCAGAAAGGGAGCAGAGCGGGGCTGAAAGCTGCTCTCTGGAAGGTTACCGAGCCTCTGCACTACTTTTCCACTGAAACTAGAGAGAAATCTAATCATGAACCCATCACGCGTGGTGGGAGTCCTATCTAATAACGCATCTCATATGGGTTGTTTTTATTGATAAAGTCCTCATTAAACATCAGTCTCATGTAAAGGAATAAAGTGTGCATTAGTGTCATATAATGCTGTTTTGGTTCCAAAGCTGCAGGATGCACAGAGGAGTGTATATCAGCGCAGACAGGCCCTGACATCCACACTGGCTCTATTATAGTTAAAAATAACTCCCATTTCGACGGGATCTGGATGCAGCAGGTTTTCTGCTGCTTGTGTTATCTCTCTAGCTGCTCTCTGAGGCAGACCTCTAAGTCAGTCCAAAGACCCAAACTCGGGTAGACGTGTATTCCCCCAGATAATGGCGCAGCTCTGAAGATCACGGCCGACAGTTGGCCTTTCCAGGCTCTGATCGCTCCGGTTCTGTACCAAAAAGGTGGGAGGAAGGTCTCTCCTCCTCCACGATTACTGAAACAACTTACAGTACATTCTTTCCCACTGTCACTGCTCAGAGATCCATCCCCGCTTTAGTCATCTGTCTGACAGTGCAGCTTCCATGTTGTCTGCGGAGGCAGCAATGATCTGTTACATGTGTGTTTTTGAGCGTGTGTGTGTGTGTGTGCGTGTGTGTGTGTGTGTGAGCTGCTCCAGATTCGGAGCCTCTGTGATTAAACTGTAATTAGGTTGGTTAAACCCCCTGCAGAGCTCAGTTGCTGTCATCGTCTCCTCCTCCTTCCTTCCTCCCCACAGCCCCTTCTGACGTCTTCTTTCTGTCTTTTTTTATACTTCTGATCCTTTTGTGGTCCCCCCCCCCCCACACACACACACACAAACCCCCTCCATTGCTTGTAGACTGTCTCGTCTTTGTCTGCATGTTCCTTTCAAATTCAGAGGTTTTGTCGCTTTTTGTCGCTCTCCTTTTTTTTGTTTCAGATGGGTCGGGATACGATTCTCCAGAGCCGTTTCTGACTGACGGCGATCCGAGCTGGAGGCCGGGCTCCATGGCACCGGTCGCCGCTCTGGCCGTGCTGCACCTGGGACTCTTCTCCTGGCTGTGAAGCCCTCTCCTCCATTTCCACGGAGCTCCCACCCGCGCTGGGCTGGCTGTCCCTCTAAGTCCACCACCCCTCAGGGAAGCCCTCTGTCTCCATCCTCTCCTCTCCATTCTCCACCTTTATATGAACACCAACCACCCCCACCCCCACCCCCACCCCCTCCCACTGCCAGCCCCCTCCTCTACCCAGCCATGGACACCACTTCTGTAGGCCTAGCTGAGAGGTTTGGGCCTGAGGTGTCACCTCTGACCCTGAAACTTTGGGTAGAACAGAACCTCTCAGCTGGGGGAAACGTCTCTGCACTCATATCAAGGGTTCCGTTTGATTAGACGATCGACTCTCGGCCACCGATGGGGTGGATGTAACCACGGCTATGATTAAACTTGTCGTTCCAGTGCGATTCCCATCCTCCAATCATGGCAGGACGCATTAAGCGATAGGCCTGGTTGCACAAAAATTGGATTCTTCTCACATTCCTGTCCCACCGTTGAAAGAAGAATTAGATGAGGCCAAGCTTGCATTGTAATTGAAATTCTATACTGTCTGGACCAAGAGAGAGAGAGAGAGAGGTAGAGAGTGAGAGAGAGAGACAGAGAGAGAGAGCAAAGTTAGAGAAATGGAAGAGATAAAGTGACCCGGGCCAAAAACAATGCGGACACGGGTTTCAGCGCTACGGGAAATTTAATAGGTGTTGATATTTTCTGACTCTGTTTAGAATCACAGCAATGCTATAATAAAAAAATGTATTTTCTTTTTTACTTTAATATCATATTATAATGACAAATATAATCATAGCCTGTTTGGGGTGGATGTCGGTGGGTTTGGGGAGGTATATATTTTCCAATGGGATGTGTTTTGTCTTATTAATGTTTCTAAACAAAGCATTTATCACGGCCTGGCTCGCACAGGAACCTTCAGCACCGTCTGATGTGGACCGGGTGACTTCTGGAACCATGACTTTCTCATTTATGAATGTACCACTGGTCACCCACTTCTTTGTCTTTGTGTTACCATGACTGCGGCCACTTACAGAACTTTTTGGGACTGGCGGAGGCGACGGAAACGAAGCGACACCCAAGTTGCATGAGCACTGTGAAATCTTTGGATTGAGCTTGATGATCTATTTTTTCATGGGTGGACAGATCCAAAATGGCCGCTCTCCTGCTCTACGCGAGACTTTCTCCAGACTTTTTCCTCTTCGTTTGGATTCTCCCGTCTGAGACACCGACCCGACCCGGGCCTGGGTGTGAGGGTTACACCGACGGGTTGAAGCACCGCTGACTGTCGCAAACGTGTCGAGGTGTGCGTGCGGTAGCATCACAGAAACACACGTGCACATGCACACCATCCTGTAAATATCCAGCCTTTGATAACAGGACTGTTCCTCTGAGCGTTCACAGACTTGAAATGGCAACGGCGCAACGAGCGAGCGAGCGAGTGAGGGAGAGAGAGAGAGAGAGAGGGAGGGGAAGGAAGCGTGTGCAGATGTGCATCACAGGACTAAAGTGGATATCATGAATAAGCACTGTGAACACACACATGGTGACACACATACGACAAACACATGTGTGTTCAGACCTAGGAACGCAGACCCGGACATTGACACATACATGGCATGCACATACACACACAAACACGCACACACAGGCCAAACATAAACAAAGGGAGGCACCTGCTTCCCTCTTTTATCTTATTTTTGTAGCATTTAAAATCACTGTTATTTACTCCTGTGTGGGAACGCAGTGATGGAGGTTTCGCCTGTGGAAGATTAAAAAAAGTGTTTTCTCTTCTTCTATTCCACTGATGCTGTCCTTCTGTCGTTCCTCTTCTCTGGTTCGTGGTTGGTAGTGGTAGGATGCCTACAGGTTTGAGCGTCATGTAAGAGTTTCTTCTGTTTGTGCTGTTTTTTCGTTCTTTTTTTCCCTTTTTTTCTTCATTCCTCTGCAACCGCGGCCTCGGCCCGCTGAATCCCGTCAGTCAAACGTAAACACAAAAGTCTGAGCGAGGAGGGAAACACACAAATAAAGATTGTCTTTTTGTCTACCGGAAAAGAAAAAAAAAACCAAACGAGTGGAGTCTCATTTGATTGCCTCAGGTTCCTGTCGGGCCGCGTCGCCGACCGTGCCGTCCTGCGGTGTCAAAAGTCGCGGGGACGTGGAGCGCCGAGCTGTCAGTTAAAGCGCGAAATTATTCCGATGGAATCACCGCTCTCCCGTCTCCCTCTGCTCCTCCCTCAGCGACATGACAGCCGATCAGAACTGTTGACAACAGTTGGGAGTCAGACGAGCTTGATAGTTTCTGCTGGTTTTCTTCACGCTGGGATGCTAAATAGGTTTTGGGTTCTCTCCTGGTCTCTGCGGATCTCCTACTCTGGTTTCCTTCCACATTTCAATCCCAGGTGCATTCCTGCCTTTGGTTTGTTCATTTTAAAGGGCAAAACTGCCCAACAAACAACAATTACTGCAGTTCTGTGTAACAGAACACTTGTTTCTGCTTCTTATCAGTCTTAAATCATCTCGTGACCCCTAAGAGTCACCCTGTGACCTGTGGCGAGGGCTGCTGACCCCTGCCTGGAACGGCTGCCACTACTCCAAACAATTACCAGCCCTGTTTTAAAGGTGCCATTTGAAACTTCTTTGGGTGAAAAAAACCTTCGAGAAATGATGTTTTTAGGGGGGAAAAAGGAGGCACATGAATAATAGATGAGCTGCAGCCGGCCATGTTTGGCCCTCCTGCGCGAAGTGAGCTAATGGCTATCGATGTCTTCAAAGCTAGTTTCCCTCTAATTGCTTCACTTGAGAGCTCAATTCAAGCTGCAGCGAAAAAGGAGACAGCAGAATGAAATTATCTCGGAATATTGAGACGCTCGCTCGCACGCTTGCCATGCGAGCGTCAGATATCAGCGGAATTAGCCTGACGTTAAATGAAGAGCCATCAAGCAAAGCCCCGGGACCTTCCCAAAGACGGGTACAACTGGACTGGAACGGCAGATGTTCTCCTGGAAGTTACGCATAAACTACAGATTGGGGAAATGTTACAGCGCACATGATATTAATTAATCACCTGATTATCTGGGCTAATTCCATTGGCTGGAATTCGATTCATGTGGGACGGCAATTAAGAGAAGATTTTTGGCCCATATGATGTTGGTGTTGGCAGGAACTGACAAGGAAAGCTTGGAAATGCAGATGGCGACCCCTCCCCTCTATTCTTTTCCTCTATTACCCCCAACCCCCAAAGACTCTTTTCCTCTGTTGATTTCTTGCTCTAGCAGAGACACCGTTAAGCTACACGCAAATTCAATCCCCCTTCTTCCACTTTTGTCTGCGGTAACTGGAATGATTTAGGAATTATGGAATTAGGGCAGCGTCGCCATCCCTATTAATGAGGAAGGGCATGATGAAAGAGCTCGATCGTGAACGTGCCATCTGGAGTCACTGTTACATTTGGGTGCAATCGTTTCTTTTCCCCGCTCCCTCTTCTGTCTCTCTCTGGGCTCCCAAATATGTGCATTTTACACCTCAGCTGTAGTTACGGAGGAAATGCAAATTCTCACTGTGAGACGATGCAGCGGCACAGCAGGAATGTCAACTGCGGACCACATGCCTATACGTTGATCCCCACAAACACAGGAGTCTGCATGAAACATGTGTTATTGCTGAATAATGCATTCTATGTAGACTCTATTAAAAATACATGGGCAAAGGGAGGGGGCACCATAGAGACACCATGGGCAATTTGCTGAAGGCTGCCGGAGCATCCCCTGTGCCAATTTGGAGCTGTCTGATAATATGGCTAACTGTAGGTCATGCAGAAAGGGAAAACATTTAGTTTAGTGCTGCTTACAGAAAGGGCGCTGGAGGGAGAAAACAAACACACATCCGTTTTCCGTGTAGACGTTAACTGATAACGTTGACTGGCACTATGCCTAGTGGTCACCTTGAGCAGGCGCTTTTATGTTGTTTTGTTTTCAACCATAAAACTTGTTGAATTACGCAGCAGATCTGATGCCAGAGGCTCGGATTTTAGAGCATCCATCAAGAACCCGGCATGGGGGAAAAAACGCACCCAGACGCCTGTATTCTGGCCAAGAAAAGCAGAGAGGGAAGTGGGGGAGAGGGGGAGGTCTGGGTGAAGGGTAAATGCTGCACCCATGTGGGGAAAGTGAGCAGCGCCTCTTCCGCCGTTGAAGTCATATGACAGGACATGTGCTGCGTTCGTGGGCCGAATGGAAACGTCAGAACCATTACTCGCTAACCAACTTTAGATAATACCAAAGAGGAAGCGTAATTATCACATATCACACAATTTATGTATTTAGTGAAACATTACTTTGTTTATGTAGTGTGAAAATGACATTTAAACACGCACTCTTTATGCCATCGGTCATTTTTGCCCGCTGATGTGCTTTTTCCGACAACACCTAAAGGTATCAGGCGACACACTTCGGACGGACAGACGGTGGAACCACTGAAGGAATCCAGAAGTTTGTTGAGCCAAGTTTACACACCGAAAAGTAGGAGGAGTGACGGCATCATAACTTTAGAGACCGGAGAGGTGAAGTGTAAGTATCGGCGTGCCAGATAGACATCTCCCGGCCGTGTCCTCTCGACTTTTGAGAGCGGTGGCGTTAGTTGACAGGAAAAGCGGAACTGGCTAACTAGCAAGCTAGCGCCGAATTAGCTGCGTTAACGACTCATTACCGGGCTAAAGGTGTCCTTTTCAGAAAAAAAAATGTAAGAAAACCTTCCTTCTATAGTTTGTTTAACGACCCTTTCCTCGAGCCACCCCTTTAATTCATCTTTTCCTTTCACTTCTCGCTTTAAGGACCCAGCAGCCGCAACTTTGGTGTCGTGGGTGTTGGTCTCTATTTAAATGCATCTGGGTTCGTGTTTCTCAATCTAACTTTGGAAATTCCGCTGGACCCCGTTTCGATATCTACTCGTGTGTGTGCGGTTCTGCTGCATCTTTGGACTGATTTGCACCTGAACCGAATCTGCGGTTTTTCTGTGTGATCGGAGATCTGCTGACACATGTCGTAAACAAAAAAACCCACAGAAAACCACCAACTTCTGCAAACACGACGACGGTTTAGCGTTTTTGCCCCATGATAACTTCAGTGGAGCTTTTTATTAGCACCACATGAGTGAATGTTTAAAGCGGTGAGTGTGGAAAAGTTCCACCTCAGCTCGAGTTAAAGGAAGAGGCGGGTAGAGGATCTGGAGGAACAGGTTTGGGTTGAGGAACCAGAAATGTTCCCCTGTAGGAGATGTTGTCATACACTTGAAGCCGGTGCTCCGAAGGAACCGTAGCATGAGCAGGTATGTGCTCTCTGTTGGTTAAAATGCTCTCCTGGCTGTTTACCCCTGTGATGTGTGGTTCAGCGTCAGGTTTGAGGGACAAACGTGCAACATCTTCGCAGCCACCCGGGCAGTCGGATGGATTCCTCGGCTCGGATGGATTCCTCGGCCTTCATGTGCGCCCGCTGTGGCTCAGCGTTTACAAAAGGGCGCCGTGGGTGACTCTGTCCTCCCGCGGTGCAACAGTTGTAGATTCACATCTCTGTTTTGGCCGAGTCCACTCATCAGCGAGGTCCGTGTGAAGAGAGTCCAGGAAGAAACGCAGCGTCCACGGGACGTCCAAGTCGACTCTGATGCCCTCGCCAGCTCCACTTTCAGCTCCTCCTTCTCTTTTCCTGCCTGGGGATGTTGGCTGCTGCAGGGAAAGGGTTTGGAGGGCATTAGGAAGAAGAAAAGTGACTAAATCGTTACAGAAAGAGGGATTGCCAACAGAGGAGGGAGGGAAGTGAAGGTGGCATTCCTGGATGTTGGTGTTTAGTCTCCAGCAGGAAGGTCCGTCCTTGAGCTAATCTGTTCTCCACCGAAGAACACAAGGCTGTGATTGTGATGTCCTGATGGTCTGAGCAGCTATTTCAGTGCCTGGTGGATGGTGGGGCTGCGCTGAAGGTCAGCGGGCGCTCCGATCCTCTCTGGACTGTCATCAGAACTCCTGAATCCTGTCAAAACATTGCCCGACGCGTCTTTGCTAGCGCGGCGGCCCACACCCTCCTTTGGCTAACGCGCAGGAGCTTTTGATTCCTCTGCACTCCCGTGAGGTCCATTCTTCATCTTTGGCACGGCCGATAATGAACTGCGAGCGGAGCGCGGAAAAATGACCCTATTCTCAGCAGTTTTTCCTTAACGGCTAATCGCCATCATTATTCCAGCCCGTCTGCAGCAGCAGCCTCACCTCCACCCCCTTGTTGGCAACACTACGGAGCTTTATGACGTCTTCATTTTGATCAGCATCGACCTAAACGTGTCCTCTCGCTCTGCTGTCACGCGGAACCGTAAAACCCGAGTTTTCACAGCTGTTTTTGTGACTGATTAACCCACCGATCCCATAAAGCTTCACGTCCTAAACCATCGGCATCGTTCACGAAACCCTCCTGATCTCGTGATGCCATCAGTTTGGTGATCTGACCTTTGACCCTCTCTTGCAGGCCACAGAAAATCGAGCTCGGCGCCACGGGGGCAGCCTCCAACCCGGACAGCAGCAACATGGCAGACATGACGGTGGAGCAGATGGCCATGAGGGCCAACCAAGTGACCGACGAGGTAGAGACACAAGAACCCCCCCCCCCGACCTGCCTGCTGTTCAAAAATGGCGATTTCCAACTATTTATTCAGGCTTTAGTGATTTAATTGAACTATTAATTGAGGAGGTTAAAATGGGGCTACAACGTTGTGCTCATTTACTCCTTAGACATCAGCATCACTGAGTCATGATGGTTGGGATGTATAAATAAAAGGGGAATAGAATTCCCAGCTACCCTCTTCAGTCAGAGACGCTTATCGAGCTGTGGGAGTGTTGATGATCCGTTACTGTTTGGAAGGTTTGGTGTTTAACGGGGCCGCTAACCTCCTCTGCTGGCTGCTGTCAGCTGTATCTAAAGGTTTCATTATCTCACAGGTAATTGTCTAATCAGCCCTCGGGGGGGTAACTGTCTAGCTGGCTAGCTGTGCGCCGTCTGTTTCTCTCCGTCTTAACCTGCTCTTCTCTCCTCTCCTGTCTTTTCCGCTGCTGTTGCCTGGCAGCTCGGAGAAAAGCTGCATCTGATAAAGCTATCACTCTTAGCCGCTTCAGGTACGAGCGCTAAAGCTGTTTAACCGTGTCCCCTAACGGCAGAGCGAACACCTGTGGCCCCCAGTGTGTCTTTTAATCCACCCCTGAGGGGGAAAGTTCAACTATTGGGATTCCTCTGCTGGGATTTTGCTGGAAACCTACGTGAACGCTGGGAAAAAGGGCTAAAAAGCCCTCGCCGGTGTCACCGCTGTGGACGCTTTTGTTCTGGCTTAATGAGCCGTGTCGGAGGGAGTTTTCCCGTCGGTCCGCCCCGGCACCGCTCTGGCTAAAGCAGCGGATCCCCCCGGTCCGGTCCGTCTTTGTCATGTTCTCACATCGCTGATTAATGGAGCCAACGTGTCGCCGCGGCGCGGAGACGGAGGCTTGAGTGCCGCAGCCGTGATAATTGGTCGTTAGTGATGTTTTACAGCTTCCACTCCTGACGAACTCTGCTGGCTGCTGAGCTGCTAATAATAGAGCCACGCAGGCGTGGACTCACCTGAACCGACTGCATTCCAGCTCAGAACAGGGTGACATCATCGGCCTTCTGTCACATAGATCAAGGAAACGCCAACATGCTCTAAGTTCGGTGTCAATGTTACCAAACGGAGGAATCAATATTTGATGGATTAGAGGAAAACCGATTCAATCCCACCTAATATTTTGCTTCCTTTTTGGATATTTCCCTTGCTCCTCTGCAATGATCCCTTTTCCTTTCTGGCTCTGTGGATTCCCCACGTTCCTCTGCTCCGTAACGTGGGTCGACGCTGCTAACGGCCTGCGTGTTTCCCTCCTCAGTCCCTGGAGAGCACCAGGAGGATGCTGCAGATGGCAGAAGAGGTGAGACTCTGGCACTCTGCCACCATTATTGACACAAAAGAACACTGTCTGTCCAGGGGGGACGGCGAGGTTTTAATTAGCTCCTGTTGGATGGGGATTAGTGGAGATCTGCTGCTGATCTCTCAGATTTAGACCACTGACATTTTCACAAATGAAGCCGCGAGAGGAGACGTTTCTAATTAAATCTGTGAGCTGCAGCTGCTCTGAACGCTCAGACTTTTATTTTGAAAGGCCCCCCCCCGAACTCTGCCGTTTACGTCCTGTCTGTGATCTTGTTTCCAGAGTAAACAGACAGGAGTCAACACCATGGTGATGCTGGACCAGCAGGGAGGTAAACCCCCGTCCCAACACTCCCAGTATCCCCACATGTCTGCGTTCCCCTCGCCTTCCTGTTCCAACTTTAACATTTACATTAAAGCTAGTGGAAATCCCAGTATTAAAGCTGACTTAATGAGGCGTTTAATTACCTTCTGTTGGTGTCATTATTATCATCATTTTCATTCCTAAACACTCCGTCCGCTCGTCCCTCTCCCTGAATAATGAGGGAAAAAATCGCTTCTGGATCCGTGGCCGTGAGCTCCATTAGCTCCTCCCACTGACCTTTGACCCTGGCCTACCTTGACCTCTGCGTTGCAGAGCAGCTGAAGCGTGTGGACGAGGGCATGGACCAGATCAACCAGGACATGAGGCAGGCCGAGAAGAACCTGACCGACCTGTCCAAGTGCTGCGGCCTGTGCGTCTGCCCCTGCGACAGGTACACGTCCCCCCCTGTTACCGTGCTTCCCTCTGCTTGGGTCTGGAGCTGGAACAGGAAGTCGCTCCTGCTTTGGTGTGCTACACCGGTACCAGTCGACCCGGGCGCTTTGATAGGAGCTAATGAGGGATGATAAAACCAACATTGTTTTCTTGGCGATTGATTTATTTTTCTTTAAAAGTCGTTAATTCTTGGTTCCGCCGTGTTGCGAGGAAGCCTTCCGGGTGTTGTCGCCCCCAGCTGCTTCTCCATGGCAACAGCAGACGGGTGCTGCTGTTTGAGCCGCTTTAATAATGGGCTGGGGTTGAGTTCTGCTGAGGTTCTAAAAGGCTGCAGTGGAACGTGTGCAGTGGAACGTGTGCAGTGGAACATGTGCTTTCTCCTGTGTTGTAAAACTATAAAACCAAACTCTCTCCTCGCTGCGTTCACGCTGGAGACGGGGAATGTGGTACCACTACCACCAGATGAGGTAGGGTCGTCTGGGTGGAACTGGGCCTGACGGTTCCTGCTGGTTTCAGTGGGAAAGCTCCGACTTCACCAGTTTAATTCCTCCAGGGTGTCGTCTATCGAGCACGACTCGCGATACAAGCGCACCTGGGGGGTCGGCGGGGCCGACGGGGAAGCCGGCGCCAACGGTTCCAAGGTCGTCTCCAGGCAGCCCTCGGGGGTCCACAACGGCCAGACGGTCCAAGTCAGCGCTGGGGGAACCTCGGGCCCCTACATCAAGAGGTGGGTCCTGGGTTTGAATCGGGGACCCGGAGCATTAGCAGAGTTAAAGGTTCTGAGCGTGTGTGCAGAATAACCAACGACGCACGCGAGGATGAGATGGAGGAGAACCTGGGGGCCGTGGGCAGCATCATCGGCAACCTGAAGTCCATGGCTGTGGACATGGGCAACGAGATCGACAAACAGAACCGACAGATCGACAACATCACCGAAAAGGTGAGGAGCCGGGTCGGAAACGAATGGGAATAAACCGTGGGGAGACATTCGGGAGAAGCTGCCAGCAACAGTTGTGTAAAGATGGAAAAGAGCATGAATCTACCACAGGCCCCCCGAGGAGTGTTCTGATAAACAAACGGGAGCTTTGTTACGTCCAGTTTTTGTTTTCCTTTCTTTTTTAACCAAACTCCTGGAGGTCTAGCGCCGTAGATCCGTTTCCTTCCTTCCTCGGCAGCTGGCAGCGAGCCCTTCTCTGTTCCCCTCGGCTTTTCTTCTCATCACCTGTTCTCCTCTTTCAGGCGGATATGAACAAAGTGCGCATCGATGAAGCAAACCAGAGAGCCAACAAGCTTATCCAGTAGAAGACCTGGAGCCTCCACACACACACACACACACACACACACACCCCCACACACACCATGTCCTTGTGCATAATTTCACGTAATGGATATTAGTCAGGATTATTTTTTAGGTGTGCGCTTTTCTGCATGAATTCATGTGTTACATGTTTGTTGGTATAATGTGGTGAGTCCGTATGTCACAGCGGTCGTGTATTCAGTAAACAACCGTCCCTGCTCACCTTTAGTAGGAACTACGGCAGCCGGTGGGTTTAGTCGGTTTTTGACACACCGCCCCCTGTTGGTTGGACCGCGTCATTGCTCTGCAGTGTAATCAGCAAAGATTGGCTTTCACTCTGAAAAGGTTCTCCCTTAAATAGCTCCATTGTGTAATTAAGTAAATTATAAATATGTTATTGTTATGAGAGGATGAGCTTATTTAATTATTCTTTATCCAACAAAACTGGCCTGTGAATCTTCTTTTTTTTAAAACATTGTTCATCGACGCCATTTCAGGTGTTCTAATGCTAGTTAAGCTAATTCAGTCCGAATGTTGACGAGTTGTCGTAAAAACGGCGATGCTGTAAATTGAAAGCACTTCGACCTTGAAACCTTGTGAGCTCCTGCATTGTGGGGGCCGCAGCATCGGCTCGTCCTTCGTATGTGAAGAGACGTTCGTGTTGGGGCATCGTCGTCGGTCACAGGAAGTGTCCGACGGGCGGATTTATCACCTGAGGGGTGGACGTAAATACTGAAACATGCTGTAGCTGCGTATCAGCCCCGTCTCCTTCCTCTTCACCGTGTGGTTAATGCAGATTTATGGCACCGGGAGCCTCTGCAAGGCCCGTCTGGCAGCGCCTGAGAAATGAATCCCCGTGAGTGTGATGATTACAGCCTGCAAGTGTATGAAAACAGCTGTATGTTGTTGCTCCTGTGGGTGCTCATGGGAGCGGCAGCCCCGGTGCTTAAAAGTGATGGTCAGAAACAGGAAGGCGGTCGTTGCCTTGATGGTTACGGCTCACTTTGAACCCTGTCTCCGGTTCAAGGTGAGCCAGGACAGCGTCGGGAAACGCTGCCACGGGTCGGTTGGGATTCAAACCAGGATGTTCGTCGTGCAGCTGGAATCACCCCAGAAGAGTTTGGGTTGAATAAAAGAAAAATGGCCTCCTCTGGTTGGATTGTACTCAATAAATTCGTGTCCAAGTGAGTGCTTGTGTGTCCCAACGGCTGTGAACTCAATGAGTCGACTCGGGCGCAGTAAATTAAAGTTTATTCTCTGAAAATGTACCTGGGATATTTTACAAAACTTAAAAAAAAAAGATTAAAAACCACCAAGTGTGTTTGAAGATGTGGACAAATGAGGTGAAGGTGGTTATGTAGTTACTGGGGGGGGGGGGGGGGGCGACTAGTACTGGTGTTGGAAAAACCTTAGGTTCCATCCACGTTTGTAGTCGTGGCTCCACACTCCCTCTTAGCTTCTACATTAGCATGAATTGAATTTCTTTGTATTTATATCAAAAATCAAATGTTATTTCCACTGTCGCTCTAAAATAATCAGTTTATATTTCAGTGAATTACATTAAATATTCATTTAAAATAACAGCTTTTTGTGAAAAGACAACATGCGAGGACACAAAATAAAGGCAGGTTTTGATTGTATGTTTAAGAGTATCGCATCAGTAGCACCATGTCAAACGTAACGTAGAACATCCTTCATGCATCTGGTGAGAGACAAAGTGGAGTTGGGCTAATAGATGAGAGACGGAGGGTTTGTTAAACGAGTGTTGCTCATGTTTCAAGTTCATAGAAATAATTGCTGCCTCAGCTCAATGTCTCAGCATTTTTCCTCTTTACGACGGACCTTTCAGCCTTGGGCGAGGAGGGTGGTGGTGGGGCGGCACTGGGCTGAGGAGCAGAGGGTGTCTGGTTCAAATCCCGTGGAAACACACCCTGGGAGCAGGGTGGCACCAGGATAGGCCCCCCAGCAGCCAAAAAGCACAGCGCAACACTGAAGGTCTGCACAAGTTTTGGTCATGTTGAGGAAAAATGAGCTACTGCATCACATGGGCATCACTCAGGTCAGAGCAGCACCATCACCGCAGCACACCCTGCTGAGCTGCATCTATCATGCACAGGTGTCGGGTGCACCACACCCATATGCAAACAGCACAGTATTACAGTTCACAACCATTGTGTAAGGCAGATTAGTCCAGGACCCTCCAGTCTGTCCACCCTCACACATAAAGCAAGAACACTGCAGAATTATCAACAGAACACCAAGGTCGTAGAAACATTCTTTGGTTGAGTGTGAAAGGAGCATTCCTGTGATTTTGGCATGTTTCAGAGAAGTGTTCTGCAACAATACAGGCAAGAGTGGTGCTGTAAGCTAAACTACAACATTTAACCTTGCAAAATAATATATAAAAACAATCGGCTAATTCAAAAGCTTGCTTTGATTGGACATGGACGCCATTTTTGACCTCCCGCCTCGCTCACTTCTTCTTAGCGAAGCGGCCAAACTTCTTCTCCTTGTCCTTCTTGGTGGAGCTGGGCTCAGGTGGGGGCGGTGAGTGGGTGAAGGGGGCGGGCAGGGTCTGGGCCCTGGCCTCGGGGGGTCCCGACGGCTCCGCTGTGGGCTGCTGAATGGCTGTGTGCATGGCCTGGCTCCAGCGCTGCAGCTCCTCCTGCAGAGGTTAAAAGCAACATTTTAGAATGAAAACATCATCCACTGCTGAACAGGGGGTCAGCGGGTCGCAAGCAAAGAACATTTTATTGCTTAAACTCGCCTCATCTTTGCACTGGAACAAATACTCGCTGGCGTCTCCAAGGCTGCAGAGAGAACAGAGCAAGGCGTTATTGTGTGGACAGAGACGGAGACGGTTCCTTCCACGGATCTCTGGAACGTCCGAGGTGACTCCCGGTAACAGCGTCTTTGCACCCGGGGACGCTCACCGCAGTTTGAAGACGTGCTTCTTCTTCTTGTAGTTGGTGAGGACCTCCCAGTGGGCGCCGGCGAGGGACAACGGCTCCTCGCCGTGATAGGTGGCGCCGTGGCCGAAACTCTTGGCGTCCTTGTAGGCTGAGAGCTGACCCGGTTTCAGGACGCAGTACAGGTTGTTCCATGATCTGAGGGGAGGAGGCGGAGAAGGTGATGTTGCTGTAAGCTGGGGAGCACCACCAGGCGCGTTCCTGCCCTCTACCTGTTGGAAGACTTCTTTCCTGAGCCCTCCACGTCGTGCTTGCGGCCCAGCGGGCCCTCCTGCAGCACCGTCTGGGCCCTGCTCGCCTCCACGGGCATGGTGGCCGCCTTCTCCGGTTCCTGCCGGTAACGCCAGGGAGACGGAGGGCTCAAGCTCCAGAGACCCGCTCTCTTTCATCGACTCGATGGGGAGGGTGGACTCGGCAGCCGTGGCGTCCGCCGCGTCCGTGCCGGGCTCGACCGCTGCAGACTGGCGGAGACAGAACGTTGGGGGGGCATGAGACAGACCTGAGCGGGTTCTAAAAACGCTGGTGCCGGTGGGGCAGACTGACCACGGTGGGCTCCTCCACGGTGTAAGGCTGCGAGGATTCTTCTCCGAAGCCCGTGTCGTCCCTCCTGCAGGAAACAAGACACACACTCAGGTCCGAGGTCACCAGCCGCCACACCGGCGCCGAACGGGGTCGACCCGCTTCTAGAGCAGCTTGCCTGCTGTCGGACCGCTGCTCCTGTTTGAGGAAGTCTTCGATATCCTGCTGCTGCTTCCTCAGCTCCATCAGCTCCAGCTGCAACAGAGCGGCAACGTCAGTCAGAACCTCTCCGCACCACCGCCACGTTAAGGTGGGACGGCGTAGAGAATACCGTGGTGAGGCGCTCCAGGGCGGAGAACCGCTCCTCCCAGGCGGCGGTGGACTTCTCGAAGGCCTCGTGCCTCTTCAGGAGCTTCTCCACCTGGTCCGCGGTGAAGCCCAGGTCTCTGCTGGTCACGTAGGGCTCCTGAGCGATCAGCCACGCCTCCGCCACCGAGGCGTCGCGGGCGAACTGGCACACCTCCAGCACTGAGGCCGTAGGTTATTATGAGATATCTTTGAAGTGTGGAACCATGAGGTTCTGGTGAGGTTCTACTCACGGAGCCGGAGCCAGTCCCATCTGTCGTCCCACTTCAGCATCATCATCTCCTGCTTCTCATTCAGCTGCAGCAGCTTCTCCTTGATCTGACGGTCAAAACACGACAAACTATCAGTATTGTGGATTCTATCTGCTCAGAACCACTGTTCACAGCACATTAAACCCGGGCCTGGGTCAACTGCTCATTTCAGTTCTTTTAGACTTTTGCATTTCTAATTAGTGTTTGCTTCATCAGCCCCCTCATGAGAGGAGGACTTTTTCCCTCCATTTATGGGATCCGATTGGTTCCATTATAGCCGAAAAGAATAATGACTCCCAGAAAAGTAATTAAATCTGATGAAAGCAGTGATCCGGGGGAAAAACGAACAGCCTCGGCCTTACTTCGGCAGAGTCTCGGTGCTTGCGCGTCAGCAGGGCTTTGCCCAGATCGGTGCAGTCGGTGAATTTGGCTCCCCGGGCCTCGATCTCCGAGCGGATCCCCTGGTGGTACTTCTGCAGAAGCTCCACGGATGAGACGTCCCTGATGTGGGAGACGAGGGAGACATTACAGCTGATGAGGGGACGTTTATATACCCTGGCGGCAGAGGGTGGAACTGCAACCTCTAGATTTTAACAAGTAATTAAAACAGTCAAATGAAGCTGGTTTAATTAAAAATATATGAATATAAGATGATGTTCTGATGTTAAGTAAATATCCTGCCCTCTAGGTTCAACTGAATTCTGCTTTTGCTTTCTGCAATTTAAATTAGATTTTTTAGTAACATTGTGTTGCATTTAATTGAATGCGAGCGAACCAATTTGAATCCACGAATAAATATGGAAGTGAAGATTTAAAAGGTTTTCAGAATAAGGAAAAAAAATGTGTTTAACTTGATTTTTATTCATTTGACCTTCATTCCTAGTACCAATGGAAACTATAAAGTTTGTTTCCCTTTTCATCCCAGTTGAACAAAGGGGTGTCTTATCTCCTCACCTGGGTTTCTCCTCCTCCTGGGCCTCGATCTGCTGGATGATGCTCTCCATCCAGGCCATCAGATCTCTTACCATGGTGAAGAAGCGGAACTTGTCCGCCGTGTCCACCAGCTGTGCCCTGCGGCCGTCGCAGGCGTCCAACAGGCACTTCCAGGCTTCCACCACCTCCCGCTCTCTGGCCTGGATGCTCTCGGCCCTGCCGCCGGCGTACTGGGCGTGAAGGCGCGAAGCCGTCTCCTGGAACTGCTGGACCTGAAAGGTCAAACGCTGAGTCAGAGCAGAGTGCAACACGCTCAGAATAAAGCACGCGCAGACAGCGGCGGGTCCTCCAGCCTGCAGATATGAATCATCAGCTGTGTCTCCTCACAGCAAAAACAGCTGATTCCCACTCGTGTACCTGTTTGCCCAGAGCGGTGATGTCTCTCTCGAAGGCGGCGTGCATCCTGTGGAAGGACTCGGCTTTGCTGAAATCCTCTCCCACGTCATCAGGCAGCTCTTTCAGCTTATCGTGGATCTGAGCCACCAGCTCCGTCCCGTCGTCAAAGTACCTTAAAAGAGGAAATGACCTCAGTCGAGGTGATCCAACAGCGATGGTGCCCGAGAGGATCTCGTCCTTACTTGAGCAGCTCGTAGGAGGTGGTGAGGAGCTGGGTGCGAGTGTCGATCAGCTCCAGCAGGTCGGCCCAGCTCTCGTTGATGCCGTCCTTCCACTCCGCCATGGTGGCGGCCTCGGCGTGTCCCGCTTCAATCAGCTCATCGATGGTCAGGTTGACGAAGTCCACCCGCTCCTGACCCACCATCCCCGTCTCACGCGCAAACTCTCTGAACCTGTCCCTCAGGAGCTGAAGAAGAGGAAAAAAGACACATTTTTAGTCATTTAAGTAGATGATTCACAGGAGTCCCTTTTGTGTTTAGAAAGTTGGAATCGAATTTTGGCTGCGCGCTGTAATCGGAGAGGCCAGATGGCTCACAAAGGCGCCATTTTTCATGAAACTGTGCTGAGAATTAAAGGAAAACCTACGTTTTCTTCGTTCTCGTCAATTGTGGCACACAGGAATGTAAAAAAGTCCACCTCAGAGGCATCACAGCAGTGATTTTGGGGGTGATTGAAAGCAGATTAGTTCTGTTACCATTACGTGGTCCAGGTCCTGGCCCATCTCCTGAGAGGAGGCCACCACGTCTCTCTCTGAAATCCAGTGCTCCAGGTCCTCCACCTCACGGTTGAGCAGGAAGTGGTGGTAGGTGTGGTCCAGCTTCTTCCGGCGGTCCTCTGCCAGCTCCCTCAGCCCGGCGTACTGTTTGTCCACCTGGCCCTGGCGCCTGATGATTTCCTCACTGCAGATGAGGTAAAAGGAGACAGGAGGGTTGGTCACGTCTCATTTTTTGGCCTGAAGTGTGGCACAGTGTTGGAATGTGAGCACAAACCCCTGCAGATGCTCCTCTGTGAACATCCTCTGAGCACGGTCGGACAGCTTCCGGATGGAGTCGGCGTAGTCGTCCACGGCATGTTTGAGGACAGTGTGACGCTTCAGCATCAGCATGGCGCTCTGCTCATCCTGGGGAGGTGGAAGGAGAGGAGGATGAAGAGTAATGACACATCTTATACTTTTCTCTCACACACACACACACACACACACACCTTGGCCTTCTCGTCAGCGATCATGTAGAGCTCCTGCTCCCCGATCCAGGCTTCGGCCTCGTCTGCATCGTTGTAGTACTGCTGCGCCATGTTGGAACCCGTCAGCCTCTCCCTGCGCTTGGCCATCTCGTCCTGCAGCCAGGCCCACGCCTTCTCCAGCTCCTCCAGCTGCTCCGTGATCCGCTCCGCCTCCGGCCGGCCCTCGGCGTCCGCGGCCGACGCCATCCTCCTCCCTCGTTCTAGCACTTCGTCGACGCGAGGCTGGTGGCCTTCGATCTCCCTCTGCAGCGTCTGACGGACAGGGAGGAAGCCGGAGAGAAAAGTCCTGTCAAACCTTTCACATTCTCCCCAATAAAATCATTCACGTGCACACGTTTGGAGCCAGCTTGTGTGGATTTGCAGCCCTCTACAGGAAGAATCACCACCATTACCAATTAAAAGATGGCATTTGGGGCTAGCTCCTCACGAAAGAACGTCGTCATACCTGGTTCTTCTTCAGCAGCATCTGCACGGTTTGAAGATTGTGGCCATGTTCTTGTGACATTGCCAGAGGCATCCTCTCCTCAATCCACAGCTGATGGAGAGAAGA
Source organism: Takifugu rubripes (assembly GCF_901000725.2). NCBI lineage: Eukaryota > Metazoa > Chordata > Actinopteri > Tetraodontiformes > Tetraodontidae > Takifugu > Takifugu rubripes. The sequence continues at coordinate 4,654,565 of NC_042286.1, read as the reverse complement.
GCGATAACGGTAAGAGGCAGCAGGGACCTTCAGATCGGATCAGATACGCATCTTTTATGAAGAATGTTTCATTCGTGCTCCTTCATGAAATGTTTCCCAGCCCTTCCCAGCATTAAAAGACTATTGCAGGAAAAGCTGTTCTCTAAAAACATCCAGTATTTTTAGACTACAACTCCCAGAAGTCAGAACTTTTGTGGTCATTCTAAAACTGATTAATTCTGCTGCCTCTGTTTGGTGTAATGTTATATAATCAATCATTTAATGACAGCAGGGTGGTCAAAGAGGCTGTTTTCTTCTCTGGTTTATGCGTACAAGCTCATCAGCCAAGTCCCTATAGAACTGATGGACAGCTTTGGAGGCCTCCAGTTTGCCCCTGCGTTGGTCCAGTGGTGTGAGGAGCTGCTGGAATTCCCTCTGCAGGGCCTGCTGCTCGGCCTCCAGCTCCGGCTGGTCCTCCCTGGCACCGCCGTGCTTGCTGACAGCCTCCTGGAGCTCCTCCAGCTCACGTGCGCGGTCACGGACCTGGTTCTCTGTCATCTGGTGGAGAGGGAGGGAGCAAAATGAGCTCTTACAAAGTTTCACTCACTGGAATTTCCTCCACTAAAAACACGATGCTCCGAAGGTCGAAGTAAGTACAAAGCTAAAGTAAATCGTAGCTGCCCCAACCTGATGTTTCTTGAGCAGGATGTTGGCGTTGGTCAGGTCCTTGACCTCCTCGTCTCCGCTCTGTAGCTGCTGCTGCAGCTCGCCGAGCCACTTCTTCATGTCTGCCAGGCTCTGGTCGAAAAGCTCCGAGCGGTTGGCGTCAAAGAGCAGCCGGGCTTTCTCCTGCGTGGTGGACTCCAGCTTGTCCCACAGCTCGTGGAGTTTGGCCAAACGCTCCTTGACAATGGGTTCAAACTCAGGCTTGGTCTCCATGAGTGCCTGGCCCTGCTGTACTCAACAAGACAAGGCAGATTAGCGCCCTCTATCGGTAGACAGCAGTACAGGAGTTCAGCTAAATTAGAATGAACAGCCGCACCAACCTGGTCCACTTTATCAAGCCAGCCCTTGTTGGAAGCCAGCTCAGCCATGAAGGCCTGGTGTTTGAGCCATTTGCTGTGAAGGTTCCTTGCCTCATCATACGATGTGTCCTGAGCCGTCAGCATCTTCTCATTGATCCACAGAGTCAACTGAAGCAGAAACCAGAAGACGGGCGCAGGGGTCAAAATGGAACGAGTTATTCAATACAACGTGGTGATGAACTCACATCCTGCGTGTTCTGCAGAAAGTGCTGCAGGTCTCGGTTGTCTCGGAGCTTTTGGGACACCTCCTGGGCTCTGCTCTTGTTCTTGCTGTGCCTGACCATCAACACAGAGAAAACCTTATCCACCTCCACCACCACCTGTGTGGTCAACACCCACTGCTGTGGCAACAACAGGATTTGGAACAGACGCTCCGGCAGCGCTGAGGAAAATCTCTTATTAGCTTAAACCTGAAATACGGCCGTTGACTGTCTGCCCAGCTGCATTGTGGGAGGTAACAAAAAGCTCTTACAGCTTTTTTATCGCCTTTTCTTGACATTAATGATGTAGTGATAAGAGAGTCTGACCTGGTTACCACTGATATTGCTTACCATTTAAATAAAATATCATATATATATATATATACAGTATATGATATATGGCAGCCTGCCAGCTTGTTGGCTGTCTCCGCGGCCAACTAAAAACCCACCTGTCTTTGATGGAGTCCATTTTGTCCTGAATTTTCCCAGAGTAGAGGTTGTTGCTGTCCACCAGCCGCTGCCCGCTCTGCAGCGTGCCGTCTATCTTGTCCTCATTGGCCTCCATGGTGCTCTCAAAGTCCTCATGCTTCTTCAAGGCTTTCTCTGCTCCGGCCAGAGTGTCGGGCTTGTCGATGTGGGCTAAGGTGTACTCCTACAAACGGAGCAGATCATTCGAGAGGGGCCGAACAAACACGCAGCGTGGTACCCGACCATACTGCATTCTTTGAAATGCCTGGAGTGTCACTACCCCACCATTAAAACCTTCCTTCAGGAATAAAAACTAGCTGTACCTGGTTATTGAGGATGGCCTCCACAGCCTTGCAGTCCCTCATGAACTGCTGGAAACCGAGACCCTGGTCCAGGAAGTTCTTGCGGCTGTCCCACATCTTCTGCAGTTCGTACCAGCCCCGGTCCAGCCCGTTCAGCCTCTGCTCCAGCTGCTGGTACTGTGGGTCGTCCTCCTGGCCCTGGGTGACCTGGGCGCCTGTGTCCCTCACGCGGTGATAATCCTCCTCGTGGTTGCTAATGTCTTCACGCACGGCGTCATGAAGGTTGAGCTGCTCTTCCGCTTCTGGCAGCGTGGCGGGCATTTCTTCCGACGCCACAGCCTTCTGGGTCTTGAAAAGCCAGGACTGGAAGTCGTCCATGTCCTGGAGGAAGGTCTGCAACTTGCTGACCTCACCCAAGGAGGCCTCCCTGCCTTTTAGTGTTTTCTTGAGATTGTCCCAGGAATTCTCCAGCTCTCCTCTGTGTTTCAAGATGTCACCGGCGTTCTCAGGTTGGTCCTTAGCCAGCTGGTCAGCCTCGTTACGCAGGAAGTTTAGCTTTGCGTCGATGGCAGCCAAGTCCCTTTCCATGCCAAACAGTTTCCTCTGGATGGTCATGACGGCTGCCAGGTCATTGCCCAGGTCTTGCGTGGACTCGATCACACGCGTTTTGTCTCTGATCCAAGCGTCTGTCTCATCACACTCCAGCCCATAGTTGTTCAGACTAACAGCAGAGTCCACCTTTCTCTTCTTGTCCTCCACCATGGCCTTGAAGGCCTCCCACCTGGCAAGTGATTTTTGAACATTAAATACACACTTTATATCATATATATTTATATACATACACTTTTTTTGAGGACGGGTCTGCAAACAGTAATCATGTTGCAACACACCTCTTATTCAGTCGCGCCTGACATTCTTTGACCTCCTTGGTGCGAGGATGTCTGCTGTCCTCCAGCTGCTTCACAGCCTTATTCACATCCTCCACTCTCACCTGCATATTCCCCATATCCTGCGCTAGAATGCTCAACCTGAAAACAGGGGAAAACAGAATTTTACAAGGGGAAAAAAGGCCAGAAAATTCCATTTTCCTCTCTAAGATTACTTGAACAATTACCTGTTCTGTACAACTTCCAGGTCCTCCAGCTTTTCGGGCACCTCTAAGTCCACCAACCACGTCTCCTTCTGGCCCATCCAGAGCTCGCAGGCATCGGTCTCGCTGAAGATGGTGTATAGAGCCATCGTGTCGTCTAGCTTCTTCTGTCGCAGGTCAGACAGAGACATGAGCTCCATGTAAAGGTCCTTGATGTCTTTGAGACGTCTCTGGATATCGGGGGTGTTATGGAGCTCCTCTGGCAGCGCATTGGCTTGTTTGGTCAGCGCGTCTATGGTGGCTCCGTTCTTGATTGCTTGATTCTTCAGGGTGTTGTGCTTCTTCAGGAGCCTCTGGGTGGTGTATTCGTCATGGCCGACATCATCGCTGCTCATCTGCCTCTTTGCCTCCAGCAGCCAGGCTTTGAGGTCATCGGCGTCTCCCTGAAACTGGAAGAACCTCTGAGTGTCCTGGAGGTTCTGTTTCCGAAAAGCAGCCAGCTCTTCCAGCTGCTGCCACTGCCTCTGGATGTTGTCCATGCATTCCTGAACTTTAGGGGAGCCAAAGTGCTTGCTCTGGATCATCTTCTCTCCCTCAGCCAAGACCTGCTCGAGGTTGGCGCGGCGGGCTCCTAGCTCGTCTTCAAAGGCGCTGTGTTTGCTCTGAAGCACCAACACGCTCGTCAGGTCCTTGCCGTAGTCCAGGGAGGAGAAGATGTGCTCCTTCTCTCTAATCCAGCCGTCCAGCTCCACCACCTCCCACAGGAAGTTCCAGAAGCGACGGGACTGCTCCAGGCGAGCTCGTCGTTGGGCCGCCAGGGAGCAGAGCTCCTGGTAGCACAAGTTTAGGTGCTGCACCCTGTCGTGGATCACCTGAGGATCACACGGTTTGTAGGCTGGGAAACAAAAAGTGTCAACATTATTTCTAAGTTTCAGTGCAGTAAAACGTTTTTTATATAAATCGTTTGTCTTTATGCTCACACCAAAGCAAAACTGAAATAGAAGGGAATAATGCTTTCAGCCTCTGCACTCACTGTCTCCGTTGGCAAACGTGAGCGCCGCAGCACTGGCGTTCTGAACTCTCTCCGCCTGCAGCGCGATGTCGTTCTCCAAAAGAGTGTGTTTCTGCAACAGGTCTTCCACTTCCAGCAAGTGTTTCCCAAAGTCAGGAGACATAAGCCGAGCCTAAAGATGGTAGCAAAGAAGTTTAGAGTCAGGAAAACTATTAGCTGCTGAGCTAGCGAGCTAGCCTCCTGTGCTGCTACCTTCATGTCGTCCATCCATCCAATAATGTACAACATCTCCTGGAAGATCCGCTGCAGGGTCAGGTTTTTATCCAGGCGACCCCTGCGGGCTTTCAGCAGCTCCTGCAAATAGTCCCACAGGCGCAGGACGTTGTCTTTGCGCACGTCGATCCGTTTGGCGTCGTGGTATCGCTCGGACTCAAGCTCCTTGGAGATGTTCACCAAGGCCTGCACACGTTCCTCATAAGCGGCGATGTCGGTCTCAATTGCGTCATGTTTTTTCTTTGCTGCCTCCACTGCTGACAGGTCATAGCCAAAATTATCCTGCAGAGGACGGATAAAAAGGCCGTGGTGTTAGTACTTCAGGCATGTAGTAATGTAGCTATGCATAATTTATCCTCACCTGTGCCACCAGTCTTTGGTTCTCCAGGAGCCAGGTCTCCCTCATGGCGGCCTTTCTGTCAAATCTCCTCGCCATCTGCTCCAGCTTCTCCTGTCGAATGAGCTCGTCCCTCAGGACTCGCTCCCGGTCGTGCTCGGCCTTCTCCAGGCGACTCCAGGCCTTCAAACCCAAACCCCAGAATCTGGTTATGTACAATACGTTGCATTGCAAGTCTGTTTGCCCTGCGAGACATCAGTGCAACGTCACCTTGTTGATGTCCGCGACCAGGACTCCCTCCTTGGGGGTGTAGACCCTCTGATTGTTGGCCCTCATGCGACTCTGGATGGTGAACAGCAGAACCTCAAGGTTTCCCTTCTCCTGGAACCTGAAGGTAAAAATAAATGAGTTCAGCGAATTTGCCTCTCTGCTTGGTCTTATGATGCTAAATATGCTACATTTGAAGTACTGTTTATTAATGCAGTGTCTAAGTCTTTGATCATGCAGACTGGACCGCATCTCTGAGGTGCAGGTCCAGTTAAGGTGTGCTGGTAAGAGGTGTTTTAGGCTCCACTCACTTTGGCGGCTTCTCCACGGTACGGTAGGTGTTGAAGGCCTGCAGCTGCTGCTGAACTCCTGTCAGCGAGTTGGTGAGTTTCCGATTGTTCAGCACAGCGATGGTCTGCTCGATCCACATGAGCAGGTCTGACGCCAGAGTCTCGTACTTCTCGACCATCTTCTCGGTCTCGATGGCCTGTTCCAGGACCTAAAGAAGCAGGTGAAACAATGAGGACCAGAGCGCGGCGGCGCCGATGCGGGCGCCATCTTCGCTTCTTACCTTCCCAACTCTCTTCCCTTCGACAGCAAGCTGCTTCATCTTGGAGAAATAGTGATAAAATGCCACAACATAGGTGATGATGGACTTTTCATCCGGATTCTCTGTGAACACGTCTGCATAACAACAAAGACAAAACAACAAAGTAAGAGACAACTTTGAGGCTTTTTTCCTTCCCCCATCACATTTAAAAGCTCATTGGAGTTTATGAAGACGTCTGAATCGTCTCACCTTCTGGGTCCAACAGTTTGGTGACACCAAGGTTCTGCTCCGCTGCGTTAAAGGCGTTCTGGAGGTTGTGAGTCGGGTTGGACCTCTTCAGACTGCTGTAGTCCACCAGATCTGGCCTAAAGGAGATAAAAATGAAGAGTGTGAGAGACAATTGGTGGAGAAAAGAGCAGAAGAGCGCTCCTCTCTTCTTACCGGTGTTTGTGTATGAGGGCGTTAAAGGCCATGCCGTCCTTCCAGCTGGTGGTGAAGTTTGTGATGTTGACATTGGGATAGCTGAAAAAAAAGAAGGTAAGTCACGATTTAGCAAGGCTACGAGCATTTGTTAGCTGGGGCAGGGAATCGGTTTCAGTAATCAATCATTTATTATAGAATTATCGGTGATTAAAGTACCAAAGGATGAACAAAAATGACGATGCGAATGGCGAAGCCTCCCACTCACCCTGCAGTCTTCATCTGGCACCACAGAAGAAGAGCGTCTTTTGCTGAGCGCGTCTCCTTCTGGTCCGCCTGACCCGTTTCCACGATGATGTCTTGGATCTGATGAGGAACAACAAGAAAACTCAATAAACACAACATGACTCCTCAAGGCAGCAGAAATGAGCCATTTAAAAAACACATTTACTGAAAGCAAAAGAGGGTTGGTTTTTTTTTTTAATTTGAAGCAAATTCAACCTAATTTGAAATTCCGTTGACATGATTGGCTGATTTGGTCATAAAAGGAGGTAGTAATTATTGTAGTGCTTATTTTCCCACACGGTGGGGCCAGTAATTAGAGCAGCGATTTGATATGGGAGACAGAGCCTGAGAGAGGGCTAAATTTAGTCAGCTTTGGTTCTCCGGATCCAGACAGGACTCAGCTCCTTTTTTCCCTCTTTCCTTTTATTCTGTTGAAAAGTCTGAATAATACAGGAGGCCATACTCTTTGAAGCGCCGTGTCTAAAAATAACAGTGTTGCTGTCAAATTAAAGATAAATTTATGCCCACCGACGAAATAAAGGAGTCAAACAGGCATGTTGTGATGTTCTAGGTGTGTTTGGAACAGCGGATAACAGTGTCTGGAACCTGAAGGCAGCACATTCCAGGAGAAAGGATGAGCCCGTTAGAAAGGATGAGCCCGCTAGCGGAGGTGGACATTACTGAACGCTAAACGAGCGTCTAAAGTTTTACGCTGTAGATTTGAATGGACCTGGAAGCGAAGGATGATGGTCCAGATGAGCCCGAGGATGAGACGATGGTTGCCGTCGACGATGTCGTGGGAGCCCATGTTCTCCAGATGGACTCTCTGCTCTTTGAGGAACTGCAGCGCCTTGTCCACATTCTCCAAACAGTGGATACGCATTCTGCCTTTTGTGGGCTTTGGCTAAAGACAATTAAAAAAGGAGGCCAAGTATTGAAAAGGCGACAGGAAGTATCAGATTATCAATAAGTAGAATCTAAACTGGTCCGGACGCTCACCAGCCGTTCACCCGACAGCACTTCCAGCAGCTTGATGAGCATGCGCCCGTCCCGCAGGTCCAGGTAAAGGTCAGAGATGCGACATCCGACCCGGGACAAGATGGAGTTGACCCATTTGGTGAAGGTCTTCTTCTGAACCGCCTCACGCTCATCTGACAGGAGGGGAAGAACAGGGGCGGCGTGAGAAACGAAAACACCTCACATCCATCGAACGGCTCAGGATTACAGCGGCGTGGGAGGAAATCTGCATGGAAACACCTGAGCACTGACGATCTATTGATCTCTGTTTCACTCAAACCCTCAAAAACAGCGATTTTACCGTGTGAATTCGATTCAGAGCCGCTCCCACTGCACAGGCGACCAACAGGTGAACGACTGCCCACAGGTGTAACAGCGCTGCGCCCAAGAATCCACATTTTACTGGCAGAGTGAGGAGGCAGACACAGATGAAGCCGCGCCGCCTTCACTGAACACTGAAGTTCCTGGAAATCTTGGCGAGAGGGGAGCCAGTAACAGAGCCGGGGAGGCAAAACTATGGACGATTCCTACATCTTGTTAATGTCTCCTGTTTGGATCGCTGCTCAATTTCAAGGATGTGGAATATATTTTCAGGTCTTAACTCTGCGGCTCCCTCAGGGCCGCCCGTATGAAAGATGACCTCCTGAACCCACACACACCCACACACACAGACCCCAAATATGAGTGCAGAGGGCTGCATCCCGAATGAGCGGAGCCATAAATGATTCAGACCCTGACGTGGTGGAACGCAGGGAACAGAACCAGAGGAAGAGAGGAGAATAAAAATGGGCTGGAACAGAGATCTGGGGGTACAGGAGAGAGCTAGATGAACCCTGCTCCAGCTACACACCCGCGTTAGCCTGACTCTTAGCATCGTCGGGGGGGGGGGTGTCAAAGAGGAAACGTGACAGGGAATAAAGCATGCAACCACCGAGCAGCGTCCGGCGCCGCCCCGCTGCCCCCACCCGGATCCCTCCTCATCACAAAGAACATAAAAACTCCCAGCGTGCACATGGGTCTCCTGTCCTGGACGTCCATAACCCACCCTAAGTCCTGCTTAGCCTTGATGCGCTGAGGCTGCCCTCCTGCTTTTCCATGAATTAAATATCTTTGGACAAGTGCAGCGTTTACGCCAAGCCACCGCGCCGGCCGGACGGCAGCATCGCGGCACAAGCCGTACTAAACATCCCCTTGTTTCACATGCTCTCGCTCTATAATCTCCCATCCCCTCTCTGAGAGCCCCATCACTTATTCATGCTGATGGATTTTCCCTGTATATGCCGGAATCCGTCTTTTCCCATAGTCAGCTCTCGCTGGACGGGACCCAGCGACTCTACGGCACAGGTCCGAGTCGTGGCGCGACCGGTGCTGACTGCCGTACAGGAGAGGCAGCATCTGGCTTCACCTCCTCTGGTTGGTTTTTGAGTCTGAGTTGTATGTGGAAAACTACCAAAGAGCCCCGAGGAAAGGTGGTCGCAGGTGTTGGAGAGCAAATGAGGCCAGAGGTCGCAGCAGTGTGGCCTCTGTACGTGACCCCCTCCTTCAGGCCTGGAGGCTCACTGCAGGCAACGATGCAACGTGGGTAAAATACAACAAAAAGTGAAGCGCTCTCTAATGCTAGTGAACTCAGCAGATTAAAAGGGAAGGCTGATGATGTGAGCAGAGCTAAAAGGTCAGAGGTCAGCACATGAGTCCAGCTAAAAGTTGCTCTTGTCAGTAAATACAATACAAGCAGTTGAACTCACGATTTACAGCTGCTACGTGTCCCTTCCTGCTGCCTGCCGAGACTCCTCCACCCCCCCCCCCCTTGCTAATGCACTCCTGTCATTGGGGAGCCGAACAGGCAGCACAAGCTAACAAAAATGCACAGTGACGGCAAACCGCTCTCTTAAAACCTTAATAACATGAGCGAGAAGAACTGGAGTCGTCAGTGGATTCAAACCACAAACATCAAGGAAGAAAGGTGGAAAAGATCAAAGCCGTTTTGCGCGGGCAGTGAAGGCCGTACGGGAATTATGGTTTAAGTTTAATATTAAAGAAAGCAAGGTAATAGAGCTAGCTTTAGCACAAGCTAGCAATGACTGGTTTTAGAGGGGGAACACATCTGAACCTTTTTAGGAGTTTGGCCATGAATAATTCAAAGCCAACTCAGTGAACAATTGGGGCACAGCCTCGGCTAGCCCAAAATAAATAGATTACTGCGATACACGTTTGACAAAAATGCCAGCGTGGTGACAGCAACAACAGAGGGACACACACGCTCACACACACGGTGCTTCCATCAGGACTCCGGTACCTTGCAGCTGCCTGAAACGTCCATCCAGGATGGAGTTGAAGTAGATGTTTGAGGTGCTGTAACTCAGCCAGCGTGCCCGCTTCATACTTTTAGCTGAGGAGGAGGAGGAGGAGGAGGAGAGGAGCACAGGGGGAGGGTGAAGGTGAGAGGGCCGCTGACGTCTGGGGGTGCAGGAGGACGACGAAGACGACGATGAGGAGATCTGGGCGATCCCTGCCGGGGCCACGGAGAGCGGGATGTGCAGGACGGTGCCGTTTCTCTCCGGGTGGTGCTCGGGCTCCTGCTGCCTCCCGCTGCCTCCGCCACCCCCGCTGCCCCTCGCGGTCCTCCTGCCATCGGGTCTCTGGGCCCGGTGGACGGGCGGCGTGCTCTTGCTCCGGCTGCTGCTCACGCCGCCCCTAACAGGGGCCTCCTTATCCGGCACACCATAGATGCGGCCGGTGACCTCCTTGGTCACCCCGGCGCCGCTCCGGAGGGTCCCGGTCTCCCTGCCGCTGGACTTGAGGCTGATCTTGACCTCTCTGAGCCGCGGCTGGCTTATGGGGGTAGCACGCAGCAGGCACGGGCTGCTCATCGTGACCAGCAGAACAACAAAGCCGTGCAGCCTGGTGCTGGCAGAGGAGCTTGGCACGCCGCGTCTCTCCTCCTCTCCGTCTCGTGGCTCTCTGTCCTCCTTTCCAGATCCCTCTGGTGCTCAGCCCTGCTCTCCCTCCCTCCTTCCTTTCCTTCTAGCTGATCCCGTGCCTCCGCCGGGCTCGGGCGGCGTTCCATTCAAAGCGAACGCCGCCTCAGCCATGCATACAATATATCTCCGTACACGCTCCCGCACAGCCGCGGCGGCGATGCCAGGCAGAGTGGCGGTTTCACTTTGTTAATTATCAATCCCACATCACGAAGGTACGCGCTGCTACCATGTGATTATCTCTCATCCAAATGATTTAAAGGCACATCTGAGTGTGTATCAAACGGGCCCCCAGCTTTGGAAGACTGACGGGTGTTAATTCCCGAGTTCTGGCGCGGGTGTCATTGGCAGCCCCTCCCTGCTGCCCCCCCCCCCCCCCCCCCCCCCTCTTGACAGGAAACACTGATTGCATTACAGAAACATCAGCAGCAGAAGCAGCACTCTCACGCGCCGACACCCACACGGAAACCTTGATCGCTTAAAGAGACAGAAAGTGGAGAGTCGATAAACAGTCTGGACGCTGATTGGTACACTTTCACCTCCACGGCGCGGGATCGGACCCACAAAAAAGGTGCTGAAAGCCCGGCTTTGGCTGTAAAAGCTTTCTTGTGCATGTGGATGGTGCTGAACAAGTCAGCCGGTAGCCCAGCAACCGATGAATGAGTTAACAACGGAGACGCACATATGCACCAGCTAATGCCAGCAGCACCAGGAGACACCAGTTCTACCAGAACCCTCTGGACCGGTGATTTAATGTCTTACCCTCTGGAGCGCGACCCCTCGGGTCGACCACTTTACAGAAATACGCCGGCTGTCACCCTCACAGATCCACGGCTATTTAAAAACCCCGCAGGTGGGTCACAGCCTTCCAGCTCAGCCAGAAATGGCAGACATGCATGTTACATGGGGGGGGGGGGGGAGTGTAGGATGGGCATTCTGGGAATGTGCAAGTGTGTCAGGGTCCAGTTGTCGGGGTCATGTGACTTCACAAGAAACTCGAACATGTGTGCCCATGACAGCGAGTTCGCCTCATAACCTCCAGCCGGTAAACAGACCAGTGGGTGTCTACCAGGCAGAAAACCGGCCCGATGTCTCAAGCACCTGTCACATGTCCCCCCCCCCCCCCCCAAAGGAGTGGTAGTCGTGCTCACCTGCGAGGGCCTTGATGCGCGAGCGCTCAAAGAGCCGGGCGGAGCTGTTGTCGTTGTCCAGCTCCTCGTCCAGCAGGTTGAAGCGGGTGTTGATGTGGCTGTACTGCTGCGTGATCTCCGCATTGTCGAAGTCCGTGGTGGAAGTCATGGCGGCGGCCAGCGTGGCGGGCGGGGGAGGGGACGGCGTCCGGCGTCCTCGCTGTCAGAGGAAATAAGCCTGGTGGCGAGGGGGGGGGGGCGAATATAGCGGGACGGAGTGCAGCTCGTGAAGGTGGCCTGGAGACACAAGACAGCAGGGGGATCAGGTTGGTCAGTCTTTTTGTCCCTTCAGAGCTACTGTAGAAAGATAGTAGAGCAACAGGAGGGGGACTCGCGTCTATATTCACCTCACAGAAAGATAATAAGGTAATATCAATGTCTCAATTATTGCAGTGCTATAAAACATTTAATCCTCCCCCATCTTGACCTCTAGACCTTCCACATGTTTGATGGCGTCCTCTCACAAACTCCATTTTGTGGGTTCGCCCGACAGGCCGCGGTGCATCTGCGTGTTCTATGTGTGGAATGGCGGGTCGAAGGGGAACCGCTCAGATAGCTCTATCTGGAGGCAGCATAGCTCTCTTATCACGCCTAACAAGTGGGGAGTGGGGGGGGGCACCTCTGTGCTGCAGTTCAGGACAGCGACACCTCAGTTCAAATGATACGAGTGTTAGTTTGTGAGCTTCAGAGGGAATTTTGGGATTATAAACGCAAAAACAAAGACTGGCGGATAAAGAAATAACCAGTCTCACACTTGTACTTGAGTAAACCACTACATCAGGCCACTGGTGACACGATCTGACACGGGGAGTCCAGGGGACAGAGGGGGCCCCCCTGTGATGCACCACGGTCCTACTGGTCTCCAGTATCAGCCCTGTGCAGGCTGCTGATACCAGTCGAGGCAGGCTCCACCCACCGCTGGGGATCCCCCTTATCGCCTCGGGCACAAACTGGTGAGACATATAAATACAGTCTCATATAAAAACAGGCTGCAAGGCCAGATTTACCGACTGCCAACAGTGTCCTGCTCGCACACATCAGGCGGCCCCCGTCATCTTTAACCTTCGCACAAGTCAAAAACCTATATCGCCTAAAACAAACCAACCCGAATAGCTCCATCGCAACCTCAAACACAACAAAGAACTACACACACAGTTCGAGCGCCATTGAAATAACCCTATTCTGACAGATGTATAATGTTGAGATCTGTTTGGAGCAGACAGATAAAAAGGAGCAGAAATATCCCATCTTCCTGGGACGGGGATTAACGTTTCCCCGGTGATATTTCTCCGCCACGGCACCCAAACTGCAGCGCACACGCGCACAGGAAGCAGCAACGCATTAGCACATTATTGTGAGAGGATGAAACAAGAGATGGGTGCAGTCGGTGGTGATCTACAGAGTGTGATGGACCGGGGAGCCTCGTGGTTCAGAGTAAACCTGAGGCAGAAACACAAAGTGGATAGAGATCAATAGGGAAGACGATGAGCACCAGCACTAAAATCTGCCATTTCTTCCTGATCCACCACGTGCGCTGATCACCCAAGATGTGAATTAATGTTCATGTACTGGTCGAGGTCGTCGTGACTGCAGCCTCGAGCCCTCTGTAGTGAAGTGATAGTGAAACTATTCCTGGGGTGTGTTTACACAAAGGTCCTGCAGACATGGCGGCACACTCACAATTGTCCTTTTAAGGGGAGCGAGGAGGAGGAGGAGGAAGAATGCCGCTGCTGTTCAGGCAATGAGAATCGTGAGAAAAAGAAGAGATGACGAGAGAAAAGGTCCAGTTCTGTGATTAACTTCAGTCACGTCGGACTGTATCCGAGTACATTTACTCGAGTAGGAATGTTGAGTAAATGTTGGTCAGCGTCACCGTTTTATACAAACACATCGGCCCTAAAATTGGGAAAACGGAAGATTGGCCACGCTAATCGGATGTCAATACTTCAATAAGATCAACAATCCAACAAAAGGCTTTGATAACGAAATGATTTTTTTGCTGGCTGGACCAAGACAAAACCAGAAACTGGTTGGCTCCATAGTTAGTTGCAGCTCGGGGCCCCTGACGGGCCCCTCCAGGAGCCGCCCCGGCAGCGGGGAACTTTATTCCGTTACACCATGCTTATTGTTGGCTTATCTTCCACATTGGCTTATCTTCCACCTATCCCGCCTTTTTTGGTCATAACCAACTTTTGATGTGCTCCACGCGCAAACGTGACGTCACTGTGCGCACATTCAATTTTAGCCGAAGATAAACCGATAACAGAACTTTCGGCTCGGACAGTTAACCCGAATAAACGTGGTTTGAATGGTTAATGAGAAACGGAAGTCGTTTATTTCAAAAACAAAACGACGCGGTCGTTTCAGAGCGGTTGACCTGCGTCAACAGGTGTTTGGAACAAACTTTGCACTTTTAAAAAAAAAACCTCAAAATGTCGCGACAAAGTTATCGGGTTCACACTCACTTGCCTGGTGTTTAATATCCAAAGGACTTGGTGTCTAATCTCGTCAAAAATCGGTTATAATCCCATTGAAGCGGCGGCGTCCTGGTCAGAGCGGACGGAAGTCTCCACAGCGCGAGGACAAGCGGGACGAGGGCGTGCAGGCGCCGCGCGCTCCACGGTCATTCCCGACAGCCAGCGACCGACGGAGCGACCCACCCTGCCGGGTTAAAAATAAAGTGGGCGCATGCAGAACACGATGTGCGCGCGCGGAGGGCGCACATTCCTGACACGAGCCGGTGACTGTAAATGGCAGAGGTGCTTCTGATGTCCGGTAACACCCGCACCCCCGCACCCCGCCCAGCCGGGCTCCTAATCGCACTACACCCACCCGCCCCCTCAGAGATGCCACCTCTGCCGCTGACCCGCGCGCGCTCAAAGTCACGCGGGCGGGTCAGGTAGAATCGGCACGTGGAGGTCTTTCCATCGCATGCGGACAAGGTGACGTCAATCCACAACAGTAAACTTTAAAAACAGTTAACTAAAAAAACAAAAACGAATAAGTTAAATAGTAGTCAGTGTACTTTATTTGCAAGCCATCTTTATTATTTAATTCAATTTTTAAGTTAAATTGTTTAAAAGAACAAGGAGATTTAATTGTTGCTTTTATCTTGAAACATTTGAGTTTTATGGCTGTTTCACGCAAAATAATGGCGACAATTGACTTTCAAATTATTTTAAATTGTTTTTTTTTTTTTCTTTTTAAAAATAGCCAAGCTGGCCACATGTTGTTCTTATTCGCAACAGGAGGCTGAGAACATTTACAAAAAACACAAACACAGCGGGAGGATTTAAATATAGACAATGCGACGTTACCACGCGCTCTTTAATTCTGTCTTTGGTTCTGCAGAGATCATCTTCAGTCCCTAAAGAGCGCTGCAGCTGCACACAACAAACTTTATGGCTTCACCTCTTTGTCCTGCTTTTTCTCAAGTGTGTAAACAAAAATAAAACAACCGCTTCATCAATATATAAAAAAATACACTAACAACACATTCAACAACAGAAGGCAACAACGGCCCTCAAACCTGAGCTGGTGTGATTTGGGGTACCGTGTTTCACTGCAGCTCAGTATTTTGGGGGGGGGGGGGATTAGGGTCAGCTGCAGCTGGTGCCTTTTTTTTTTGTTTCAGAGAGTCGTAACAACATTGTGAGCTTTAGTTTCATATGAACCAGTGGTTAATGCGACAGACACGTAAGCAACTCAGGGCTAAACAGTGTTTGTGAAAACCTTCATACATTTAAACACATTCTGACACATAAATAAAGCTGAATTTAAATATCTTTTTTTTTTTAGCATAGATGGCTTTTTTCGGTTTTTTTGTCTGAGAAAATCCCTTCACATATAAAAGCAGGAGAAAAGTCCACACTTTGCATAGACAAGTAGCAAACCAATAAAAGCAAACATGCTGCCTTTGATCTTCTCTGACTAGCTTTGACTTTAGCTATTTTTTCTCTTTCCGTTGTCCTTGAAACAAAACATTCTGTCCTTGTAAATCTTCTAAACGTGCTACTGGTTTCCACTACACAGACCACGTCCATCTTTGGTAAAATAGCAGATTGTGGCGCATTTATATATATATAAAAAAAGAAAAAAACATTTGTAACATTTCTTATAAAAATAACTTCATTTGAAAAAAAAGCTGCGTCAGCTTGGTAACTGGTCAACAACAGTGCTTATAACACGGAACAACAGGTGCAAATTCTCAAGACTCCATTCTGGAGACAGTTTAAGTGCTCACTGCTAACTTCATCCCCTGGATTTATGAAGCCAGGAGGACGTCCAGATCGGCAACAACAGCCGCCTGTCTCCTGACAACAGTATCCAACAGTCGGGGGGGGAATGATGGAGTTCCGAGATCCACCTGGAAAACAACAAACCACTATAAAGACACCACTTTTTAATGCCAAATGACAGGTTTTGTATTGATACGTCCATACTGAAGGTGACACAGGGTTTATTTACTTCCTGTGACGTAACCCTAAAGTTCCACCAGAATATGCATATGATTGTTTCCTCTGTGATTTTGGGACTTCGAGTCCTGATTTCTTTCTCTTTTGTACTGCAAAAACCCAAACCTGCTCAGATAATTAGTAACATTCCTAAATTTCCAAAGTTCCTGCCTAGTGTCATCTGCTCAACTAATGCAGATCCCAAAACCGCACCTGGAGCAGGTATATGACCCTGGTGGCTTCCCGTCCACCTCGTCTAACCGGCTGCAGGATGAAGCAGCTTGGCATCATCTCCCCTCGGATGGCGTCCACGCTGGGACGAGGCAGAGACTCCTCAAACACGGACTGCATGGCCAGCACGCACATACCGGCCTAAGGGAAAGGTTAAAAATGTCACCAAAGCCCTGGAAACAGCAGCTTCACCCATGAGCACCAGCAGCACCTGCTTGTTTTTACCTGTCTGGACTGGGTGCTGAGGCAGCAGAAGTCCCTCGGCTGGCTGAGGTGGCAGCTGGACGGATCTGTTAGGATGTAAACTGAACAGGAACACAGGAGGAAACGTGTCAGAACGAGCAAAGTTGCTTCAGGCTCAGTCACTAATTCTTGAAAAGTAGTTCCATTGCTCATCGTTTGCAGATCCCAACAATACCTAGAACTTTAAATAGTCTGTTTTGTGGGTCCAAAGAGACATGTTTGCTCACCCAGCTGAGTGCTGTCATCTAGTGGTCGTGTCCACACAGAACGGACCGACTGATTAAACATGTGGATCTTGGACAGCTGGCAGACTGTCCTCCACACCCTCTCCAGGGGTCTGTCGTGCTCCCCGGCCCCCAGAAAACCGTGGACAGATGTGCTGGAGGAAGTCCTGTGGTAGGCGTGGACACCTCGTTCTTCTCCCTGGTACCTGAACACACACAGGCCAACTGGTTACAAACACATAGAAAGATACAGATAAGGTCCATAAAAGGGAGTGAGCGCACCTCCAGCCTGCTGCTGCCTTGCCCATGAGCAGGTTGTTCAAATCCCCTGAGGAAGCCAGGCGCACCTGTGGGTGGAGCACCTATTCAGCTGTCTGAGAGGGTAAACTGGGTTTTTGGATTTTATAAAATCGGCTGTTTTTACCTCCGTCAATGCTTGAGTGAGGAGACCGGATGAGATATCCTGGTAGGTTGTGGATATAGAAGAGGAGGAGCCAAAGGAGGCCGTGCGGCGGCGTGTACAGGCCAGCGATGGAGATGAGGTCATGAGGGGCTCAAAGATTGGGACGGGGGGCTCAAAATGAAGATCTAACAACACGCAGATTCCATTTCAGTGGGAAATTATTAGCCTAAAACAATTGTAGAGCTCAATCCTCACCGTGAGCTGACAGCCAGGCTCTTCGTTTCGTCACACCTGCGGGAGGTTGCGTCCTGACCTTCAGCTCTGCGTCCTGCAACCCACCGACCTACAGAAGCAGCAACATGGTGACCAAACTGCAGCTACAACTACGTGCAGCTGCTTGTTCTGGTGCTGCGCACACCTGTCCAGTCAGAAGTGAGCCGTTATTCTGCTGCAGGTGAGTATTGTTGCCGCTGTTGTACCCTGATGTGGGTCCGGAGGACAGGCTCAAGCTGGATCCTGTGCACAAGGTGCTGTTGCTGATTCTGGTCCGATGCCTCACTTCCTCCTTGGCTTCCCGAGACGCCGCCTGCTGCTGAAGCCTCCTCTTCTCCTGCTCGGTCCTCTCCCGCAGTCGCTCTCGGGCTTTGGCGATCTCGGTCCTGGCCTCCTCCCGGGCTCGGCCGTAGTCCCTCAAAAGCTGCTCGATGTCAGAGGGACAGTGGCCGCCCGCCCGTGGGGGGTCTGGAACTCTGCGACGGAGATTAATCACAACGTTGACTTCAATCGCTGGTTATTAACGTGGCCAGTAAATGAGCCTGGCATCGGTTCCGTACCTGCTGCTGTCGATCACTTCTTGCCGGAGCTGCTGCAGGTATTCTTTACGTCGACTGGGCGTCCCGGCCTTGGAGGAGGAAGTGGCCTCTTGTGAAATGGCCCGTGGATGTTTGCCGGGACTCAAGCTACGTGCTCTGTGACACGACTGGAGATGTTCTCCCCTCTCCTGCCTCGACCCCTCGATGCTCCTGCGGTGCCTTGCAAAAATTGAGGAGACAATGCAACCAATGCAATCATTTATATTAATAAATCAAAGGTTCCATTCAAATGTATCCTCACTTCTCATACAGCTGTTGTTTGGTTGGAGCCTCCAGCTCTCCTGTGGATCTCGGCGTCAGAGCCTTTAAAAGGGCATCGGTCTCTCCAAGGCCATAGTGCAGCTTGGCCTCTGTGAGCTCCACAGTCAAGGGCGTTGGGTTCAGACCGAGGTTGACCGTCGCCATGACCTGCTCCCTCTCCTGCCGCAGCCGCTCGATCTCTTTTGTCCGATCAGCCCGTGCTAAAGGCTCCGCGGGAGAGCTGTCGCCATTAGGGTCTTTGGTGAGAACTTTGGTTAGTCTAACAGGTTGCTGGGATTCCTGGTGGTTGATACCAGACCAGTTGGTGAACTTGTTGTGCAACGGCAGATCTTCTGGAACCACCTGGTGGTCCCGACAGAGGGACACGCCGACGGTGGGTTTAAGGTTCACGAGAACCTCCGTGTTGCACTCACTGGGTGCCAGTGAGAACACGTCATCCTCCTGAAGCTGCCCATTACTGCCTGGGGATGGATGGTAGGAATCAAAGCAATAACTGACATATCCCACATCGTGACCTGCCTTTCTCTGCTCTTTAACGTCAGTGGATCTTAGAATGGGAGAGATATGATTGTACGTGTGTTTTTCTGCCGCGCTGCCCGGCTCAGCGTCCGTACATCTGTCGTCTGATAAGCCGAAGCCTAAAGAACACTTGTCAGAATTATTTGCAGTTATCTCGCTGACCCTTTCAAGTGATACTGAGGTTGATTTGGACAAGGAGACATCGGCGTCCTGTTTGGGCATCGGATCGGCCACTGAGAAAGTGCACGAGTGTTTATCAGACGCCTCGGCGACACTTTCCTTCGTCCTCTCCTGATGTTTCAAAGGAAGCGTTGGGCTTTCTTTACGCCTCAGGTGTGTTCTTGGTCCAACAGTCTGTATCGGAGACGATGCGCGGTCTGTGTACGTGGTTTGCTGCTTTGAACAAAGCGATGGATTTTGAGGTATTGTAACGTTTTTGGACCGCGATTCATGGCGCAGGTTTTGCTTTGATGGAGATTTTAATGTTCCTTCAGCCGAGACCTTCTGAATAGGTGCTTTTACAGGACCGGTCGTGACAGAACTCACCACAGAGGTCACCTGCTCCACCTGTTCGTCTAGAGACACGCTGACGGCCTGGGAGCCAATCACCTTGACGACCAAGCTGATTTGATGAGATTTGGGTTTTTCAGTGGACACCATCTTCTGTCCTGGCTCTGTAGGCTCCTGAGTCTGGATCCCAACATCCATGGGGGTTTGAGTTGAGCCATCTCTCCTGTTAAATTCGCAGATTTTCCACAGGCCTCCGCTCCTCCTCGCTCTACCCTTGATGGCTTCCCCCGACCTCATTCCTTGCACGTCCCCCAGCAGATCCGAGGTGCTGTCGATCAGCTTTGAGAGGTGGACAGACATGCTTTCCATGCTGGCCCATGTCGGAGATTCTCTGACATCACATTTGGTTTTCTGCCTTGCGGGTAAATCAGTCTTACTCCTCCTGTGCCGCTCTCGGCCCGTTGAAGCCTTTCCCCCGTTACCAGGCAGGCAGCGCTCCGTCTGAGTTGCGTGTTCACACGTTGCCTTAGGTTGGTTGTTATTTTCAGCAGACTCCTGCTCGGATGAGTACATAAACATTATCTCGTTGCTGGAAGACTTACAGGCGACGGTCAGCTGACTGCGGGCATCGACAGGAGCCTGTCTGAGGTCAGCTGCTTTGTCCCTATAATCCTCCACACTGCTGAGTGTACTGGACAGCCCCTTCTTGGTGGCATAGGTGCTCAGATGAGAATTGAAGGGCGAGTTCTGCCCGTTCAGGCCGTTGTCCACGCTGCAGCACCTGGTTATGCGCTTCTCGGCGCTGTTCAGCAGAGGAGATTTGCAGGTCAGGTCAGCGGCGCTGCCGAACGCCTGGTTCCTGCAGCAGTGTTGATTTGTGACGCCGTCTCGCCACTGATGAACAAAAGGGTTGATGTCGCTGGAGGCGAAACGCATGAGCGAGTCCTGAGACTTGAGTGCATGCTGATCTTCAGCTTTCTTTGCACAGAGGATGTTTTGATCTACAGTTGCCTTTTGTGACATTGCTTGAGGGGGTAAAGAATGTCTTTTTTGGATGCTATTTTTGTCGCTGTTACATGCTTTCATTTCAGATTGAGTCGGTGAAACTGGGGCAGAATTATCGGCATTTCTAAACTGCCTCTTTTGTTGTTTTCCACACTGGGAGATGACGCACTTAGTCGGGAGTCTGTTGGGGTGCACCCTGGTGCCTCCGTCATCCTCGTCGGATGATTTCAGGGATGACTCAGTGGAAGAGGGGGGGTGAGTCTGGATGTGAGATCGCCTGAATCTTTTCACCTTTTTAGAGCCAACAGCGAGAATGTTCCGTTCATCATCGGACAGACTGAGCTGAAACTGTCCAGACATCACAGGTTCTCTTGTATTTTGGGGAGGGTTTCCTGGGGGGGGTTTCTGCTGCGCCTGGATAGAGTCAGAAGCCCGTCCTTCATGCTTTGCATTCTCCTCTACAGAATGACAGGCGGATGCTTCGTTGCAGCCATCCGATACATATTTGTAACCCTTCCTGCCATATTTCGTGCCGTGCACGTGAGTCTCAGCAGAGTTACTGGAATGGGTCTTTAGACAGCTGAACTGGTTCTGCGCTGGTTTCCATGTTGCTGCTTGGTCCAATCCACAACTCTGATTACAATCAGAAACAAGTATGAAGCCATCTACGGGTAAATTCTCCTTAACTGGAGTGTTCTGCTGGTGTTCTCTGGGATTTGCGCCGCTAGATAACGTTGATACGGCTGCGCAGGGACGTGATCCAGGGCTGTTTTGGAAATGTTGTTGAATCATCCTCAATGTTAATGAACAGTGTTTATCTTCAAAGCGGGATGCAGCATCCATACAGACATGCTTACACCCACAATCTGCTCTGGTATCACTGAAGCGGGTGCTGAATTTTTGATGGATGTCTGAGCAATTAGTGTTCACACATGCAGGGTGAAACTGGATCTGAGGGTCCTCTTTGTTCAAGCATGTTTGAGTTGCTTTTTGTTGTTGAAAATCCTTCACTTCCTGAAATAGAGTGTCCTTTTCCACAGTGCTGCTGTCAGAATCAAAGCATTTTCTCGCTGCTGAAGATGAGTCACTACCTGCAGTTGTTCCAGAGGGGTCGGACCCTTCATGGAAAGAGGGATCTGACTGGAGGTTTTTGGTCTCATTGTTTTGATTGCCTTCGGTGGAGTCCGACATCAGAACTGAAGAAATCTGAGTGAGATCCAACATCTGTGCTACTTCAGGAGATTTCAGCATGTCACTCTTGTGGCCAACCTTCATTATAACCGGCGAGTCGGATGTAAAGCGCTCACTTTTGACAGACGTGTTCTCGCTCATTATCCTCGTCTGTGAGTGCTGCTGATCAGCGACAGGAGTCTCTTTGTCATCATCATCATCTGTGAGCTTTGCTTTCTTGTGTTTGTCACATCCACATGCAGATGATGATAAAACATCCGTGCTGTGACTCCTGCTTTTCTTGGCGTCGTCATTAACAGACAGCGACTGTCTCTGATGCTCCTTCACCATTTGTGAGATTCTCAGGTCAATAGCACTACAAATAGCATCTGACTTGCAGATGTGTTGTATAAACTGCTGATTTTCTATGTGGTTGTCACTCTGGAATCCCTGCTCTCCACATACCTTCAGTGTTGCATTTTGTCCATTAGATACATTCTTGTGGCTAGTAGCAGTATCACTCTGAGAGCTAATGTCCCTGCATTTAGAAGTATCGATGATCTGACAATCCTGTTCCTTTCTCATCGAATCAGAACCACAGTCAACACAAGAGGACTCGTCCTCCTTCAAATCACTCAAATTATTATTGTTATTTTGCCAAATACCTTCCTGACTCTCAGGTGCAGAGCAGGACTCACTGCTGTTGCTCCTTTTTGGCATTTTTAGACCGCTTACAGGAACATCCTGCTGCTTTTTGTTCCTCTTTCTGGAAGTTGATCTAACAGACTCCTGCTGTAGCTCCATGTGCTGCTCAAACTCTTTACATTCAATCACATCTGATGCATTTTTCCCTAAAAATAATACATATTTCATATTACTAAAGCCACATGGCTGAACATTTTTAAATCCTTCTGCACCATCTGCTTCAGCTGAAGATTTTAAGGGAATATTGGCATCAGACATTTTGTCCAGCAGTTCCTGATCAGCAGGACTGGTGGAGCAAGCCTTCACCGACGGCCTCAACATACAGTTGACACTATTAGATGATGGAACCACATCAGAGATCACATCCTGTGTGTTACAGGAAACAGGAATCGATTTTTCTGGTGATGTATTTTCAGTGAGGTGAAACTCAGATGATAAATCTGTTCTATCCAAGGTCACTAAGGTTACTAGACGAATGTTGCCAACTGCCATGGAAGCTCTACTAACATTTTCTTTGTGACTCTCCGCATGCCCTACTTGGCATACCACATCCTTCGGGTCAGCATTTGGAGTTATAATCTCACAATCTTGAAAATCAAATGTTACTGGTGTGTTCTTTGCATCCTCAACACTGTCTTCCTGCCCTTCCACATCTACGTCCTCACCGCGGCTAGACGTTGGGCTACAGCTTCTTGGTCTGCCTTTAGAGTCTGGCAGGCTTGTACTGGTTGAACTAGAACTGCTGTTGCCGCCTACATCCTTGCACATAATTTGTTGTGGGAGAGTCCGAGAATTCCTGTGAATCCTGGCACTGTCTGCTGCATCGGTAGAGGACCATTCATCAGTCAGCACCGTGACACTTTCTGGCTCGTTTACTCTCTTTTTACTCTCAGGAGAGGGAATGACCGCTGATGTAGTCTGCACAGTTCCCATCTCCTCGGTCAATTCACAGACCACGAGTGTAGTTTGGGAAGCAGAATTTGATACTGTACCTCCGGGTCTTTGTACTTTTGACGAGCCTTGCTGGCTCCGGTACACCTCAGCTGAGATGAGTGGAGGTTTCTGGCCACTTTCCCAGTCTAACCCGATCTCCTTCAATCCATGTTGCCTAGATAAGTAGGATCCGCCTGTTAGCGGAGCGCACGATCGCGCCATTTTTGGACCCGGCCTCTTTGTCTTCGAACAGTCTCTGACACTGCCCACAGTCAGGGAGTCTTCAGACATCTGACTGTCCTCACTTTCTGCGTCGCTGTAAGCTGCCTCCTCATGTCTCAGCTGCTCTGCCAGAGCTGTTGCATAGGCAGATGACAAAGAATCCAGAGAGAAGAGGCTCTCGCAGTCCGATGTTGCCTCATTCTTGTCTTCTGGCTCTTCTTCCCATCTGGACAGTCCCTGCTGTCTCTCAACCCACCTGTTGGTCTTAATCATCAAAGCCTCGGTGCTGTGCCACCGTCTCTGTTTGACATGCTCAAATGGATCCCTCTGGTCAAGTTCCTCACATGATACAGCGGTTTTAACTGTACACTTGCTGCGGCTCATCCTGGCATCATTAAGGGACCGGTCTCTTCTCTGTCTCCACTGGAATTTATTAGACAACCTTCCCAAATTCTTGGTGCCTCGTGGTCCATTTACACCTGCTGAGGGCTTTTTCAAAACTTTGGCAAAGGCGTTTTTTAATTTGGGTCCTATAGAATGAGGCAGAGTCTTTCTGGTGATTTCGGGTTTCCTGTCTTCTGCATCTGTTTGAAGTTCAAACTGCGAATTAGGTTTGTGGGGTGGGGGTCCTTGGATATTTTCTTTTCTGGGGAAAATTCCCACAGGTGACTTAAGGACAACTGAACTCTGATCTTGCTTCTTGAATAAAAGCTCTCTGTTTGGCAGCAGGGGTTTGCGCTCTGGACGTTCCCTGTAAGGCTGAGCTGAGTGCTCCCCTCTTTCAGAGGTTGTTACTTCACCCTGACTGTGTCCCAGGACACCTGCGTCAGAACAACTTTGGGTTCTTTGTCGAGGAAGGCACTCATCGGAAACCCACTTTCTGCAGGCAGAAGAACCAGAGTCTGTGGAAGAGTCCGGCCACCGCTCAATAGACCGGTTCTTTTTCAGAAAGTGTCTGACAAAGACAGGAAAATAGCATTCATGAAAACCACATATAAACTGCACTGTACTGGTTTTGGCTCACGGCTCGAGATGCTTACCTGAAAAGTGGAGTTTTCTGTGGATAGAGGCGGGACAAAAGTTCTGCTGAGAACGAGTGTCTACGAGAAACAGATGTTCTTCCTCTCAGCTTTGAGCTGGACTCCAGCTCAGGATATTCTGGGCTCTCCGACCCTGTGGACAAGGTTTTTTCCAACCGCTGCAGCTCCCTCTTAGCTTCCAAAAGGTGGCGTTTGCGAGCGATCCGCTCCAGCTGATAGTGTAATCTCTTCCGATGGATGCGGCTCTCTGCGCGGCAGAGTGCGTGATACTTTAACAGCTCCTCCTGAACCAAGTTCTTCCTGGCCCTTACCACCAAGGAGGGGAGAACCATCGTCTGACCTGATGGAACCTCAGATGAATGACTTGTCAGCAGAGCTGCAGGGATCAGTTCTGTTTGAACTCCACAGTCCTGGAGGGGGGTTTTAAGCTCTACTGCCTCCAGCCGCTGTTTTTCCTGTGAAATCCACTGCTGGACTAATGTTGGAAAACAAGAAAATGTGTCAGTATTCTAAAACTGACACAGTTTTACATGTATTCATGGACCTAACCATATTTCTGTACGAGTTAAAGGAGCACTCACTCTCGCTGTGTTGCTGCTGGAGATGCGCCTGCTCCCTTTGCAGCTCACTTTCAGCTCGCCTCTGTTCATTTTGGATCTCTTGTCGCAGGTTCTCCACGTAGCGCTGCTGCACCTCCACATGCTGCCTGACAGAAGGCTCCTCAGCATGTGAGATGGGGGCATCCCGCTGCCCTTGGATCTCTGCTTCTTTGATGCTGTGGAACAGACAATTAGGCCTGGGGTGAAATATAGGTTGAGTGAGCACACTGACATTCACGGGCTGTATATACCTGTCATCAGGGGTCAGCGGGCAAAGGTCTATGTAGGTGCAACTCATGCCAACTTCACTGGCCTGAGAAGAGTGAGAAAACTATTAGTTTAAAAACATGTGTTTACATTATCGCCACTATAATGTAAAATAAAGGCATAAATCGCATTCGAGGGTCATGTACCCGTCTGCGTTCCCGCAGGATTGTGGCCTCTGCAGGGTGGTTGAAGCGGAACTTGTGTACTCCTCCCAAAGCAATCACCATCCCTGTGGACAGAAAACAGGCTTTTAGTCACACTTCATGTCTACGTTCAGTGTCAGTGCAGATGTGAATTCCCAAAAATATGCTAGAGTATGACTGGGGTGGTGTGAGTGTAAATAGACTCTCGTGTGTTTATTATGGAGCAGGTCTGGTGCTCCTGTCACCGAGCATGCATATAAAATTGTACATTAACCCACATACAGTATGTTATCAACCACGATCTCAGCACATTCAGGTTCATGCATATAATTGCACATTAACCTATATTTCATTTCTAACTTCTGCAGCGATTACATGACCTGAGTCGGGAGCTGCTCAGCTCCGATTTAATGTCCTCATTTTCTCTGAAAACTGCACATGCAAGCCTAAAATCTAGCTCCAGGCACATTAATGTAACTGCATTAGTCTCCTGATGTCGTTATTGACGGATCTCTCATTTCAAGCAAAAAAAAAAAAAAAAGCATGCTTTTATATTCACTTTACTGCAGAGATCAGATAACAAGAATGTGATACAGCCTCTTTTGAAGTTTCATTTACCTCCCGAAATTCCAATTAGTGATAAATGTACCTAAAGCTGTGAAGAGGAAAAGACAGCGTGTCAGAGGACAACTGACCTTGAGCCAGTCTGCAGGGCTCAGTAACCTCACGGTGGTTTAGCAGGCAGATGCAGCCTGGCAACGGCTTGAGCATTACCACGCCACCGCGGTTTTCAATCTCACAGCTTGCGTTACCCTGCAGGACTAAAAACAGAATGCAGAAACACAATCAGTGCAGTCACTTCACTGCTTAAAAAGTGTCAGTGCTGCATTTAAAAACACATGAATGGGACACGTGAATTTAGATCTTTAAATAAAGCTGAAAAGAAAATGTTTGTTGGTAATTAAAAGAAGAAATGTGGAAACAAAAATACCTATTTGAGGTTCTTGGACCTGTTTCTGAGGGCCAATGTGTGTAATTCCTTCCTGTGAGGTGAGAAGAATATTCAGTATTCTGCTCTTCAGATGCAGGAAACGGGGCAACCGTCAGGCCTTGGGGTACACTTGTCATTGTCAGTATCAGAACAGTGCAGATTCCCCTGGGTTCTGGCCTCAGACCTACGAGCCTCATTCCTACTGAGCACTGCGCGAGACACGCATGCACGGAGAGTGACAGGAGATCGACGGGACAGTTGGAGAGCGCTCGGAAAGAAAAGACAGCAGGCACGCACCTTTTCTCAAGAGAGCTCGCAGCAAACAGAGAGGAAAAAAGGGAGAGGAGGAGGAAGAATATAGTGGATGCATAAGAGGTTGTCAGTGAAGAGGGATGACAAATCAGAAACTGCAGAGCTGGAAAAAAGAGCAAATACAGAGAACAGCAGGTTGTGTGAGTGCGCAGCATTATGGACAGACAAATGTGTAGAGTCTAACATTTACTCCTACAAATACTCCGCCATGTGAAAAAGTGTTGGGATACAGCAAAACATTAAAATATTGCTTTTCCTGAACACACGTGGAAGCATCAGCATACCCTCAGGTGGTAGAAAACAACTCCTGTGCTGAGGACATCTCTGTCCATGGTAACCAGGTACGGTTGGAGGGAGTTGATGAGGAACCCGGCCTGGTCTCTGTTAATGTCCACGCTGTACTTCTCCAGGAGCTCCTTCTTCTCTCTCCAGCTCTCTGACCAGTCCTTCGTCAGCTGCTCCACCTGAAGAGGTCCAGGTGAGTGAAGACAATAAAAAGTCCTTTTTGAATTCGCCCCAATATACCTCTGGGGTTGATTTTCTCATATTTTCTCCCCCAGTTTATTTTACAAATAAAGACAAGCATTTAATGAATATGGAATGAGGACAGCTCGATGCGTTTCTCGGGCAGGTGTCATCTGCTGTTACCTTCAGCTCGTTCTGCAGCACGATGTCGGAAAGATTTCCATCCCTGTCGTCACTCAGGGATGGGCTGAGATTTCGCTGCTGTCAGTCAAGAAGGGGGAAAAAGATCTGTCAGTGCGCTGTGCAGATGGAAAATGTCACAGTCTTCACAATGCAGAATTATCTTTACCATCCAAGGGATTATTAAAATGTCACCATGACAAGCATGTATTAAACCTCTGCTACAAAGTCCTCCAACACAGAAATCGCTTTGATTCGTGGACTGACTGCACTATGAGGGTAAACTCGCTGGGGCCTGAGACTTTCTCTGGGCTCACATACCATTTCAAAGCTCAGCAGCATGCTCTTCAGCCTGTCAATCTCCTCTCTCAGTTCCCTGATGAGCCGAACGTTGGCGTCCTGCATGAAAATCAAAGGCTCTATTACGTCTGGATCAAACATCAATTCTCGCCATCAAACGGCAAACAGCCACTGACCTCATTAACGCGGGGCTTGTTAACTATATTCTTGGCATGGGCGGCGTACCGCAGGGTGCTGAGGGTCTCGTTGTAACTGCTAGTAGCTGGTGAAACCGCTGCAACACAAACCCAATAGCACTTAAAGGACAGAGTGACCTGTTTAAAACTGCCATGCAGATCACATCTGAAGAAACCCCTTTACAGACATGTACAAATAAAACCTGAGAAAAAGAGGTAGAAGGGAAAAGCACAGGATTAAAAATAAATCAAAGAAGCAAATGGAAAGCCTGTCTGAAGAGACAAAGGCTTCTCGGCAGAGAACAGATATCTTGGTTCTGTGTCCGGAGGGCAAGAAGGAGACTCAGAACAGACAGCCACAGCTGGGCTCCAAAAGTGAATTTTAAAATTAATGCGAAGCTGGTGCAACAGGGTTAAAATGAGCAAGATGTGTGACTATCTGTTGGAGTTGGAGCCTAGCAGCAGAATTTGAAATGGGCTTAGAAATACTGAGAACACCGAGAGTCCAGTAAGAAGAAAATTACCAACAGTCAGTGAACGAGGAGATGAATACATGTATTAGCATTTCCATCTCATTACTTATAAGCTGCTCATTTCAATGCAATCCAGCAGCCAACAACTTAAAAACACTAATGCACTTCCTAATAAGGATATCAAAAATATCTCAAATCACATCCAGGCCATCGTCGTCCTACTGCTGATATCTGCCTCACTTGCAATCATGATGGTCTTTGAGTTGCCACCCAGGCTGTCCTTCAGGAGCCAGGTTAAGACTGAATCTCTGTAGGGGACAAAGCAGTGTCTCCTCCCTCCGCCTCCTCCGGACAGGGAACTGCTGTGGCTTCCCAACGTGCTGCCGTCGCCCTCAGAGGTCACGCTGTTGATGCTCTGACAGCTGCTCGACATCTGGGAGTTCTGGGCTGCGAGTGTGACAGGCACGGCCCGTTAATCTGAGGAATTTATGTATTTATGTCAGAGAAGAAGGTGATGCCTACCCAGCGCAGATATAACGATACCCAGGGTGACCAAGGACTTGTTGATATTGGAGCCTTCTGTCAGTCTGTCCCTGCAGTAGTTGGGATCTGCACGCTCACTGTCAGGCACACGGTGACGGGGAATTTCACTGTCATTAAACGGTCATCTTCCGCCACCAGGGGGCAGGTTTGTTGAATCAAAGATTGAAGACTTTTACCTTCCAGCCAAGTCCACCAAATTTATCTTGCTCACAATCTCAGAGGGAAGGTTGTTTTCCAGAATTGCCTGTGAAAACAATCACAAGGAATAATCAGAATGCTGAGCGATCAGAAGGCGTAATGCGACCCCAGGTCCGGGACAGATGACCTGCGAGTACTGGATGCTGAAGATGGCGTGGGACCTGCTGCTGGCATCGTGGTTGTGGGTTGCTGCGGTGATTCGATTGGTGATGCCTTCTTCCAGTAGGTCCATGGCCTGCTTGCAGTCTGTGACCACATGCTGTGACAAATCTGATGGGGAACAGACGTAGAAGCTAAGAATACTGAGCAATATATACCCAACAGCATGGATTTCAGGAAGTGGCCCTATAACTCTGCCGAATCCTCCTTAAAACACACTTAAATTAAAGATGAAAGAAACTAAATCCCATAAAGTGGAAGAATGTTAACATCAGGTTACACATTTTAGCAAACAAGCAAACGATTTGGGGAGAGGGGGAAAACAAGCACAGGGACCGAGATATGAGGAAAAACACAAACAGGAAACATGTCTGAAGAACGGCTGGTGTTTGATCCGTTTCATTTTCCCAACAGCTTTTAGCAGCCTAGAAGCAAACCATGCTCCACTTCCACACATCAATCATGGCTGAGGTGGCTGTAAAATACATCCAGCCCACAAACTCCTGGTGGTGCAATGTCCTCATTCACTCCCGCCTTTAAAGATAAATGTTTGTCGAGTGAGAATCAAAGACAGAGACAAAGACGGGCAAAGTGTGTGAGATTGTGCGTCTGACGCGTATGTGTGTGTGTGTCCCCTTAGAACCACGAGGAAATGACTTCACTTCCTCTGGTCAACTGGGATTTCTCCTGATTCAGACAATGAGTGGATGTGGCCCTTTAAACACGGAGCGGCGTGTGGATGAGAGGGGGAGGATAAAAACAGATGCAGAGGTTGAGGAAAGAGGGGGAAAACATCGGGGAAAGTAAGAGACGCTGGCACAAGGCTAGAAACAGCCACAACAGCCAATCCTTCACCTGAGAGATCACTATGAGAACTAAATGCTGACAATGTTTCACTTCCCTATCAGTAATGTGGGAATTTCACAGTTTGCAGAGACCAAAGAAATCCTTCAATAAAAATCTAAAATACTGTTTGATCTGTTACATTATTAACTAAGTATGAGGCGAGTACAGAAGCAGCTGAGGCAGAAACTCACCTTCCACATAGGGCCCTTTCTCGGGGTGTTCTCTAACTCTCAGAGAGACTCTCTTCTTCTGCTCTCGGCTCAGCAGGTCTCGTACGCGCTCATTATAGATCTCCAGAAAGCTGCAGGGATAAAAGGATAAAGTGTCCTGCTTCATTTTAAAGCCAAGGAAGGATGGTTTAATGCTCATTTCAACCGTCCAGTTCCTGACCACTGGGGCCACGAGAGACGGATCTTTTTTCAGACCTTCTGTTAAGGGCGTCCGCTTTGTTTTCCATAGGACAGCTTTCTGAAAGCTAAAAAAGCTAGTCTAGTCTATATTCTTTGCATTTCCAATTCCTTTGGCTTTGAACAGGTGTTCTGAGGACAAGACGAGAAAATCCTGTTGTGTTCTGCAGGTACTGCCTGCAGCTCTGCAGCAGAATTGTTTGGTGCTGATGTCGCAACTGTGACACGCCACAAAAACGCCGTACCTGATCTCTACTCTGCTGGAGTTCTGTCCATCAGGAAAAGTGTCTTGAGCTCTAAAGAGACCCTATGTGAGAAGATTGAACTATTAGAATCACAGCATATCACCCGTGACGCGCTCGCTATGGTAAACACAGGAATCCGCCAACGTACCTGACAGATTCGAGGCGTCAGGCCGATGGAATCCTGAAAACAGGGATAAAAACAGAACAGTTAAGCTCTGATGTGGTTGGTTCGATCAGACAGGTGTGTTATATATTTTTTTCCAATGTCTTCCTCACTGGCGTTCCCATCATGGTGTATGTTTTGCCGGATCCAGTTTGGCCGTAGGCAAACAGACATACGTTGTAGCCCTCGGACGCTCCAGATAGCACTGACACACCCAGGTCCTGGAAGACCTGAGACACATGAAAACACACCCTAAAATCCCAGATGCACAGAGAAAAATGCATGAAGATTACATCACTGATGAGCGAGTAGAGCACTGACCTGACCTGAGCGCAGGTGTACAGGTGAACTCATTGAACGTGTGTTTGATAATAGGAAACAGGTGCACTTTGGGGTTTACAGTGCAAGCAGCAATCCTTGATCTTAATCACACTGTGTTTTGGCAGGAGTGCAGATTTCACTATTAGTCTGCGGGTGCTTTGGTGGGGAGGTGTTGTTGTTTTTGTAAGGAAAGCGGCCGTCAGCTAAAACAGCTCTAAACAGCTTTCCAGAGTGTGTGAGAGAGAGAAACAGTCAGGAAAAATAATCCTTGTCCTAAAGTGCCTAGATTAGACAGGGATCCAGGAGATTCCCACTGAAAACAAGCAGCTGAGGCCTCTTGTTTGTTTTTTCTATCTGAAAGTCTTTGCCCCAGAGCCTGGAGATTATTACCATACGACCGAGTCAAACCATTTTTGAAAGAAACCTGCATGCATGTGCACAATAAATACCTTTATTACCTACATGTTCCCACCTTAGTCCAGTTCTCAAGCATATCTGACTTCACTAATCCAAACATTAAGTCCAAAGGCAAAACTTTCTTTGGAAGGAGCAACCTGATCCGGACCAGACCTGAGACGCAGCACATTCTCCACAAACCACAACACGCCCGAAAGATCAGCGAGGTGCCCCCCCAGGCCTGGCCCAGAGGAGAGAGCTGGGATGGCTCAAACACTCGATCGTTTCAACAAACCTCCCGTGTCTGGGAGCAAAGCAGGAAGCTGGAGCGGAGCCTGTGGATTCAATTACAAATGGTGGGAATGTGAAGTGTGTGAGCCTGTGTTAGGCTGCTACAGCTGCAGAGTTTCTCTGACGAAGGTAAAAGCATCAACTCTGACTTGACTGATCATGGCTTTTCCAAAAAAGAATACCTTCAAAAAGTCTCCTAAAACGAACGCTGTTCTGAACCATCACATCCCACATTAGGTTATTTCTCTGCCGTCCAGACAACCATAAGTGGAGAACAGTCACGTGCAACCAGTTAAAGCGCTTCCACAATGGCCGTTTTACTCTGTGACCTTATAAATTAGCTAACAACAACTGCTAAGAAACATCCAAGGTCTCATCATTGCAGTGTATATGTGACTTATCCACTAACCAAGACGTTCTAATTTGAAGAGTGTAATAATTTAATTAGCAATTAATCTTATCAAAACAATTCATCACAAAAATTCTTAGTGACTCTTCATCCTGACATTAATGAAGTGTGAAAGTGAGCCCCTCGTGACTCTGGGCCTCCCCGTGTTGCCCCCTGCTTCTCAGCTAAAAGGAGGCCTCAACAGCGAGACAAAGAGCATCCCCACCCCTGTCTTGTCTTCATCTATGGTGTAAAAACAGACACAGACGCTCCGTCCCGCCTCACACATTGAATCAATGCCAGCCTTGTTAAAGTCGACCCTCTGAAATTCACTCTCTGGTGGCTACAGCAAAGCTGAAGGTCCCTCCAGGCTTTGTACAAAGAGCAGGAACTTCCCATCAACCGTGTGCTCCAGCTCTGAACTTCATCCTCTTTTCTCCTCTCTATATGTCAGCCTCTTTGTCTCCCTCCTTTGTTCATCATTTTGCATGTTTATTTCATCAAAAGCCTTGCGAAGCACTTTGAATGACCTCTTATCAGAACCTCCGGAGGATGAATGAACTCCGTTTAACCTCTGAGAGGGTTGAAATAGAAGGAGATGCAACATTAAAACGATCAGACCGAGTTTGATCAAGACTCGATCGTGTGTGTGTGTGTGTGGGTGCACCCACGCTCTGAGACAACCTCCAGTTTGCAGCTATATGCAGGAGGAGGGTGCACTGGGAGGTGCATCAGCAGAGCAAGATGAGCTCCAAATGATGGAATAATGCAGCAGAAAAATCCTGAACATAACCCAACTGAGCCAGAGCCAAACCTGCAGATCTACAGCAACGCAGGAGGCAGACGCGTGTGGGTGTTTCTGCGATTGTGGTTGAGAGGAAACCATGACAGGGGGGGAAAGAAACTCAAAATTGACTTCCTTCACTCTGGAGGGAAAAGACCAAACTAACAATGAAACAGGAAAAGGTGAACATAGATGCAGTTTAGTACAGGAGTTAAATTAATCAGCTCATAACAGAGATGGGAGGAAGGGAAAAATGGAAGGCAGAAAAAAGGAGGAAGGGGGTGGCAGCTCAGTGGGTGAGAGGGGGTTCTGCAGACAGAAGTGAAAGAGTGATGCTGTAATGCCTCTTTCATGAGTCCTGTCCTGTAATCACTCACTGCAGAAAAGGCCAATTTCTGGCTTTACGTGACCCACTTCACCAAACCCTGGAAAAGTATTTATGTGCAGCGAACAAGTGAGTAAATCTGAGATGTTGTCAGGGGCGACGGCTGTAGGCCAAACAGGCAAAGGGAAGGACTCCACCACTCCACTTTCCCACTACAGATGCTCCTCCTCCTGAATCAAAACAGGGAAAAAAAGCTAAACAAGAACTCTGCATACCAGCAACAGCTGCAGCAGGAGCAGAGGTCCGCTGGTTTCTGCCCAACTGGGCCGCAGAGACACAGCAAGAACTGTGATTACGATCAAGAACGCACCTTTCAGCTCCAGAAAGGGCCAGAAGTTGTGAGTGGACGGAGACCCAGAATCACAAGACAGAGAGGAAGAACCTTTGGCTAGGGTCCAAAACGTCCCCTCTCGTCACGCTTGGGCCGTGTTTGTAGGTCAAACGTGCATCGGAGCAGAGACGGACAGAAATATGCAGGCCGGGCAGATCTGCTGCTCTTCATTATTCAGGCCTCTGAACACATGGGAATGGAAGGAGACGAGGACAGAAAAGAACGAGACCAGGACCGCGGGGGAGCCGCGGGTTCCGTTTCTGGATATTTTCACTGCGACTGACACCAACGCAGAGGCTTCAAATATCACATCACAACCATATTTGGAGGTGGGGGGGGGGGGGGTGACATCACCACAGTCCGTGGCAGCCAGTCACTGTCTGTGCGACCAAGCTATCTTAAGTCCCCCTGCACCCACATGGCATGGATCTGGTGTTTCCGTAGAGACCGTGCGGTTTATGGGAGTTTGGAGATAATTGGAATCAGGCTGGAGTGCGGAGGGGGAGTGGGAGCTCACATGTGGAGGATCCTTCTGATGCACACAGAGACTATTCTGCAGCCCTGACACACAGACCCAGAAACAGGATGGACGTGGACAGAGGGACGGGGGGGGAGGGAGGGAGAACCCCCAGCAAGAGAACTCCGACTATAAAAACAGCTTTGTGCTCAGGGCCAATCCTCCACTGGTGACGTCTCTGCCATGAAATTTAACTGCGAAAAATCACTTGGAGGCAGCTGTGAGTTTGGCTGGGGCCAGAGGGGCACAGCAGACCCCCCCCCCCTCCCTCTCAAGCCAAGGAATTCACAATCCCACATTTTCTCTGCCTCTAATCAGTTTATCTCACCATTTTCTGCCCCAGACCGCTGATTTTTCCCCCACTTTCAGCCAGTGCAATGAACTCATCCCATTAACTCAATACCCCCCCTCACTCCCACAATTAAAGGGCCCTGCAGCCAGCCGATGGAGGCTCCTGGGTGTGGAGGGAAGAGCCATGGTTTCTGGACCCGCTTAGACACTTTCACTAGCTCCAGAACCCACAAACAACCAACTCCAGGTTCTTTTGCAACAGAGACAAGTTCCAGAGTTCTGCTTCAAGGAAAACTGGGCCAGATTTAAATCAGCCTCTGTCCGTCAGAGCCGTCCTTCCACCCACGAGGGGTCAGCTGAAATATGTCCAGTGGCATCTGCACCGCCGTGACTGAATGCAATTATGCTGAGGATACAGCAACCGGAGCCAGAAAGTGGGGGGAGAGAAGAAGAAGAAGAAGAGCTGTTGTGTTAGGCTGCAGAACGCAGAGACCAGGACAGTTCTGTCTTTTTAAAACCCAAGAAAGGCGGCGCTGACCAGAGGACAACAATGGCGGAGTGGAGGGGAAGGTTTAAATGCAGCAGAAAACTTTCTCCTGGTGGAACGAGGCGACACCCTCCCGATCAAAGCGACGCTTAGATGCCTAATCGGCCTATCAGAGCCAGGACATTAAAGGAAAAAGAGTCGGAGCGTGTCCTAGGCAGAGAGGCTTGTGGGTAACAGATGGAGCTGATATCACATCCCTGTGGCCATCTGTGTGAAAACACACACAACCCTGGTGCTGGCGTACATTTACCCAACAGGCAACATGTGTCTCTGCCCACCAGGGGGGTAAAACAGGTGGTAATCCCCATCAGTGCTTGGCTGCAGAGGCAGTTACCTCCTCCTGGGACGCGTAGCGGGCGTCTGCAGCGTCCACCGACCAGTAGCAGTAGTCGAAGCAGAACTCGAGGAGCTTCTCTCTTGAATCCACGGCACCGTCGCTGCGTCCGTCCAGCTTCAAACAGAAAAACAGAGCCATTCGTTAAAGACTAAAGCGCCCCTCTGCTGATAATAAAGGAGCTGGAATGAGAAGGCAGCGTGTTAAAAAGCCTACTGGAGCTTCTCTTAATGGGACTGTGATGGCGTGGAACTGCCAGTAAGCTTTTTCCATTCATTATCAGGTTCTCCTAAAGTTCTTTAGCCGCCTCGCTTCACTCAACCACTTTCTGCTTACGGTGAAATAACAAAGGAAAACAAGGAAGGCAAACCCAGAACTCTGCATCCATCTGGGTGCTTTCAGGTGGAGGATGAAAGTTCTCTTTGTCCTTCTGAAGAACATGAACAGCCTGACCTCTTTACACCACTGAGCCACAACATTAGAGTCAGTGGGAGACACTGATTAATTCATTAGAGTAATGATCTGCTGAAGCTAAAGGCCTGGGAAGAGCCTTGAGTTAGCCCAACTCTAATACTCCTTCCTTCTCTCTAACTCCAGAGTTTTCCCACTTTCCATAAATAATTATTCCCACGGGACCCGCAGGAGAAGTGGATCCGTCCCCAGCAGAGGGGGTGGGGGCGCAGAGTCTCTCCTCGTACCACCGGTATACTGTAACTGTGCCACATCCCACTATCTCAGCTTCGGGTAATCAAGCACACGTTCTCTGGTGTTACGCCCTGGAACCCTGCCAGAC
Organism: Takifugu rubripes; assembly: GCF_901000725.2. NCBI lineage: Eukaryota > Metazoa > Chordata > Actinopteri > Tetraodontiformes > Tetraodontidae > Takifugu > Takifugu rubripes. The sequence goes on along the minus strand of NC_042286.1, from coordinate 4,618,475 downwards.
TGACTGCAGGTCGGGAACCTAAAATATCAACTGGCGAGGCGCCGTAGCTGCAATAATTATTTCCAAATGTGCGAAAAGCTCTTTGAAAACGCGCTCGCCTTGAAAATGAGCGAGCGGAGGAGCCAACTTTCCTAAAACCTTCGTCCTTTTTCCTTGTTAAGCTTTATTTTTAGATCTATTAGCGCTGCAGCCAAGAGAGCAGTGGACTCCCAATCTGTGTGTGTGTGTGTGTGTGTGTGTGTGTGTGTGTGTGTGTGTGTGTGTGTGTGTGTGTGTGTGTGTTCGGAGAAACAACAGTGAAATGGCTGATCCAAAGTTATAAACATCCTGTTATGATTCCAGGCTCCTGCTAAGTGAGAGGAGCTGGAGCGATGGCCTCACCTTCACGTTTCGGACCTTCACCAGCTTGTCCTCCACCTGAACCGCCAGCCTCCCTCCATCCGGACCCTCCCTGCGAACAGAACCGAGATCAGATGCTTGTGGCACATTTCTGACAGACAGCAGTCGGTCGACTGCGGAGGATGAAAACGGGCTCAGAATCCTCTTGTTTTGTGGCGCCTGACCCGTATTTACAATAAAAGTGTGGCTGCGCTGGAGCCGGGATTTCAAATTCAAATGAAAGTAGCGTGCTCGACCGCGAGAGCGTGCACGAGCCCTGGCTGTGGCGGCGCGCGTCGTCTCGGCCTCGGCAGCTGGACCGAACACGTCTGACGCAACGTGCGCAGGACCGGAGGCAATCACAATGATGACGGCGTCATCGCTGCGGGTCCCCCTCCGCTCTGCTGGGGTAGGGGCTGCCGTTATCGGGTTTCACCGCACAGGAACCCCAGAAGTGGCACGACCCAAAACCAATAACCTTCAGTCTCAGAGGAGAGCTGGAAACACTCAGGGGTAGGGGCAATGGAAGCTCACCGGCCACCTAAAACAAAGAGCAATGCAATTCTGTGGAGGGGGTGAATGAGAATTGGGCCGGGCCGGGCCGGGCCGGGGTTACCGTTATCTGTGTTGCACAGCAGGCGCTGATTCAAATATGGAAGCAAGGAAATACATCTTTCACTTTAAAAAGAAAGAAGAGAAAAGCAGGAAGCCCAGATTTGCATAGCTGTGCCCATCACGTCTAAGATCCCTTTTGTTATGTTAAACACCAGGGAGGCCGATTGTTCCGGCCTGAATAATTCGTTGTTGTGTTGCTGTCGCGGCCTTTAAGTTCCCACTGTAGTGACTCAAAGCTAATGTATATACCTCAGAGGACCCACGGGACCTGTTTTTCCACACGCCGGAGCACTTTCCCAGTTTTAGTGGGACCGGTCCAGGGGAGCAGAGTGGGTTTACAACCTCCCTCCATTTCTTTGGCAGCAGATTTCACGGTATTGTAAAACGAGGGAACTTTTTCAAACGTGCTCCTCACTCAACAGAGGAATTAATGCCACCATAAAAGTTATTTACATGCATCATGTGACCACCGCACCAACATCAATGGAGGTATCCAATTAAAGAGTGACGCAGGTTATTTAAATAGAGCCACAAAAAAGAACACGTGGCCCTGTTCATGTGTTCATTAAAAGAACCAAAAAAGTAAAACTGCTGATTTAATGCAGTTAAGTGGCACCTTCAGTGTCTAAAAATGAATAACTTCACAGTTGCGAGGAGTGAATGCAGGATTTCAAAAAGCCACAAATGCAGATTATATTCTGTTTTACATGATTACTAGACAAACACTGACAACAGCAGTTGTCATAATTCCCCTGTGCAACACAGCATTAGCATGCTAATCAGCTAGCTTCAAGTTTCTATTAAGAAGGCAAAATTAACACTCATTATATCCTGATAAACAGAAAGATCCTTCCCTGATACAACAAACAGGTAAGAGTTCGCAGTCAACGACCAAAGGTTCTGAAGCGACGCAGCCACAGGAGGAGCCGAAAAAAGAACCTGAAAATTCTAATTAATGAACTTGAAGCTAACAGATCATTAATTAGCCAAACACCCGAACTTACCTTGCGTTCGGAGGACGGACGCGAACGGCTACTTTAATGTTTGCCATGATGGCTTTTCACGCTGTTTATCTTCGCCAATTCGGAGAGGCTGTGAAATAACCTTTCCCGTGCGACAGAATCCGGTCTGGGGGCATTTTCGAAGGGGTCGAGGCGGTGCTGTCAGCCGGAGCTCAAGTCGCCTCCCCCGGCTGGTCGCGGGCTCTCGCACCCGCCGCGTCTCTCTCCAACTCTGGATACGAGAAGCGAAACTTCCTGCTACACACGGAGGGAGGAGATGCTGCTGGAGACTCCCCTGCTCCTCCTCTTTTTAAACAAGTCTGTTATTATTTAAATCTCTGTATGGAGGCCGGAGGTTCTGCTTCACATCTATGTCTAAATATCCAGCTGATGAAGGTGCCAGGTGAGGTTTTTAATGTAATTTAGAACCACAGCAAGACTTGAACCAGTTCATAACTTTATTGTTATATTTCTGACTTCATGACAACATAGAAATATTTCCATTTAAAAGCAGCGCGGGGGGGGGGGGGGGGGGGGGGGGCTACAAAATCGCGTTCAACGTGAACAAATAATCACAAACGCAGTCCTGCATTAATGAAAATAGCAAGGCAGCGTGTCAAAGTGCTCCAGTAAAAAACAAAAAAACCCAAGAATTAGTTGGTAGAATTAACTTCCATCTGCAAATCGTGGCTTAAATATGCGTTTAAGGAGGACAACAGCAAGCGTTCAGATGTGGACGAGCTGGATTTTGGCGTGAAGATGCGGCGGCGATTGCTGTCACGTAGCGCCCTCTACCGTCTGCGGAGAGACTTGCAGCACATCCATGCGGCTCTGCAGCTCAGCCAGAGGAGCTGCGGCCCTCTGAGCCTGCAGCTGGAAGGGTTTTATCAGCTTCTGAAAGCAGAACAAAATGCGTGAGACTGACGGTTCACTGCAGGCGCCAGCCCGGACCCTCACCCTCACCTCTGGCAAAGCCGAGTTTGTCAACGTCCTCCAGTGGGAGACGACGGCGTCTTCGCCCACGACTCCTCGGTCCACTAGTTTCCTCACCAGGAACAGGTAGTTATTCCACTAAAAAGGACCAAAGGGAAGCATTACAGCGGAACAACGGGCCGAAAAGTAAAGAAGTTTGGGAGAACATTACCTCAGTGTCACTGGCGTTCAGGACCGCTGTGACGGTGAGAGGAGTGAAGAGGAGGTGGAGCGGGGCAGAAGAACAGCAGTCCTTTTCCCACAGCTCCACCAGCTGCACCAGTAGAGCTCTGACAGGAACCTCCGACCCAGAACCGGGTCCCGCAACGACTCCATCGCCTCGCTCCAACGCGGACGCCAGCGGCAGCTCGGCCGACACTGGACAGACACGAGAAGTTCTAAGCAGCCAGGCGTTGCACCATCACAGGCAAACTCTGCTGGTGCTCTTACCCAGTTTGCAGGCCAGTAAGACAGTGGAGCTCAGCAGCATCTGCTCGGACACCACAGTGGAGAACTGAGCAAAGAGACAAACAGAGGAGCGAGTGGAGAACAGCGTGGACAGCAGAAGGTTATCAGCTGATGAGGACCCGTCTTCTCTACCTTCCTGCAGACGAGCGTGTCCCTCAGTCTCTGCAGCAGCGCCTCAACCTGACAGGCCGCCGGAAGCTCCTCTTCAGTCCTCGGGCCGACCGCAACGCTCAGCATCTCCTGCACAACGAGGTGACAGCGTCCCCCTTAGCCTCGGCGAGAAGCTGAGGCCGCATTGTAGCAACAAAGCTGCAAACCTTCAGCTCGATGAAGACGTCAGAGGGCAGAGGAGCAGTGTGGGGACAGTCTGGGGGACAGGACGCCGCCCTCTGGCTTCCTTGTTTTCTCTTGGGAGTGGTCACCCTCTCCTCTCTCACCACGTCACAGAGGTCCAAAGCCGGTGGGCCCCCCACCTCCTTCATCACACGATCGTACCTGCTCTTCCACTCTCGTCTAATGAGGGCTGGGGTGGGGACACGCGCACAGAACACTCAAATAAAAAAGATGCAACAGACAGATGGAAGCAATCGGAGCAGAAGAGAGCAGAGCGTGCAGGCGACGTCTACCCGTGATGTTGGCCATGAGCCAGCTGTAGGCTTTCTCTGTTGCAAGACGTTTGGTGATGTTTTCAGATGTGATCAGCACCTGCGGAGGAGGCGAGAGTCTAAACGGCGGTGAAGCGACACACGTGATGGGGTTTTCGCAGGACTCACAGCGGAGGAGGTCTCATCGGGAAGCAGAATCCGAATGGCCCGGGGGCTTTTCTCACTGCAGAATCTGCAAAAGTCGACAGAAAACAGCACATCAGGAGACGTGACTGGAACCTTTTTGGGTTTTCAGAGCGTACCTGCTGGCTCTGTCCAGGGCCTCCAGCCCCTCCACACACAGCTGAGCACAGATGCTCTCGTTCAGTTTGGAAGGGTTTGAGGTGGCCGACTCCAGCCCGTCTCTCAGCATCTTCTCCCCTCGCCCCACCAGCTCGTTCACTAACGTGGCCCTGGTGACACACGCGAGAGAAAATGAATGACAGCTGCACCCGAGGAGACATTTACGCCACCGTGGCTCCGTGTCACTCACTTCATGTGCTTGACAGCGTTGGATCCGACCCTCTCAGCCACGAACTCCACAGTTCTGCGCAGGGACGGCGGCTGGTTGTGGAAGAAGGCCTGCTCCAGGTCCACCTGTCACCACACACAGCAGAGTCAGCCAGCCGGCTCCACGCTGGCCTTCGCCACCACCGCTGCGGACTCACCTCCAGTTTCTGCTGGGACCGGTTGGGAGTCGACGCGTCCCTGAGCTCAGCGGAGGTGGGGGTGATCTTCCGGATGATGCCTCCGCTCTTGGCCGTGCTTCCAGACACAAACGCAGCCAGGAGCTTACGGAACTCGCCTGCATTCGTATGAAAGAGACGATTACTTTGAACATTGGTGTTCTGCTCGTCCCCAAGCACAGAGCTGGGTAAAGGTTGAATCCAGGCTCCACTCACAGAGAAAAGGACAACAGGTGTAGAGAAGCTGTTGATCTACCAAAGCAATGCAGTCCTAAGGAAAAGGAGAAGAAAAACTAATCAAACACCCAGCAGAGGTCATTTTAGGAGACTAAATTACAACTCACACTGATATTTCACTTACAAGCCCCGTTGCCGTCATCTTGCCGTCCTCCAGCTCGGCCGCTTCCATGGTGTTGGTAAAGAAAATGTCCTCTGGGACCACAGGAATCTATTTGGATTCAGTGTCTGGATTAATTGCTTTTGGCAAACAACTTGGATCTGTTAGCTGCACTGCAGACAGAAGCCCACCTGAAACAGCCATCCCAACACCGACACCATCAGCAGCTTGTTTAAGTAGCACATTTCTCCACCTCTGCCAAGAAGCATCCTCCTACACGTCACATCAAATATGTTAAACCTCTGAAAAGCACAAGAAATCAACTTATAAAAACAGATAATTATCAAAATGGATGACATACCTGTACAGGAGCAGCAAGGTGCCTAATGCAGTTTTGTAGCAGGGCAGCAGAGGACCGACCCCGTCCAACATGGACAGGAACTCCACCAGCCAGGGCACGGTCAGGATGGTGCGCCTCCTCTGCACGCTGTGAAGCAGCAAAGCGCCCACGTCCAGCACCTGGACGCTCTGCAGGATGGAGAGGGTGTTTAAACACAAGGCAAGCCGGTCAACATCCGTGCATGATCCCAGTCGGTTCTTCTTGACCTTGCTGCGCAGGGCGATCGCAGCCTCTTGTAGCTCTCCGGATGGCGTCTCCGATGTTCGGTATGGAAGAAAGGAAATGAATCCCAGGAACTTTGCCAGGAGACGTGCGAGGAGCAGCACCGAGGCGAACCTCTGCTTCTCATCCTGCCAAGGTAAGACGGAGAGGCGGGGGTGAAAATGATGACGTGTCCATTTTTCCACAAAATAAATTCAGATGAATCATCGGATCTGTGATGGCGAACCTGCTGCTCCATGTCCCCATCCTCCTCCTCCTCCTCTTCCTTCCCCGAGGAAGCAGGGGGACTTTGGATGGACACCTCGTCCAGCTGGAGGAGCTGTTGACACAGGCTGTCTTGCAAGTGCTGGTTCAACTGGCAGCTGAAAGAAAGATTTGAGAAAAAAAACTCTGAGTAGATCTAACGTCAGCATGTCACTGCCAGGCGTCGACATTTCTGACACGTCTGAGTTGTGTTTTCTTACCAGCTGGCTGCCTGTATGAAGTCCCTGAAGAACTCCTGGTGACCAGGAAAGGACGGAGGCGGGCAGGGGCCGATGACTCCGTACGGCTGAATGAGACGCTCCTCGAGACGTTTCAAACGCCCCAAACTGTCAGCTCCCAGCATGCCGAGCAGGTCGGCGTCAGGAGCATCTCCAGGGGAGCTGTTTACACGGGGGCCTTTACACATCTGAAAGTCAGATCAAGTAATGGTGTGATGCTGCTGCACTTCCATTTAGATTCTGCTATGAAGGCTAAGATGCCTCACGCTACCTGAACAAGCTGCTTCAGGAAGAGCCGGGCAAAATGAGAATGGTTCCCCGCAGAGGTCAGCTGACTCATCATTCCTCTGAGAAAAGAATAAGAAATGGTGACATTTACCCAGCCAAATGTGCAGCCCATTGCATATGAAAAGCAGCTTTAGCCTGGCCTTGCCTTATCTTACTGCTGAGAGCAGCATCAAAGCTCCAGCTTGGCTCCTTGTGAAAGTCCTCCCATTCTCGCAACACCTCATAAAATATATCTCTGAGGATAAAAAGTGTCAAAACATATGTTTCAGAGTTCTACGCAACAGCTCTCGGAGTGAAGTCGTTGAGCCCGGCTGCTGTTTATCCGATACGGGGGGGTTTATCAGATTGCACGAAATCACTAGAAATGATTGCAGAAAAAGATACCTTTGTTTTTTGAAGGTGTGGAAAGCCCTGTCACTGTTGAAGTTGGTGCGATTGTCAGTAGCAGGCTCGAATGGGACTGAGTGGATGAAAGTGGAGACAGATGGAGAGAGCTGGAACAGAATGAAGCCATTAAAGCTCAACAAGTTGCACATAGACAGTTAAAATCACCCTAACTAAGCCAAAGTGATAACATGCTAATTTTAATATATCAGGTGTCTTCACCTGCTGAGGTTTATATTTACCTTGGCTGTGCTTTTGTCCTGGGCTTGAGACAAATAATCCCTGAGCTCCGGAGAGAAAGACGCTACCCTCTCATTTTCAGCCAGCAGACGCAGGGTGCACTTGTCCAAATGAGAAATTAACCTGAAAGAAACAGACGGTTACACCCACAGCTCAGGACAGGGACAATGTAACTTGGAAAGGGTGCAAAAAAGAACTCACTGAAATTGACTTTTAAGAACCTTTACTGCAAAATACACACAGTTGTGTACTTGTCTCAGGTAACACCTCTCAAGAACATCTGGAGGAAAGGTGGGGATGAGGGTCACAAATGATTTGAATGCAAACATTTTCTAATGTGAGCACTACTTAAAAGTACTTTCAAACCTGAATTTGCCGCACATTGACGTTCCTGTTTGTTGTCATCATGAGTGTGAGTAGACCTTGATGTTAGCAGCTGCATCACAAAGAAAAGCTCCAGAAAAATATTTGGAACAAGATTTTCTGTAAGATTTGAGAAGACAGGGGATCAATTGATTTTGAATACAAAAAGCTTGGGGGGGATTAATTAATATTTTTAAGAAATTGCATCAACAATAATTACTTAATGAAGTATTTTCTGATTTTGCATATGTTAATTCGAATTTTTCCATTAGTAAGTTGTTTCAGCACGTGCACTCCATCTAGCGGCCACTTGCCAGAAATGCAGGTACAGTACAGCTCAGCCAGCAGGTCCAGTTCAGAAGAGAAAGTGACTTTTGACGGTTCAGGACAGGGTGTCTGCACATCTGGAGTGACTTTGGTTCCCATTGTCACACCTGATTTTGTGGGGGTGCACGGGTCCGGAGAGGGTGATAAAGGAGAGCTCACCTGTTGGGCACGCTTTGTCCTAAAAAACAAACCACAAACAGTGGGATTCTTACAAACCGGCTGTTTTTTAATAACACTATATGTGAAGTACCAACTGTTAAAATGAGCATACTTTTCTCTCTTGAGCAGCTCTCTCTCTTCATGTAGGCTCAGCCTACCGCTCCCCATCACCGGTACCTCCACAGATGGGGGAGTAGATGGGTTGCTGAATGGAGTGGATGTGAAGCAGGTCTTTGTTTTGGAATGTGGCCGCTCTCCACTGACCGGCGTTGGGTTTATCCTTCGAGACGGAATGGATGCCCTGAAGCAATGTTCATGTTAGCCAAATCTCAGTGCAAAAATGATGGTGTGTTAGTTTTAGCTCGACAGGAAACTGTAGCTTACGCTGGTGAAATGGGTGATGAGCCAACAGGAGGGAAGTCCTCCAAGTTGCTCAAATTGAGCTGTCCGACAGATGGAGGCGAAACCTGCTCACTTATTCTACTGTACCCCCCACCACCTCTACTTGACCTCCTCCCTCCGTTCTCGTCACCGTGATGTCCTCCACGTCCTCCTCTTCCTGGACCCCCCGTCGGTAGGTTGCCGGCACCTCTCCTGCGACCCCTCTGTAACTGAAAGCTGGGACTTGGCTGGAGGTCAGGAGGAGACACGACGTAGTCCCCCAGACTGAACCTCTGGCCAGACCGGCGCTCAGATCCTGCGGATCTGGAGGCAGGGCTCCACGCTGTCGTGAAGGAGGGACTGTTGAAAGCGTTGACCCCACTAAGGCTGTGGACACCAGCCTGACCAGAAGTATCTAACTCTGTTCCAGCTGACACAGAGGAGGTGGAGGAAAACAGCTGGACTCGGCTGGTACTTCTGGTACCTGCTCCGCTGACAGTCGGCCTGCAGGTTCTCCTGTCAGTGAAGCCATGGGTCTGTGCAGGGGGTCTGGGGGTTTTGGCTGGCGTGGCCGGTCCATGGGCTAGTGTTTGGCTGCTCTGTTCCCTCAGGAAGTTCACAAGAAAGGGGACAAATTCGTGTTTGTAGACTGTCACCTCAGGTTCGCTCAATGTCAAGCTGCTGCAGCCCTGTTCAAAATACACAAGAAAGAATGAATTGTGTACAGCATTCACAGCAATTTTCGCCTGCTTAAATAGATGTTAATGATGACAAAGCCTTGGACCCACGCTAACTAGGTACTGAGCAACAAATACACGATGCCGAATACGATAATGATAAAATCAAAAACCACCTAAGGTTTAGTTGCGACAAATTTTAAGGACATTTTATCACTAAGGGAAGTTGGCAACGCAGCAGTTGCTGCAGAGTCCATCCCTCCCAAGCTGGAGCTAACCTAGCCCGCTAGCTCTGCAGCTAAAAGTTTTGTTTACAAAGAGTTGGAAGCATTGTCATCTGATTAAACACGTCAACAACTGGGTGAGCCCACGTACAAAGTATCACACATGAGACCGTTTATCATTTAAGACCGACCTCGAAATCCTTTAACCAGTCCAAGACCCTATTATGTTCCGTTTTTTTCGAAAGGAGGGATTCCAAAAGAGCCGCCATTTCTAGCCAGGAGCTGCGCGGTGAAAGACTGAGCGTGAGTGGGCGGGGCCAGCGCCTACGTCACCGCGTAAACGGCGTGACGTCGCTTCGCGTCTGTTTACGTACGGCGTTTGTTTCGCCCCTAATTATTCCATAATTATTGTTAAGTAACGTAGTAATTTATACTTCTTAAATATGTACTTTCACAACGACAATAATTGACACCAAAAATGTGCATTTTGGTGCAGGTTGTTTAATTAGGCGTATAAAAATTATATTATGCTTCACTATCCCGAATTAATGTTATTAATTAAACCAATCCGAATCAATATAAGAACAACAATCTTGCAAGGGTTTGTATGCATGCGGAATGAGTATTTTATTCATAACCAGTTTATAAAAATAAAATACAAAATAATTTAAAACAAAAAGAGGGAAACACTGTACAAGGTATTGATATGGTACAAATGATAAATAAACATAAATAATTACAGTTATATACACGTCAAACTCCCAGTTTGGACATTCTTTCCTGGAGACTGTACAGTTTCATTTTCAAATCATCACCGATCAAACATTACAACAAAAACATTAAACATTAAAGAAATACCCACCAACGTCAAAATGACAAGAAAAATCAGCAAATGTTACAATAAATAAGTTCTGTTCTTTATAAGTTAATGACAGTTAATTAAGTGTTATTACAAGAAGTGCACCAGGGATTTAGTTTCCATTTCACCTTTCAAATTATGGATTTGTTTTGTTTTTTGGTCTATGGGAATCTGCAACCATAAATACCAGCAAGCTACTATTAGCGTAACACCTTTGATGAAGCAATCCGCTTTAAAAAAAGAGGCAAAGACTCATCAGGAAGGCCTCACTAGTACTACAACTACACACGGTTGACGGTATGTGCAATAATCATTTAAATCAAGAAAATGAATATGATTATCTCTGAAAACCAGCAATGCCATTTAGTGCCACTTCATGTCTTTCACTGCAGCTAGTTAGCGTTTCATTTTCACTTTACAATGACTTCATTTAAATAATCACTTATATTTTACAAGTATATATTAAAAGTCTGCACAACAGAGTCATGAATACCGAAAGCTGTAAATGCCTTCAACCCACAGGTGTGTCTGAAATACATAAAAGAGGGAGCATTCAAGGGTTGATTGCTGGCGACAGGTAGAAATTGCGCACCCTCCCCCCACTTTGGGGCACAGACTAATACACGCATTTACAAACACACTTTGAGTATACGAAGGTTTTGTTGGACTTTGTTCCACCAGTCAAGCTGGAAACTGCCCGAAAAATCGGGGAGCTCTCTGCGTCGACAGATGAGTGACAGGAAGGCTTAAACAGGCCTAATACTGGGGATGAACTCCGGCACAGACAAAGCTCAGTCATCCCTCGTTATGCACAGAGGGGCAGAGAAGAGACGTTAAGGCGACTGACTGACTGAATGCTGTCTGCCTTTGGGATAAGTCATCTTAGCTGCTCTGTGAGGCCACCGGCGTCGTCTGCAGGGTCAAAAACAGCAGCAAGGCCTTCAGTCTGCGTTCACTCCCAAGTTTAACAAATCTAACTGCATCTAACCACCACTTTTATCAAAACATTTGGCAATGTGAAGCAAGGACTCACATTAGACTTTCCACTAGGTTAACCATAAAAAAGCACAGTCTATCATATTCAAATCAGTGCAGGAAGTGCAGAAAAGAACAGGAAAATCACTCAGCCCGTCTGCTATAATCTCACCGCTGGGTTGGAATCTCAACAGGATTGGTTTGCAGCTTCTTCCTCGGTTGTTGATTTCATTTTTTTCTGTCGAGCATGCAAAGAGTAGCGCTGGGAGGAAGCTATCTTACAGTATCGTACAAGCGGAGGAGTGACAGGAGGATTTGGAACTGACGAAACCACTCCTTTGGCATGTGCACAGTGCCGGTGCAGAAGCAATGAAACAAGAACATTCTTGCACAGAGAAGCATGGAACAAGACCGGGGTGTTAGATATGTATGTACAGTAAACACAGCCTCCGGTTAAAGGTCTGGAATTTACTGTTTCTTTAAAAATCTGACATCCACGCAGGAGAGTTAAGATTCCATTTCATCGATGCAAACAATCGCTACTTTTGCCCACAAGTAAACTGCTGCTCAACAGATCTGCTACGTTTTCAATATGACACAATACTGGCAAGATGGTTGTTGTGTTATAACGACTGGCACGAGTCTGATTTAAGCTCCTTTTTTTTGCTAATTACAAACAAACCAAAGAGGATTTTGAAGCTGCCCAAAGTGCCAAGGCACACGCTAAGGTGAAGGTCTGTCTGAATATTACTCATTACGCAGCTACCTTATCTACAGCGTCGGATTCAGAGAGGGGATTTTTTTTCCCCCACGCAACTATAATTTGCAGTCTCTTGGCTCACGTTTCCCTCTTAGCAACAGAGTAGGCACGTGAAGGTGTGTGTCCTCACATACTTTACATGATTGATTGTAGACGAAGGGGGACACGAGCACAGCGAGAAGGGCAGACGCACCGCCGAGCATCAAAATAAATATCTCAATAGAGCTGTACAGATTCATTTCTTATGCATTCACGGGGAGCATAAAGTCAATAGTGTACCCTGCCTCCAATCTCCAAAACACTGGGGATGCGAGTCACCGCCAAGCCATTTGTGATCAATTGCGCCGATGTTCCACGGCGTAATCCAAGTGCATTAACAGGAGTAAATAAGCTAACACTACTTCATGGCGCAGGACTGATAAATATGGATAACAGGATCTACTTACTCATGAAGCTGCAGAAACAGCCAGGAAATCACAGTTAATTCTTGGAGATTACTGGTAATTCTAGGTTATTAAATATAAATGAAATAAGGAGCCTGACGTGTCCTGATAGGTCCTGGGCCACCTCTCTATGTAAAGGTCATGTTAAAACCTAGAAGATCAACTGATGTAGTGACGTGCACAAATGACAGGTTCAGTGGCCTAAAACTTGAATTTGTCTGGAGATACAATTGTTGGAGATACCCCTGATGAGACAGCAACACAGTCGTAATGGTTCCAACCGACAGGGAAAAGAAATTTTCTCTGTATTAAACAGGAAGACCCTGAAGGCATCACCGGAGTCTTCCCGGCAGCCTGGAGGGTAACTATCTGCTCAGCTTGCTGGAGCATTTGCCCTCTCGGGTGCAGCTTTTCCCTCTGGACAGATGCAGTAGGCCGGCGCGCACCTGGCGGCTGCAGCACGTCTCCAAGTGGTGATGGTGGAAGCGGCGTGGAGGCGGCGAGCCAGAGAAGCTGGGGGGGGAGTGGCTGCGGCCCAGACAGCCGCCTCCTCCGCCGCCGCGGTGTTCGTGGCGGGACGGCGAGGAGCTGACGGAGCGCTGCAGGGAGGAGGAGCTGCGAGGGGACACGCTGGAGCTGCGGTGGTGGTGCGGCGAGCTGGTCAGGCTGCAGACGCCCTTCCTGGGGCCGTCATGCTGGGCCGAGGATCGGTGGTGCAGGGGGGAGCCTCGAGAGCCGTGCATCAGGTGAGCGATGCACGTCAGGAGGTCCGAGTCGCTGTTGCTGCCAGCTCGAATCCGGTAACGTCGAAGCCTGGGGATGGAGAAGTGGAAGACAACTCTGCTGAACTGGCTAACTGCCACAATCTGATGGGTGAGAGAAACTTACCTGCCCTCTGCCGTGGGGCGGCAAGGTGGCTTTCCTGGCGGTGGGCGTGGCAGGAACTGTGCAGCCAGCTCTTCAGCAGAGGAAGCTGAATGGATGGGACGGGGGATCCTGCTCTTACGGGATAGAGGGGAGGAGGAGGAGGACAGGGAAGCAGCGTCGTCTCCTTGGCGATCAGAGCGGGAGCCCATGAGAGAGTCCTCATCCTGGGAGCGGTCTGAGGTGGAGGACAGTGGGTCTTTGGCGAGGGACACGACGATGCCACGCCTGTCAGACAGAGACGGGGAGGCAGTGGGAGACTGCACGGAGCCCTGCTGGCTCGCTTTCTTCTGGAGGAGTTTCTCTTTAGCGGAGCCAGGAGTCGGCGGCTCCAGCAGGCTGGAGGGCTCCAGGACCGGGATACGGCTGTGCCTTCGGGTGGGGTCTTTACAGGGGGCAGCTGGGGAGGAGCGGGCCGGGGGCTGAGTCGCCTCTCTGCCCTCGTCCCTTTTTAGCTTCGGCTCTGTGGCACAGTGAGTTTGGCCATTATTGTTTTCAGAGTCATTCAGCTTTGGGAAATATCCATGATTTGAATCCCTTTGGGTATTAGCAGGAGGGGAGAGGTGACCGTTGGCAAGGATGGGGCTGCGGGGGGAGCGAGGTGAAGAAGGCGAGCACGGAGAACGTGGTGAGGATGCTCGGCTTGGTGCAGGGCTCTTTTCTTTTGTGCTATTCCCATTGAGCAGTATGTCAGCCAGGGGGTCTGTGGAGGTCCCGAGGTTGGTGGGAACCTGTTCCTGTGGGGAGCAGATGTGGTCCGTGCGCTCCAGGACCTGCTGAGCCTCAGTTTCAGCTTCATCATGCCTTTCCAGCAGATGGCACTGCAGGGCGCTTTCTGAACCGGACTGGGAGGAGAGCCCAGAGGGACGGTGAGCTGTCAGCTGGAGGGGAGGAGGTGGAGACACAGAAAGAGGAAGAGACAACAATGTTATTTAAAACAATCAATCAAACCGGGAATAAAATTGTCAAAGGCCTGTTGCTGATAGACTACAACATGTCGAGTTGTGCTGTAGTGCTGTAGCAAGAGCCCAGTACAGATGAGTGGAACCAAACAAGTGATATCAAATGGGGTAATAAATGATTAGTTTGGCAAATGGCATGCAATACCATAGCTACCATTATCAGAGCGAAACACACAAGTGCTATGGCAGTGTCAGTCAAGCTGTGAGTACTAAACCAGCAGGAAACGTTCACTTCGCAGGGGGCTTCAGCGAAGAGAGGGTGAGGAATAAATACAGGGAGAGAGAGAGAAAGAGAAAGACAGAGAGGACAAAGACGACCTGAAACAAAAGAGAGCGTGCAACCTGTAGTCATGACTCGACATTCCAAACACACATGCCACACAATCAGTCAAGCACACGTCTCTATTCAGGTCACAAGAACACACATCCAGACACTAGGACACATCTGACCCATGCTCTGTCTGGCCTGCACAATGCCCCTCATGGCTTCTGGAGAGAACTGCCTGACAACAACGACACAAAAAGCAAGCCAACTAAACAAAGGAGCCAAAATGAGCAACTTAAACAAAAAAAAAGGACAAACATAACAGAACTGATGACGACTGGTGAGCGCCAATGATGCAGAGCTAGCTGAATGGAGGTTGTTTTTTTGAGTGTTTATTCTAGCCAAAATTCAAGAAATGAGTCATCGGGATTCTGGAAGTGTGTCAATCACCAATGGATGAATTTTCCTGATATTATGTGTGTATGTGTGTGTCCAAAGACCAGATTTCAGGCAGGGGACGGAGGTTTTCACTCTGCTGACTCTGCTTTTTAAATGGGACTGCGGTGGTCTCATCACCTGCTGGAGCTGGGCACGAGTGATGCGTATAACAGAGGGAAACTTGGTGTTGACAGCACCCGCCGGGATGGCCGGCAGCTTTCTGCGACTGGGTGAGCAGCGGGTGCCAGGGGCGGGGTTTGGTGGCAGTGGAAGGGAAACGTGGCAGGAGGAGGTGGAGGAGGAGCGGCGCTCCCGACGCTGCTGGTCGGCAGACAGGCTGCGCCTCATGCCCGCGGGCTGGCACTGGAGCAGCGGGTCCGAAAGGGTGGTCAGGAGTGCGTGAGGGCTCGGAGAGCGCAGCGGGACGGGACTGGAAGTCCGGGCCGCAACCTCCTCGGGCAGGGATGGAGGAGAGGTGGGGAACTAAAAGACGGGAGGGAGAGAAGTGGGTGGTGGGGGGGGGTGAGGTGAGGGGGTGAGATGGAGGAAGCACGGTGGAAGAACTGTAAGGCAGGCTGCTTAGAAAGCAAGCACGAGGGGAAGGTTGATCTGAAGAGGTGAAAAGCTAGAAACATTAATAAATTTGACGATTTTTAGGTTTCCAAAGGGCGAGAGATACAACTTAGGGAGATTTAAAGCATTAAAGGAACTGTTTTACTATCTATTTAATGAATTCAACCACCTATATGGCATGAATCCTTTCGATAAATAGCCCTCTTTGTACTGCCCGACTTCTGTAGCTGGAGCTTTGCCTCCTTTGTCAGAGTACAACAGCAACTTTAGGACCAACAGCGAGTTCTAATTCAGCAACACACATTGTGATTTTCATCAGGCCGGGGGGGGGGTGTAAAGGACAGACGACTTACAGGAGCAAGCTTGTAGATTAAAACAACAAAAAAAACAATAATCAAACCATTTCATAGCAAAGCTTTGAGAATGAGCAAATGAAGCTAAAAAGAGCACTGCAATTTTTGGGAAAATAAGTCAAAAACACTGCATTATATTTAAACCACAATGCCATAACTTAAGTTTATATTCTTTCATGCAATGACTCGATAAAAAAGCTCAGCTTATACGAAAATAAATGATCAAGCAAAGAAGCAAAAAAAATCAAACCAGGCTTCACACCACAGCAAGATGCAGTCGGTGTCTCCCTGACTGGTTTATGGTAAAAGCATCTTTGGCTACAACTGTGCAGCTTTTTTAGCTCTGGAAAATGCTGACTACAGCCCTGTGTGACATGAATGTGACCTGAAACAGAAGCTCTTACCTGAGTCAGGACTCCCTCAGCCAGAGCTTCAGCGGGGCTGGTTGGGGTGATGGCAGGCAGAGCGCCCGCAGGTCCAACACTGAGCTCCAGTTTGTCTACTTTGACACTTCCTTTGGAGGACGCAGTGCTTTCCTGCTTAGTTTTTTCACAACTTGGGCTTGGGCTGCCCTTCTCCAGTCCTGGAGTCTGCTCCCCTGGCAGGAGCACCTCAGGCTCCTCCTCCGAGGGGCTGGTGGTAACCTTGGCCCCTGGGGACCCGCTGGGCCGCTCCACCATCACCCACTCCCTTGAGTCAAACTCCTGCCTCCCAGAGCTCAGATTGAGGGCCACAAATCCTCCGCTGCTGGCTGCCCCCTCTCCCTGCTCCTGAGATCCAGACGACGCTGGTTTAGGAGAGTCCCCACCGGACCGGAACTCCTCGTCGTAGTGCCAGACCCTATCAGGGAGCTCCCTGCCTGGAACAGCTTGACCCTGAGTTACTGGGATGATGGCGGCCCCGTTAGCCTCCACGTCCTGGTGCCTGGCGCCAAGCTGCTGTTTTGCTGAGCTGGATAGTCCCAGAAAAAAAGCACTTATCATTTCTCAGGAAAATTTGGATTCATTCATTAAATAGGACTGGCTGCTCTGGACACATACCTTGTTTCCACAAAGCGCTCCAGATTGGGTTTGGACTCTAATCCAAGCCTCTTCTCGAGCTCAAAGCTGTGAATATTGCGGAGCTTCCTTAACAGAGGGCCATCGCGGTCCGAGCCCACCACCTCAGACGGCAATTTGACTGGAGAGCCCAGACTGGGGCCAGCATAGGGGCTCTGGTGTCCTGGGTTTGCTTGGTTGTTGCTGTGTTCCTCCTCTGCTGCCACCTAAAAAGAGCAAACCCCCTCCAATAATTAAAAACTTCACCATTAAAGTCTGAAGCCCGACGCTAAATGCTAAATGCTAAATGCTAAAATCATTTCAGGGATTGGGGGGGGTCAACCCGACCTTCCAAGCTGTCGAGCGGATGCGGTTCCGATTGCGGTCCAGCTCCTCCCAGACATCGGCTTCCTGGTTGCGGTGTGGGTGCAGGGGAGAACCCTGCAGGCGCTCCGGAACCGGGTTGTTCTCCACGTCGCTTAGCTGCTCGTCTTGCAGGACCTCGTCTGTGTTTTCCCTTAAAAGGTCGCCAGGGATCAGGGAGGCGTTGGCCATGCTGTGTAAACAAAAGATCACATGTGGACGCCAGGAGAACCTCGAATCCACTGCCATCGCTCCGATCAAACATACCCCATGTGCGCTGGAGTGAGGCGCGTGTGATGCTGCGGTGTGGTGGCGGTGGTGCTGATGGTCAGAGTGCCATCCGCTCCGGTCCGCTCCCAGTCATAAGGGTCGTTTTCCACAACGTTGTAGGTTTTCATGCTGTTGTCAAACACGGACATGAGCAGCTGCAGCGACAAACAAAACACATTTAACCTTTTATTTGGACCGTTGGAAGTCAGAAAATTCCTTTTTATCTTTAAAGCCAGATAAAACCTGGTTAATTACCTGGTAATCGGGTTTCGTGAAGTAATCAATGCTGGAGATGTGTTCCAGGAACAAACCAAACTCTGCTGGGAGGTGCTTGAGCATCAGGCGGTGCTCATAAGTCTCCTTCAGTTTCCCCACGTGCTCCTAAGAACGAGCAAACACTCATCAACACACAGCACACACGCCTGTCACGAGCCATCATTTTAAAACCACGTGTTGTCCCTGGGACGGGGTCATCACTCACTTTGTCCTTGATCTTCCTCCAGGGCAGCTGACCCACCAGAAACTCCACCAGCATGTAGAAGAGGGACCAAAGGTCGTCGTGGCGACCCATCTCCTGCAGAATTACGCCAGGTTTGAGTTCACGGCGCCCCCCAATCAGGATAGGGATTAAAGGAGCGGACACTCAGGAGCTCAGAAGCAGACACTGACCTTGTTCTTGTGTGCATTGACGGATGCGTAGCGGACTGTTCCTCTGAATCCAGCGACTGGGCGGGGCTGGCAGGCCGAAACAGAACAGAGGGTAAATAGTCCGGTTAAATAAAGAACGCCGTGACTTGATATGATACAATTTTGACGATAAACATCCCACAAACAAGTGGGTAAAAGAAGAGGCCACTCACAGGTCGGACTTCCTGGTTTGAGTTGGTAAACTGGCGAGCCAAACCAAAATCCAGCATGTAGCAGGTTCGACATGTACTGGGAAAGCGGCCCATGGCAAAGTTGGACTGGAAAATGGGAGTCGGTGTGATAAGGATAATATAAAATGTAACATTACCAATGAAGAAACATTAACAGTGAAGGATAAAATGTGCTTGTTGTGGAAAAATTGCTAAAGAATCTTCAAATTTCAAATTCAACTTCAAATTTTGCTAAATTTTGACAAATTATCAACAGTTAGCCAGCAACAATGCTAGCTGCTACAGTAAGTTTTAAAGTCGGCCAGACAGCGGTGTATCCACATGTGCCAGGCAATTAAATATGATCTCAGAGTATCTACTCCTGCACCCCGAACTCACCGGTTTGATGTCCCGATGCAGGAAGCCAACAGAGTGGATGCTCTCAATGGCCTCCAGGATCTGGCGGCCCAGGCGCAGAGTTGTGCTGATGCTGAAGGTCCCGCGGGTCATGCTCCTCCTCAGGTCAGCCAGGTTGCGACCCTGACAAGGCGGAAACACAAAGAACATCAGTGTTGAGCGTATCGCTTCACCTGTTTGAGCTACCTTAGCTTCCTAGCTTTGACTCTGACCTGCAGCTCCATCACCACGTAGTTGAAGCGGTCGTTGCGGCCGCAGCCCACAAAGCGACACACGTGGTCTTTACCTGAGGGGTAAAGAAAGGGGACAGTTCTGGGTTACTGCTGGGGAGAAGCTCAGGTCACTTGATGTCAGTTGCATCATATAACGAATCGATACACACTGCGAACCCATAGAGCTCACTTCCCCTATCAGCACAGAAGTGTGTGTGTGTGTGCGTGTGTGTGTGTGTGTTAAAGGACACTGCTGCGATGCCCTGGCTGCAGCCACGCCCTCCAGCAGGCAGTAAAAGTTATGAACAAACAGCTTCTTTCTACTTTAACTTGTTTCCTATTGGATTAATTCAAATGAGGTAAATCAAAGCCTCTAAAAGAACAGCGGAGTTTATTCCTCTCTGATGTTCAAGTTGATAGCTGGTCAGTGTTGTTTGGTGGGGAGGGAGAGAAATCGGCCCTCTCAGGTTACACAGCGGCTCCCTCTGGAAGCAGCCGACCTATGATGCCTCAGGCTTCGGCCATTAGACAACAAACATGATCCCGGGCCATTGATTATCCTCTCAGAGGGGAGAAACCGGGATGACGGGAGGTTAAAAGGCAGGAAGGAAGAGGGGAGGGTCGCATTGAGAAAGAAAGGAGTAAAAACAACCTCTGGCTGGTACCTGCTTTTCACAAATCAACCAGTCAGTTACAGATTATTACTGGTCCATTTAGCCTCTTTATCCATTATTCCTAGTCAAATTAGCTTCTTTGTGAGATTAAAACCAGTCTGTTTAGCCTCTTTGACTCAAACAATCCATTACAGCAAAAGCTATCATTTACTCTAATAAAAATATTTTGATGAATTGTATATTATAACCAGTCAATTTAACTTCTGTGTTCCACAATATTTTATTTAGCTTCTTTGTCCCACCATAGTTGGTCTAACTGCCCCCTCTGTGCCAACATAGTTAGTTTGCCCCATTATAATCAGTCCATTCAGCCTATCAAATCATTTAAAACCAGTCTATGTCCCTGAACATATAGCTCCTCTGTCCCACTTTATGTATATTATATATATATATATATATATACGTTATTATATACCGTATATTGTTTCCTAGAATTTAGCTAAACCAGGTTACTCGTACTTGTTACTAATTTGTTACGTGAAACACAAAAAGGTTTATCTGTTCCCGGTAAATCCAGCTCTGAGACCTCTGGAGCTGATTTGAGCATATTTTTCCCCTCTTTGTCACCTTGTGTTTATTTTTACAAGGGATTCTTTTAGAGGAACAATCAATGGAGCCACCGGGGAGGGCGACTCTGCCCCTGACGCGTAACCGAAGACGGTGAAGCCATTTCCACTCACCCTGGAGCTTCTTCAGCACAGCCACCTCCATCTTCAGCACCTGTTTGGGCTGCTGGGCCGACTCCACCTTCAGCGCCACGTTGATCCGCGTCAGCAGATCCACCGCCTCGTAGATCTCCCCGAAGCCCCCACCCCCGATCTTTTTTACCTGGAAAAGGAGACACTGCGTGAGAACTGCTACGTTTACAGTGATAGAGCAGCTTTTGGAATCATTCTGGTCATTTTAGACCTTGTCCTTTTTACTGTGGTAGATTATACCTAAAGAGTAATATTAGCAAATGCTACAGTATATATTAGAGTCTGAGCTACTGTAGCCACAGGAAGCAGTATGCCACCACCTACAGAGAGGGAGCCGCATAATATTTACCTAAATATCTTACATTTAAATTAACAAAAGGTGTTCAGGTGGAAAACATCAATCTTCTGTGGCCAGAGATAAAGAAACGTTGTGTACACTTAAGGTTAGCATCTAAATATAACCATATCCGAGCATTAGCTCGTATTTTTCTGCTTAAAAGAGGACTTTAAATAGGTTCTGATTATCCCTTCAGCTCTTTCTGACAGGGATAACCAGGACGAGGTAATTAGATCAGCTTTAAATCACTCCTGAGGGGATGAGGGGAAGAAATATGTCTGCACGCTCCTGTAAACACAGTTGTTTTATGTGATTCACATCTATCCGCAGAGCCGCCGCCAGCAGATTTAAATTCCCATGATGTCCTTCACTGTCCTCCACGCACGCGGGATCTGGTGCTGCTCTGAGATAAAGTGGTGGGATTTGCTGTGAGGTTCTTACGTAACTCTGCTCTTGGAAGACAGGAAGTGACGCCAGTTGGGAACAAAAGCCCCACGTGGAGCCCTGGATGGTGCAGCAGTGCGAGGCAGGTTCCTCCAGAGCTCTGCTCCCTGACACAAATACATGCAGGAGCTATTTTTGGATCTCCCGTACTGCAGCAGCAGCACGGCCCGGACAGAGGCGTGACCCCGAAGCTCCCGAGCCGCGGGTCTTTCACAATGTCAGGGGCCCAGAGACAAAAGCACCGTTTGATGAACAAAGGCTTGTTGTTGCCGTTGGATGTCAGCGTCGGAGCTGCACAAACACACCGGGTACCGTCCCCGGGTGGCACCACACTCACCACTTTCCATCGCTCTTTCACCAGGGAGAGCACGCTCAGGATGTCGGCTTGCTCCGTTCCCCCGCTCATCCCGCCTGCGGACCGGGGACGCTGTCCTCACTGCCTTCGTCCCAGCCTCAGACCAGGCCTGACATTTGGGCTGAGATGGAGAACCCTGCCAAGACCAGAGACACACACACCACATAAGAATAATAAAGGCAACTGTGTTCACACATATATGGTTACAACAGAGGACAGTGACCAAAGGAAGCAGAGAGAAAGCTAAAAATAAACACAGCCGATAGTGACAGTGAGTCTGACCTCTGCATTTACACCATCCTTTACACACTAACAGTGAACACACACACACACACACAGCCAGGCAGGAGCATTGGGCAGTGGGAATGGGTGCCATGCTCACCACCGCCTGCCCAGATTGGAACCAGCAAACCCTCTGGTTACTTCCTTCGCCATAAGATGCCTATAGATGCACCGATCTCCGTCCAGGACCGAACACGAAAGCGTGACGGTTAAATCCGGATCACAGTCTGAACCTCCTGATACCGGAGCTGGACGCAGCGGTCTGGCTCCACAGACTCAGACAAACGTCCCGAGTCTTACGTTACCACGACGACGCCATGTCTGCGGGCCGTCCATCGTCCCCGCTGCGGGCAGGGACTGATAATCTGCTCAAATATAAATAATCTGCTTAATCTGGCTGGATTTGTATTGCAATAATTTGCTGTTTGAGTTGACAGCATCATATTAGAGCAAGCGTTTCTGTGTGTGAGCGCGCAGCAACACATTTTAAAACCATTTATTTAAATTTCAAGATGTGTTCCTTCAACACAAACACACCACAATTCTGCCGTAAATAAAAGGCCGCAGGAGTAGCTGTCGCACGTGTAGCAGAGTCCTGTGACTTTAATCGATAAAATTGTCGATGAACTTGTTCAGGAATTTGTTGGGCCTATCAGGATTTTAATCAAAGAATAGTGCTTTTTTCCTTTTCCCCACATCACAAACCAGAATAGTTGGTGCCTTATTCAATAATATAATTCTCATCCAACCTAAAATTCCTCCACACAGCAGATTATAATCTGGAATTCCAGTGAAACGGGAATGCAGCAGAGATGAGCATTCTGCACACGCAGCAACTGTTATGCAACAAAGTGCTGTTCATTTGGTGATCCTGACATCAAGGAGGCATGTCCTCCCAGAATGCACTGGGGCTGGCAGAGCACAGTGTGTTTATGTTGTTCTAATGAGCTCGTTGTGCTCGAAGACTGAATAACAGCGGTGTTAAAAGATTAAGATGATATCACATCGATAATGCTGTTTCCTCTGCTGTGTTAGCAACAATGAACATGCATTTGACTGGTTACCATGTTTTTAAAAGGAGAGGTAACCCCAATAATAGCTACTTTGGATAGTTTGGATGGACTACAAGGTAAAGAGGTCACTGTAAAATCAATAATGTATGTCCTCTAAGCAATGTAAATGTTGGTCCAAACATTAAAATAGAGACAATGATATCAGCAGCTACAAAACACATTAGCATGCTAATACGTTCAAAAGAATGTCCTCATCTGTAACCATAATAACTACCAGGACTAGTAACATACTTGTTTGTCAAAAAAGTTTCTCTTTTTCACCTAAAGGGGGTCGTTAGATCATTTTCATATCATTCTTATGCTACTAAATAATAAAACACCAAAGTTACCATTCACACTGTAGTTGTAAAGTGCAGCTGGAAACACTGACATAAGTGGTGCTGTGTCACAACGTCAAGGTCACTCGTGGGGGGGAGTTTTAACTCCTGTGACGTCTGATCTGAAAACTGACACATTTTCAGCTGAGGAACGCCGAGACCCTGACAGCTGAAGGAGAAAAGGTGGCGTCTGCAGAACCCCCCCCAAATCCTCCCATGTTTTCCTTCTGCTCAGAAGCAGCCTGGGTGGGTGGGAGGAACCGCAGGGAGTTACCTGGAAGCCTCCCAAAGACGCACGCCGCACGCACCAAAATCAAACACATTTTTCCAAAGCGGCGCCGGCGCCTACACGAGTTTGGGACCAAACACTGACGAATCTCACACCTCCCTGCGACGTAGGGCTGCTCATCCTCCTCCTCCAACATCCACCACCATCAATGAATAACAAACATCGTCCTCCAACCATCACTACTCATTCCAGCATGAATCACGCTTGCTGACCCCCCCCCCCCCCCCCCCCCCCCCAAATCTCATGGCCGTGATGGTGCAGAGCTGACTGCAACACTAAACCCCGGTGATGATTGGATGCTGTCAAAACTGCGGGGGAAAGCAAACATCTGCTGAATTTTCTGTCTAATCCAGATGTGACGGGGATTTATGGGACTGCTGCCCCCGAATGTGCACGCACGGTGAGGCGGCTGCCATGTGGAGGCCCTCGCAGATGCAGGGCTGTGTTGTCGTCACTGAAGCCCTCGCAGCCGTGCACGTCTCGGATAAATAGCCCCAATCACTCATTTACAGGCTGTCTGTGCACGCACATAAAGGTTTCATTTGACCGCGACGCTGTCGTGCTGCCCTCCCCGCAGTGGTGCGTGTGTGTGAGCCTTCTCTGTGGAGATCTGTTGCATAGCAAGTCGGTCGCCACAGCAGATTTACTCAAGCGCGTCCACGCACCCTGGCCAGTACACAGGCCACGCAATCCCATCGTATGTGGGAGGTTATGCAGCCCGCTCCGACACCGCGCAGGCGAACGGAACCGCGCAGCTGCAGGCGACAAATGGAGGAGGTGGTGGGGGGAAAGATGGCCTCCCGGTTCTGGAGCCTTACCTCGGATCTTTGCTGACGGTCTCTGATCCGAAGCGGCGCCGGGTGTGGTTACGAAAAATCCACTACGTTCGGGGGCTGCGGGGTCGACATCGAGCGGAATCCCATAGCGAGCGGATCATCCAGAAGGCGAAGGCGGAGACGGGCGAGAGGAGGGCGGAGAGAACGGAGCGGGCGGCGGGGTCGTCTGCGTGAGTGTGGCGGTGCTCTTCTCCTCCTTCCGCCTGTCACCTCAGCATCTCGATCGGTCGCTGCGGATCCTTGACGCGACGCCTCCGTGATGATCGCCAGCCTGCTCCTGCGCACGCGCCTCAGACTCGATCGCCCCTCGCAACAGCTCGGGGGCGCGCGCAGGACCCTGTGAGGCTCGTGGTCACGCGCACGCAAGCGAAGGCGTCGCCATTTCTGCGTTTTTTATAGGGCTTCATATTTTGTGACGTTAGAACACAACCGAGCAAGGGCAGACTATCGATGTTACCCTAAAACGGACGACTTACCTCTTTTTAGGCCACATTAGTATTAATACTAATTAATGATACTATTTAAGCGTTGATAAAGGGGAAAACATATTGACCACTAGGTGGCGACATTTCTGCCAAAGATGTAATATGGAAGAGATGGTTCACACAGTATAAATGAAAGAACTTAGGAGCACATTTACTAATAGGTTCTGTACAGAAAACAGCGGTTCACGTTCCTTAAAATTGTGGTTTACCACTAAAAATGATTACTTATAGGATTGTTTGAAAATGTACCACATTACATTACGGACAGCGTGCAATTTTTTATGGGAGTTAATGAGAAAATGACACTTACACCATTAAGTAACTCGGAACAACACATTTGGTGAGTGCAGACCTCCGCCAAGTAGGTGACTCTCCCACATACTGTGAATTACACCCACAACTAATTACCTTCAGTGCATTTGTGTGCCTCTGTAAACTGCTCGTCTTGTGTTAGGTTAGCCTCGCTGAAAGGATCGATTGAAACGGCAAATTAAATCATTTTTTCCGATTAGAGAATCGATGCACTTGTAGACAGAGGGAGAGATCTGAGTTGCCTTCCTTTAATGGAGGTTTTTCAACAAATGGTCAAACTTCCAACGAGCTATTTCTTTGTCCATAACAACATTTAACGTCCTTGGCGGAGGTGATCAATTGATAAGTCGATTATATTAACTTCACCCGACAATAACAGTAATAATACCCTTTTTAAATCAGGCCTCCATTTCCCAAAATTCCTCGCGATATCACAACAGGAACTGTTTCGATCGCCGTGGCCGGGAAACGGCAGCAGAGTGAGACCTCTCTCTGCTCGCGCTTCCTGATGGTGACGTTTCAGGATCCAGCCGATCAGCGCTGTGTCGGCATCGATCGACCCCGACGGGCCACCTCCTCCTCCGCCTCCGCCTCCGAGGGCATCTGAAGAGGGTTGTGAATGAGCCCCGCACTCCCATCTCCGCGATGGCAGCGACGGACACGGTCTGAGCGTGAGATCGTAGCAATGTAGCTGCGTGGTTGTAGCGAGCGTCGGTGTGATTCGCGCCTGTAGCCGTTAACTAGCTTAGCTTCCCCCCTCTCTTCTGTCCGGGACGCACGGTGGCAGCTCGCCCCCTCTGTCGCAACCGCAGGAGGATGCTGAAGGTGTTCGGTGCCCTGGTTCTCCTCGGACTGGTCATGGCGGTCTTCACATCTTGGATGTTGGACAAATATGACA
This sequence comes from Takifugu rubripes, assembly GCF_901000725.2. Classification (NCBI taxonomy): domain Eukaryota; kingdom Metazoa; phylum Chordata; class Actinopteri; order Tetraodontiformes; family Tetraodontidae; genus Takifugu; species Takifugu rubripes. The sequence continues at coordinate 4,592,519 of NC_042286.1, read as the reverse complement.
CGGCCTGGCACCCGAAACGGAGCGTTCGTCAGCCGGCTGATGGAGACGGATCTAAGGGCAGCGCTCCACCATTTCCCGGCGGCGAGCTGAAAAATCTGTTCTGGTTTATTCAGGTAAACTGGTCCAACGATGGGTCGTCTAATGGTTTACGTAGTTAAATCGGGAGGGGGGGTCTACTTTGTTAATATTAATGTGTATGGACTCGATATTGTATCTCAATATGTCAATATCTGAATATGAATCACGATATGATCGCGGTATTACGAATATTCTTTGCTTGATTTTTATCAGTCTGTCACTTTAATTGGTTACTTTTGAGTTTGTGAGTGGGATGTTTTATTAAGTTCAGAACAGGGTGAGAAACGAAGATCATAGGAAAACACCTGCTGTAAGTTTTATCAAATCCTGAAGATAGTTATAGATGTGATATCTAATCACACCCTGGTAAATATATATATTTGGCTATGCTCTATAGTATTGAAAAAGAAAAAATAAAGACCCACTTGTTGCATAATGTGCTCCTGCAAATATGCTCTACTGCTTATTAACGTCAATAAGACATAAGTCTACACTGTGACACAGATTTCATTTTTAAAGATTAATGCTCTCCCTGTAGGCAAACAGGAAGTGGCAAATTTGCCCCCAACACTCTGGAGTTATTGTAGGTTTCCATGTACGTCGTCGGCTGCTGCAGATTAGCTGGTTCTGGAGCTCTTTACACCTGCTGGCTGTTCCTCCTCGGAACGCTCTGTGAATGATTGACAGTCACCGCTGGGTCGGCGGTGTAGAAAGCTGCCGTCGGACTTTGCTCTTTTTGCGCTTTTGAACTAGAAAAATCACTCGTTCTGCTTTTTTAAGTCACTGATTGCGTTTGTCACGTCTGCTTCCAGGTGTCCGACATTCACATCAGCAGATTCCGCGACCCACGGCGCGTGCCCGACTTTGAGAAGTTCTGCACCGACACCATCGAGGTGATCAAACCGGATCTTGTCCTTGCAACAGGTAGGGTAGAACCTTCATCTTCAGGCTGGTGGGGCCCCAGCACTGCATCACTAACCGCCGCTCCCTCTCCGCAGGGGATCTGACCGACGCCAAGACGGAGAACAAGATGGGCTCCCTGCAGCACGAGGTGGAGTGGCAGGCCTACCACAACGTCCTGAAGCGGTCCCGCGTGATGGAGCGCACCAAGTGGATAGACATCCGCGGTAATCACGGTGGGTAAACGTCACGATCCCTCCAATCTCAGACAGCAGAGGCTCCATTTACTGCGATTGGCAGGAAGTCAACCCCTCCTTTTATGTCCAGTGCTCTCCCTTATTAAATCAGACACTATTAGAGGGGAAACTAGATCTCCGTGGTTCGTCTGAAAGAACTCCCGTTATTGGATCCTGAATCATTCTGCTGTTATCAATCACGGCGTGCGACACATGTTTTGTTAGCGTAGCGTAGCAGGTTCCACACAAACGGCGCATTAGGATCGATATCTTTCTGTAACACGAATACGTTGGATTCCTGAATTAATTATGCGTCCTTCCACAGGGAGTTTCTTCCTTTTCCAGACTGAGTTCTGTTTTGCTAATGATCCATTTGATGGTTTTTAATTGTTTGGACTCACCATGATCTTATCTCTCCTGACAGATGCCTTTAACATCATCTCCCTGGACAGCGTCACCAATTATTTCCGGTAAGATAAAACAAACACCAGAGTTGGCGGTGTCTGTTAGCGCCACGTGTGTGGTGTGATTGTTAATGAAGATTGAGTGCGGTCCACCCCTGTCTCCACTGTTAGCATTAAAATATACTTGAATCGGGGCTTTCGGCACCATCCGTGACCGCTTTCTCCTTCCAATCCTCCCCAGGAAATACTCAGCTAACCAGAAAATTGGCTCTTTTCACTATGTTCACAAGACTCCCTTTGGCAACTACTCTTTTGTCTGTGTGGATGCAACTCTCACCCCAGGACCCAAGAGGCCATACAACTTTTTCGGGATCCTGGAACAGGTACAGCGTCCTGTCTCGGCACAATCCTGTCTCTGTGAGTCTCATTGAAAGTCATTGCTGCTTTCCATAACAGGCTCAGATGGACCTGCTGGACAGGTTCCGAGCTGAGAGCCTGAAAAGCAACCAGACAATCTGGTTTGGGCACTACACCACCTCCACCGTCGTCTCTCCGTCTCCGGGTCTGCGGGAGATGATGAGGTAACGCGTCTCCTCTTAAAACCGTGTCTTGCTTCCTGTGTCACACAAGCCTCTTTCGCACCAAGTAGTTTTAGGAGTTCTAGCAACAGTCCGCTTCCAAAACAGTTCTACTAACTACCCTCTCTGAACCCTGGTTTTTTATCTCGCACTGACCAGTGGCCATAGGGGACTGGTAGGAGTGGTTGAGGAGTAACTTCAGCACCAGGGATTCTGCTCGAAAAAACTGGTACCAGATATCCAGACCGGCAGGGTTTCAATTTACCGGACAAATTTCTGATCAGATATACAGGCAAGAATGATTGAATTGAATTGATTTGAATCAGATTTATTGCCATTGTTCATGTAATACACAGTATTACACAAGCTAGGAATTTGTCTTGGTGTGGCGCTGCGACATTCAACATAAAGAAGACAACACTAGAATAAGATAAATAAAATAAGACATATATACAGTATATATATAAATAGTAAGAAATGATGTCAAGGAGTTAATCTTTGATTGAAAAAGGAGGCTACAATAATGTTTGCTGTATGTGATTGAAATATAGATACAATAAGAAAACAGTCCCCGAACACGTTTCTGGCATTGAACAAACGGTGGTTTCGACCATCGTTGACGAGCCACAACAATGCCCGTCTGGTGCTGCGACTCTTCATAGAGCTGAAACACTAATCACCTCTTACGAGAGGAAAAACATTAGCGCTGGGCTAAAATATGCTAACTATGTCAAAGATGTTTACGTGGTCAATAGGGAGTTAGAACGGCCATTTAAAGAGGAGGAGTTGTCACTGACGGGTCCTATGCGAAGGTAGAAAAGGGTTATAGAACTACAGATAGCCCTCCGGTGTGAAAGGCTTCAAATATTTGTGTTTTAGTTCTGGGGTCGCTTACCTATGTGGCCATTTGCACACGCTGGGAGGCCTGATGCCCGTCCTGCACAGCCGACACCCCCGCGGCACCCTGGAGCTGGAGCTGGGGGACTGGATGGACAACCGCAGGTCAGGCCGATGCGTTGTTGCTGGCGTTCCCTGAATATGAACACACGGCTGCAGCGGGATGTCTCAGATTGAACCTGCTGAGTCGGCTGTCTGCAGGTACAGGGTTCTGGCAGTCGACCACGACCTGCTCAGCTTTGCTGACCTGAAGTTTGAGCAGTGGCCCGTCGTACTCGTCACCAACCCCAAGGACGCTCAGTACATGCACCCCGGGGCGGAACCGCTGGGGCGAGTCCGCAGATCAACGCACATCAGGTTTGTTTGTACTGAGAACGCTTCTATTTCCTGCCAGTCGTCCGGTCGGAGAGGCCTGCAGAGAGGTGACGCCGTGCTTTTTAACAGGATCTTGGCCTTCTCGGAGGCTCCGATCACAGCGGTACATGTCAGCATCGACGGGGACCCTCTGGGAAAAGGCCACTCGGCTGGAGGTCCTCTCTATGTGCTGCCCTGGGATCCGTCTCTCTACCTCAAAGGGTTGCACACCATCCAAGTTAAAGTGGAGGTCAGCGGAGGACGCGCGCCTGGATTTTCCCCGCTGAAGCTGCAAGGCTGACTGCTTTTTTTTCTGCTCTCCGCGCAGGACTCGGCCGGCCGGTCGTCGGCGCGGGAGCAGCATTTCACCTTGGAGGACAACCTGATTCCCGGCTTCGGCCTGGTACAGTCCTTCCTCCTCCTCACCGACCACTACATCCTGGGCCGCGCCCTCTTCATATTCACCGTAGTGATGAACGTGGGCGGGCTGATGGCCTTCAGGTTCATGCGGGTCTCCGTGAGCAGAGGTGAGCCAACGCTCGGCCCCTCCCACTCCTGTCTGGACACTCCAGACATTCTGCTCCTCTAGTGAGAAGCCTGTGAAGTCAAGATGTTCTGTTCTGCTCTCCACAGGACTTCCTGCTCATGCATGCTTCGCGCTCCAGCTGGTCAGTAGAACCGACGCCTTCTTCTACTCTCTGCTGCTGTTCAACCTGTGCACAGCCTTAGGTGAGGCGGCTGTAACGTCCCCCGCCTCTGACCATCCTCAGGAGCGAGACAGTTGCCTCCATATCAATGTTGCTGGTTTCCTCGCAGGTCCGTGGTTCATCGGCGAGCTGATCGACGGCCACAAAGGCGCCTGCTTTGCCTTTGGCGTGTTCATCGATGGACACTACCTGGAGGGCAGCCTCACCTATGTTGTCGGAGTCATTCAGGTGAGGAACTCAGAGGCCGGCCCCCCACCCTCGCATGGACTCCCATGCAACGGTCTCCGTCTCTTCCCTCTTCCAGATGCTGTTCTTCAACATGCCCCTCACCGCTTACCTCTGCTGGAGCGCCCACCACCGCTGCCGCGGCCACACCTTCCGGTCCCACTTCCGGAAGCCGGGCTGCAGCTGGTCGTCCCTGGTGGTTCACCTGGTGATGCTGCTGCTGCTCATCTGGCAGGCGCAGTCCTGCCACTTCCTCCTGGAGACCTACGGCCTCATGTCCTTCCTGATGTCCCCTGTCCGTACCTGGGCTTTAGGTCTGGGCCTGCTGCTGGTCTACCGCGCCTGGACGGGGCCCTCCCCTCAATTTCACGACAGCAGGAAGAGCGTGGCTCCCTCCTGACAGTAATTGCTGCTCCCCCACCGCCGCCCTCCCGTCTGACTCATACTTTGCTGTCACTGTTTGCTTTTGAAGCATCAACACACACACACGCGCGCGGTGTTTTGCTCACTGCCATCACCTTCGCAAACCTGTTTAGTATCGTTTCTGAATATGCATGTTGTAAATCACCGAGCACTTTTCCAAACAGCCACAGCAGCACCGAAACTAATAAACCGGCATTTGCGACACCGAGGAAATCAAATAAGCAGTTTCGGCCTTGCGAGGACCCCCGCGGCGTTAGGTTCTTCTGTGGTTCTTGCTCGTTTATGGCGCTTTAGCACTTTTTGGAAGTGTTGCCTTGGCTCAGTGCCACTTCACCACTGCCAAAGGATAGAAAGAGATTTTTTTCCTGTGTATTCCTTCCACTGGAATTCCTTCCCATCCTTCGGTGTGTGTGCCAATCCCATCCTCATTTTTACCTCAGTGTTGAGAGGAAACACCGTTTGGAATCCTGTCTGCTTTTACGACTGATTAAAACGTGGATATTTTATATTCAGTTGTCACTCAAAGGATGAAGATGCGTCGTGGCTAAAGGAAAATGAGTGAAGGCGTCATTACAGAATGAAGTACTACTCTATTTTTTTATATTTATCCCGCCTGGTTGTGTTGGTGGTTTCTTTCTTTCTTTCTGGCTTTTTCCCCCCTCCAACTGTGAATTTTCTGTGTTTGAAATCAGCTTTGCGTCCTTTTTCTGTGAAGGTTTGAGACAATTATCTGGTATTATTATGTTAAGTGTCAGCAAGAACTTTATTTTAAAAACAAAAATTGAAGCCAACAGGTATTTTTCACCCAACATTTCCCCAATAACCAGGACTAACTAATGGGGCTAAGAAAAATGTGCAATTTTGATGACTTTACTAACTCTAGTTCCTCTTTTCTGTGGGTATTGGAACATTTTGACCCACATATTTTATTTTATTTTTTACATTTTACAGGGCTTATTAAAACAAGTTTCTCAGCTATGTCCACCAGGAGGCAGTATTGAGCGACTTTAAAGGGAACTTCTCAGTAATTACCTCCATAACCATGATTTGTTTGTTTTTTTTAAGTTTTGAGGCTGTTTATCTTTTATTGGTACTCACTTCATGTTAATTCATGACCTGGCTTGTGGTTGAGGATGTGAATGCAAAACTGTCTGGGCCATTAGCAATAGAGGAACTGTGGGGATCCACCACTATCTACATGCAACGGTTGTTCTGCACTCTCCTGTGTTCAGACACTGACAAATATGAATGAACTGATTGTTTTCCACTTATATTTTTCTCGTGATAACTGGTATGTCGGGGCCGACCAGTTTTATTTTATTAATGGTTTGTAGTGCTGTGACATATTCATAACAATAAATCGCACTGTCTATAAATGTGCATTTTTCTCTTCTTATACTGACAACAGGTACCTTGTTTTGTACTTCTGAGAACCAGGAACTTTCATTTGCAACCTTTGTTTTTATTGTGTTGCGTGAACTTTAGTCTAAAACAAGTCTTTAGTCTTTTCTCAGAGGCTGGTTAAAAACAAAAATAACCACGTTTTTTGTGTTGTACCAGTAATATTTAATCAAACCAACTAAAATTACTGTTGAATATGCAGCCGCAGGTGACTGAGATCACATGTGCCATCAGTTTTTCCATTCTGAGATCTTAATGATTTGCTTGCCGATGTTTCCTCCTTTCATCATGGAGCAAAACGCATCTGCAAGCAAGCGAAGGACTGTAAAAACACATATTATCCAGACAAATGCAACCAGTCAAACGCGCGTACCTCCTATATTTTCAATGCCATTGGTCACCATTTCCAGCGCCTGTAAAGTGCAAGCATAGAAATGAGGCATGGGCAGGGGTCCTCTCCATCAAACACGCATCATTAACCCCTCCTCACCTTGATCTGTCCTGATTTGACCCACTGGCTCAGCTCATAGAGGCCAGCATCTAGTTTGTCCGTATAGCTGAGCAAGATGAAGCGCTCCCGGGTGATGTTCTTCCTTTGCAGGACCTCTGATATCTCCTCACTCAGGGGGGGAGGATAAGGCACATCTTTGTTGTACTGAGAAATCTGCCCGCACAGGATCACATGACTGCTGTGGTTCATCTGGAGATGAGATGGGAGGCAATGGCCGGCTGGTAAATGTAAATACTAAGATCTGCAACCGTTGCAGCTCATATTTGTCTCACCTGGGAGATGACAGCATCACTGATGGTGCCTCCCACATTGTCAAAATAAACATCCACCCCGCCGGGGCAGCACGCCCTCAGCCTGGCAGGCACGTCTTCCGTGTTGTAGTTGATAGCTGCTGAAAAGCCCAGATCCTCTACTAGAGTTCTGCACTTCTGATCAGAGCCACAAATCCCAACCACTGTCACGCAGCCGTCCAGCCTCCCTATCTGAAAATATGGTACATTCAGGACGTCGCATCCAAACATTTGGTTCTATAGAGCTATACTTACCTGTCCAGCGATGGAACCGCAGGCTCCAGCTGCTCCACTCACCACCATGGTCTGGTTGGCATCCTTGGTCACATGACCTTTCTCCCTTATGCCGAAAAATGCAGACAGGCCTGTGATGCCCACCGCCCCAAGAAAATGAGACAGGTGTCCATCGACCAGCTGTGGATCAACCTGCGAGACAAATGTGTTAATGTCCCGGCCCGTGCCCCCACACAGCCGGAGCAGCAAGCCTTACCTTCTGTAAGACGGTTCCCTTCAGAACAGCGTGGGTCTGCCAGGGCCAGCTGAAGAAGGTGACCACGTCTCCCTCATTTAAAGCTCCGCAGCGAGTGGACTCCACCACACCAACACCTCCGCCATCCACACACTCGCTCAGCCGCCACGGAGTCAAGTAATCGGTACCGGTGTCTTCGTTCATTCTGCACCTCTGCAGGGGGAAATATGCACGCACGGTAGAGGAAAGGAGCTTTAGGGTGCATGAAGCCACGGGGGTTGAAAAAGAGGTGATCTAACCTTCATCACAAATTGATAAAGGCCACTTTTACAGAATGGAATTGTGTATATGTATTATCCAGTAATACCATGTAGGGGTCCACGGAGAGGTAAAGTGTCCGAACCATGACCTCCCCATCTTCTAGGTCAGGAACTAAGGTCCCCTCCTCCACACGGAAGTTCTCAGGCACTGGTGCACCGTTTTTGCCTTAATGCAAATAAAGCCACAAGGAGAAAAAAAAAGAGCAATGTCATGCCCCAGCGTGGGGTAAAAAATAATGTTCTTTCATACCTGGCCGTGAGTTGAGAACGATTCTCTTCACTGGCACCATTGTAGATAACGCCCTTGACAAAACTGTAAAGGAATCTTTCAAAACAAACACACCCCTCTACAAATAAGTAAAGTTTCTGTACTTCCCCAGGTCGCGGTTTTAGATGCTATAGTTACATGGTTACACGACAAAACCACCAACGCGTTTACTGCGCCTAGAAACACTGTATAAAGTGAGAGTAATTCTAGATTTGCGCAGGCTAATGTTCGCAGACAGTCGGACACTAGCTGGTGAGCAGCTTTAAGGCAGGAGGTTACCTGCCATGTACTTCCGGTTTTGTTAAATTTCGCGGCCGAGGCCTTTTGTACGTTATAGACACTTTTAATTCAGTAGTCGATTAAATACAACATTTTTAGAATCTTCGTGAGATTTGTTTACAGCCATTAGGTGGCCATTAAATGCGTTTCAAATTGCAAAAGGTTTATATGGTTAACGAGTGCATAGCAACACTTTTTTACAACTTTCGTGTGTCGTAGCCGTGTATGATCTTGCTAAACATAGAACGATGTTCTTTCATGCAATAGATGCGGTCGAGCTATATCAGCTACGCAGTTTATACCATCACTATTTTATTCTTCTAGTTAATGAAATCTGCTGTTGCTGAACGTATTCATCCCGTAGGTTTGTCATGAAGGTCGACGTTATCAATGCACTCCGTTAGTTCCGTCAGGTCTCCGATAGTAACAGTGTCGACCGAGTCAAGCCGGGACCTGGAAACAAAGTTAAAGTGATGTTGTCTCATTAGCACCACGGTGGCTCCTCTGTTAGCTCAGTTGCCATGTTTAGCAGTTGCAAGCACCATGGTGACAGGGCAATGAAGACAAATGCCACGGGAAGACGGACTTCAATGTAAGTACTGATAGGTCTGTTAGCTTGTGCATGACAAATGCTGTTGGTTGCGTTTATGGGGCAATTTGAGAAGTAAAATGCAGCTAGTAGCCACATTAGCCCTGAGACTTCTGTGCAGTTGCAGAGAGAAACACGTCAATTTCATAATTTCAGAAAATCCCCACAAGGTTTGAGTCATACATTTTCGTAATTTCATTATTCTCATAGTTACACTTGCCAAGAAAATAGAACTGATGCCAGTAGGAGAAAGTTATACCTTATACTGTCCAACCTTTAACCAAGGGCTGCACACATATCAGCAGTGACATAAGATGAATGCCACAAAACCACGTCAACGACTTGGTGCCAACAGGATGATGCACGTAAACGTTTTAGAGTTTGCACATTATTTTAAGGCTCAGAGTGAAACTTTGCAGAGTCTGGATGAAAGAGGACACCACAACCTATGGGGGACACTAACTGTGCATTATTATTTGCAGGAGTCACTTTGTTTTCGGTGCTGAGGTGTAATGCACACTGGAACAACTGGGCCTTGGAGCTAAATCCACAAACTAGTGTAAATATCTTCCAAGCTGTTTAATCTGTTTGGTTACGTTTTTATGCACCGTGCATGACAAGCTGCCATCAGTTGGATTATTAGCCGAGCGGAAGTCGGAGTAAAGTTGCACAAATTAGCCGACTACTGAAAAGTGCTGCTTTTCTTTCTCTCTCAGTTTATAGATACTTGCCTGTGAATACTCTAACTGTCAGCTCATGTGATGACAAAAGTAATTGTTAAAACAGCTGAATGTGATTTAAAGGTGATTCTTCAACTCCCAGATGCACAGTTATAAGTATCACAGCACTTATCTGCACATCAACAGATAAGGGATTGGAGCCTGCAACCCTCTGATTAGACCAATCCCTTTCCTCTGAGCAACGCAGTCTTTCCAGTTTCAACTCTATACATTCTGTTACCCTTTCCATATCCTGCGCTTCCAATTTTGAGAAGAAATTCGTCAGAAAAGGGAAGTTTGGAAGGGGGGAGGGAAAAAAAAGAAAGCTAAACTGAAAGGAGCCGGGTGTGACCTTCCCCTCCATCCTCCCATGTGTTGGAATTTCCCGCAAAGAATGAGAAGGATCTTGCGCCGTAAATTACAGCGCCGCTCACGTTGGAGGAAGGCCTTATATGGGCATGGAAGTGGGCGTGGCCACAGAGCTGGTAGCTGGGCAGGGAGGAAGAAGGAGGGGGGGGGGTCACAAGACCAACAGAGATACTGAGACGACGTACAGCAAAGAAAAAGGGCCGCATTGCCTGTGTGTGCGCGTGTTTGTGTGTGTGCGTGTGCAATCCCCGTGCAATAATGTGCAACGGACAGCGGCGGAAATGCGCCCGCGCTTCTGCAGATTAGCGCTGCGCTCGCGGACTGTTTACGCGCGGACGTCGAGCCCTGCTTTCTCCTCTGACTTTACAACCTGGGGGTGAGGAAGGGGGGAGCGAGTGAGGTCAGCGGCATAGCATGAGTCAACCTCGGGGATGTGTGCAGTCATCGCAGCAGGGCTGGATCGTGGCGGCTCTCCGGGGCTGAGAGTGTGCGTATCCACGGGCAGAGCTGCCGCCAGCGGCGGCGAGCGCGGTGAGTATCGACGGCTGTGCCGCTGTTGTTGTGCTCCGCTCTGCATGTTATTGTGGCCGAAGCTGGCGGACAAAGTTTTGTTTACCTCGCCGGGGAGAACTGGGCGCGCACTGGCGCGGATCTGACGGTTCGAGATGGTCACAACCAGGCACCGAGCGCGTTAGCCTCGCTGACAAGTTAAATTTGACTCCGGAGACGGTTTATTAGCCGTGCCACACAGCTCTGCTCTGCATTGTTGGCATGCTGTGGTGCAACCGGCCGTGGCCATAATCCGTTTCCTGCAACAAAGGCTCTCCCGTGAACGGAGCCGAGCTGCCTGGCGGTGTGGTGGCTGGAGGGGGACCCGGCAAGAGTCTTGCCTCTGGAGGACTGCGTGTTTTGCCCCCGCCGTGTTTGCGTGCCTTGCACGATGGAGGCCTTCATTGTGGTCGCTAGTGTGCGCCACACGGGCGATGGATTAGGGCGGCTAATGCTGCCTGACATTCATCTTAAGCCAATTTACCCTGTTACATTGTTTATTGAGTTAAAGCCCAGGCTCGCCCGAGGTTGCACCGACGATGCGTCACGATGATCCCTCACCTCGGGTGGTTTTGGTGGACGGGTCGCGCCACAACGTGGACGCTCACGCACCACCGGGAACGTGTCATTTAGTCATGTGCACCCTTTTCCCAGGTCGGATGTTTCGTAAGGTTTGATGACATGTTTATCTATAGGAGTTCTCACGCCAGTGATGGTGCACACACGCTGCACGGTCGCTGTGTTTTGTCGGTCCACGGTGCCCTGGAGCCAGTGCAGGATCTGAACAGCTGCAGCCGTCTATTTTAGGAAGCTTGCGTTTTACTGGGCCACTGGAGTAAACGTCGAGGATTGTCAGTCACTCCCTGCACGGCAGATATGGCCTTTTGCTGCTAATTTGTGTAATCTGTCATTTCTATCTGTAACAAAGGCTCCCTGTTCACTGGATCCCAACAGTTAGGATCTGTGGCAGATTGGATCATGTCAAAATCTGTTGCCAAACCTCGCCGTCCTGCCATACTTTTGATAATGGTGGCGGGTTTCCATGGTGATTAGCAAGAGCTCCAAAAAGCCACGAAAGCCTGCGAGGCCGTGGTGACTTTTTTTTTCTTGCGCTCCCCTTTCCTCCCGGCTCGTTGCACGTGTCATCGTGACTCATGCTTGCTCACTTTCAGCCGCTCTTCCTCTCTGAGTCTGCAGCCGCGGTTCAAAGGTCGCAGGCTCAATCCTGCTCGCGCAACTCAGAAGAGCCCGAATCCGCTCTGCCTGATGAAGCAGTGCTGCGGGATTTGGCCTTGTTTTCCGGTGCGTCCCGCCGGTGTCACATCCCATCATGAGCTGTGACGCAGTAATGTCTTGGAAAGTCATTTCCAGGAAGTATTGATTAAGCTGTAATAACCACCTCCCAGATTCGGCGTGCAGGCCGGATTACATCTGTATGTCGTGAGCTGTGTGAAGAATGACGCTGTTTACCTTTAAACTCTTTCAGTGGGGGTCTGTTGTAGTCAAAGGCGACCAGCAGGTTCTTGTATAGCTGAGGCGGGGTAATAATGAGCCCCCCCCCCCCCCCCCCCCCCCCCCCCCACACCCACCCTGTGGTGACCCCTTCAGACAGATGACTCCATCCTTGACCTCTTTCTTTTTTCTGTGCAGGGTGTTGCAATTGAGTGAGAAGACCAAGCTGACTTCTTCAGAGCTGCACACTCCAGGCTAGCAAAGAGCTGCAGAAGGAAGAAGATCCACTTTCACTTCGGCTTACATTTCCAGGGCGGGCTTGGGTTTGGCGGTTTTATTGTTCTCAGACTCGGCTTGCGCGGCGTTGAACAGAAGCAGCAGGCTCTCATGCCCGTCATGAGCGTGCCAGCCCAGCAGAAACCAGGCAGCAAAAGAACAGGCAAGCGCATCACTTTCTTCAACGAACAAAGCTTAGGGATGAAGGAGACTTCTCAGCACCCCGAGGGGTCCTATTATGTCCCAGGCGGCGGCGCTTCAGACCCCGGACAGAGCGAGGCGGCGAGTACCGTAACGTCCAATCCGGAGGCCCCTCAGATGTACCTCAACTCTGTCATATTCAGCCCGGACAAGGGTGATCAGAGCAGGGGTCACTTTCAGCAGACTGTGCCCATGAAGTGGGCCCAGCAGGAGCCCACTCAGCAGCAGTCCCAACAGCAGAGAGCCGTGTCCTGGAACACCATGCCCAGCTGGGGACAAAACATGGCCAATTACATCGGAGGTGTCAACGTCACCGACTCCAGGAACCAGAACGCCTTCGCAAAGTCCATGCACGAGGCTTCTGGGCTCCAGCAGCACCAGCCGCCTCCCGGCAGAGTTGCAGACAAGCTGCCCAACTCGGCTGCCGACACCTACAGGGATGCGGTCAAGGTCCGGGCGCTGGACTGGCAGCAGCAGGGTCCGACCTTTCAGGAGACTCTAAAGCCGGGGGCTCTGAATGCCCAGCAACACAGCGCATCGCACCCAGGGGGGAGTTCAGTGCTGCAGCCTTTCCAGCTGGCCTTTGGTCAGCCCAAGCAGCACCTGCCAGCCTACTACCAGGCCTTCCAGGGCAACCGGACAACCCTACCTAATCCACCTATTTATTCAACGCAGGCAAAACCCCCACAGCAGTTGCAGCAGCTGCAGAAGCAAGAGCAAATATGCCAGCAGCAGCAGCAGCAGCAGCAGCAACACATAATCCAGCAGCAGATTCAGCAGCAGCACCAACAGATCCAGCAACAGCAGATCATCCAGCACCACGTGCAGCTGCAGCAGCAGCACGAGCAGCAGCAACAAAAGGTACAGCAACAACAGCTCCAGAACCTGCAGCAAATGCAGCATCAGCAGTTGCAACAACAAAACCCTCATGTGCTTGACTATTACCCCGCAACACAAAACGCGCACCCTCACCCACACCCACATCCACAGCCGGTGGTGGTCCACTCCCAGGAGTCCTCCGCTCCAGCGCCGCTGAACATCCAGGAGCCGATCATCCAGGACATCACCCCGGAGCCCCAGCAGCCGTCGGACCCTCTACAGCCCCCCCTGCAGTCAGAGCCCCTGTACCAGACGCAGCTCCAGTCTCAGACACAGGTCCGAAGATCGCGCCGGCTCTCGAAGGAGGGCGGAGCGCCGTCCGACAACCCTTTCCTCCTGGCCTCATCCGAGCAGAGCGCACCGGAGACTCAGGGCTCCCAGAACGGAGCATGTGACGTCCAGGCAGCCCCGACAGGAGTCATCCAGAGCACACGCAGGAAACGCAGGGTGTCCCAGGAGGTCAACCTGGAGACCCTCGCACAGAAGGCCTCAGAGATGGAGTCGCTGCCCTCTCACGTAAGTAACCATTTCCTCTCCTCTCCACACGGTTGTACGGCAGTTTATATCCCACCTCTCGCGGCAAGCGGGAAGCCCTAATCTACTCCGAGAGTTAGCAGAGGGTTTAATTGTGGTGGGACTTTAGATCCCCTAGCAAGAATGGGAACGGGAACAAATGGCCCCTTGCAAACGGCAGGAAAACTGCCAACGCGTTGTTGTGTGTGACTAATGTGCCGAAATGCTGAATGTAATCAACACCCAGCAAAACACACGCCACAGACGTGAGCTGTGCCCCACAGAGACACACACCCAGAGTGAGCTTCCAGCTCAGATATTCATGGAAGTCATTGATTTTGGTGAACAAAGTTGATAAATTTCTGTATACCTGGTACTTATCTGTGTTTATGTGCTGGATGTCTGGGTTGTGCAACAAGTTGCACAAACAGCTCTGAGTCAGTGTTCGTGCCGTTAGCTCGGGCCGATTATATAGACGCTGTGTTTGGTTACAGGCCTGCACACCTCCCCCCCACCTTCCATCAAAGGCAAGAAACTCCAGCCCAGCCTTGTCTGCCCCTGCGCCCCTCCCTGCCTGCCTTTATGCATGTGGGGGGTGGGGGGTGGGGGGGGGGGGTGCAGGGTTGCCGTGCATGCAGAGCTCAGCAGAATTTCTCTCCGCTGCTGCGGTGCAGGGGCTGGAGTTTTCCACCGGCAATATTGTGCGCAGATGCAGCGTAGCTTTGGCCGGGCGGCGCGCCACGAAGCGGGGTAACAGAATGCATGTGTGCGGCCTGTGATGTGGGGGTTTAGAAGGCATTCAGCCACCGCGGCGCACGGCAGACCTCTGTGACTGACTTATAAGATGCGACTGTCGCTTTAATGGGAATTTAGGACTATTTTAGCTCTTTTTCCCTGCCTGGTTCTGGCAGAATATTTGGGATTCTTTGCAGTGAAGTGACTTTGTCGAGACACCTGAGAGTGACAGTGAGAGTGCGTTGGGCCTGACTGTGACGTGCGGCTCCTCCACTTGAGGGTTTTTAAGTAGACGGCCTGAACATTTACAGATTATGGCTTTGACCTGCTTTAGGAGCCCCACAGGCCCTGGAGTCCCACCGATTCGGAGGGTCTGAGCTCCAAGCGGGCCCGAGAAGATGGCCTCCTCCCTCTCATCATCCCCGTGTCTGTGCCGGTGCGGAGGCAGGATCCCTCCTCTCCGGACAGCGACGACTTGGGCCCGGCTTCCAGCTGGGCCCCCAGGCCTTCAAACCACCAGGAACCTGGCCGGGACGACCACAAGCCCTCTGTCATCGTCACTCGCAGGCGTTCTCTGAGGAACTCGCTGTCGGAGAGCTCGGAACAAGTGGGTGCATCTGTGATAATCCCAGTTCTGTTCAGATATTTTTATCAGATTAGATAAAAACGGGGGCTCTTCTGATCTCCACTGTGTCTTAGCTGCTGCGATTACATCTTTGCATTTATTCCACGCCACCCCACACTGCTCTCCCCTCCCCCACTGGGGCTTCATGTCTCCCCTGCCCCCATTTCAGTTGTGTACAGTTTTCCCTTTCCGTGTCTCACGTTGAGGGGGGTTGCAGTGTCCCAGATCAAAAAGATTATCAGGATTTGGCCCTGTTGTCCTGTACATTATGTACCCTACAGTGGAAGGTTGGGTTGCCCTTGCTTTTACCACTATCGCTGCGGGGGGGGGGGTGGCTTTCTTTAGCCCGCTAAGTCACACCTGTATCTCGCATCAGGTGAGTGTCTGCTGTGTCAGCTGTATGAGAATTCACTCTTTTCCTTATCAGAATGGAGGCACGGAGGGAGAGAAGGACGACGAAAGCAAAAAGTGCAAAAGACGCCCCCGGCCAGAGCCGCTCTTCATCCCACCGCCCAAGCCCAGCGTATTCATCGCCCCTCCCGTCTACTCCAGCATCACCCCCTACCAGAGCCACCTGCGCTCCCCTGTCCGGCTCGCCGACAACCCTCTCACCATGCCGCCCTACACGCCACCGCCCATCCTCAGCCCCGTCCGCGAAGGCTCCGGCCTCTACTTCTCCACCTTCCTGTCCTCCGCCGCCGCCGCCGCCAGCGGCCAGGGCCTGCCGCCTCCGGCCACCCCCAAATCGGCAACCCGCAGCCTGTTGCGTTCCAGTGAGTTCACCCAGAAGTTTGAGGGGATTCAGTTTGAATATGGTTTGAATTGTTAGTGAACGCGGCTTGTGTTGCCTCTCCTTCAGACAGCTGCGACATCACGCCACCGGTCCTGTCTGCGATGGGCGAGGCCACTCCTGTCAGCAGTGAGCCGTGAGTGTCCCAGCACTGACACCGGCCTTCGGCCTTACATCCTGATGTTACACACCAATAACCTGCTGTCGCCTCACAGCAGTCAAACCGGGCACTTTTATTATAAATTATGAGTAAGATCCCCTGGTTAATTTGAGGATTTGCGGTTACCGTAGCAACACTCGGGGCAGTTTATTTAAATGAGGCCGTCTAACGACAGAGGAAGCGGCTTTAATGAGGAAGCAGGCTGATGTCATCTGATACCGAGAGTACGAGTCTGCACACGTGCAGCAGAGATGTCAGGATACCGGGTCGATTTAAGAGTCCCCATGAATCCCTCAGCTTTTGGTAAATAACTGCCACTTGTTTTAACCTTTCGGCTGCGTGTCCACAGACTCGGCGTGTTTCTGCAGCGTTCATCTGTGTGTATGAGGCCTCTCGTACATCGGGGCTGTAGCCGGGCCTCCTATGTTTCCACAGAAACACGTTTGAACTCATAACAGCCCACCCTCCTCAGGGGAGGAATAAACACACACTGCGGGGGGAGGGGAGGGCAAGCTCAGGATTGTTTGGGTGATTTCCACTGGTTTGAGGTGATGTTCAACCCACCGGAGATGCAGCGTCTCTGCTGTAGTGCAGGGTTGTAACCCTCAGAGTTTGGGTTCAGGCTGCAGTGATCACGGCCCCGCCTCTCTCCCCAGACGGATAAACATCGGCTCTCGGTACCAGGCAGAGGTGCCGGAGCTGCGGCAGCGGTCGGCCGTGGAGCTGGACCACCACGGAGCGGAGCTGGTCTGGGCCCCCCTTAATCAGCTGGAGGAGAAGCAGGACTACCAGCAGAAAGGTCAGGAGAGCACCAGACGTCCACGGATTCAGACAGATCGTATGTTAAAAGCTCTCCTCGTCACAGTGAACGACCTCATGCACCTGGCCTGCTCCAGCGTCTTCTACGGTGGCGGCACCAACCAGGAGCTGGCTCACCACTGCCTGCACCAGTGCAAGGGAGACATCATGGTGAGCATCTGCCCCCCCCACACACACACACACCAGTCAGACTGGTTCTGTGACTGTTTGATCCAACATGAAAAGTAAATTTGAGTGGATGTCCCTGTGCTGAGAATTAAAACATGAGACATGAGAATTGCTGGAGCCTGATCATGTGACCAATCACAAGGGACGTTCCGCTCACGGCGTGGCGGAGCAAAGCTCCGTCAGGCCCTCCGTCACTGAAGACCTGTGACTCTCGGGCAGTCCGAACGCTCCGGTGAAGATTTCAGGCCCCAGCCACCAGCACTGGTCCAGCGTTGTCAAGGAAACCACATATGGGGGGGTGTCAAAGCGCCCACTCTCCAGCAGCAGCAGCCCGTCTTTCAGAATGCACAGACGGCCTCTTCTCCAAAGAATAGAAGTGTTTGTTAAAACAGAAGCATCCCGCACAGCTGCTCCTGACACCTGATCCGAGCATGAAATGAGAGGTGGCTCCGCTGCCCGGTTACCTGTTGGCAGTACGGGTTTATGGTTTATTCTGCCGCACGGTTTGCTTCCTGTAACAGGAAGTGTCCTAACAACCACTTTGTTGTCCTTCCAGGCTGCTCTGTCCCTCCTGATGTTGAAAAACCCAGTTCTGTCCACATCTCATCATCTGGCAAATTACCACTACTCAGGTAAATAAAGCTAAAAATAACCTGCGTGCACGCTCGCGCTCCGCTCTGTCGGGCGGATGTGTCGGACTCGCTTTCACTGCCTCTTTTTCCCCCTTGTGCAACCCGCGAGTGAGGGGGAGAAGGAGGCAGCTGCAGCGGCGAGAGTGTCGGGACTGTGGCGGTGGGGGGGTGGGCAGGCGACTGGAGGATTGTCAGGGCCGACATGCTGTGGGGGTGGCTACAGCATGTGGTTAATCCCTGGCAGAAGACAGTAGGCTCATTGTTTTTGGCAGATTTGACTGCGTGTGTGGTTTTTAAAGGCGGGTGGGATTGTCACACATTCAGAGCACCGAGGAGAAGCTGCGACTTGTTGAGCGCTGCGTGTTGCTTCTTTAAAAGTCTCGCTGCCCCCCCCCAGGATCAGACAGCTGGACTGCAGCTGAGAGACGCCAGTTCAACAAAGGCATCACAGCCTATAAGAAGGACTTCTTCATGGTGCAGAAACAGGTACCTGGTGCAGGAATTAAACCCGCCGTAACAGTTCCCTCCGTCTGCAGCGACGGGGGACAGAGCTGGTGCTAACGGCCCCCGCGTGTGGTTCACAGGTGGTCACCAAGACAGTGGCGCAGTGCGTGGAGTTTTACTACACCTACAAGAAACACGTCAAAATCGGCCGCAATGGGACGCTGCTGTACGGCGAGGCCGAGCCCGCTGAGAGCAGGAGCGGCGAGGAGGACACGGACCACAAGGTCGGGACCCCCTGCGGAACGTGGTGGAGTAAAGTTACAAAAGCTCGCATGTTAAACGACTTCTTTTTGGTTGCTCAGAGACTGGAGCCGCAGCAGGAGGAAGACAGCAGGAAGTGGGAAGGGTCAGCTGACAGGAAACAGGAAGCGGACCCCAGCAGCGTGACACACACGCTGCAGCCCACTCACAATGTGAGTGTGAAATTAGTAACGATGCGCGCACCAGAAAGGGCGCCAAATCAGCAGGAACAGACAGAAAAACATATTGTCCCCACTTGTTGACAGCGTTAGTCTCTCTGCCCAAATATCGGATGACCTGCTGTTTCCTGCACCTGCTTTCGGAAAAAGTCCCCTCAAAGAACACGATACTTTGAGGGGAAGATTCTGGAGGGTCGCTCGTGAAAATGGAAGAGAAAGTATTTGCAACACCTAAAAATACACCTGAAATTCATGAGTCATGAAGTGATAGGAAGACGGGTGTTTTCACCGGGTCACGGTGGGGATGCACCGCTACTGCATCATTACTAAACTAAACATGTCGATATTTAAGATGCTCTGGGAGAGAACTCAACATGTTTCTAGTTAGGTTTCTCTGCTTTTTTTACCGCTTTTCAATTCTGCAAATCTCCTGATTGGATGTGCTGCCCCCTGGTGGAATGTTCGGGGATAACGACCTCTCGAACTTGACATCACGCCGTTTTTCCCCTCATTGACCACTTCAAAGACTCAGCCTATTGATTTAAATAGTCCACACGAGTTTTTCACGCTTACATACTACTTATTGATTGAGTCACACTCTCTTTTTTTTTTTGTTCACAGCCTGGAACCGTCTTGATCATGAAAGGCCACGAGGAGCTGGGGAGGGCCCAGCCCATGTCGCGGGTCATCCACCCCCCTCACCCTGCCCCCAAAGTCCGCTATGATGTCAACGCTCGCAGGACGGGCCCTTCAGCGGGCAACAAAGCCACAGCGGGACCCGAGGGAGAGTTCCCCTGCAAGAAATGCGGCAGGTCAGTGGTCAGATGGATGGTCGGCGGGTTGTTTATGTAAGCAGGCCGGAGGACACCGAGTGTTGAATTTGAACTCTGGGTGAGCGCCTCTCCCGGCTTACAGAGACGAGTGTTGTGCGTGGTCGGGTGAAATAGCAGCCCATCCTCAGGCCTTCGCCACTGCCAGCGTGTCCTAGCAACAGCAACGGCAGGTTATTCCACACGGAGCCAGAGCGGCCCAGTAACTGGACAAGAGCTGCTCTCACCCTCTCCACAGCTCGTTATAGATCACCAGTACTGTTCCAGTCAGCCCAGCATCCATAATTTAGACTCTTCCGCCACAGCTAGTGACGGCTGCACATTTCCCGAGGCACCGGTTGTTCTCAGGCGGCCGTCTTTGGCGCTCCGATTGGTGTAAGAACACAGATTTCCTGTGATTTCTGCAGGATCTTCTACAAGGTGAAGAGCCGCAGCGCTCACATGAAGAGTCACGCCGAGCAGGAGAAGAAGGCGGCGGCGCTGCGGCAGAAAGAAGCCGAGGAGCGGGCGGCGGCCAGGGCCGCCGCCGAGGCCGCCGCCGTCCTGGCCGCTCGCCAGCAGAACGGCTCCCGGCAGATGAGCGGGGACAGCACCAATGACGATTCGTCAGACGGGGAGGACGTGGAGGACGAAGACTGGCAGTAACGGTCCGGGCGGCGCCTCCTCGTCAACCGGAGTGGGAGGAGGGGCTCAGAAGTCTGTGAATTCCGTAGAACCAGACGTCCGCTCGCCATATTCAGGGACGGGCTTCCGCCCGCGAGCGTGTGTCTCCGCCTGCCTGGACCGAGCGTGTCCACGCTGTCCAGAACTCACCGACGCCCCTTTACTCCTTTGCAAGAGTTCTCTCTTCCTCACAGGGCTCAGATCACAGCCACGCCGCCGCACCTCCTGGCGCTGTCCTCCAGGCCGCAGCTTCCTCAGCACTTAACACCCCCGACCCCCCTCCAATTTGAACGGATTGCGGGTTGCACCTCTGATGGACGCGTGCAAACCGTTGCCTTTGTTTCTCGCCGCTCTCCTGCACGCCAAAGCTGTCCAAAGCTTTCACCGATGCACCTCGCCCCCCGGGTGGCCACACCCCCTCCCGTCAGTCTCCAGTTCTATGACCCCCCCCCCCTCGACTTTTTGTAGTTTTTGCTCCTCACTGTTGATGTTTCGATACTTTTTATGGTAAAATGACAATCAATTTTCCAATGTTGTTGTTTTTTATATCTATATAAACACATAAACAGGTCAGTGTCATCTCTTCCGCCTGTGTAGCTGAATTATAGTTGATGTTTCTGTGAATATTCATGTTGACGATGGTTATTACAATTATTACATCCTGGTTTTTGGCTGCAGTTTAACAGAGCGCTTTTTCGTACTCGTCTGTATCTTATTTTGCTCCTCTTTTTTTAATTATTGTTATTATTTAAACAGATACTACACGCTGCCTGTTTTATTACTGTGAGATTTTGTTCTTCTTTTGGAAGCCAGAGATGAAGAAAAGGCAGAAATGTGCAATAGAGCAAGTCGACCCATCTTCCCCGGCCGCTCGTATGGTCGCCTCTGACTGTTGAAAAGGTTTTTTTTAAAAAAAAACAGACACCAGCCTGGCGTGAACATGTTCTTCTGGGTTCTCTGGGCAAAGGTTAAGGGGTTATCTTCCTTTAAAGGGCAAAACAGAGGGGAGTTGGGAGCTGAAGTGGCTCCGTAGGTTAATCCTGGGTCTATGCACAGACTCTGGGTGTGTGTGCGCGCGTGTGTGTGCGTGTGAGGTTAAAACTGTACACCAGAGATAAAAAAGACAGGATTTTGCAGACTGTTAAGATATTTGGTATGTTAATTTATATTTCCTTTTTATTTGGGTTTGAGGTTCATTGGGGATGTTCACAAAAACGCTGTTGAATCAAGGCCACGACTCCAGAAAACTGATGGCTGTAAACTCCTCATCCTGCCGGTTAAGGGAATTTCAATTTCAAGTTAAAGAAAAGGTTTATTTAGCTAAAGATTAGACAATATATCAGAGTTTAACTGTATGTTTGCATACTTTCTATGCTATTTTCATATGGGGTTCACACTAACGAAAAAGGAAAGAATCTCAAGTGCTTTTTACTACGGTGTAACTTATTCGTTTCGGTTTAATTTTTACCACCTGTGATTTTAGTAATGATTTATGAAGCACTATATATTAAAGTTTTAAAACATTCTTCAGGATTTTTTGTGTCTGTATGATTAATCAAGGAGTGTGTGCCAGTGACTGAGTCTGGGTGTGTTCCCCTAAAAGTCCACAAGGGGGCAGCATAGCTGCACGCGTCCACTCATCGCAGTTCTTATAGAGAGCTGAAGGGGGCGCTGTTGTACCAGCGGCGTGGACAAACGTGACCGGACAGGAAGAAAGGCAGATTTTTTTAACCTTAATTTCCTTTGACATCTCAAAGCAACTACTATTCACCTCCGCGTCATCTTTCCTGCTCAAATCATTCAATAATTTCCCAAAAGACACACAAAAGGATCCCAAAAATCACTTGGCAAACGCGCCCATCTAACCGGAAGTTGAAGCCCGGCGTCTATAAACTGCGCAGAGGTTCAGAGCGTCTAAAACCCAGCTTTTGCTTCTAAAGAATGTCAATAAAAAGTAGCTAACCCGGCTTCTTCCTCTTTTATAGAGCTCATAATTACTAAAAACATCCGCATAAAGAATCTGAGGAGCCAGATATATTTTATTAATAATGTAATAACTAAACAGCTTCATTGGTAGTTTGACCAGTGAAGTTCTACTTTTTAGACACATTGTAAGCAAATGGGCTAAAAATTTAGCTTCATGCTCGCTGCGATGAGATTCTTAAAGGGAAACAGCTGCAGGCTAGAAATCCTCAATGAGTAAAATTCATTTTGTAGGTGCATCCAGAGTGTTTATTAGGCTCCAGATCAAGGCCAAGAGGCTGGACATCGTCATGGTCTGGCCCAGGGTGGAGGCTCTCTCCTGGGCCTGTGTGTCAGGGAGGATCTGGCAGCCTCACACACGCTGCAGGCATCATTTCTGGATCCTGACGAGCTTTCACAGTTGCACAAAGCCTGCTTGGACACATCCGAAGGGTCGGGGCGCAGAAGTGGAACCAGAAACGTGCACCAGCACTAATCAACAGCAGAAAGAGGGATTTTAACATTGGTCGTCAACAGGTTGGGAAGTGGAAACTCTAAGACGGGCCACAGCGTTCCTGCGTGATTTACATCCTAATATTTAAGTTCTCTCCTTCAAATAAGGACCGGCGTCCTCGGAAAGATGTTCCAGATAACAGTAATGATGTTCTGGCAGGAGCAGCACGCCACGATCGGCCGCCTTTGATCCCAGGCTGGGTGGGTGGTGTCCCGAACATCTGATCCAGATTAAAGCTTCCATCCTAATATGAGGAGAATGACTGGTTCTGCACACAAATGTCAGTTTACCCTCTCGGTCCCAGTATAACCAGTATAACCAGTCTGTTTATCCTCCACATCCCAATATAACCAGTCTGTTTATCCTCTCTGTCCCAGTATAACCAGTCAGTTTACCCTCTCTGTCCCAGTATAACCAGTATAACCAGTCGGTTTATCCTCTCTGTCCCAGTATAACCAGTTTACCCTCCATCATTTATCTTATCTCAGTTTATGTAACACCAACACCGTTCCCATGGTAACGCCGTAAACATGACATCACCATAGCAACAGTCAGGTGTGAGGACACATCAGACTAACCTTCCTCCCTTTTCTACCTTTTCTGATTCCCATCATCACTCCCCAGCGTTCCCAGTGCTCCCAGTTGGCCCAGTTGACATTCTGCTGCCGGTCGGCCTCGACAGCTGGGCCTCCGTCAGGCCTT
This sequence comes from Takifugu rubripes, assembly GCF_901000725.2. Taxonomy (NCBI): domain Eukaryota; kingdom Metazoa; phylum Chordata; class Actinopteri; order Tetraodontiformes; family Tetraodontidae; genus Takifugu; species Takifugu rubripes. The sequence continues at coordinate 4,569,109 of NC_042286.1, read as the reverse complement.
GTTTGTGTCTGTCGCTATGGTGACGCAGCGGCGGTGGCTAACGATGAGGATTAGCGCCTCATGCTAACTCTCTTTGATTTCCTGTCTTCAATAAAACTTTATTGATAAGCAACACGAGTGGAGCAACAGGAAGTGGCGCTAGCAGGGCTAGCTAACAAACCTTTAATAAAATAAATAATATAAAATAAATTAAATTAAATTAAATTAAAAAATAAAAAAAAAATAAAGAAATATTATCAGGCCTTTTAAGGTCATCCTTCTACAGCCACGTTGGTCTGGAACCAGGATGCTGCTCACTTCCTGCTGTGTTTGGGGTTGTTGTCATGGAAACCCTCATTATGGAGGTATTTCCTCTCTGGAAGGGAGCAGCACGACCCTGCAAGTATTTTTATGTATCCAAACTGCTCCTGGTCCTGGGACGTGGACAACAGGAACAACAACAGTCAGAGCTGTCCCCTTCCCTATAACAGTCAGAGAAATTTAGGGTTTTTCCTTTAATTTTTGGTTTATAAAGGATGATTCCTGTTCCTGACATGTGTTTGTGTGTGAATTTTAAAGCTATCCGGAGGATTCTAAGCTTCATTTACTGTTTAAGACACATATTTTCAACATAATGGCATATTATAACTGCTTATAACGGCTTATAACTGTTTATAACTGCTTATAACTATTAATAGCAGAAAAATGTCCTTTTGCTGTCGCTCACAGGCTACTAGCACCTGAAAAACAAGAAGAGGCAACAAAAACAACAGGAGAGCTCAGGAATTTCCACCTTAACAGGCTCTTTATTACATTAGAATCAGAATGTGCCGATTGTATCTGCTGCCATCTGCGGTTGCCAGGCAACCGTCTGGTTCCGGACCCCGATGAAGAAGCAGTTGCTTATTTCTTTAATATTTATGACTCTCAACTCCTCCGTGCCCGAATCCTGCAAAAGGAAGCACCAAACAGCGTCAGACGCCGACCACGGGGGCACATCTGGCCGCTTCCGCTAACCAGAGCTTTGAGAGGGTTTCTGGAGAATTAGCTCACCTCCTGGTCCGAACAGCGCAGCGTAGCAGGGTTTGTGGCAGTAGGGTTTACCATCGTGCTGAAAGAGGATGACTTTTATCAGAACAGTGCACAAATCCAGGCACTTTCAGCTGCAAATGCCGGCGTATCAGTGCTAGCAAAAGATGCTCCGTGGCTGTTAGCATCTAGCTTCTGTTCTTGGCGTCAGGACGTCTAGGATTACTTTGACAAGGTATTTCTAATGTTTACTGCCTGGTGAACGAAGAACTGTTGTGACCAGTTGGGCAACTTGTGGCTCAGAAGGAACCGGTCTAGGTAGCGCAGGGTGGCGGGGCCCCCGGGGACGGGGACCCGGGGGCGGGGCCCCGCCCCCACGGCCCCTGTGTGTTTTCACGGTGTAAAATATGGGTCAAATTCAGATTCACTCTCCTTAACTGGTGTGTGTGTGTGTAAATATGTTGGTTTCTTTTTCCGCAATAGCAAAATTAGCTAGCCGCGAGCTAGCCACAAAACACGTTTGAGCCAACACGGCGACGCAGCAGGAAGCAGGAAGCACGAGTTCATGCAACTTTCTGTGCAGGAGACTAAAAGAGGAATGTGCGGTGTTTGTTGCCGTGGCAACGGTGTCCTGTCACAAACAAACACACGCGAGGGCCTGCTGCACCTTCCTGGAGAACAAATGTGATGTTGCCTCACCTCGGCGTGGGAGCCCGCCGCCAGCGTCTTTTTGCACTTCTGGCAGCGGAGGCAGGGCCTGTGCCAGTCCTTCCCCAGTGATGTCACCTTCTCAGCTGGCAACACACACAAAAACACTGGGTCACTACCCGGACGGTGGACTTTACCCAGATGGGGAACCGGTGTGGATGGAGATGTCACAAGGGTCCACCCTGCCGCTCGGTTAATCAGTCTCAGACAGTTCAGGCTGAGCTCATTCAGCCCAATAAAGGACACTCCCTGCAGATAACTGCGGCCTTTCTCTGGGCGTGGTGCTCAGGGGGAATGAGTGCACACCGTCCCACAGGACTCTCGCTGCCCCCCCAACCCCCCCGACCTCTTCATCTGCTGGACGAGCTGTACAAACACCCGTCAGAAATAACCAGTCCTACTAAGACCGCTAATGGTTCAGCTAGCTTGATACCAACCTCACATAAACCAGGACAGCGGGAAGGTCAAACCTGTAGTTTCACAGGAAGCTACCCCCCCCCCCCCCACCTCCCCTCACCACCCCCACCTCCCCGCGACATCACTTTGTGTTTTCTTCCTGTAAATAAGAGATTAGGCAACCAGCAGCAGAAGCACAGGGTTGTTGTCCAGGCCTGGGTCAAAGGCCGGGTCCTCCACATGTGGCACAACTGGAACCAGAGTCTGACCAATTAGCCCCCAATAACAAACCAGGACACCGAGGAAATGCAGCGAGGCCATCCGTCACTGCTGGCTACCGCTATCTGCTAGCATCAAAGAGCGTTATGGAGGCCAAAATACAGCATTATTCCCCTTCACACAATCAAAGATTTGTTTTGGAGCTGAGGAAAATTTGGGGAATGTAGTTAAATTTAGATTTTTTTTAATTAGCATAAATAAAGACAATAAAAACCAAGCTAGTATGTTAGACTGCTTGCAGTCCCCATGTTTCGCTAAGCTAACAGGCTGAGGGACGAATCTTTGTTAAACCTTGTTTGGAAAAACACTTTTGCATGTTTTGCATAACTAAAGCGTGGCGTCTGCGCCGGCATCCAGCGTGTTAGCACTTTAGTCTGCTAGCATCTTTACAACCTTCATTAAGGACAAGTTCAGCCAGTGGAAAGGTTGAATTTTGGTTGGAAGATGACCAAATCCCCCCTCGTCCTTCAGTGGTAGCCTAATCACTTCCATCTGCGCGCCGAGGAACACAAAGGCCGTGGCGGTATCGTTAGCCTCCGCTTCATTTTCTGTTGGCTCTAACTTTGCTTGTTTTGGCTGGCAGAGATTTTTCCATAATGAAGACGGATGGGAAGCAGCATTCCTGCTGCCGCAGTCAGTCACAAATTAGCTTCTTATTTAGCAACAGCCTGGGAGCATCTTCTCACAGTGACTGACTAAGTTTAAACACCCAGATATTAACATTTATCTAAAGCACATGAAGCTAGCATGACTCGGTCATTTGGCCTGTAGTCCTGGAACATCAGTATCTCATAATAGACCCTCAGATCCTTTCTAAGCTTCAATAAAACGTGTACATTTGTGACAACTACGAGGAGGTTCTGTGTTTCTGGAGCTCGTCTCAGGCTCGTCTCTACCAGCACTAGATATGCAGGACATGTGGCTACATGTGTATCTTCACATTGTCATTCTGAGCTCCTTTAAAAAAAAAAACGCTCTAACCCTCATTTCCCCTCCTACGCAGAAAACAAGGAACTGGTTTTAAAGCACGAGGAAGGCAGAAGAATGCAGAAATCTCACCAAAGTAAACCTCCTTCCCGCAATTTGGACACTTTGGCATGGCGCCTCTGGTCTGAGCTGAGCAAACACGCAGCGGTTTATCCCCTGGATGAAGACAGACACCTGCTAGCCGCTACACGACGCACCGTAAAGTGCAGATGTGCGCTCAGCCCTGTATTTATAGCTCTGAGGAAATAGTTCCACTCCGACTCGGGTTTTTTTTCTAGCAGTGGGAGAGGCCTGAGTTCACAGAATCACAGAGGAGGGTCGGACGGTTCAGCTCCAGCCGCTACTGGTGATTAAAAAAGGCTGATTTTGAATCATCTTTAATCTTTTTAAGCCCATTTTATCACTGACGGGCGACAGTTGAGGCACAAATGCTGTTTGAGCTTCATCTGAAACTTCGCTCGGCCAGATGTTCATGGAAATACTGGTGGGTCCCCCTCCAGGGAGGCTAAAACTTAGCTGTTTCTATGCTGATTTACAGGAGACATTTGTCAAAAAATCGTTTTTGGCTGACGGCCACTGATCTCCTCAGCAGAATGATCCACTTCCTGCTCTGACTGCAGGTACGTTAGCATTAGCGTTAGCATTAGCGTTAGCAACGCGAGCCTCCAGTCAATAAAACAATCTCACTTTAATTAGGATGGTTTTTATCTCGCAGGTCGCACAGGTTTATAGATAACGAACGCTGCTGATGAATCATGTTTATTGACCGACACATGAGGACGGACCGTCAGGGACCACCATGTTGCTCTGTGACCCCATGAAAGAGCTGCAGCGGTGCACCAACGGGTCCCCCTCATCAGGGCAGGTCCCCCTTCCATCAGGACGGGTCCCCCTCATCAGGGCAGGTCCCCCTCATCAGGACGGGTCCCCCTCATCAGGGCGGGTCCCCCTTCCATCAGGACGGGTCCCCCTTCCATCAGGGCGGGTCCCCGTTCCATCAGGACGGGTCCCCCTCATCAGGGCAGGTCCCCCTCATCAGGGCGGGTCCCCGTTCCATCAGGACGGGTCCCCCTTCCATCAGGACGGGTCCCCCTCATCAGGACGGGTCCCCCTCATCAGGGCGGGTCCCCCTCATCAGGACGGGTCCCCCTCATCAGGGCGGGTCCCCCTCATCAGGGCGGGTCCCCCTTCCATCAGGGCGGGTCCCCGTTCCATCAGGACGGGTCCCCCTCATCAGGGCAGGTCCCCCTCATCAGGGCGGGTCCCCGTTCCATCAGGACGGGTCCCCCTTCCATCAGGACGGGTCCCCCTCATCAGGACGGGTCCCCCTCATCAGGGCGGGTCCCCCTCATCAGGACGGGTCCCCCTCATCAGGGCGGGTCCCCGTTCCATCAGGACGGGTCCCCCTTCCATCAGGACGGGTCCCCCTCATCAGGGCAGGTCCCCCTTCCATCAGGACGGGTTCCCCTCATCAGGACGGGGCTGGTGTATTGATGGACCACATAGTCCTGAGGTCAGAGGGTGTCGACCCAGGTGACCCTGTCAGGGGATTTAGAAGGAAACTACAGACTGTAGTTTCATCAGGCTGAACAGGTCAGGCGAGTAATTCCTGGTTTCTGTACTGATTACAGGTCTACAGGTCGGCACCATAAAGCACTGGGTCTACAGGGACCTGATCTCAGCTCAGGTCTAGTCGGGGGGGTGTCTGGTTTCCATGGCAACATTGGGTTTCCCTCCAGAAACTGTGCTAAGGTTAACGTTAGACTGACTTGCGTGGTGGTGCATCACACCTCACACAGACAGTTGTTCCCATGTAACCAGGGCGACGGACACAGTCCAGACTCTCTTTATCAGCTCGCCTTTGATGCTTTGATGACCTCACGGGGAGAGACGGACACATCTGCAGAGATCTTCTCGGTTTCTTGATTCACACCCCAAAATTAGCGTGGGATCACATTAGCGCCAGAGATTTCCTGTGAATATTGTGTCCCTCGCCTGTCCTCAGGAATGTGGGACATGTTTGACCCTTTTTCAGTGACGTGATGCGTTCAGCAGCGACACCAGACGTGAACGCCACCATTCACCCGCTCAGAAGGCTCTCGCACATAAACAGCTCTGCAAACAGTGGTTTCCATGGTAACAAGCCATTGGCAGGGCAGTTGTGTCTGTTGCTATAGCGACAGCGGCCCCGCAGCAACAGGAAATGAAACGCCCGCAGGTTTCCGGTGAGGCCATGTGATCATTTCCCCTATTAAGACGGAGGAACGTTTGTGGTTATTTTGAGTTATTTTGAATTCGCCGTTCGGGACATCAGGGCCCGCTAGCGTCTCTTCACGATGATTCTGCTCACGCTCCTCTGGTCCCGGACTCTCTGGGGATCTCAAAACCAGCCGCGCACGCCCTCCTCCCCTCCTTTATCTCAGAGCTCATCTCATCCTGCCACTCACTCAAGCCCCGCCCCCTCCCACTTTGATGTTCTGTCAGGAAAGTGCGTTGACGGAAAGATGTGGAAACCATCAAAGGTCCGTTCACTTGGATCTGTGTTGGACCCTTCAGAGTCCATAAATGTTCAAGCAGCAAACCAGAACTCTGCTAATGTATAAAAGTGCTGCTGCTAATGTACTTAGCCAGAACATGTTCTCCTTCTGGCTGCTCCCTGCTAGTATTTCCACTTTTCCTCCCAAGCGACTTTGAAGATTAATGGCCTTCGCTGTCACCATAGTAACCATCATGAGCGCCACTAAATGTCTCACACCCCAGACCTTGAAGAGGGAACTGCTTTCGTAACCTTTCCACGCAGGTTCAAACTGCGTTGATTGGCGGCTAATCTGGAAACCCGCTGCTGGGTTTCACTGTGCTGGAGGATTTGCCCAAAGATTGTGCTAAGCTAGCATAAAGGCTCGGGGCAAAGGTCGCTCTAGATCACAGAAACCTTCATCAAACAACCCACAGATATGTTTTGGCGCCCACTGAGTCCTCTCGAGGCTGAAGACTCGACCCACCCAACAAAGCGGCGCTTAAATAGACCTTAGTCAGCTGATTAGTGAGACCAGCTGGGTCAGATCAGCTCATCAAGCTGCTCCGCTTCTCCTAGCTTTAGCATCTCCGGCCTGGTTGCACACCCTCCTCCCCTGGTCCATGAGTGTTTTTACAGGAGGCTTCTCCCAGTAGGACCAGTAGGACTCGCTCACATGTGTGGGGGCCCTTCAGAGAGACCGTCCTCCTCACTGATCCAGCCTGGAGGCGGGACAGCTGCTCCACACGGCCGCTCTCCTCATCCATCGCTCTGCTAACAAGCAGTTTTCATCAGGCTGCGGTTTTCGCTTAATCTTTAAAGCTTAAAGCAGTTTCGCTGATGTCCTGCAGTCACGGTAACCGAACGAATGGTTCTGCACTAAATAATATGCCTGCACATTAGCACTGGCTATAAATCATGCTAAAGACATGCTACAGACGGACGGATCATGGTCGTGTATGTAGTTTAGGCACCACAGAGGATGAACACATGCAGATCTGAAGGTCACTCCCAGCTAATCTACACTCATGCTCATGAGGACGGACCGTCCTCATGAGCAGCCAATCTCTGTGGTGCCTAACCTATATACACCTAGCATGCTATAGACATGCTACAGATGGACGGAGGCTGGGCTAAAGGCTCTTAATGTTGGTCCTGCTAAGTTTAAAGTGAAGCTTAATTGTTAAACGTCTGGTGTTGAAAGAGATGCTGGGGTTAGCTAAAACCGTGTCTAAGTTCCATGCTAAAAGGCTAATCATCAACATTTTATCTCTGTTTTACTGAGCTTAGCATCAAGCTAATGGGTTCTGCTAATGTTCAGAAGAAGAGGAGTGCTTTCTAAAACATTTCTGTCTTGTATTTTAGCTAAGCTAAGCAAATGCATCTGAGGCTCCCTCCTGTTGTGTTTTTTTTCTTTACCTCTCTGGCACAGCACAAATGTACTACAGGAGTAGCATGAGAGCACAGAGGAGCTAACTAGCCCCGCTCGTTAGAGCCCCACTTGGAATTTTCCGAAATATTGTGGCGAGGAAACCTCTTTACTTCTGGAGGAGCCACAAACATCTTGAGGTTGTTTCTGGACTCATCTCCTCTCGGAACCAGCCAGATCAAAGCTGCGCTTGTCCCACCAGCTTTTATCTTCAGACATTTTTGAGGCGTCTGTCCTTCTCGGTGATGTCCTCAGATTTCTGCTCAATATCTGACAAACTGGCGTATCCTTGGCAACCGCTGCACCATAACATTAAACACCAGACACACACACACACGCCTGGCAAAAACATGATAAAAAAATGCTTGGGCCCCGTGTTGGGCTTCAACTACGTGGGAATGTTGTGGAATCCTGCCAGAGCAGCAGATGTGGGTCTATGGCAGATGTGGAACTGGTTCCAGTGCCAGTCCAGTCATGTTGTGTCCAGTTGTCTCTGGGAACTGAACCCACGTTAGCGTAGCAACATTTCTTTTTCAGCAGCTAGATGGTGGTGGACTTTTATATGTCCTTTATTACCGTGTTTATCTGATATCTGATATATCTGAACGAGTGAACTAGGTGGCGCATCACTTGTGTGAGGGTCAAAGTCAAATCGCTGACCTCCACAATAGGAGTCACATTCCCAGCTAGCTTCACGCGAAAACTGCGAATCAACTCCCAAGTTCCCGTGAGCGAAACACAATATTTGTCTGGCAGGCTAACGAGCATGAAAACAGGATGAGGAGCGAGGAGATGAAGAGGAGGAGCGAGGAGCTCCGTTTGATGAGTTTACCGGCTGTTTCCTGCCGCCTGCACAGGGAGGCTGGCTGCTCTGGGACATGTGATCAAAGCAACAGTCTCGCTTGAACGTGTGAGCTTATCTGTGACAGGGCGACGTCCTCCTCTGCTAGGACATGTCCTCTTTTTGAGACCTACACCTAGAGAGTCCTTCCAGTGGACCAGGGTGGTTGTGGAGGAGCCGGCGGGGCCAGAAAGGCAGGGAGGTGGGGGGGGTCAGTCAGCAGGGAGGTCCTGGCTCAGACCCGGCTAGACCTAATCGGGATTGTCGGGTCAGCCAGGAGCTTTTAGACTTCAACAGTCCTGCTGCTTGAGGAAGATTCCATCATCTTCATCATCATCATCTCCTCTCTGGCCCAGTAAAACCAGTAACTGTTGTTTATCAGCATCACAGATCAATCATTAGCATTTTGCAAAGCGATTATCGCAGGTGTGTTTGAAATATGTGACCTGACGTGCCCCCCGGGTGGTGCCTTATTTCAGTGATTTACCGTAGCATAATGCTAATGTTAGCATCAAAGCATCATAGAAACTCCAGTTTATTCAGAATTTTCCGAGGCAACGTCGCTCTAGTGAAAGGCAAACATGAAGCAACCGACCATTTTTGGACATGAGGACATTGTGACCTCCCCAGAGACGACCACTTCCTTAAAAATGACCTCTGCATTGGCCACTTCGGCGAAACTATGGACCATCTGGCAGGCAGAATGCTCGCAGGCGTACGTAATTTCTATATTGGGATGGTGGAAATATTGTTTTATGATGTGAGACAAAGTCCCGTTTACCCGAGTCAGTCGGAAAAGGAACAGAAAGACGCTCAATGTCCTCCACTGGAAAAGCAGTTAGGAATGAGGTTATATAATGATTAGGGAAAGCACAACCACTTTTCCTCTCAGTTTGACTAAAATAGACACAATAATCTCCAAAGGACTTCAGTAAAGTCAGCAGGCTAACATAAGCTTGTATGCTAATGCCAAGCAAACAGTTTAGCCTAAGCAGCGTATTAGCGCAGAACATTAGCCTGCATAGGTTTCTTAAAAGAGGACAGAGGCGTGAAAAACAGCCTTTTACGTGGGTAAAATTTTAATTTTCACTCAATAACAGTAAACCAACATCACGACAACATTTAATGTTCCCTCAAAAGTGTTAGAAGTGTAATATAAGCTCTTTGAGCAACGTTAAAGCTCCGTGCTAGCTGTTGTATGCTAGCAGAACAGAAAACCGAGTGGCGCCGCTACTAACAAGAGCAGAGGCGGTGAGCGGGAAACTCTCCACATGAGAGGAACCAACGTGGACTCCGAGGTCGCCTCCTGGAGCGGGAACAGGCCGCCGTGAGGTTCTGCCCGTCTAACTCGGCTGTTAACAGACGGCTCCGGAGCTGCGCGTCCTTCACCGACGGCGGGAAAACAATTAAAAGCTGCGTCACGCAGGCGCCCGTCTGTTTGGTATCCTGGCGACGGCCCGGTTGTCGGACCTCGTCCCATGACGCCACAGGCGCTAATGCGGCGCAGCCCAGCGGAGACACAGTGAGGAAAGGACACAGCGGGACATTTTTATGTGGTATTTATTGATTTATTTCGGGGGGGCTGGAGTGCAGTGTTCGAGCCCCGCGGAGTCAAGAACTCGTACAGTGCGTCTAAGATGCACATTCTTACCGAATGACTTGTCTGAAGTGTTTCCTACATGCTAGGCTAAGCTAGTGTTCTTGCTAATGGTTCAAAAAACATAATCCGTGGGGGAGGGGGCACCTGAAAAAACACTTACTATTTATTAGAAAAAGAAAACAGTATCTTTTTGTTCAGGTTTTGATGTAAAAGGTGTTATTTTGCTAAATGTTAGACCCTTTTTAAAAAAAAAAAAAAAATCTGATAAGGAATGTATGTCTGGCTGTTCCTCAATGCACCTCACCACACCTGAGACTTAGCCACGCCCCCAAAAAGTGAAAAGTGAGAGCTTTTACCTCTAGAGACAGCGTGGTCATATTTATTTAAGTTAACGGACTGGCAGTGCTGGAGCAAAGTCAGGAAGGAAACGGACACAAATGAAAGGACTGACGGAACCGTGGTCGTCTCAGGGAGGACAAACTGGTCACAAGCGATACTGTGGCGATAATGTTCGGTGTTGGGAGGAGGCTGGGGGGGGCAGGGAGGATTCAGGGCTGGGTCACGGCGCTGGGCTCCTTCTCGTAGATGTAGCTGCCCACGCCACCGGTGTTGACGCCTGGAAAAATCAGAGGGACAGCAGAGGGTGGGTCAGAGGGGAGCAGAGAGGCAGGGAGAGGCCGTTTCCTGGTGGCTCAGGCTGCCTGGATCACGTTCTGATTCAAGTGTGGAGGATAATTGGTGGGCGGACAGCACCCCCTAGCGGTTACCTTTGGGCCCAAAGAGGACGGCGTAGCATGGTTTGTGGCAGTAAGGCTTGCCGTCATGCTGGAACACGTAAAGAGGCAATGTTACTTTTGATTCCAGTACCTTCTGGAAGATTAAGTGAAGCCAAACGGGCTGAACGTACCTCTGCGTGGCTGCCGGGAGCCAGAGTCTTGCTACACCGGTCACACCGCAGGCAGGGTCGGTGCCAGTCTTTGCCCAGCGACGTCACCTTCTCGGCTAGTGGGACACCCAGGAGTTAGTCAGACAACCGCGGCGCCTCTCGCCTTCGAGGTGCCAGGAAATTACTCACCGAAATACACCTTCTTGTTGCAGCCGGGGCACATGTTGGCCTCTCCGGAGAAGGTGGTGATGCTGCCAGCTGGTGACAAATAAGATGCACGTTAATGGGAGAACAGGAAAAGGTTCCGATTCTTAAGGTTCCTTGTTGGGGGGCGTGAAGGGATATAGGGGCTGTTGAAGACAAGAGGGGTCGACGCGGGTCGCTGCAGTACCGGCTGCCTACACCAGGGGGCAGAAAGTGGCAGAGATGGGTCCATTTTCCGCCTTGTTAACAGATGTTGCACATTCAATTAAAAGTGCACGGATAAACTGCCACGCACGGGCATGTAGGAGCAGGAGCAGCAGAAGAGAAGTGGGCGCCAGTAAACTGCACACAGAGGATAAACAAACAGTGCTGCTTCTGCTGCACCTTTCGACGGCGCCTTGGGGACGAACGTTCGCTTCTCCTCAGTCTTGGAGGCTGAATCCACACAGGTGGGAGGCGGGTTGTTGTTGGCTGGAGTGTCGTAGACATAAGAGCCAGCTCCACCGATGTTCACGCCTAAACAAGGTGTGGGAGGAGAGAAGGTCCATATGGAATAACAGGAGTACTCATCACCTAATTAGTCAATAAATCAGTATTAGCATGAACATCGGCCAGGTTGATGCCTCCAGATGGGTAAAATCCATCAATAAAAAGCTATTCTTCCATAAAACACCTGATTTATGTGAGTATGTAGACAGGAAGTGGGTGTAGTTTACCTTTCGGCCCGAAGAGGGCAGCATAACACGGTTTGTGGCAGTAAGGCCGTCCATCGTGCTGCCGAGAGACAGAAACACCATCAACGCAAAGCACAGCGACTTAAAAGGAACGTCGGCGTGAGGTCACATTCTTCTGACACCATTTGTTTTGGGTTTGACGGACGCGGAGCAATTCGAGCGAGACCGTTCACTCCATTTTCCACTTCCACGGCAGCTGTCTCCAGGAAACGGGACACTGTTGATGAACTCGGCGCCACACTCCAGTGCGGCGTTGGACCTTTGACCGCCTGTTCCTTGAGGGGGCCGTTTAAGACAAAGTGTAGCGGGCCTGTTAGTGATGCATGCTGCCAACGTGCTGGTCATCAGGGGAGCATGTGATGGGGGCTGCGGGCTACTGCTTCAGAGCTCAATGACCAAAGAAGAGAAGAACGTTGGCGACGTGACAGCGACCCCCGAGGAGGCACTACCCACAATCCCCGGTGCACCGGTTCCACATTCTCGCTTCCTGTCGGACATTTCTTACTACAGTGCTGCGTCTCTCCCAGTCAAGTCCAGTGCGCACGGCGCCACTGCCGGGATTTGGCCACTGACCTTGTAAAGAAAGGATGAGTGATGGGGGGGGTTGGCTGGTGGACAGGGGGGGCGGTGGCCTCAGAGAGATTCTGCGTTTGTAATCGGGCAGAGATTAAACCGGAGGACATCATCCCAGTTCTGTGGTAAAATTACATTTACGCACAGAACCCCCCCAGATCAGATCCTCTTTACATTTTTTTTTCATGGGGGAGGGGTGATAAAGGGGGGGGGTGGTGATGGATGGATGAGGGAGATCACAGGATCAACTTGAAAGCACAATTTGTACTAAAGAACGGACCGCGTTTTCATAAATTTCACCACATAGCTTGACCTTTGACCCCCCACGACGTTTTTAACATCCCAGCGTGACTCAGCGCGGGAGCGGTGATGGCGGCGTGAATGGCCTCAGTTGAAGCGAAGTCCTACCCGAGGCAACGCTAATGATACACTCACACGCACACACACGCGGGAAAGAAAGAGTCCATCACTGACCCAGTTGCAGCCTTACAGCACACAGCTTTTTTATTTACAGAGTCGAGCTGCTAAAGGCCAAGAACATGGACAGGCTATGGAAGAAAAACAGATTAAAACAGGAAGTTGGACATTCAAATCACGGTAATAAAATTATGGATGCTTAGACTGCTGATTAGCCTAGATGCTAACAAATAGAGATGGCTAACTATCAATGCAAGCAGACATGCAGCAGTTAAAGGGATAATTAAAGGGATAGTTCCCCCACCTGCCGTGTTTTTAGCTGTAGCATTAGTTTCCAGCTAGTCCTCGCCTGTATTTACCTGTAAACATGTGAAGCTGCCACAACACCACCGAAGAATGCCGCAGTTTTTGATTGCAACCTTGAAGAGCCTTCAGCTAGTCCAAAAACAGTGTTTATTTATGACGCCGTTTGTTCTGAACAGCAGCGTTGAGCATGCAAACGCGACGTGAGGTCAGCGAACGCAACACAGGTGCCTATTTAGGGTCCAAAATATGGGAAAATGTTGAGGCTGGAACTCCGGGGACATCTCGGGAATTGGAAACGTTTATTGACCTTTTTGGGTGAACCATCCCTTTAAGTGTAAGGTGTGCGGGGTGTGGTGGCGGTGCGGGGGTGTGTGACTGACCTCGGCGTGGCCCCCGGCGTTCAGGAGCTTGTTGCAGCGGTCACACTTGAGGCAGAGCTTGTGCCAGTCCTTACCCAGTGACGACACCTTCTCAGCTGCACCACAGGGGACAAAAGAGGGAGACGCAGAGTGAGACGTGGACCTCACGCCACCGATGACGTCATCTTCAGGAGAGTAATGCGTTTGTACTGGGTATCTGAAGCGCCTGGCAGGAATACCGGAGAATACTGGGAATGTCTGTTTACCCCAGGATGCTGCCATGACATCATCCTGGGGTAAACAGACAGCAGCCTGAGTCCCGACCCAGCTGGAGCAGCGGGGGGTCCCCACATCTAACCCACATCCTTTGTTAAGCGCCCTTCCCCCCAGTTCAGACCCCTCTTTCGCCCCATTTCCGTCCCCACCCCCCCTTCCCCAGTATGTCCAGACAATCGAGGATCCTAATTATACCTTTTCCAATAATAAATCTATTACTACACAATAGACCCCCGAGGAGCCTTCCAGGCCACAGAGGAAACACCTTCTCTTATCGAGGAAGGGCACAAATCGCCGGACGCCAGCAGCTATTTCCTTCATACACTCAGAAACACTCAGCACACAAAGATTACTTCCTCCTTCCTTTACGTCCCACGTGGATCAGAATATGTAGAAAGACGTCGGCATCACATCAGGAGAGCTTTCCACAAGTGTAGTGTGTTGCTACGGCTCTATTCCACTCCCTCATAAAGAAGAAGCTAGCACACAACACAAACATGAGATGGACCCTCACACCAAGCCAAAGCCAGGGTCTGGAGGGCTGCTAAGGTCAGAGGGGTCCTCCCTTCATAGCTGCGGAAATGTTAAATCACCCTTAAAACACCAGTATTCCCAGCAAAACATAACACTGAATCGCCATTAAATTAATAGTGGTGATTGAAAGGAGCTGAACAGACATCAAAGGATCCTCAATGAATATTAACGTCACCTTCTCTAACTTTATTATCATACATTTTTGCTGCTATAAACAGATTAACTGTTTATATTTATAGTTGTTTATTCTCTTCCTGTCTGGACGCAGTTCAACCTTTTCTTTGATCTGCTGATGTTCTGTCCTAGTTTACAGGTCAGTAAAGGGTCAAAAAGTGCTTTACTGGAAAACAGTTCATCTCTACAATTCATAGATCAAAATAACAATAAGTTCTAACACAGATGCTCAAGGTCTCAAGAGAAAATGTACAGTTGAAATGTCCATAGTACAAGTAAATACTTCTATGACAAAGAGATCAAAGAGATCTGAATCATTTCCAACACGCAGCCTAACTTAAAACTTCTTGTAATGTTGTAAACGGAGCTATCTGAAGCGGTACTGTGATTTATTTCCTGTCAAACTTCTGAAGCCTTTATCTGTTAGCGTATCTGCAGTGATGTGTATTAGCATGCGATTTGTCAGGAGTGCTTAGCTAGTTTAGCTGGTCCCAGTGTGAGATGTTTAAATGGTCGGTCCCTGTTTAAAAGGGCGGTTGTTATTGTAAGACTGACTAGCCTGTCTGTCATTATCATGTGTTGTGGGAGTTACAGGGTGGGGGAGGAGGAGGGGACACGCTTCTGCCCCAGATGTTTATAGCCTCAGCTCTAAGCTAACTGCTCTGCTCCTCCGCAAAGCTCTGGCGAGTAACATCAAGCTAGTGGTTGTCGGTATGGAGCAACTCGGCAACAGCCGTGAGTAAATCCACCCACTCTGGCAAACTAACTGTTGATAGGGAAGGTCCTCCCAGTGCTCCCATTGACACTGTCAACATCAGTCAGGACGGGTTAAATCCTTTTAGCCAATCGTCTCCCGGTGTTTTTCTTCACTCCAACGCGCAACAAAGGGTTCCCCCTGACCGACTGTAAACTGCTGTTGGTGTAGACAAAGACCCCGCCCCCTTTAATAGACGATACATTCCAAAACAGACCAGTGACTCTGGATGGAACACCAGTGAATCCCATTGACTGACAAGTTTTTGGGGTCAACAGCAATCTGCTTTTAATTGATCAATGCATGAAAATCTGGAGCATCACAGTATCTGGGAGGACTGACACGGCGCTCACCTTCACGCCAGGCTGAAGCTAGCGGACTAGACCGCTGTGCTGCACGGAAGCTAACGCTGGCTCTAGCAGTGCTTTGATCCTTGGCTCACCTTTGAGTTCCTGGCCTTTCTTTCTCCTCCCGTGCTTTGATTGGGACTGACGGAGCAAGTGGGGGATGGAAGAAATAGTCGCTAACGGCCGTTTCCATTGTGTTTGAGGCTAAAAACAAAACATTAACTCACCAACTGTGGTGTTAAATCCAACCAAACGGGCTTTCTTAACGAAGGGAAGTGAAGTCATGCTGAAGTTAACAGTCAAAAACAGGGTTTAAACCCGTGGGGGTGGGGGTGGGGGGTCCTCAGTGAAAAAGAATGACTACTGACGAGTTTAAGCGTTCCGCCTGGAAAAACAGAGGCACATCTGACAACTCCGGCCAGGCCTTAATTTGATTTATTTCACCACTGCGCAGACATCTGATAAGATTACAAGTGAAAGCAATTTTGGTCCCAGTTCAGACGGCCCAGCAGGGGAACCGGGCCACAGCAAGTGGGCAGAGAACCTTTAACGAGAGGGCGACTGTAGGGAAACCATTAACAGCCCATTTCCTTGATTACACTTAATCGAGACAGCGGCGGCTGAGTGTTCGGTGCAACCCAAACAAATTAGCTGCGTTAACAAAGATGGATCGTACATTTATTATAGTTTAGTGGTCACAAGATACATCTGCATCTCCGTTACATAACCAATGTTATTGTAAATATCTTCAAGTCCTGGCTGGCTAGATTTTGGTCAGTGGCCCCCTCTGGTAACATGGACGCATCTGTCCAAAACACACTCGTGAAGCTAACACACACACGCACGCGTTTTCTAAATGACTTCATCCATCAGTGACAGCTGAGCCCACCAGGGCGTGTTCGCTACCCCAGCCTTTGTGGCGGTGGCGTGCTAACCATGAGGGCTAATAAACACTGTGCACCTGAATGTCTGACGGATGGCCTGACTGGGAAGGAATGTTTGAGGCGGGAGAAAAAAAGGCCAAGCAAATGAAAGGAAGGAAAAGACAAACAGAATGTGTTTCCTTCTCTTCATCCTCTTTCACATCTGATCCCGGGAGAACAAACACCTTCAAGGACCTTTTACTTAACTTTCAGACAATCGCCACTCTGCCAGGCAGGCAGGGGCCATTCAGTCGCACCGATGCTAATGATAAGTGAGGTTTCAGCTAGCGGCTCAAGAAAGTTCATAACCTTAAATTCAGTTCCGATACTAAGTTGACAAATCTTAGTATGCTGTAGCGTAGCTGGCTAGTAGACACTGAGCATGTCAGCTAGGGAGTCGCTGAGTAGCTGTGATGAATAGAAAAACTGCATTCATCATTAGGAGAATGTTATTAATATAATAATTACGCTGAGAGGATGCGTAGAAGGTCACCCAGAGTGCCGACCTTCCCACTGCTGGGTAAAACAAGCGAATTGATTTTTATTCACAGTCAGTGGGTGCTCACAGCTCTCCGTTTGTCATTGCAGGGCTGGGCTAATGCTAAAGAACCGCACGTGCGTGGATCGCTCTGTCCCCGTGGCTGATGCAAGCCCGAGGCAAATCTGTGGCGGGTGCGTGTCGCCTGAGCCCAGGCGAGGTTTCCTCCTCGGGCTATCTCCCACTTTCCTCTGAAAAAAAACGAGGCCAAGCTTGTGAATCCTGCTGGCTGATGTAAATGGGATGCAGTTAACTCACATCCTGTCTGGGCTGGTCAGAGCAGCCGCAGGCTAAACCACAGCGCCCCGTCTCCTAACTGTGTCCAGACTGCAGGGACAGTGCTGCACAACTGGCCTGCAGAGCTGTGGACCGGGTTCCCAAAGCAGGAAACAAATGCTCCGTCACTAGCATGACGTCGTCAGATGCCAAATTTGGTAATTGGCTAAAGAGCCCTTG
Organism: Takifugu rubripes; assembly: GCF_901000725.2. Classification (NCBI taxonomy): domain Eukaryota; kingdom Metazoa; phylum Chordata; class Actinopteri; order Tetraodontiformes; family Tetraodontidae; genus Takifugu; species Takifugu rubripes. The sequence continues at coordinate 4,551,865 of NC_042286.1, read as the reverse complement.
AGAGGGAGACGTCCCGTGACGCAGGGACACACAGCATGCCGAGGCCAGTTGAGTGAAAACATCTGAGTTGTGTGCAGAGATGGATCGAAGCAGGGACGAGGGTCGGGTACACAAGTGTTGAACAACAGATCTTCCTCTTGCTACTGTTTAGCCGTCAGACAGCTGCAGCCAATAAGATAAGAAATAAAGTATGCAACATCTGTTTAATTGCTATCAGTCAGAATCCAGCTTGCTAATACTCTTTCCGACAGAGTGAGCGTGCACGGAACAAGGCTACGTGAACTCACTGACCAGTATCTGAACACATCCATCTCACATTCATGTCGAAGGGACCGAAAAAGGAGGCATAGAAGCACGAAAATGAGCTGAACTCATGGAAAAGAACTTTGTCCTTCGCTGTTACATAACAGGTCGTCCGGCTGCAAGGTGGAACAGTTCCACCTGAGCCTGGGGGGGGGGGCATCACTTACAGCGCCAGGCTCAGCCATGTCCCCATTGGGGGGGGGGGGGGGTCGTGTTTGTGCCTGGAAAAGGCAGACAAAAAGGACCCCTGGCTGGCTGGTGCACGGTAGCTAGTTATGCAATGGAAACGAGCAGGAGGCAGCCACTGAAGAAGTGGCGTTATGTAACCGACAAGGCACATTCACACAGCCCGTTGGGCAACCAAGTGGAAGACTGGGCACCGCCATTGTGTCGGCGTTGGGGGGGTGAAAAAGAGGTGTGTGGGAAAGGTATCGTCGGGCCGAGGAGGTATTCTGCCTCGTCGGGGAGGATAAATGTGCAGGGAGACAGAAAAAGCTTTGTCTGAATAGAGATGTCGCTTCTCATTATGATGCATGAGGCCCTCTGAGAGTCACCCCTGGTACACCCCACCCCCACCCCAAGTGCCCATAATGAAAAAAAACAAGGTGAGCAAAACTCAGGCCCTGAGGTGAAGACGAGGCAGAACAGAGTGAAAGAAAGTGGCGAATGAAGAGAAAAGAGACAGAGCAGCCCACAAAGAGCCCCCACCCCATTTGTCAGACACAAGGGCTGAATTCTAAGTGAGGAGTCCAGACGCTTGTTGATCACATGCTAACAGTCACATGTTCACCAAGTCTCTGGCACTGGGGCCATATTAGTCCAAGGATGTAGCTAAACACTTCAGAATGCAGTTTTGGGTCTGTCATCAAGACCACGACCCATGAGTGGTGTGTTCCGTCCTCTATCTGTCCTATCGCTCCTTATCCATCTCTACCAGCCAAGAGGGCACCAACACATGTTCTTGGTCCTGATCAAGGTTTCTTCCTGTTAAAATTAGAATTTTCCCTTCTCCCAAGGTCCTTGTTTGGAGGCCCAGGGGCTGAGGCAGGCCTTCCTCGAGTGGGTCGAATTTTTAGCAGGGGCTGACTGCCACCAGGTGGCGCTGATCCGGCCAGGAACGAAGCCCAGCTTCCTGCTTTTTATCCGAGTTTATAAAAAACTTGATGAGCAGCAGCCTCAGTAAAATTTGGCTTCAGTTGTGAGGAATCTGCCCCGTCGCCGCCTCCAAACAGCTGCTCATTAAAACGAGGAACGGAAAATAATACGTAAAAATCTCCTGAAAACCTGAAAGAATTTCCCTCCCGCAGAGCGCGGTTCACCTCTGAGACATTAAATGACATCCTGGAGCGGAAAGCAAAAGCCCAGCGGTTTTAGTAAATTCGGTGCAGGAGGACGACAGATTGGAGGCCCAGGTGGGTTCCTGACGTAGCTCACCTCCAACCAGGTGGAAAAAGGGAATCAAATGGGGTCGTTGTCGCCATTAAACACATCAGATCAGAAGTGAGGAGACTGGTTTTCACTTCACACCCACCTTAGCTGTTCTGCAGACCTGGACCTGTCCCTGGGATTACTCTCTGGAGGAGGAAGGGTGTAGGTGGAGCAGCTGATCTCACTCTCCAGCATCGCTTTCACTGTGACCCTCATTCCTCCATTCAAAGGGGGGGGGGGGGGTCTTCTTCTGCTGCTAATTTCACCTAAGATCCATCCCAAGCTAAAATAACTCCACGGTAGTTGTTACGTAAAAATGAAAACAACATCCATCACTGAGGAGCTGTGACTCACCCGCTGCAGCAAATTAACGCTAACGCGCAAATGGCAGCACGGACGTGCATGAAATCGGGACAACAGATCTCATTACGGCCACGTTTGCACGGTCACTTGTGACTAGCGGGACCCTGAGATGAGCAGCATCTGGTTTGCTGCCTCTCCTGTTACATAAGCGGACTTCCATCCACTCACATAATTGATTCTGACCCCATGACAGTGGCGGCGTGCACCACGGAGCAGCAAAGATCAGCAGCGGAGGATGAATTTATGTGCATCAACGCAGAGTTACTCACGCCTGACTGGGACGCCAGCGGATGAACTGGGCTCCGGCCCCAAACAGGCGCTCCTTTTTCAGCATCCCTGTTTACGAGGAGGACGTGACGCCTGTTTATAGGTTTTCATCCCAACTCCAGGCTCCCGCGAGCTCAGCATATGGCATCTTTGCACTTTTGGCAAAGGCTTCCATTATCAAACCCTGCAAATCCAACTGCTGCGCTTGGACGCTCACCAAGCACAACACATCACAAATGGCAAAGACAAACTGCACAACAGAATTCTTTCTCCTAGCTTCGAAACCTTCCATGTGTGATTTTAAAGAACTAATATTTGTTCTACGGAGGTTTGTTGACATTTGTTAATTATTTGCACATCCAGCAATTTTCTCCGAAAATAGGAATTTGAATTAATTTGAATTCTTCTGGGAAACCGTTCATTTAAGCTGTCTAATATAAATTGCAGCGTTGAAAAGTAAAAACAGCTCCCCAGAAATTGCTAATTACCGAAGAGTGACAGCCAGAAGCTACAGAAGCGGAGGTGTGGGCAAGATAAGGATGCAGGTATAGCAAATAAACTCCACATACCCCCCCCCCATAAATAAATAAAATAAAAATAATTAAATTAAATGAAAAATAAAAAAAAATACCGCGTGTCCCTATGTGTGGTAGGTTTGGATAGCCGAGCGGGATGAGTCATTTTGTTGCCCGAAAAAAAGTTTAAAACGGGCAAAACTCACCGAAATACACCGTCTTGTCACACTTGGGGCACTTTGAAGCCATGTTGCGTTGTTGTGTTTGCGGGGTTGGCGGGTGTGTTGTCTGCAGCGCGCGCACTTTCTCCTGTCTCGTGCTCCTCTCCACAGCAAGTGTCCCGCTCGGCGCTCAGAAGCTGCCAGCTTCTCTCGAGCCGACTTCTGCTCATTTACATAACCCCGCCCACCGCGATGCATTCAGGGGTGGCGGGAAATGTCGCTCACGGCAGCAATAAGATGGAAAGTGGAATCTTAACCGTTTAAAATCGCAGGCATTTGCGATTATAAATAACTTTACAGAACCAGCAATACGTTTTCAAATATATAACATTCTATGACACCAATTTTAAAAAGAAAAAAGAACAGTTCCCTTTTCAATTTAACTTGGATTTAATGATCAAAGAAAAACGGAGTTAGTCACCCCGTTTCTGGGTTTATTTTAAAGCATCAGTATTGACCCGGGTCGCTCACCATGGGTGCTAGCATGTTGCTCCCAACGTTTCTACAGCGGCCTGAAAGTGGCGTTTGAAGATATTAATGCTTTTACTTATTCGTTATAAACTGTCATTTGTCCAAGACTAAAATATAGATTCGAATTCCACGGCCTAGGTCGACATGTCATTATGATTATTCTGATTATGCTATGTGCAATGCATATAGCAACCACTGGATGTCACCAGATCTCGCACAGTACATTTAGCTAAATCTGTGGCATATGTTTTAACACATAGATAGAAATACGAATACAATAATTGTGTTTCTTATTTAAAAATAAAGAAGTTATAACAACAAATAAATACATAGACTTACATATGTAAAAGTGTTGTATTTAGTTTCTGCCTTTTGGTTTTAAATTTTGGGTTTTACGAGGCGGCCTTTGAGGCAGCACACCTTCCTCACTCAGCCTCTGAGCAGGCGGGAAAGCTTTTTGGAAGTCCACAGTGGCACATGCACTCCCACTTTATTTTTCCTCTTCGGTTCAGTCGAATCACAATGCTCTCTTTCAGAGTGAGTGACATGACGGAATTTGTTAGGCGAGGGAAGACTCTGAAACGTGGCTCGAGCAGATCAGATTTCTCTTAAGGAGACTGCTGCCTTTGTGACAAATGAGGCCACGGGAGGGAGACAGGCACACCTGAAAAAGAGCTTCTGCATTTTTTAGTAGAGGAAATTACACATTATGCCAGCGGTGACTAATTGACACGCTTTTCATGATCGGTTTCTCAAAGAGCGTGTCTCACATTTGTCATCTGGGCCCGGTCAGGGTGGACTGAGGTCATGTGTTTCACACGTTGGTGCCGTCTGCTCTGTCTGCCCAGTGACACAGTCCAGGTCCTCCTCCAGGAACAGTTACTCCGATATTTCCCACATCTGCGTCCCGCCTGATTAGCACCCATCAGCATGTCTATAACCGGTTCCTCCTTATCTCTGAGCTCACTGTTTAAGACAAACGCGCCCTTTCAGATGCTGGAAAACATCTCGGTACCCATGGAGATGTTACACCGAGCTAAGAGGGCTCACCTCCACCTCCAGACATGCAAATAAGGCTCAAGATTGCAATTAAGATAAAGTAAACAACCGTCAGTTGGAAATAAAGTTGAAATGCTTTTGTTTCCAGACTGGGGACACAGGGAGTGAATGAATAACAACTCAGGCAAAAGAAACATGACAAGCATGCGAGCTTAGGATGTTTCTGGAGACGGAAATCTCTGGAAGAAGGAAGTGGACATATTAGTGCCAGCAATTTTACTTTTAACTGGTTTCATGGCTGCCGCTCGTTTCAGATTGGGTTTGCTTCTTCAGAACACGTCAAGCATCTTTCCCCGTGGGAAAACACAGGAATAGATGGAGAACGGGTATGTGGAGAAGGGTGAGGCGGTCCTTGGGGTTTAGAACTATGTTAGAATTTTGCTTTAATGCTATCAGGATTACACAAACAAGGGCTGCGAGTGTGAAAATGCAACACAGCCTGATCTTTTCTTTATCAAAGACCCGCAGAGGAAGGTTCTGGATCTGCATAAACAATCTTGTCAGGATGATATCTTCACTCAGCTTGATAACAAGCCACTGGGGCTTCATGGTGAAGGCCGGTGGAAGTCTGGAGGAGCATTGTGATAACACGGGAGAGAAAACCTTGCCTTTGCCCTGGAATCTATCATTTTAGAACTTTTGCTGGATCGAAGGAGCTGGTTTGAAGCATGTAAAAGCCTCTCGGTGTTACATATTAAGTGCACAAGGTCACGGATTCTGGTGGTCAGTTATGGTATTGCACAAAGTAAGCAAAATTCTAATTAGAATCTAAAATGATGGACTCGGTCTGCTCAGACACATGAGGAGCAACATGAGCAGAATCTAAGCCTTGAAAGGGGGAACATTACACTGTGTGAGAATATAAATGTTACAAAGTGTCAGCTGCTTCAACTCCATGGTATTCCATGCCACTCCGCTTGTAGCGTCTATAGGAGCATCTGGCCCTGAGCTGTGACCCACAACAGAGGGCAGTTTGGGAATTTCAACCTGTCCACGTGTCTCACACATTCACCCAGTGCATCTTATCAAACGCCCGTTTGCCCCACCGCCCGGCAGCTGCATATAACCATGGCGTCTTTCCTTTCACTTCCTTTCCCTTCTTATCCCGTTATGCGATCCTTTCCTCAAGTGAGTGTTGGGGCGAGGCCACCAGGCGATCCGGGTCAGTCCGATGGGTTCCGGTGCTCCTCACATCATCTAACAGGCCTCAGACGGCTGTATCATGGACGACACGTGACGCAGGCATGTGCGTGTGCACGTCTGTGGGAAGAAAAGGGAAAAAATAGCCAGAATTAATTATTGAAATGTTCCCACAGCACACTCAGTAGGAACAGTAGCCTATGTTTAGCTCCGTCAGAGCCCGGGGTGAGATTAAACACTCTCAGCAGATGATAAGCCATCCGCTCGGTGACAGACTGGTAGTGGGATTTTAATAGTGAGATACACTATCGGATGGCTAAGAAGGATGGAACAATGGATCCAGGTCTTTAGCATGTTAGCGTAAGACACGCGGAGCCTTCTGCGCCTCAGCCGGGGCCCTTTCAGGAGGGCCTGGGAAGCCTGATTCAGATTGCAGATCGGCAGTGTTGTTACAGACTAAATAACACAGTATGGTTCTCTTAAGCTGCTCAAATTTTAAAGCATTCTAGTTCCACTGGGACTGTGGGAGGGGGTTATGTTTCTACAGAATGCCATTTTTGTCAGTGTGGGTGTATTGTTTTATTTGGCTAACATCTCTGGACAAGGCTGGTCCATTACCCAGCGTGTTCTCGGTGATACAGCTGAATTTGAGCTGGTAATAGAACACAAGTGTAACATTTGCACATGTGAAGACTTGAGGGGCACATGGGTCATTATATGAGGCATGCTGAATTTCAAGCAGGGTAGAGGATTGGTGGGTGTGGACCAAGCAGCTGGCGCGTATTTTTTTGGAAGATTTGATCTCTCTATTTGCACGTCCTGTGATCCTCCCACTCCTGGAGTCTCTCGGAGTCCCCCTGTGATTTCACAGCAGAAATTACACGGCCAACCTGTGCGTCCTCCTGACATTTTGATTGAAATGTGCTATTTTGAGAACATGTAAGGGATAAAACACCCACTTTGGTTGGCTTTGGGGACAAATCTGTTTTGAATGGTACATTTGTGCCCTGATTACAGATTAGACCACCAAACTTACTGTATGCTGTGGACAAACAGGATTTTAGTGCCGCCTAGTGGACAGCTGCAGGATAGGACTTGTTTTCTTCACTGGTTTGCTTCATTTTAGTACAAATACAGGAAACATTGTTAGCAAATAAGCTTGGGTGAAAATAGCTGATGATATGTATGAATGCTACATAGATTAGCTTTTCTTAGTTTTGATATTTTTGCGCCCGTATTTTATAAAGGTAGACAAAAAGGACAGTATAAAAGGTCAACTGTTAATAAATGAGGCTATAACTGGGCCACACTGATGATGCTTTTTGATGACCCTGAAGTTCTTTGTGTCATTATTTGGAATATAAATTATTTATTCAGTAACAGTTCTATTTTTATAGACTCACCATGGCTATGAGAAAGGGCGTTACACAAACCCTCCAAAAGCATCTTCCGGGTCATTCATGGATTTAATGTAGATTAGTTTCAGTGAGTAAATGATTCCATACAGAAAACTGCTCGCCTAAATTTTTGTCTGAGCTCTGGAAAGTCATCCACACAGGCCGACTGTCTCAGGCCACAGTAGCTTGGGTCTGAGTCGAACACAACAACGGTTTGTTTCTGTAGATGTAAAGAAAAGCGCAGCGTATAATTAGACCCTGTGAACACGGGTGGTGCCACAGTGGAAAAACACATCATACACTCCCAGATCTCCTCCTGTTTTGAGTGCTTGTTACGTCTTTTAAGAGTCAAACTTTGATTTTTAAGACCATGTTCTAATTTTCTAATTGGTGCACAGTGGGTGATGCGTTTCTGATGGCTAAATATGGAATCAGGCTGTAAGTGCCTTTCTTCTTTCTTCTGGGCCTCAGCTGGTGCGGCTCCCTTCCTGCTGGAAAGAAATCCAGCACACGTCGTCTTGATGCCTTCTGCCATTCCTCTCATTCCTTTTCTTATTTCAGACTATGGCAGCCCTCCCCCCCCCCCCGTGCCAGCCAGTCTTTTCACCAACTGCCAGGGCGCCCCTCTCAGGCTCCACCATCTCTGTCTGAAGATGGAGATGCATTTTGGTGGTTCACCAGCTGTTTGACAGGAAAATCAGCTGCCTATGTCTGGCGGCTCCTGGCGATGTTGGCAAATGGACTTGCGGTGGAGAGAAGATGCTTGGCGGCAAGATTCCCGTGCAAGGTGGGGCCTGCAAAGAATCTGCGAGTGTTAGCATGTGTTATGTGTAGTGCTCTTTGTTACTAGAATGCTACCATGGCAACAGTCTGGGTTCACCTGTGACCTATCTTACATCCAACATCAATAACTGAATGACAACTGAAGAGTTATCTGCCTGACCCTTGTCCCTCCTTCATTACCGAGGACCAGAGCGCCTGTGCGAGTACTGCCCCCTGCTGGCCGACATACATCAGCGTGCCTAGGGGCAAAGACACGCGTTGACAGTTATTTTTAATCTGCTTGAGTTAATCGTCACAATAAAATGAATTTAAAATAAAGTAATTTAGGCCAAACACCACACGTGCACACGTTTATATTTCCCTCTAAAATCACAACTATATTATTTTCTGCTTTATTTGTAGTTAACTTTTGGCTGTTTACAATGTTTAAGACTGACAATGGAGCAATTTTCAAGGTTTGACCTTAGAGGTGATCACGTGACTGGCGTTTCCTTTGTCTCGGCGTCCTCCGCGTCAAAAGCGAGGCCACACTGCCCCCTGTCGTCTGATGCTAAACATTACAAGCTGTCAGACATCTGCTTTTCTGAGCAGGTTTTCACAAAAAGGTCTTTTGTTTACATTACAGCCCTTTAAAAACATATGAGCATTGCAATATATATTAATTATAGAATCAAAATAGTTTACTCCCCAATATTTGAAAAACAATGGTTCAGTTATTTTTGAAGCTGCCCCAGAAACATGAAAAATGTTCCTGTAATAGGCCATTTGGTAACCTGGACATCTCTTTGTTGCAATTCCTGCTTCATGTGAGGAAAGAAACAGGGTGGGAGATGTGGGAGAATTGCAGGAGGTGGGGATGCAGGCTGTCAGAGGTCATCCTCTGGGACCGCAACCAAGCCGAGGGGAGGTTCTGCATTCGTTGTGCTGCAGCCAATCTATCTTCAGATGCATCAGGGAGAACACCTGCACTCGCTGTCCCGAGCACAGCAACATCTGGAGGAAGAACGCGGATCTTAAAAGAACATCTGCGCGGCAACAAGCAGCCGCGCTGTCAAAAAAGTTCCCCAAACACAAGGCAACACTGCTGATGTGACATCTTTTAAGTTGAGGACTAGTTTCCGTTTGTTTCCCTCTCATTTTGTGAAAGTCTGTGTTATTTTAAAATGTCTTCAGCAATTTAAGGTCTGCATCCGAAACAGGCTGTAAGAATGGAGCCGAAAACGTAAAGCAACATTCAGCCGTTGCCCTCGGGACACAATGAAGGAGCCCTCCAATGCAGCACAGAGCCAGCATTAAGTCTGCACATCGAGCAGTAGAGCGTTCTGTGCGCTACGCACACACCATTGGCTTAAAGCGGCCATGTGACTGCAGACTGTAGTCCCCTGTGTGAGGAAACCGTAATTGAGGCTTCCATATGGTATAGATCAGATGTAGCCTTCACCACAGCATTCCTACAGTACAGAGGCACCCAGACGACTCCAGTGTCCCTCGTACAGCAGCAGCGCGCTCCCCTTTGCCAGGCTGTACATTATTTTATTATACCCAAGGAGAGCCTTTCTGGTTTGAGGTTTAACAGGAAAACAGTGAAATCTTTGTTGCAACACAAAACTCCCATTATTCCACAAAAAGGTCGTGCCAGGTTACAGAATGCCGCTTTGTATTTGCTCACAGGTCCATAGTTTTAACTAAGAAGGTGATGCAATAAGCTTGATGGCCTTCCACCTCGCTGTCATACCGCCAAAATGCCCAGGTTTCCCATAATAATGGTCAATCTGGTACCTCCTGCTCTCCCCTTGCATGCTGTGCAGCTATCGGGCATGCATCGTAATGTATAAATAAACACGATGACAGTACACCACTACGACGCAGATATGTCAACACAGAATCTGGTTCTGGCTGAGCATATTTACTAGACGCATGCAGCCTTTACTACATGGGTGGAAAAGTAGTGTGAGTTTGACCAGGTGCCATTTCTCTTTCTTTTATTCTCTTTTCAAAGTTAGCTGCTACTCAAACAGGGGCTAGCCGTGGCTGAAGAAAGTGTTCTTAAATTAATGAAATGTTAGCCTCTCTTTGCAACAATAGCTCCACGGGGTGTCCACCTGGCCTGACGAAATCGACCCTAAATCGAATTCAGAGTCATCTCAAGACTTTTGCTGCTGAAAGAAGTTCAGATTGTTGTTAAGTTAGCTTCAGAAGGCGCCTGGCAACGCAGGCAGCCTTTCCTGCTTCAATTGTTGAATAAAAAGAGCCGCTGAGCGGAAAAATAATATAAAAAAGAACCAGCGAGTAATTACTCGGGGGAGTAACGTTACTTTAGTAACGTAACCGTGTAACGTCGGGTTCTGGCGAGCTCGCGACGTCGCGCGAGAGAAAAGCTGTGGCGCAGTTATTTAGCTGCGTTTCTGCCAGGAGCTAACGGCTAAAGCTACCGAATAAAGCGTCAAATTGTCCCCCTTTTCAACCGTACTTGTCCCCCCAAAATACCGCCGGACGTGCGGTTCGGAAATAAGGCGCACTGTCTCTTTAAGGCTCATCGGCTGGTCTGTTTCGTATCGATCGATCCACCATTTTCCAACACACAGCGGCGGCAGTGCTGTTACAGCTCCGTTGGCGAGAGAGCGAAGAGAGCCACCCCTCTACCTGGAGAGGAAGCCAGGGACCGGGGGCAGTCATGGCAGCGAACATGTACCGGGTTGGAGGTAAGGTGGAGGGGAGTAACGCCGCAGAACCTCCGTGGAAGTCTTTATACGGTGGACTCGCTGCGCTGAGCCGCTGGGCTTTTTCTCCCTTTTCTTTAAAATGTATTTCCAAAGCGTGGTTGGTGTCCTTCCTTCCATAATTCCCTAAAGCTAAAGAGCCTTGTGCTACACAAATGATGGTGAGGAGGAGGAGGAAGAGGAGGATGAAGAGCGGTCCGCGTACACGATCGCTTTTCCTGGCTCTTTCGGTTGTTGGAACTTGTGTTTCCATCCCAAAACTACTCACAATCACGCAGCTGCATCCGAAGCCATCGTGCACGGCGTCCCTGTGCGTTTTAATGGCGATCATATAGCAAAAGTTTCCAGGTACTTTTCCCACCCGGATCAGCTGTGGGGAGAGTTGCTCGGTGCTCCGTGCACGCTTGTGTGTGTGTGATAAAAGCATCACCAAGATGATGCTTTTATTGAAAAAGTTGGGGGGAAGAGCCGAGTCGAGTTATAGGTAGTTGAAGATGCTCCTTCATCAGAGGCTGTGCACCATTCCCACCTGAATTCCCTTCAGTGCTGATATTCCTGGAGTTCCTGTCACACACCAGTTTAGCTGAGGGCGGTGGGAGAGGGATCAAACTGGGCCACTGGGTGTCAACGATCTATCGATGGAGAGGAGGAAGCAAGACAGGCCGTGTGGCCAAGTTCACCTGCAGGAATAGCATCATTATTGGATCATTTCAGGCTGCACGGCTGCCCTTCATGGGCCCACGTTCAGACGGTAACGTCAGGGTGAAAAGCTCAGATGGACGCTGACTTTAATCTTTGACTCTTTAGATGGGTTCGGTGACGTTACCTAGCAGCTATTTTAATGTTCTTTAAGTCTGCGTCTTCCTGCACCGTGATGCAAAACTTTAACTGGCAAAGCCGGAAAAGTCCCATAATGCATCGCTGCCGGTCCGTCCTGTATATTTAGCGTAAATTAAGCTAAATAAATGTAAACTTTGCTACCTGTGCAGGTGCTTGTCACCAGTGTAACACTGTTGCTGCTCTTAATGCGTCCCGTTTTTGTCCGTATGCCACCTTATTGGGATCGTACCGTTCTGGTTAAGGCTTCAAACTGTTGTTGAGTGATGAGACTTTGACTTGTAGGCAGCAAAAACATCACTACTGTTGTTACAAAGTGGATGTATGAACATCCACGCCATGCCAAGCACGCACATAGTTCGCTTTTTTAACTCATCCAAGGGCTGAAATTGTAGAAATCCCTTAGCTCCTGTATGTTGTTTCGTCCTCTAAACTAAAGGAATCACCTGGATAACATTTCTGATATTTACAGCTGTCTTTCTTTTCACGTCGAGGCAGTTCAGAAGGAAAATGAGCATTCTAATCGACTTCACATCAGAACAAAGCAAAGCTCTTTAAAGGTGGCGAGACAATGCCGCATCGTCTTAGAAAAGCAGTCACTTCCCTTGTGAATAAGCGGTGGACAAAGCTGTCTCCACGGGCCCCGGTGTCTTTGTTTAACCTGCGCAGGCCACACGCCACTCTTCCCCTGCCTCCGCTGAAGCACACGGGCCGTACGGGCCGTACGGGACAGGAAGCTACAGGGAGTCCCGTTAGCTCGATACTGGACGTGAAGAGAGGGTGGCGTTAAGAGAATTTCCTGATGAAGATGCCGTGCTTTTGGTCGGAACCCTCGACCCGCTAACGTCAGTGTCCACATTTCTTTTGGCAGCTAGCTAGGATGTATTGTAGTGTTTACAAATAGACCAGTGTGCCCACTCTTTATTTAGCTGGTGGCTGCTGCTAATTTCCCACGCTGCCGCCTCTCACCGGTTCCTTGCCGCCATCTAAGCGTCTTTATGTCGTCCTTCAAGGCCAAAGCAGCGAGGAAAAGTTCTGCAGCGGCGGCAGAGATGGGAGACTGAGGCCACAGTTTATTTTAGATGGTAGCGTGTCACTGCTTGTCTCCATGGCTGACAGTTATAGAGCGGATAGGGTTTCTCTTCTTTTACCTGCTCGCTGTCCCCGAGGCCAGCGGAAACGCCACGGCGTCTGGAAACGGCGCGGACGGCTGCCTGTCGGCGGTGCGTGCAGCTGTGCCGGGCTCCATCAGGACACCTGTAGGTGAGATCTGATGGGGTCTGCCATTACCATAGTAACCTGTGGCCGTACACCCCTTCTCAATTCACCTATGAGAATGCCAAAAATACACGTGTCTTTGTTTATTACGGAATTAGCCACCCAAAGCGTACGGTCTTCATTTGTTACTCATAAGACTTAAAACTCGGGCAAAGTTTGCGGCGCTGGTTTGTGTGCATACGTCTCTCCATCGGTGTCTGAATGTCGGTTTCTCTTTGGCCTGGTTTGAATCAGCCCAGCCGACTTTCTCTTTTTTGGGCCCGGTAACGCGCCTGGATTGGCTTACGCAGAATTCAACTGCACTGTGACATCACATGAGCCCGTCTATTGGCTGACACCAGGAATGGAGGCTGGAGAATCGGATATGGGCGTATGGACGTGGAGAGGGCTGATGGGAAATGGGGAGAGTGAGTGACGCTGCTCAGCACTTGGTGCCTTCAGGCCCTTTCTCTCTTTTCTCATGCTCTCATTTTGAGTTCCTCTCCAGCTTGCCATCGACCATGATTCAGCTCCTCGTACGGTGGAGACGCCAACCCTCAGCCTTCACCTCTGTGACCCATATTTGCTTTTTCTTTCCGCTCGCTGTGTAATCCCAAGCGGAGGAAAAGGCACCTTCATTAAATACGTCATCCCTGATTTGAACGCTTGAACTTTCCACACAGTTCCACACCCAAGCTGCACCAGGACAGTGGGGCTGCATCACTTTAAAAGTTCTCATGGTGTATTTTGGGTGTCCTTAACCGAGAGGATGAAATTATCATTGTGTGATATGGCTGGTGCAGCTTCTGTGTTTATTTGTGAGCTGGCTCAGCAGCCCCCAAAGATGGAAGACTCAAACGCTTTTTGTGGGTGGATTTTTGGTTTTTGTTGTTGATTTTTGGCAGTCATTCACACGAGGTAGCGCCACGATGAGAGCAGGCTGTACGTGTTGGACAAAGGAGGCTCTGGACATGTAATGGAAGCCGGTGCACGTTGCAAGGGGCCATCATTTGCCCCTTGGGTCAAGGGGGGGGGGGGGGTAGGCTTTCTCGGTAAAGGAAGGGTAGCTCCGCCTCCAGGCAACCTTCCAACTGTGGGGTATAATCTGACAGCACTCAGCCAAGACTCATGCAGCGCTTAGACCAGGCACCCTACCAAGACGGGGGCCTGCGGGGACATCCTGGTGAGAGCTAAGCCTCCAATGGGCCTGGAGCGGTGCCAGGAACCACATACACACTGGAGTGCATGGTAGAATCAAACATGCCTGGTAAAGCTGCAGTCTCTCATACACACCCACACAAATGCAAACACACAGCACATGGGGGGAGACAAAGGAGACACAGGGCTACAACCTGAACAGAGAGCCAGGTGGATTTAGTGTGTGTGTGTGCGTGTGTGTGTCACTCTCTACCGCTGCATCTCCTTGTATATAATGAATCACTTAAACATGTGGTATATGTTCATGAGTGTCGATGTTGTATCACGGTCCAAGTGGAACTCGGCCCTCCACATCCCGGTGACCTCTGACATTTCTCTTCTCTCCTTCCTCCTCCTCGTTCCTTTCCCCCCTCGTCCTCCTCGCTGTCCTTCTGCAGATTATGTTTATTTTGAGAACTCATCCAGCAACCCACTGCTGATCAGGAGGATAGAGGAGTTGAACAAGGTGAGTGTGTGCATGTTGGCTTTAAGCATGGAGCGGCTTCTCTTCTGACTGCTCCTGTCAGTCTCTGCTCCTCGGGGAGCTTTGTGTTTATCTTCATTAAGGTAGGAGACGGCGCGGAGGAGATCACCGTCGGGAGGGTTTGGGACGACCGACTGGGACAAAAACTCTGATTCATTGTATTTAGTTGTTTAACCTGCAAGATGTTGCAAATTCATCCCCACAAGTGTTTCGGAAGTGTTGATTTTTGGGCCAGAGCCAACCAGATTGGGATGTTTTGGTCGAACGGACGTGAATTATGTCCTGCGGGTTTAAATTACACCTCCCAACAAAAACACGCCGTTGACCTTTTAGCCATTAAATCCACGTAATTATGATGTAACAGAAAGACACTCGTTATATTGTGTAACGTGCCAATGACTCGGAAGGTAAATGTTGACAACAGGTCAGTCTGAGCTTTTAAGGGGAACCTCTCAGGAGAAGCCGTCTGAAATCAACCGCATCGTTAATCTCAGTTCATCTGTTGGTCCTCAGGTTTGTTTCCTGTTCCATGTTGAACAGCAGAGCTAAAACTAAACGGAGCCCTTTGCTTTGCATTCATTCAACACTTTATCCCCATCTCTCCACTCTGGCGCGCACATTTCTGCTTCTTCACTGGTCAGTGATGTGTAACACTATAAAGTGCTGCAGCTCATCAATACAACAGTTTATAGTCTATTATTCCATTGTCCTTCACTGTAAGCAGTGAAAAGGTTCCAATCAATTGGTAAATAAGCCCTATTGACTGCTAATCTTGGGCGGTGCCATCCTTCTCTTCAAGTGCCGGGCTCCATGAGACTACGTTTGCTTGTTTTAAAACAATGTTGTATCAACACACAGTTGAGGAAGCGCACACTAACGTGACCCTGAACGCACCGCGCTTCTCAGTTTCGGAGACCGGTCGGAGTCTTGCGCTGCGTCTTCGGCTATTAAGAAGTAGCCTCATTTCTGCTCCTTTCATCTCCGGATCTGCGGGTCTACGTACGTGCACGCCAACGCGCGAGTATGCCGTGCGCAGCACCACTTGTTGCCGTGGTAACGCCAATTGTCTCTGGTTTGCAGACAGCCAATGGGAACGTGGAGGCCAAAGTGGTGTGTTTTTACCGGCGCAGGGACATCCCCGGCACACTCATCGCCCTGGCAGACAAACATGCAAGTAAGTGGCCGACCGCAACCCTGCTGTCAGAAAACATGCCAGCAAAGATTTGAATCCATTCCTTTTGACCCCCCTCTACACTCCTCTTGCATCTGGTAGATGTATAAGTGCCCCGAACTGCAAAGAAACCCTCTTTTTATTTTCTGAGAAGATGGGATGGAGTTTTGCAGCGTTGCCGCCAGTACCCGGCCCAGACTCCAGCTTTGCCTCTGCTCGACCTGAATGCAACAGTGTCATTTATCAAGTGGCGGCTGTGGCTGTTCTCTTGTGTTTACACACTCGTGTTACGTCTGACTTTGCCAAGAGACTAAAATGTATCACACAGTATCGGGAATAGTTGGATTACTTATGAATGGGGGAGCAGTCAGGGTCAGTGTTAATAGTTATTGATTATCCAGAGAGACTGCGAGCGGTAGACAACCAAGTCACTTGAGGCTGAAGGGTGCTTCAGAATTGCCCGAACGCAAAGGTCACCTCCACAGTAGTCACCTGGAAATGTTGCCTTCAGGGCCTCGCTCCAGAATACCACAACTGATAGAGTGACTGCAGTTTACTGATAAAACTAGTCTCTGGGTAGCTACGGTTAGCCTGTTGCACTCAAAGGTAAGGCCTCGTTATGTTAGAAACATGCTAAAGGCTTCTCCAGTGTGCAACACTCTCTGTAACCTTCTGCCGGTTTATGTGTATGTGTGAGGTCTCAGCGTGTCTGAACCAGACAGCATCAGTTTATTGTTATTGATTCCTCCTTTTTCTCGTGCAATGCATTTAATTCAGTCCGAGCTTTTGGTGTATTTAGCAAGACGGTGAAGGAAGTTGGCTCAAGCCTCGCAGCTGAGCATTAGCTCTGTGTTCTGGGTTCATATAGCTGTTGCTAGCATACGAACGCCTGTTAGCTGTGCTTGCCAGCTTCACTTTGGGTAAGGGGCGCTCAGACGTTCACAGGAATGCATGGCAGGGCAGACTGTGCACCATATGGGTGTGGGCCGTATCCTGCCTGTGTTTCTGTGGCTGAAGCTCAGCGTGGCTGTGTGCGTGTGTGCCTGTGTCAAAGTGACTGTGCGACTGAGTGGTCATGTGTCCTCATAAATGCATCCTGGACTTCCACCACTGAGTCCTGCTGCCCGAATCGCCGAAAGGCCCCATTTAATTCAGTCTCAACGTGGGCCATTGGAGAATGGCGGCCGAGCGTGTGTTCCTGTGCATGTGAACCTTCATGTGTGTGCGCTGTGAGTCATTGATCAAATATTTTGCTTGCAGAAATCTTGAGCACACCCTCGGCGGGGCCTCCGAACCCTGCGTTAGGCCCTCCTCCGTGAGGAAAGCAGCCTCCTGAGTGGTCGGCATCTATAGCGGACTTGGCGTCTCACGGCCCTGCCTCCCCCCCTTCAGGCGTTTGAATTTTCCATGACTCAATTCCTTTTCTGCTTCAGAGATGCCTTATTTAACTACCGCTAACATGACAACACAACTGATGAAGGCAGATCAGTGCGCGAGTGAAGTAACTATAGTGTTGCTGCTAGCTTCTCTTTACGTTGACACCATCTCCTCACCTTTGTGTTGCTGCTTCCTTTTCACCTGTCTGTGTTTGGCTTAAACGATGAGGCATTATGTGACTGGGCATCTTATAATGTCTTGTTAGCCATAATGATAACCAGCAACAGCCCCTTTCCTGATGTTGGAACTGTCTTCTTTCTGTCAGGCCAACTGCACTGACTGGATTCAATTTACCAGCTTCCACCTGCACTAAAGATCATTATTATTATTATTATTATTATTATTATTATTATTATTATTATTATTATTATTATTATTATTATTATTATTATTATTATTATTATTATTATTATTATTATTATTATTATTATTATTATTAATGTTGCTGCTGTTTCAACAGAACAGATGTCTTTTTCTGCTGAACCCCTACATTAGAACATGAACTCCAGGTGAAAGCAAAGACATCATCGGAATGGCTTCATTTATTATGGGAGTCAGGGCAGGGCTGTATCAACCAAATCCTTATCTCGGTATCGATTGGGCCCGAGCAGCGTGGAGACCGCAGGTTTGCAGTGTAAAAGTGGATTGATGGCTTGGAATTTTTCTACGCTGCAAACAAAAACGCACATGAAGCACAGGTGTTAGATTCATGCTTAAATGCAGATATAATTGAATTCAGTGTTTCCACTGAATATATTATACATGTATTCAGATTATTTTCATCACAGATCACTGGAAGAACTAAAGGAACTAACTCAACCTGACCCCTGACCCCTGACCCTACCTCCTAGAGTTGTAGTCAGTCTGTCAGAGTAATAACAGTCTGCTTCTCTCTCATCAACCCCAGCCCCACTTCTGGGTCTGCTTCCCCTCCCATCGCAGATTCTCATCCCTGTAAGGGGACCCATTCATCAATAATTGATAATTGGCTGGGACAGGTGAGATGGAGAGGCAATTTGTAGAGAGTCCGGGGGTAGGTGCACTGCCAGGAGATTGGCTCAGAGGAGAGGAGAGGAGAGGGACTGGGGTTGGGAAGTTGAGTTGCTATTTGAGGACACACAGCCAGGGGCCAGTTGGAAGAGCCAGCCAAGTGATCAACCACTACATAATCGTGTGTGTGCGCGTGTGTGTGTGTGTGTGTGTGTGTGTGTGTGTGTGTGTGTGTGTGTGTGTGTGTGTGTGTGTGTGTGTGTGTGTGTGTGTGTGTGTGTGTGTGTGTGTGTGTGTGTGTTCGAACACTCACACACTGAGAATCGACTCATAAGTGAAGTCAATTTTATTTATATAACCCAAAACCACAAATCACATTTTTGCCTCCAAGGCTTCGTCAATCTGTACAAGATAACGCACTCCCACCACTACACACACACACACACACACAAATGGTAGAATAATAAATATTCCCATCTACTATGTGTTAAATACACTGAACTAGTTCAAGAATAGACACAATAAGGATACATAGCTTGCTTCTGAAGTGGCTGAACACCATAACACTGCTAATGAGTTCTTTTGTTCCTCGTTTCTGTAACATGAAGAGGAAACCAAACACTCTAAATGGCTGCTTGAGCATCAGGCTCCGTGATTTCAAGGTTGGCTGACGTTTTGGAGACAGATTAAGGTAATAATAGTAATCAGCATTTGCAGAGTTACTACACGCAGTCTGCAAAAAAAAAAAAAAAAAAAAGCAGACAAAGACACAATTAAGTGCTAATGTGCGAGGGGAGCGTGGTGTTTACCGCCGTCTCTCACCCATGTTTAACCAGAACCTTTGACTTTCTTTAAATTCCTTTTTTCGTGTTGCTCTCTCGTTGCAGACGCTCCCGCTCGGTCTCTCTCCTCCAAAAATAACCCTCCTGTTAAAATTCACGCACAGGCTGAAAGTTTGCTCTTTCGTATTTATTTACCTGCTGAAATCCTATTGTGCGCCTTTTAACAAATAGAAAAACTGTTTGCATTTAAATTTCATTCGATTAGTTGTGCTTTTGTAGCGATTCCGGGCTGGTTAAACGGGAGCAGAACCAATGTGTGTAATGCTGAAATGTTACCATATATGTCTGATATATGAAGTCTTATTGCTGAGCTGTAATTTTGGGATGTGTGTGTTTATCGGTGCTGCTGATATTGTGTCTGCTGGGTGCTGACTGAGGGAGGACTTATTGATTTTTGGCCACACGTGCCTCCTCCTGCAAATCCCCTGATTGCTTTTGTTCTGCTCCCCGTCTCCCTCTCCCCTGTCTCGCTCCCTCTAATGAAACTCCAAATGAACCGGCCGCCTCCTTCCTGTCTTTCTCTGCTCGCTCCGCGGCCTGCGTCGTCTCTCCGCTCGTGTCTCCAGCTTTCCCTCCGCATGTCTTTGTCTGTCCTCCTCCCGCTCTGCCAGCTGATTTCTCTATTCACCCCCTCCTCCATTCTGTCTCACTGTTCTTAAGCCTTTCTTCTTCTCATGCTTCTGTCGTACTTTTGTCACTCTTCTCGCCTGTCTGGTCTCTCTGGAGCTGTTCTTGGCTTCCACCTTCATTCTTTTGTGTTCACGTTCTTCTTTCTTTCACATACGTGGAAGGTAGGGATGTCGCTAACCTGTGGGCGATGAGTCCAGAGGTCCTTTTGGGTTTTTCATCACTCCTTCAACGTTTTAGGACCGTTTGAAGAAAGTTCAAATCTCTGCTGGTGTTTTTCCATTTTTAATCACTGTTGCAGTTTACTTTTGCCCTGAAGTAGCTCATGTGATTCTGACCATCAAGATTCATTTCTGTGATTTTTATTTTTTCCATTTTTTTGAAAGAACCTACAGCCAACTTTAATTCCTAATGAAATCAGATCTTCTTCTTCTGGGGTAGATTTTTTTGGGGCTTTTTTTTAATAATCCCATGTTCTCATATGTACTTCATATCTCTAAGACAGCTCTTGCTTCCTGCTAACCTGCATGCATGCTAGTCTCACGCTGACTTATGTCTCTAGATGTGACTCTCTCCACAGGGAGCTCATTGTTCGGACTCATCAAGTGTTCTTTAGATCTGCTCATCGTGCACTGCAGACCGCAGCAGCTGCGTGTGCATTCAGTTTTCTTCCTACTTTCCCCGTGGACATCATTGTTCTGCCTCATCTGATGCATGCATGTCCCACCTTCCCTATGTTAACCTTTAGGAGAGCTGGAGGAGGAGATGGAGAATCCGGAGATGGTGAACCTCCCTGAGAAACAGAAGCACCAGCTCAGGCACCGAGAGCTCTTCCTGTCGCGCCAGCTGGAGTCTTTACCTGCCACACACATCAGGTTTGTGTCTCTACCATCATTTCTGGGTGTTACCTCCATCTCTGGATGTCTGAGCTCACAGTTTAGGGATCATTCTGTCTTCCTGCAGGGGGAAGTGCTGCGTGACGCTGCTGAACGAGACAGAAGCGCTGAAGTCGTACCTGGACAGAGAAGTAAGTGAAATCACACTGTGGCATTTGGTGTGTTTTCAGGATAATCTAAGAAGAGTAGTCTGTGTGAGGGTTTTACAAATTAGGAGATACTTGTTTCCAGATGAATAATTCAGCGTGTTGACCCAGAATGTTCTTTTCACGTACGCTAATGAGGAGACAAGAGACTAGCAGAGGGGGGGAAGTACATGCACGCACACACACAGGCTGATGTGGTTCTGCTCCTCTCTTCCTCTTCCTTTCACTCCGTCCTCTCACACCTCCCTGCCAACTGCATTTCCCAGGATGCCTTTTTCTACTCGCTGGTATATGACCCGCAGCAAAAGACCCTTCTTGCCGATAAAGGTGAGATCCGCGTCGGGAACAAATTCCAGGCAGACATCACGGATCTCCTTAAAGAAGGTATGTTGGGTGCGTTAAATGACGGAGTTTGTTTGCGTAGTAGTGGATGTTTTTTTGTTGCCTGCAGGGGTATTTGCTCTCCATCAGCAGTTAATGAAATTCTGTTCCGAGCGTTCGAAGCTCTGGCGGACCTGCTGTTTTTTTTGGCCAGGCACTTTTACAGCCCTCTCCTTTTCCGACTACTACTGTTTATTAGACACAACACCTGCATATTTTAAACCAACACATGATTTTCTTGACCGCTCGTGCTCACGTCAAACAACTGCATTTTCTTAAAGGTGAAGAAGATGAAAGAGACCTGGAGAAACTGGAGGAGAAAATCTGGGAGCCCTCCAGCTCGCTGTCAGAGAAGCAGATTGACCAGTTCCTGGTAGTAGCTCGGTACGTCAATACAGAAGTGTAGATGGTAGACTGGTAGAATAGAATAGATGGTAGACAATAATGGAGAAATCATGCAACAGATCTCTACCATTGACATGCAAAATATGCTAAGTCTACAGGCAGGTTGTGTTACAGTTCCAGGCAGGGAGTGAGGGACCGTTATCTTAGCTGAATGCTAATCTCTGGCAGAATGTTGTCATTTCTATTGCCTGTGTCCCACAGATCAGTCGGTACATTTGCCAGAGCCTTGGACTGCAGCAGTTCTGTCCGACAGCCCAGCCTTCATATGAGTGCCGCCGCAGCCTCCAGAGATATCACCTTGGTGAGATACACACAAAGGCCATAGACATGGGTGGGATGTGTAGCAGTAATGAAGAAAACGTTGCGTTGTTGCAGGCTGTTTCTGCGCGTCGCTAACAAGCACTTGTAGTTCGGTGCAATTCTATTCTGCCCCAGATCTTGTCTTCATATATTAAACATAGAGCAGAGGGCTTCTGGCTGCACTGTTGCACACATGAGCAATCAGAAACGGCTCAGGGTGACTTGAACTGTAGCAAGCCTGTGAAGCCTGTTTCTGCCTGGCGTTACAGTTTCACGCCATGGACACGCTCCACGCCACTGGCTACGACATGACCCGGGCCATCGCGGCGCTGGTGCCTCAGGGAGGACCTGTTCTCTGCAGGGACGAAATGGAGGAGTGGAGCGCCTCCGAGGCCAACCTGTTTGAGGAGGCGCTGGAGAAGTACGGCAAAGACTTCACCGACATCCAGCAGGACTTTGTGAGTGCAAAACGGTGGAAATAACATGTTGAAAAGAGCATGTTGAGCTGCAGGACACATGAGCCATAATTAACCAACCAGTTTGCATCTTGGTTTGCTGTCTGTAGGCGTTTTACATCCAATGTTGGAGGAAACGGATTGAGAAATTGTTTGAGCTCAGTAAAGAAGTGGCTGCTGGTGTTTACATTCATCTGATGTAAAGTGATCAGCGGGCAGCGCGTCGCGTCCACTGCACATGTGCAACACGGGATTATCCAGAGATGAGCACCAAAGTGTATAATTACTGCGTCTGGGTGCGCAAAACCACAGAATTAAAGTTTTGTTGCAGACATTTGGGCTGCATTTAGACATTTAGTTGATTATATACAAAACAAGTGTGGAGCACAACAGCAGTTTTGGACAGGCAGAGCCCAGGCAGCCTCGAGTGAAAACTGAAAAGCGTTAAAGCTAAAAACAATGAGTATTTATCTGGCAAGAACATTCCACAGAAATATACTCGACAAATGTGACTGAAGCCAGGAGAAAGCTGCCTTTCTGCTGGAGTCTGCTGAGCTGTTCCATGACTGTGGGCATCAGTCTGCCACCTGGTGGCCGCCTGGCGTCGGTGCAGCTGCCTTTGCACCCAGGCTCTCCACTCAGCGCAACACCGTGATGCATGATGGGTGGGGTGTCTGCCTGACAGATCCTTTCACTTCCTAAGGGTGGGGCGTCTGGCTGACACTTTTAAACTGCAACGTGGGAATAAGAGAGGATCTCACTGTCGTCATTCAGTTCATGGGGGACAAAATTCCTGTCATTTTTATTTTCACAAAGATTTAGAGAAAAATAAACGGCTGCTGTTTTGTTCCCTCGTCTTCAGTTACCCTGGAAGTCCCTGACGAGTATTATTGAATATTACTACATGTGGAAGACTACAGACAGATACGTACAGCAGGTGAGCATGTTATTGCATGTCAAATATGTACCAAATCACTTTTTCTTTCCATTTTAAAGTCTAAAAAATATACAAATCCTCATTATTATTTTTCCATGCTCTAAAACTGTTTCTCCTGTTTGTCTCAGAAACGGTTAAAAGCAGCTGAGGCCGAAAGCAAGTTGAAGCAGGTTTACATCCCTAACTAGTGAGTAGATTAATGCCAGATTTAATGTGCTAATGTCATTTCAAGTGTTGGCACTAAACCGGCTGCTTTTTGGTTGAAACACATACTGTTGCACATCTCGCGCTCCACATATTAGTGTCACTAAGAACATATTAAATCATTTCCAATGGCACCTTTGTGGTCCTGTTTTGTTTTTCCCCAGTAACAAGCCGAACCCCAACCAGCTGAGTAACAACACAAAACCAGCTCTCCTGAACGGAGCAGCAGGCGCAGCGGGGTCAGGACCCCCAGGCTCAGGGCCGACCCCCGGCCTCGGCAGAGCCTGTGAAAGTTGCTACAGTAAGTTGAGCTGCTTGGGCTTTCAGCAGCTGAATGAAGTATTTTATTGATGACCCTTGTGTGTGTAGCCAGCAGCTCCTACCAGTGGTACTCGTGGGGACCCCCAAACATGCAGTGTCGGCTCTGTGCTTCCTGTTGGACCTACTGGAAAAAGTACGGTGGGCTGAAGATGCCGACCAGACTGGAGGGAGAGAGGCCTGGGCCCAACCGCAACAGCATGGTACATGAATAAACACACGTGTGCATGGAGGGACATTGGAGAATGACTCCGAGAGAGCCCTACACAAATGCTTATATGAGTTGTCTTTATGGATGTAGACAGAACCTCACTGAGAACCTCTGTTAAACCATTAATGCTAATGTCTGAATGTGGCTCTTCAGATCTTCACAGCTTGTTTAATGATCGTGTTGGCTAGAGCTAACTTCAGTGCATTATGCTAACAAGGACAACATAAAAGGTTGTTTTCCCTTTGTCCTCGGCATGTGTTTTGCACTAAGTGTGGTTTTTATGTCACCAGCTGCTTGTTGTTATGCTAATTTGGGCTAACGATGGACACCTGCACCACAGGGAGTTGGTCATTAGCATGCGTTGGTTCACTTTTACCATTTGAGTTCCATTAATTCTCCGATCTCTGCAGCACTGGAGGTTGGACTCTGGTTCAGAGGAGCAAGTTCACGTCTTTATTACACAAGTTAATCATGTGAAAAGGGACTGAAATAAGTTTCCTCATCTAAATGACACACAAGCTGCGAACGTTTGCTGCACAGTCAGGCCTCTTCCTTACATACGTTGATATTTGTGTGTGTGTGTGTGCGTGTGTGTCCAGAGCCCCCACGGGTTGCCCCTGCGGCACAGCAGCAGTCCCAAGTTTGCTGTGAAGACACGACAGGCGTTTTACCTCCAAACCACGGGTCTCACGCGGATGGCGCGGCGTCTCTGCCAGGACATCATCAGGCCTGGCTACCTGGCCAGGCACCCCTACCTCCCTGTCAACACAGCCGCCATCAAGGCAGAATGTAACTACCTGGCCATCTGTTATACTGAGGTTCTCTTTCCTTCATTTTCCTTAAAAGTTTCCTCCCCATTGGTTCCCGAAGGTGCCCTGAGGTTGCCAGATAGTCCTAAAAAGCCGTCACCAGTGAAACCAGTGAAGCGTAAGCCTCTGGAATCTGTGGTTCGGTATCTAGGTGTGACTGTCTGTCTTCTCCCTTCATTTAATCCTCCATCTCTGTTGATGGCTCCTCTTAACTAGTCGTCTTCTGCCTCCACAGTAGCACATCCGCGTCCAGCCAAACCGGACCCTCCGGTTCGCGGTGGGTCCATTTCTACAGGCAGCCTGACGCCCATAAAGTCCTCCCCCATCCTCAACAACGGCTCTCCCACCATCCTGGGCAAACGCACCTATGAACAGCACAACGGTTTAGATGGTGAGTGACGGGACGCCGGGTTTATTCCCAATTTGGACTCTGGCCACCACTGGGCCACTCAATTCTGCTGGTATCGGAATAATAAGCTCCAGAGTGTCTCAGCACAGCACACAGAGCTTTTAGAATTTAATATTAGAGAAGAGGACAGAGACTTCTCACCCCGCTCTTGAGAGTTTTGGTGGGGTTCCTTATTTTTTGGGTTACGTCCCACTTTTCCCTCCCCTGGGTGAAATAAGAGTGGGGGAAGAGACAGACTGAGAGATCAAGAGAGAGAGCGGCAGAGATAGACAGAAAGAGGGGACGATGGAAGAGGACAGGATTTGCTTGAGGCTACAGGCCGTGTTGTCATGGTAACAGCGGTGGAGGAGGCGGAGGGCTTGGTGAATGTATCCTGAGGGGAGCGTCTCCAGCGGTCTGAGCCCACCTCAGGCTCAGGCTGGGACAACACCAGCAGGAGATTTGGGTTAAAAAGCAGCCAGACTAGGAGGATTAGGTTAATTTATTTCTTTTAGCTGCTAATCATGACTCTCTCGCCAAAATTATTTAATGTAATCCATTATATCACCACAAAACATCGACCTTTATTATTTACTCGATGGGTCTGAATGCGAAACGTTGATGACATTCAAATTCTCTGTCAATTTGCGTTGGTGCAGTGTTGTGTGTGCGCTCAGCTTCTGCTGCTCTTCTGCAGGCACTAAATCCAAATCCCTGACGCCCCAGTGGGACATCATGGCCAAACGGGTGAGCGACGCAGGACGGCCGTCGGTCTCGCTGCAGGACGAGGTGCATGAGCTGGACTGAGCGCTCTGTGGGGGCAGGCTGTTCTACTCCCCTGAGGTTAGGTAAAACAAGACCCGTTGAGCTTCTTTTACCCACAAGAACATGTCTGATTGGCAGCCAGAGGCCCCGCCCCCTACTTGATTTGATTGGTGGCTCAGGCCAGAGAGCATAAATGACCCCTGATGTGACTTCCTGTGACCCCTCGTGTTGCAGAAGAGGGGAGACATGCGATGGAAAACCATTTTCCAATAACCCAGAGTCGAGGGCAGCTGAGGGAAGACGAAAGGGTGCGACGCACTGGCCACCATCCATCAGGCAGAGCGGGTCTGTCAACACTGCTGAAGACCGTTTGATTTATTCTGGTCGATGAAGATGGGCTGACTGTACAGGACCGTGTTTATTACTTACATTTCTCGTTATAACTGTTATTGTAATTATTGTTGTTATCATTTTTTTTCTACCAACTATAGCTCAGCTTATTGTTTGTCGATCAAACGATGGAACTTGTGAAGTTTCATGAAAAATGCTTGCAGAGCCCTGCGGATAAAGGGTGGAAGGATTGTAAAATAAGCCACTCGCATCTTCTCCCTTCTTTGTACTTTTAACCAGTTAAATTCAGCAAGAAGACGCACTTTTGTTCATGACACACCTTAACAACTTTTTTTTTTTTTTTTTTTTGTTTAAATTGCTTTATGGGAAATCTTCTGTTTTGTGAGCCGGCCCGACGCCGTGGGCCTGAGAGGTTTAACTTATTGAGAAAGACTTTGCTGTTTTTTCTACGTTTTTCACAAGTAATGCATCTACACTTAGATACTGCAATTAAAACAAATGTAAAGATAATGGAATTTGTTTCCTTCTGTCAACAACTTCAGACGTTGTACATGCTTTTCATTCCATATTAAATATTTTCCATAATTTGTACCAAAAAAAATCAATATTGCCTTAATAAAGGATTGAAAACACTAACGCGGGACGGCAGAATTTAAATGACTTTGCCTTGCTCTTTATTAAACTATATATATACAGTATATACTGTATATTTAGGGTTACATATGTATAGGTGCGATAGCGCCCCCTGCTGGATGTGGCGCTGAATGCGGGTCGAAACGCGTGAAAGGCGTGAAAATGTTTCAGGCAGAAGAACTTCAGTTTTTCAGGAAATGCGCACTGAACGACGAGGGCGGGGTTTGATCCGGTTGTGGGCGGGGCTTAACTGCGCTGTGGGCGGGGCTTGGTCGCTGCGGTAAACAAATGGTTAAAGCGAAGATGCAACGCGGCGCGTGCGTGTGTCTGAGCATGTGCTGCCGCTGCTGCAGTCGAGTAAAATGTATCGGCTTTCAGTCGGGCAGCGGACACACGCGCCGAGGCGGAGCCGGACAAGCAGCCCGGGGACACGGACGCGACATCCCGGAGCTGGCCGTGATGACATGCGCCTGACCCGCCGGCCTGTGGACTGACGGAGACAGACGCGGAGTTCGGACCGGACCCAAGGTAAAACCCACCAACAGCCGCACTTGGGGTCCAAACCCGCCACATCTGTTATCAGCTTTAAGTTGCGGATGTTTCGTTACATCCGATCCCACCTCCTGCTAACGCGGTTGCACCTGTTCTCACACTCACACTCACGGATGTCCCACGAACACGTCCGTAGAAACTACTGTGACAAATGTAGAAGAGAAATAACAGGCCCCCCTGGCTGGACCGAGGTGTGATGCTGCGGCGGAGTCCCCGCAGCCGCGCCTGCGCACTGGCCTGCGGGGACGCAGCGACATGACTTTGGCCGGCCGGTGTCAGCTGCGTCTTTATCCCGTCAGCAGATGCGGTTCCGGCCGCTGACCACCTCTGTGGGTGGGATAGTCCTCCCTGCAGCCTGCAGCTACCCCTCCTCAGATAAACCCTGGCAGGAGGTTCTGGACCTATTTATAAAGCGCTCAAAGAGGAATCCCAGCGTTCCCCGGTGCACAAAAAGATGAGCCATAAAGTCCTCATCCAGGTTAGATGGTGTCATTGACAGATGAGTGCTGTCCTCACATGGACCGAAGGGAATGGACGTCTGCGAGGAGACCCGGGGGGGGGGGGCCGAGGTGACTGCAGCGAGGCTGGTTCCTGCTGCCCCCTCCACACATGACCTGCCGTCCCGGCCTTGTTCAGCAGGACGTGTGAGCGCGTTCACGGGCGTTACTGGAGCGGTGGAGCGGTCCGAGAGCCTCTGCAGCGGGGGAGGCTGCTAAAGCGGGCCGGCCGGTCCAGAACCCATTTTAAGATCTGCATGTGTGAACGGGGCTTCAACAGGGGAGGGGGGAGAAGTTTTCCTAACACAACCTGAAATAGAAAAGTTGGACCGCTGCTCCGAGTTTCTGGAGTGTGGGAGGATGTTTGTAGCTAGTGTCCTCCATCCAGGTGTCCTCCATCCAGGTGTCCTCCCTCTAGGTGTCCCCCCTCTGAAAGGCTCTTCTGTGAGCTCTCCCAACAGCCTCCATTAAAGGTGTTCCCCCTCTACACCAGCAGGGGGCCTCTTCCTCTGTAGCTGCTAACCTGCAGGGCATTACCCACGTGCTAGTCAGGACTTGGAGCTTAGCCCCCTGTCTTTGGGTCTTTCGTTAAAGTGTTAAGTTTGTGTATGTGATGATTGTGTAAAGTAAAAAAAAAAAAGGTCAAATTAAGAGTTTGGCTCGTACAGTTTTTAATAAGCTGTTGTCAGAAATTGAGTTCAACAGACATATCGTGCTAATGAAACCTGTTTTTATTAACTTGGCCATGAAATATATTTGTAAACACGGACCGGGTCCCCCTCCATTGTTAGTGCAGGGGCTAGCTAGCTCCCCCTACTGGCGTGGAGAGGGTCTGTGCGCTTCTGAACCAGCGCAGGAATCTGCTGTGTCAGCAGGTGGTTCTGTTGAAGTGACAGAACCTCTTCCAGAGCAGGTTTTTGGGGGTTGCTATGGCAACGCAACCACTTAGCCAGCATTGCCCGTCTCCGCTGCATCTTTCACTGGTATAACATTAGCTGGTGTGTGTGTGTGCCGAGGGTGGAGGGCTGATACCTCGGCCATTATTCCACTCTGGTGCATAATTAATAAACATAGATCTTCCCCTATAAAGAGCCAGAGAGCTGAGTTTTAATTCCTGACGATCAATAGGAGTTTTAGCTGTTAGTGCTCTGTTCTCTAACCACCCCCCCCCCCCCCCCGGTGGGTCCAGAAAAGATGCCCACCGCCGGTTATGTGAGCCTGTCAGACTTTTAGCCGCGGCCCTGTCAGCATCCGCCCGCCTCTGACAGACGCTGCGTGAAGCGAGTCTTAGGCCTCTCTGGGGGGGGGGGGGGGGGTCAGGTTCCCTTTCAGGCGGTGTTTTTAAGGTGTTCGGTATCTTCTGAACCTACAGCTTGAACAGTCAGAAACAGCGTGCAGTCGTCCAGGGAACAGATGGAAAACCACTCAGGAACTGTAACAGTTCATCATGAGGATTAAAATTATTCTCCTCTGCCCTTAAACGATTATTGACCCCCCCCCACCATGCAGATGCTGTAATGAGGGTTGGCGCCGTGACATCACCACCGTGACTCTCCTGTGACGCCACAGTGGACGGAACAACAACCACGCACAATTAGCTGGCCCAGTCTCTGCTAACCTGTTCCCTTTAAGGTGGTACGGTACCAAATCTGGCGCCATGCTAATATCGAACCATTCTGATGCATTAGCTCGTCTTCTTTCAGCGCGTTTTCCTCCTGCTGGTGTGTTCACCTGCCAACGCCCCCCAGCCGTCCCCCATCCCTCTGGCACTCCTTCTTCCCTCTCCCTCTCTGTTTACTATAAAAGCAGACCCTCTGGTGTCCGCCCTGTGTTCTTTGTTGTTGGACGTTCCCTGCAAACCCCTCCCCCACTGCCCCCCCGCCTGTGTGGCGTCTCCCCGTGGTTATGGAGAGGGTTCAAAATCTGACAGCTCTGCACTGTTTGCCTTTCTGATCGCCATCAAACTGCGATGTCCCGTAGCGCCAGCTCGATAACACGGACGGGCGAGGCAGCACTGGCGCAAGGCGAGCCGGTCGATACCGCGGGCTCGATGGGAGAGCCGGAGGGCCTCTGGCGTCGGCGTCCACAAAACAGCAACACCAGCAGAATTCGACTCTGTGTGAACTATCACATCCAGGCAACACGCCAATACTCCTGATTGCGCACATGATGCCAGGGCATCCCAGTAAGGACGCCGATCATGGGATCGCCACAATAAAAACGTCAAAGACGACCCTCGCATGGCGTTCTGTACGTTGTTTTCTGTTAGCGGCTAGCTGTGGCTGAGGTCACAACCTGCGTCTTCTTCACCTGAAACAGTGATGTCGTCCGCGTACAGCTTCGTTCTCAGGCTTAAACTCCGGCTTTACCACCAGTATGCCACCAGGGGTCGCTGTTGCTGGTACAAAGAACACCCAGGAAGCATTGTTAGCTAACACCAGCGACGTTCTTTTGCTGTTAAAATCTGAATTCCTGAACTCAGACCGGCTGTGGCTACAACTGGCTCCTCCCACTGGTCACATGCTCGTTGCGCCACGCGTCGTCCTGATGCTAACTGTTTAGTCGTCCACGTCCCTCGTTTTTAGGGGCTCATTTTTCGTTAAAGACAAAACTCGCTACTCACTCATCTTGCTGAGCACGAGTCTTTGAAGTCGGAGGTGAGGACGTAGCTTCAAGATGTAAAACAACGGCAAAACAGGGGTCCGATGACCCTTTTTTAACATTGAGTTCAGACATCTTGTTGGCGACAGTTGTCACATGATTTTTGGCGCTCGTAAGCAAATGTCCCCTTTTTTATTCTTCCTTGTTCGACTTCTTGCCGAAGCGACCTCTGAGCCGACAGAGGAGGAGCAAGGGAGTGCTTCCCAGGCGGGCAGTGAAAGGGCGATTGGAAGGGGCTCCGCGGGGTCAGCTGGTCCGTCGCCGTGGCCCAGTTCATCACACGGAACCCTTGTTCCCTGTTTGGGAGAAATGTGCTAATCCCCACGGGCTCGCTCTGAGCTGCTGCCAGGCTTTGAAGACAGAAATGGGGGGGAAAAAGTTCGTCTTTTGTTCTTCAGACAGCCTTTTGTTTCGCCGGCCTCTCAGAGGTTGTGCAGATCCGCTTGGGTCCATTGTGCGTCCGGTTCGGACTTCCCCGGGAGGTATTGTATAGCAGAAAATGTACAGCCAGATGTTGTTTGAACTCATCTACACTGTGCTGTTTGGCATCCGCTCATAAATATAGAAGGGGGGAGGGAGCCTCCTGATACCTGACACACAGTCAGCTGACCAGACTTCACACAAGAACCCCCCTCCCCCACCCCACCACCACCTTCAGGCGAGGGTCAGATTCCATTTTTTATTTTTTACCGTTTTATTGCTTTATTCCCAGTTGAGCTTTGGCCTAGTACCAGTCAGACCACGGATCTACAAATCCCAGCGGTGTTTCCCAGGATCCTCGGGTTGCTGCTAGCACTAAACTTCTTACCGGCCTCTCCGTTAAGGTGGTGGGTTTAGGTCAAAGATAATCTGTCCCGTGTTCTGCAGTGCGTGAAACGTTTGTTTGACGTTCCCGGATCTGCCCGTTTATCCGGATCCTTGGCTCGTTCCCCACTCGCCCGCAAAGTCGCCCTAATCCTCCCGGCGAACCGACCAACCGGCCGACCAGCCCAGCGACAAACATGACCTCCCCGGTCGGCTGGTCGCGGCTGTTCGGGATGCAGATTAGAAGAGACGAGCACGTGAGTGTGTACAGTCAACAGCTGCTATTTGCTCTGGCAAATTATTTTCCGCCTGGTTTCGCCTGGGGGAAGCGTCCCCAACACACCTCCGAAGAACCGTCTCTTTCCATAATTTGGGAGGATTACACCAGATTATTTTACATTCTCTTTGTTTGCTGACTGGTCACAGATCCAACATCTCTGAGGGAGCTGGTGCCACGGCAGGCGTGAAGATGGTGACCTCGGAAGCAGCGGAGGCTCCCGTCCCCCTGACGGCCCTGTCGCGCTGGTACCTCTACGCCATCCACGGCTACTTCTGCGAGGTCATGTTCACGGCCGCCTGGGAGTTCGTGGTGAACTGTAACTGGAAGTTCCCCGGCGTCACCAGCGTGTGGGCGCTCTTCATCTACGGGACCTGCATCCTCATCGTGGAGCGGATGTACCTGAAGCTGCGCGGCTGCTGCCCAGTGCTGCTGCGCTGCCTCATCTACACCTTATGGACGTACCTGTGGGAGTTCGGCACGGGGCTGCTGCTGCGCCAGTTTGACGCCTGCCCCTGGGACTACTCCCAGTTCCGCTACAACTTCATGGGATTGATCACGGCCGAGTACGCCGTGCCCTGGTTCTGCGCCTCCTTCATCGTGGAGCGCTTGGTCATCCGCAACACGCTGCGGCTGCGCTTCCACGAGGGGCCCGAGGACGGCTGGTCCCAGCACTGCTCGGACACCGGCGGGGGCAGGAGGAGGGAGAGGAGCAGGAGGGTGAGGAACGATGCTAACGGCTACCTGAAGGGCGAGTGAGGGAGCAGAGGTGACCCGATCACGCCTCTTCGCCGCAGAGATGCCATCAGAACCACCAGTGACTGAAGACCGGCAGCGCCAGGGCTCCAGGCTGCTGCGTCTTCCTGCATTTCATCCTGACCCCACATCTGCGTGGGGTCAGGTCTCCTCTCAGAGACTGGAATACTTGTGATCTAAGACAAAGAACGAACAATCATAGAAATCATCGTAAAAGTACTATAGCATTAAGGTTGATGTACACATGGTCCTTAAGTACTGTACTTACGTACTGTAGCCACAAAAGTTCGGCCTCCTTCGTGAAGAATGTTAGCTTAACACACAATCACTGCAAAATGAGACATTAGGAATTAATCAACATGCAGTTTCAATAAACATTCATGCTAAACCGGACTCTACGTGTATGCTAGGCCATCAGGTGGTGCCGGTTTCAGGAACATTTTGAAGTTGTGCTATGTACGTTATGCTAAAGGTGAATCAAAAGGAAGCTGTGAAGGACATTTCCTTAGCATTTACACAATTCAAACAGCCTTAACGCTCAAATACTCTCTGGTCATTTCTTTCTTTTTTTGTTCTGAAGGGTGAAAAAGACGTGAAAGTTTTGAATGGAATCATGTGAATGACTGTAAGTGTGTGTGTGGGAGTGCGCGTGCTAATGGCTCCCAATAATTGCGGCCCAGTTACACAGCGGGTTCCGTTTATGCTAATGCTAATAATTATGAGTCCTGAGCAGAGAAAAGCACCACATCTCGCAGCAATTATCTTTATTATCTTTCTTCAGAGTCCTGAAGACCTTTTCATGACCCTCAGCACAATGGCCCATTACTTATATGTAAATGCCTTATTAAAAGATTTATTTTGGAAATACGTATGTATGCCTGCTCTGGGAGAAATGTAACCTGCCTGACAGCGTTTTAGCATGTTGAAATGAAAAGCAGGAAACCTGCAGCTGATCGTGCTGATAATTGTGTTGAGCTTATGTGGATTCTTTGATGAGATATTTGCGGTTTGGCCTCAAACTATCTAAACTCGTTGAAAACAAGTGTTAGATTAACTATACCTGCATCAAAAGATTAATGAAGTCATTCCTCTTAGAGATGGGAGTCCCTAAAATAGTCCCAAATACTGTTACTACATATATGCATAATGACTTTAAATACTGTGGATTTAGAAATATTATATATTCTTAGACATAGAGAGGCAAAAAAAAAATGCAAAGAAATGTCTCAATTTCCAACATTAGACGACATAAAACTGAACAATGACCTGCATTTCTCGCATTTGCTGCCACCTGGTGGATATTTGCAGCTACATCTGCTCACGTGGGCATTTTAAAAAGGCGCACGCGCGACCAAAAGACCTTATTTTAGATTAAAATGAGTTTCTGGCCGAAATGAAGCCATCAATTAATCTTCGTAGATGAGAAAATGACTGACTTTAAGGCAGAAGAGGCCTCTTATTTGTCCAGACAATCTTGAAAATACTCCGCAATGTGGATCCGAACTGGTTCTAAACTGGTTTTATCCAGACCAAATGAAGCGTGTGTCCTTTCTGCAACCTGTGAGGAGGTGTATCAGGTGTGTGTAGTGTGTTTTCTCCAACACCCTCCCTGTATGTGCATGGAAAACAGAATCTGATATTTTTACCTTCTGACTGCATGTTTGAACTGTATTTTATTTTAAAGTTCTTTTTACCCAATAATCCCCATTTTATTGTTACCTACGTATTTGTTTTATTAATTACGACGTAGCCTAAGGTTATGTAAAATATGATTTCTTTATTTAGTGTTCATGATTTGTCACACCTTAAATTAAATGTATTTGATCTTAAAAGCTGTTTGTCTTTTTTACCTGTTGATGCTCCTGATTTTATTGTAAATGACAGCATGAAATAAAATGTAAAACAAGCGTCTAAGAATTAGCATCCACACCGAGTTTAAACCGTCGTACCGCTGATAAAATCCTGTTTTTTATTAATGTATTTAATGGAGGGCACGCAGGTACCTCTCACCCAGGAGGATTATGGGTTGGGGTGTGTTCCCGCGCCCATTGTTTTTGGCATAGTGTTAGCATTGTCCTATTCTAGTTGGAGCTCTTTAGCTGGAAACTGCGGACAACAAGTGGAAGTGCAGTGTTGTCGATCAGGAGTTGTTGGTGCTGTACCTGGCTACACGCCGTTTCCGTTCCCTGCTAGAAGGCCCCTGCCGGATGGACCTAAACATAATGTCCCAGAGGTGTTCTATTGGGTTTAGGTCAGGTGAACGTGAGGGCCATTCAATGGTATTAATTCCTTCATCCAGTTGGGACTATATTACCCAACTTCACTAAAACTATATTACCCAACTTCACTAAAACATAAATGATATTCAAGGACTTGTATTTGGACATAAATTGAATTTTATTCAGACAGATGATATTACTGACAATAAAATAATGTAGATTTAAAAAAAAATAAAAAATTCTTTGCTCCCCAAGTTCAGTTTATCCGTCTGTTAGCCTCTTGGAGCCACTTGAAGAAGTTGGTCACGGATGTCACATTAACTGAGGATGACCTCCATTTGAAGAAGGTCTCATCCTGGATGACTTCTTCATCCCACAGCACATCAAAAAACATCCGCAGCAGACCTACACGGACACACACCAGCAAAAATCACAGGAATAAGTCAATAGAAAAACACCACTGGCTTCTGAATTTGTAGTTCAAAGTTAAAATGAACAAAGCCGTGACCGTTGAGGTGGATAGATGGGAGACTCACCATCAGGTTGGTCTATGTGGACCACCAGTTGCTGCACAACGTTCAGAACCACCAGCTGCTTGTGGTCATCCTTGATGAACCTCTTGAGGAGGCTCGCTCTGTCGAGCAGCTCATAGGTGTTCAGCGTATAAACCCCACCTGACAACACAAACACTCTCTTCACACCACTGTAAAGAAACTGAACACATCTAATCATGGACCATAAAGTGTCCCAGACTGGTTTTTTGCTCACATAATGTAAAACAGACGTCTATGTGGAGTAAAACTAATGAATCATGTTTTTGGACAGAAACAGGCTGAGTTTTCTGCCTCTATATGACATTATAGAACACTTACAGTCAACAATGACTGACTGGCACACTGCTCTCATCAAGGCCCTCACAAAACCATCTGATGACCTCTGCCTGTTGTTGAGGGTGTTCTGGGAGGGGGAGAGGAACCTTTGTTAGTTTCATGCCTACAGTAACAATCTCTCCAGAAAAAGCCAGTTTAAAGGTCATTCTCATCGGGAGTTACCTGGATCCACTCTTCTAATTTATCATTTACAGGGTTGTTCTGGAGGAGTCTTTTCAGTGCTTGATACACTTCTTCCTCATTGCAATCCACCATTCCACCATTCACTGGTGCCTCCTCCTTTGCGAACAACTCTGATAAGGGCTTTGAGGATCCACCTTTTGGGGTGGTCTTGTGTTCAACTGCAAAGAGCAACAAGTAGTGAAAACCCCCATCCAGATGTCTGCTTTAAAAATGCACCCAATCTTTTGGTTTTTCAGTTATTTACCTGTAATTTTGTTGAATTTAATCTGTGTTCCTCTGTTTATCTTTTGTTCATCCAGGTACACAACAGGTTCTCTCTCTTTCGGTCGCCAGGTGTTTCTCATGCTCCTGTATTCATATTTTTCTGGTGACCGAAAAGTTGAGCTGCTGCCCCTATGGTACCGCTGCTTCCTGTCTCCTTCACAGTTGCGTCTGGAGTCCTGGTTGAACTTCCCAGGAATCGCCTTCTTCAACTGGAGCTGCTCCCTCTCTTCAGCCTGCTTCACCTCTTGGTGAAGCTGCTGAATGGTTTTGGGTCCTTCGTCTTTCCTTCGGGGCACCCAGTTGTTCTGAAGGCCACACATGAGATGTGATGAGAATTCAACTTGCAGACTATATTCATGATTTAACCATCAAAGAGTCTCACCTTTCTTAGGGCCACAACATCCTGCAACATGAATTTGATTCTTGAGGACATCTTCTGCTCCTTCAGTAGGTTGCATATGTTGCTACAGTAGCTATCAAGTTTTGGCTAAAAGGAAGAAAATAATAGGAAGAAAATAAGAGTCCCACTCATTCAGTTTATGTGTGGACAGTGTGTGTGTGTGTGTGTGTCTGTGTGTGTGTTGCTGTTACGTTGTCTCCCCCTAGGGGATGACCCAAGCAATAACTGTTTTCTTGTCTCCCTGTGACCAGGTGTTCCTGGTGAGGCTAATTGGCCATTGACCTACTTAAGGCCACAGATGTGGCGTGCTCGGGCTCTCTTGCTTTCCTGCCACTGCTGCTCCTGAGCTTACCTGCCTGTCTGCTGATCTGTGGATCCCCTCACGCCCGCTGGCAGAGCTTCCTCGGCTTTGTTTGGAGTTAGGGTTTGGTGGTTTTGTTAGGGTTAGAGGGTCGGCTCCCTATCCGACGGTCCCTCTTTGGGCTGGTAGAGGAGGCCGCCCTTTCTGTTATCCCTGTGTTGTTCTCTGCCAGATGGGATGTGTTTCTGTTTGTATGCTATATTGTTGTGGGACTCTACCTCATAAAGTTCTCCCAGAAAGTCTACCCACTCTGTTTTGTGGTTTATGTGCGGCCCGTTACCTTTCGGGTTACTCACAAGGTACGGTCGTAACATAAATTGGGGGCTCGTCCATTTTTTTGTGACCTGCTGTGTTTGTGGTGTATAAACTCTATAGGATGGAGTTTAAACTGCAGGACTTTTTGGACGCTCCGTCGGTGGAGGCACAAAAGTTACACAAAAGAGAACATGTTTGCGATTGCAGAGTACTATGGGCTGGAGGTAAGTAGACAGGCTAAGAAACAGGTTTTGGTGCGGGACATATGTGCGCAACTTGTGGCAAGGGGAATCATACCTGCACCAAAAGTCATTGCTGAGCCTG
The DNA here is from genome assembly GCF_901000725.2 of Takifugu rubripes. Taxonomy (NCBI): domain Eukaryota; kingdom Metazoa; phylum Chordata; class Actinopteri; order Tetraodontiformes; family Tetraodontidae; genus Takifugu; species Takifugu rubripes. The sequence goes on along the minus strand of NC_042286.1, from coordinate 4,514,714 downwards.
TGCCTCACTCAGTGGGTGAGTCTGTGAGGCTTAAGGAACTTGAGGTGGAGTTACAACGCTTGTCAATTAGGGAAAAAGAGCTCCAATTGGCAAACGAATTGGAAATGAGGAAACTCGAACTGAGAATGCGAGAGATGGAGTTGGGCGCAGCTGGTAGAGCCACAGAATTTGATGTCGCCAAGTATATCTGTCTGGTGCCGCCTTTTAATGAGGGGGATGTGGATAAATATTTTGTGCTCTTTGAACGAGTTGCGACCACCTTAAAATGGCCTCGGAATATGTGGACGTTATTGCTCCAAAGTGTGCTGGATGGTAAAGCGCAGCAGGTATATTCCTCACTTTCTCCCGATGATTGTGGAGATTATGACAGAGTTAAATTGGCTGTGCTTAGGGCTTACGAGTTGGTGCGTACCGACAGAGGTTCCGGAGGCTGAGGAAGAGACATGATCACACATCTAGTTTGTTCAGGAAAAAGAAACCCTGTTTGATCGTTGGTGTCTCTCCAGTGGTGTAACGGATTTTGGTGAGTTAAAGCACTTGGTCCTGATGGAGGACTTTAAGAATTGTCTCCCCGAGGCTGTGTCCACGTTTCTAAATGAACATAAAACGTCGGATGTCTTTAAAGCAGCTATCCTGGTGGAGGAATACACTTTAATCCACAAGCCAGTGTTTTTGGATCGCCCTTTTAGTAAGGTGGGTGGTGGACGCGCAAGTCGTGTGGTGTCTGAAGGTAGAGAAGCTTCAATTGGGGGTTTTGAGAGTGAAAGAAGACCTGCCTTCTCGGATACTTCCGAGGAAAAAGATAAGGGTGAATTATTTGGTAAAGTGGAAATAAAGTGTTTCTATTGTAAGAAAAAGGGCCATATTGTGGCCGAGTGTCCCGTGCTGGAACTAAAAGGGAGAAGAAAAGCAAAGCCTGTGAACCTAGTGAATTCGCGGAGTGACAACGTGGGAGCGTCTGCGGGAGCCGTTGAGCTGGCTGATTTTGCTCCGTTTGTAATGGACGGATACGTGTCACTCCCAGGGCATGGTTCTGAAGTTCTGGTTAAAATCTTGCGCGACACCGCTGCCTCACAGTCCTTCATCCTTGCGGGGGTGTTACCGCTGGGACCGGGTTCAGCGGTGGGCTCAGATGTGCCAGTGCTGGGGTTTGGAATGGAGGACTTGAATGTACCTTTGCATAGAGTCTGTATCCGATCTGACTTACTATCAGGGGAAGTGACCGTGGGGGTGCGTCCTGCCTTTCCAGTGCAAGGGGTTGCGTTTCTAATGGGGAACGACTTGGCCGGTGGCAAGGTCTTGGTAACTCCGGAGGTGACACCAGTTCCGATCACCCAGTCACCAGACGAGCTAGCACGTAAGTTCCCGACCGTTTTTGCCGCCTGCGCCGTTACCCGGTCGAAATACCGGAAAGGTGAGGATGAGATCGGTCTGAGTGACAGTTTCCGTTGTGGCGGTGTGGACATGCCTCAGCCGACTAGTGGCACGGAAGTTGAAGTGGCCCCAAACCTGGAACGTTTGACTCTGTCTCGTCAGGAGTTGGCCGAGTGTCAGAGGGTAGATGCGTCACTGACTCCTTTATTTGAGAGGGTTGTGGCGACGGGGGCCGTGGATACTCTAACAACTGGGTTTTTCCTAAAAGATGGCATCCTGATGCGAACCGTTCGAGCGAGTCTTGGTCGACTGCGTGGGTCCGCTTCCCCGAACAAAATCCGGGACCAAGTTTCTCCTTACGGTGATGTGTGCGTCGACACGTTTTCCCGAAGTGTTCCCTTTGCGGAAGATCACTGCTCCAGTCGTTGTCAAGGCACTAACAAAATTCTTCTCCCTGTTCGGATTGCCTAGGGTGGTGCAAACGGACCAAGGAACGAATTTCACATCTCGCCTGTTTTCACAAGTACTACACCAGCTCCGTATCAAACATGTGTGCTCAAGTGCTTACATCCCGAAAGCCAAGGTGCGCTAGAGCGTTTTCACCAAACGCTAAAGAGTATGCTGCGCACCTTTTGTCTTGAGTTTCAGAGGGATTGGGATGAGGGGGTTCACCTGCAAATGTTCGCGATACGGGAAGTAATGCAAGAGTCCCTGGGTTTCAGCCCAGCAGAGTTGGTGTTCGGCCACCATGTTTGTGGACCACTGAGGTTGCTGCGGGAGGAGTGGCTTGACGAAGGAGCTGAGAAGAATCTGCTGGACTATGTGTGTGACTTTCGAGAAATGTGAGTTCGCTCAGGCGACAGTTAAGTACTTGGGAAAAGTGGTGGGGGGAGGTCAGGTTCGTCCTGTACAGGCGAAAGTTGAGAGCATTTTAAATTTCCCCATTCCAACTAACCGAACCGAGCTGCGTCGTTATTTAGCAATGGTCGGGTATTATCGGGGGTTTTGCAAAAAACTTTTCGGCTGTTGCTTCGCCCCTGACTGACTTGCTAAGCCCGAAAGTTACGTTCACCTGGACTGAACCCTGTCAGGTCGCTTTCCAGCAGACGAAGTCCCTGCTCGCCAATGCGCCCGTTCTATCCGCACCTCGATTTGACTGTCCGTTCAAGCTGGCGGTTGATGCCAGTGACTCAGGGGTGGGTGCCGTGCTCCTGCAGGAGGGTTCAGATGGGGTGGATCATCCCGTGTCTTTCTTTTCAAAAAAATTGGATTGCCACCAGAAGTGGTATTCGACCATTGAGAAGGAGGCACTGGCACTAGTACTGGCGCTTGAGCACTTTGAGGTTTATGTGGGCTCGACCAGGTGGCCGGTTGTTGTCTTCACGGACCACAATCCGCTTGTCTTTTTAAACCGGATGCGGAACAAAAATCGCCGGTTAATGTGTTGGAGTTTGTGCCTTCAGCCGTTTACCCTTGAAATTAAACATGTGCGCGGACGTGACAACGTCCTGGCTGACGCGTTGTTGAGGCAATGACTATATTCTTTTTTTTTTTTCCTTCGCTCGTCTTTGTCTGCCCCTTTCTTTATTTGTACTGTACCCTGTACTGCCATTTAAATTGTATTAGTTCAAGACTTTCCAGGGTCCAGTTAATTTTGGGTGGGGGTGTTACGTTGTCTCCCCCTAGGGGATGACCCAAGCAATAACTGTTTTCTTGTCTCCCTGTGACCAGGTGTTCCTGGTGAGGCTAATTGGCCATTGACCTACTTAAGGCCACAGATGTGGCGTGCTCGGGCTCTCTTGCTTTCCTGCCACTGCTGCTCCTGAGCTTACCTGCCTGACTGCTGATCTGTGGATCCCCTCACGCCCGCTGGCAGAGCTTCCTCGGCTTTGTTTGGAGTTAGGGTTTGGTGGTTTTGTTAGGGTTAGAGGGTCGGCTCCCTATCCGACGGTCCCTCTTTGGGCTGGTAGAGGAGGCCGCCCTTTCTGTTATCCCTGTGTTCTCTGCCAGATGGGATGTGTTTCTGTTTGTATGCTATATTGTTGTGGGACTCTACCTCATAAAGTTCTCCCAGAAAGTCTACCCGCTCTGTTTTGTGGTTATGTGCGGCCCGTTACCTTTCGGGTTACACACAAGGTACGGTCGTAACAGTTGCGCACAGCTCTCCTTACCCTCTCAGTCCCAGTGTCCAGGTCCTTCCCCACTGTGGACAGGAGCTTGCACACACACTCCAGAGAGTCCTCGCACTCGTCCTGGAGGAGTTTACCGATGCAGGTGTGTATGATGGGCTCCCAGATCATCTTCAGCTTAAAAAGCTCTCCGATAAACCTCACGGTCCCCAGCAAACGCACACGGGTCTTGTGTCTGGTCTGCTCCAGGTCCTTTGGGGGCAGATTTGCATGTATTCAATTTAGGTGAAACACTATAAAGGTTACATTTAAGTTTGAGTTCAAAATCTAACTATTCTACCGTTCTTGCCAGTGGAGCAAGCACAATTTTGTAGGAAAAACAAAAAGTTCTCACGAAAGCTGCATTTAAAAAGCTGAGCTTCAGTCCAATAATTGCACTGGCATATTTGGTTCTGCTGTAGGCGTGCTGGTACTCACCTCTTGAACAGACACATCCTTTTCCTTTTGTGTCAGGAGTCCACAGTTCTGGAACTCCATCTGACATCTTGTGAGCAGACGTTTATGGAAGAGGACGAAGTCATTGCTGCTCTGGGACGAGACCATCAGCTGATGTGGGAAAGGTTTGGCATATTAGTAACAATAATCTGGTCCAAATTCAACCAATCGTACGGACAAAGAATGCAGAGTTTACCCCCTTCAGATGGTGACACATCTTAGCATAGGTTGCGCTGTAGCTCTGCTCAGACAAAGCTTTGTTAACGATGAGCTCAACGACCGCGTTCAGCGTCTCCTCAGTATCGATGTTGAGCTCATCCACCTGCTTCATGAGGCTCTCAAACATCTCAGGGGTGAGCTTGTTTAAAATGCCCCGAAAAGTTCTGATGACCTTCTCAGTTGCCCCTGCTGTCCGTCCATTTCCCTCGCCACCACGCTGGGGGCTTCTGATGGAGGGAACCTGCCCTACCTGGTAAATGTTAGTGGTCATAGTTGGAGTCTGGAACCACAAGAAAAAACAAACATTTGCTATAATTTAGAATGACAAGTAAATTTATACTGTCAGATACAAATACACCATCTTCTTTGAAATGTTAAATGGTTTCGAGTTCATTTTTACTTTACAAAGCCTGAGGGAAAAATTTCACCCTAACGTTTCCATAATGGCCTGTTTTTTTGTTTGGGGCTTTGAATTAATTGAAGAATATGGAGGTGGCGGTAGCTATTGGGGACTGGGCTGAGGAGCCGATGGTTCTTAGTTCAGGCCCCAGTGCAGACAAAGCAAGGAAGGTAGTAGGGGAAGGTGTAAGAAGCACCGCCTAGTCAGAGCACTGCCAAGGTACCCTTGAGCAAGGTACCAAACCCACAATAGCTCATATAGGACCCTGTGATGAACTCAACCAGGGGTATACCCTGCCTTCGCATATATGGGTGCCCTCCCCATGACCCCGAAAAGGATAAAGCGGTCATGAAGATATGAGAATATGAATACATTTGGTAAAAATGCTAAAGAAAAAAGTTCATAGTTTCAAGATGACTAAAAGTGCAGCCTTGTAAAAGCTCAGTGGAAGTGATCTTAAAACTATCAGAAAGGGAGAGTTCACTCACTTGTAGTAGAAAGTTAGTATTCAGACTGGAGTTTTGCTGGTTGTTCCTTGAATGTTACGATTAGCATTAACTCTTTAATATTTTAGGTGCTTTTTATAGGATTAAGTTTAACTAACCTTCAGTTGGATTTAACTATGTAGACTTTAGGTCTTTTATGTGAGATCTTTTGCCTTTAATTCAATTAAAAAAACCCTGTCTTTCATGTTGAGACTTTGATCCTTTGACCTTTGATGCGCTCTGTGACTCCGCCTCTCCAAGCAGATCCCCCCATCTGGCTTTGTGCTCATGTTTTGGTTCTAACAGTCAATCCTCCATCTACTTTGTTCCTTAGAAGTGATCTCGCTCTCATCAGTTTTATTCCATTAATTAAACCAAATTCATTTCTACTGTGTCCATAAAGAATTCCACAGGTCTAAAACCAACTCATCTGTGTTAAATTTGAATTGCAGCAGTTGTGAAGCATGTGGCAACCTTTGCAGACACACATGTTTCAAGCTGCTAACGTTGGTGTGAATTTGTTTGAAAGTGATTGTAAAATACAATGTAACTTTAACTGGACTCAGGGTGACATGAGTACCGTATTTTCTGGAGTATATGTCGCTCCGGAGTTTAAGACCTAATGGAAAAAAATGCATAATAAAGAAGAAAAATAGATGAATAAGTCGCACTGGACTATAAGTCGCATTTTGGGAGAAAATTAATTTGATAAATACAAGACCAAGAACATACATTTTATCTTGAAAGACGATTAAAATCATTAGCATACATTCAGCTACAATGGCGCACAACGAACTGAGTACGTGTCTGCTTTGTTAACTTAACATACGGTATTAACAGTCATTCAGATAACTATAACAAAGAACATCCGAGCACGTTTCCCAAACAATCAAGTCTCATTCCACGTCAGTAAATCCATTGAATTCTTCATCCTCGTCACTTCTTAACAACTCCGCCAACTCCGGAGGTAGACGAAGCGCCGCTTCCTGTTGTGCGTCGCTTTCATCAGACTTGTCATTAGTTGCGGTTCCAATTATTCCGGCCTTTCTAAAACCAGACAGGATGGTTTCGGTTGTCACTGAAGCCCATGCTTTGTCGATCCATCCAATGACTTCCAGGAACGTTGTGTGGCGCATTCTCCCGGTTGCCGTGAAGCTGTGCTCTCTGTCCATCATCCACTGCTCCCACAGGTTACGCAAGGCTGCCTTAAAGCTCCGGTTCACGGAGATGTCAAGTGGCTGGAGAATTTTAGTTAAGCCTCCGGCGATGATGGCAGGTATGGAGTTGAAACCTTTTAATTTTTCTTTGAACTGTGGCGTGATGTACGCTTGCATGCTGTGCATCACAAGCATCCATCTCCACAACATGCCAGCACCACTGTGACGTGTAATTTCTCATGACCAGTTGTTACTATATTCACACTCTTTTGCCCTTTTTCTGTGACAGTTCGGCCCATGGGAACGTCAAATGTGAGGGGGACCTCGTCCATGTCAATAATATGGTCCGGTGTCAAGTTGTGCTCAGTTACGTACTTTCCAACAAACTCACGGAAACTGTCAGCCTTGGCTTGGAAGTCTGCTGGCAGTTTCTGGCACATCGTTGTCCTCGCTCTGATAGAGGCGGTTGCGTTGCATGAAACGGCAACACCAAGAAGGTCCTCCCGCGAAGTCATTTATATTCATTTCCTTGGTGACCACCTGGGCATGGAGACGCAACTGCACTGTTAACAAGCCTCTCCCGGCGGCACGTTGTTCAAGCACCCATACGCAGACTTGTTCCTCTAGCTCTGGCCACCGAGCTTTTAGCCTGCGATTCGCTTTTTTGTTTTCTTCATTGCGGCAAGAGTAACCTCTGCTTTTCGCCAGTCCCTCACAAGTTTCTCGCTAACTCTGAACTTTATTTCTGCTGCTCGATTACCATTTTCGGCTGCAGATTTCACTACTTGCAGCTTATAATCTGCAGAATAGGATGATTTTCTCTTTGATGCCATTTTTCCTGCCCTTCTCAGTTGTATTTTTAAGCTACTGTTTAAATTTAAAATTTTCGGTGGTACAGAAGTAGCAGGTACAGGTACACAAGCCTAGAGTGCCCTCTTGCGGTCGTCAGTGTGAAAATAACGAAGATGTGAAATTGCCGAAAGTAATAATGTATTTATTAAACATATAAGTCGCTCCGGTGTACAAGTCGCACTCCCTGCCAAACTATGAAAAAAGGTGCGACTTATAGTCCGGAAAATACGGTATAGATTTCTGTGCTTGTCAGTGGTTGACCGGACTGTGACACCCCTGAGCTTTGGGGTTGTCTTGCTGTGTGCTGTCTGTGGTTCACAGGTTTCCAGCAGGGTGGAGCTAACCTAATTGGAGCACCTGGCCAGTGATCTGCAGGTTATAAAGCTCCACCCGATCCTACCTCCACCTGATGTCCCCAGGTGCTTTGCCTCTTGGTGAATTTTGGGCTGTTTCCAAAACCACCCCCTATACCCTACATAGTGCACTCAAGAGTGTGGATGCCATTTTGAAATGGTGTCCGAAATGTTAGTGAGCTTCGCTGTACCCTATGTAGTGCACTCAATGTATCCCACAATGCACTGCGAAAAGTAGTGTACGAGCGAGCACCCTAACTCGAAAAATGTATCCCATCAGCCATTACGGTATCACGTGATTTTTAACGTAATTTCTACTTTGATATATGAAATTTTTGGAAATAAGAATTTTTTTCCAGTAGGGGTCCAATATGATCATCTTAAAATATTACAAATATAAATGTGTAAAAAGAAAAAAAAATCAATCTTCACTGATCCCTCACTTAAAATTGTTCTTCGGAATTGTCTGTTCCTCACCAGGCGACAGAATCTCAGTAAAAGAATATTTACAAAGATGAAAAGTAGCTCTGGATCCATTTTTGATGATAAGTGCTTTATTAAATGTTTTCACTACAGCGGAATATGACTTAAGAATGTACCATCACGTGTTGGCTTGAAAATGTCAAGGGACACTAATTATTTTAGGCAATAAGTAATTATTATTGTATTATCATTATTGACATTAATATTTCATTTTATTATATAATGTTAATTATAGGGTAAAATATTGCATTTTCATAAAATGACCGCTGAATGTATTTCTGATGGGTTAAAATAATTAAATGGACCTGGCCACTTTTCCCGGCGACCGGTTCGTAATTATTATGCGAAACCCTGACGTCACTTTACGTGCGCCGTAAATGACACCGTTGTCCGAATAATAACTTTAAATTGAGTGCGCTACGTAGTTCACTCAATCCATGTCCCCCATGTAGTGAGTAGTGAATAGGGAACGAGTGTGTGGTTTCGGAAACAGCCATTGTCTTTTGCACCTACAACATACATCACCCCTTCACTCACTTCATCCAGGCCCTTGCTCACACCACTGATTTTCACCCTCACCTGCCATATTCCTTTGTTGGGTGTTTTATTTTTGGTTTAAGAAATAAAGGGTTAAACTGATCAGCGTGTCTTCCTCTTTTGTTGTGGACCTCACCAGTGGGCCATAAAAGCGGCAAAAACTACGGCTTGGATAGCTACATTTTCACGATTAGTGTATGTTTAATTAAAATGGAAGGAGTTTTATCTGTTTTTATTTAATTTTCTAGTATTTTTATGAATTAATGCTAGTTTTTACTGATTTATTTTAATCTTTTTTTCAAAGGGTAAAGATGTGTATGTACAGTATATGCGTCTAAACATGTGTCAGGGTGTTAAAACAATTTAAAATCACCCATTTCTGCCCAACACTGACTCAGGTGGCTGTAAATTTATTATATTTATTTTAGTCATCTGGGAAAAACTCATGTTACATTTTCACTATCTGACTTCATTGAGACCTCCTCAAATAGCTTCCTGACGTTACTCAACTGTAAATATACAGTTAAGGGAGAAGTCAAGCACAAAGAGGGCTGTGCAGCCATAGGTCATTGTACAAAATATCCCATTTTACTTCATTTGTCCCCAGATGCTTTTAAGATGAAACTTCAAATTCTATAACTTGTTATAATCTCATTTAAAACCAACAAAAAATTACCAAGTTTATGTCTTGTTAGCATTAGGTAGTTAACAAGCTAATTTCCGCGTTAGTAGATTAAATAGCATTTTTTAAGCGCGGCATGTCGATCATGTACAATGTTGAATGTAACAGGTTTTTATTTTTACACACACACACGCACGGGCACGTGCGCGCACACACACTTGTAATTGTATGGATTACTATACACAAACACTATTTTTACATGTTTTGAGTTTACATTTCTAATATTATTTATGATCAATGCCACATTGTGGACACAAGTGAAGAAATTGAACCCCCCACTTCCATCCCATTACATCAAGCTTGAGTGTGTTTTAGTATCACTAAAAGAACAAATATAAGAAATACGCTCAATATATCAGAATCTATTTTACTTTATATAGCACTTTATTTTATCATTAAGCATTATAAACAATTAATACTTGTTAGAGATTGTGCTCTCTAGGTAGTGTAAATGTTTATAACTGTCTTGAACATTCAACCTCAATAAACCAAAACTCCTTTAGAGAGTAAACCATGATGATCACATCAGGATAAATGGTGCCAGTTGGGACTATATTACCCAACTTCACTAAAACATAAATGATATTCAAGGACTTGTATCAGACAGATGATATTACTGACAATGAAATAATGTAGATCTAAAAAAAAATAAAAAAAAAAAAAAAAATTCTTTGCTCCCCAAGATCAGTTTATCCGTCTGTTAGCCTCTTGGAGCCACTTGAAGAAGTTGGTCACGGATGTCACATTAACTGAGGATGACCTCCATTTGAAGAAGGTCTCATCCTGGATGACTTCTTCATCCCACAGCACATCAAAAAACATCCGCAGCAGACCTACACGGACACACACCAGCAAAAATCACAGGAATAAGTCAATAGAAAAACACCACTGGCTTCTGAATTTGTAGTTCAAAGTTAAAATGAACAAAGCCGTGACCGTTGAGGTGGATAGATGGGACACTCACCATCAGGTTGGTCTATGTGGACCACCAGTTGCTGCACAACGTTCAGGGCCACCAGCTGCTTGTGGTCATCCTTGATGAACCTCTTGAGGAGGCTCGCTCTGTCGAGCAGCTCATAGGTGTTCAGCGTATAAACCCCACCTGACAACACAAACACTCTCTTCACACCACTGTAAAGAAACTGAACACATCTAATCATGGACCATAAAGTGTCCCAGACTGGTTTTTTGCTCACATAATGTAAAACAGACGTCTATGTGGAGTAAAACTAATGAATCATGTTTTTGGACAGAAACAGGCTGAGTTTTCTGCCTCTATATGACATTATAGAACACTTACAGTCAACAATGACTGACTGGCACACTGCTCTCATCAAGGCCCTCACAAAACCATCTGATGACCTCTGCCTGTTGTTGAGGGTGTTCTGGGAGGGGGAGAGGAACCTTTGTTAGTTTCATGCCTACAGTAACAATCTCTCCAGACAAATCCAGTTTAAAGGTCATTCTCATCGGGAGTTACCTGGATCCACTCTTCTAATTTATCATTTACAGAGTTGTTCTGGAGGAGTCTTTTCAGTGCTTGATACACTTCTTCCTCATTGCAATCCACCATTCCACCATTCACTGGTGCCTCCTCCTTTGCGAACAACTCTGATAAGGGCTTTGAGGATCCACCTTTTGGGGTGGTCTTGTGTTCAACTGCAAAGAGCAACAAGTAGTGAAAACCCCCATCCAGATGTCTGCTTTAAAAATGCACCCAATCTTTTGGTTTTTCAGTTATTTACCTGTAATTTTGTTGACTTTAATCTGTGTTCCTCTGTTTATCTTTTGTTCATCCAGGTACACAACAGGTTCTCTCTCTTTCGGTCGCCAGGTGTTTCTCATGCTCCTGTATTCATATTTTTCTGGTGACCGAAAAGTTGAGCTGCTGCCCCTATGGTACCGCTGCTTCCTGTCTCCTTCACAGTTGCGTCTGGAGTCCTGGTTGAACTTCCCAGGAATCGCCTTCTTCAACTGGAGCTGCTCCCTCTCTTCAGCCTGCTTCACCTCTTGGTGAAGCTGCTGGATGGTTTTGGGTCCTTCGTCTTTCCTTCGGGGCACCCAGTTGTTCTGAAGGCCACACATGAGATGTGATGAGAATTCAACTTGCAGACTATATTCATGATTTAACCATCAAAGAGTCTCACCTTTCTTAGGGCCACAACATCCTGCAACATGAATTTGATTCTTGAGGACATCTTCTGCTCCTTCAGTAGGTTGCATATGTTGCTACAGTAGCTATCAAGTTTTGGCTAAAAGGAAGAAAATAATAGGAAGAAAATAAGAGTCCCACTCATTCAGTTTATGCGTAGACAGTGTGTGAGTGTGTGTGTTTGTATGTATATGTGTTTGTGTGTGTGTGTGTGTGTTGCGCACAGCTCTCCTTACCCTCTCAGTCCCAGTCCTTCCCCACTGTGGACAGGAGCTTGCACACACACTCCAGAGAGTCCTCGCACTCGTCCTGGAGGAGTTTACCTATGCAGGTGTGTATGATGGGCTCCCAGATCATCTTCAGCTTAAAAAGCTCTCCGATAAACCTCACGGTCCCCAGCAAACGCACACGGGTCTTGTGTCTGGTCTGCTCCAGGTCCTTTGGGGGCAGATTTGCATGTATTCAATTTAGGTGAAACACTGTAAAGGTTACATTTAAGTTTATGTTCAAAATCTAACTATTCTACCGTTCTTGCCAGTGGAGCAAGCACACTTTTGTAGGAAAAACAAAAAGTTCTCACGAAAGGTGCATTGATAAAGCTGAGCTTCAGTCCAATAATTGCACTGGCATATTTGGTTCTGCTGTAGGCGTGCTGATACTCACCTCTTGAACAGACACATCCTTTTCCTTTTGTGTCAGGAGTCCACAGTTCTGGAACTCCATCTGACATCTTGTGAGCAGACGTTTATGGAAGAGGACGAAGTCATTGCTGCTCTGGGACGAGACCATCAGCTGATGTGGGAAAGGTTCGGCATATTAGTAACAATAATCTGGTCCAAATTCAACCAATCGTACGGACAAAGAATGCAGAGTTTACCCCCTTCAGATGGTGACACATCTTAGCATAGGTTGCGCTGTAGCTCTGCTCAGACAAAGCTTTGTTAACGATGAGCTCAACGACCGCGTTCAGCGTCTCCTCAGTATCGATGTTGAGCTCATCCACCTGCTTCATGAGGCTCTCAAACATCTCAGGGGTGAGCTTGTTTAAAATGCCCCGAAAAGTTCTGATGACCTTCTCAGTTGCCCCTGCTGTCCGTCCATTTCCCTCGCCACCACGCTGGGGGCTTCTGATGGAGGGAACCTGTCCTGCCTGGTAAATGTTAGTGGTCATAGTTGGAGTCTGGAACCACAAGAAAAAACAAACATTTGCTATAATTTAGAATGACAAGTAAATTTATACTGTCAGATACAAATACACCATCTTCTTTGAAATGTTAAATGGTTTCGAGTTCATTTTTACTTTACAAAGCCTGAGGGAAAAATTTCACCCTAACGTTTCCATAATGGCCTGTTTTTTTGTTTGGGGCTTTGAATTAATTGAAGAATATGGAGGTGGCGGTAGCTATTGGGGACTGGGCTGAGGAGCCGATGGTTCTTAGTTCAGGCCCCAGTGCAGACAAAGCAAGGAAGGTAGTAGGGGAAGGTGTAAGAAGCACCGCCTAGTCAGAGCACTGCCAAGGTACCCTTGAGCAAGGTACCAAACCCACAATAGCTCACATAGGGCCCTGTGATGAACTCAACCAGGGGTATACCCTGCCTTCGCATATATGGGTGCCCTCCCCATGACCCCGAAAAGGATAAAGCGGTCATGAAGATATGAGAATATGAATACATTTGGTAAAAATGCTAAAGAAAAGAAAAACGTTCATAGTTTCAAGATGACTAAAAGTGCAGCCTTGTAAAAGCTCAGTGGAAGTGATCTTAAAACTATCAGAAAGGGAGAGTTCACTCACTTGTAGTAGAAAGTTAGTATTCAGACTGGAGTTTTGCTGGTTGTTCCTTGAATGTTACGATTAGCATTAACTCTTTAATATTTTAGCAGGTGCTTTTTATAGGATTAAGTTTAACTAACCTTCAGTTGGATTTAACTATGTAGACTTTAGGTCTTTTATGTGAGATCTTTTGCCTTTAATTCAATTAAAAAAACCCTGTCTTTCATGTTGAGACTTTGATCCTTTGACCTTTGATGCGCTCTGTGACTCCGCCTCTCCAAGCAGATCCCCCCATCTGGCTTTGTGCTCATGTTTTGGTTCTAACAGTCAATCCTCCATCTACTTTGTTCCTTAGAAGTGATCTCGCTCTCATCAGTTTTATTCCATTAATTAAACCAAATTCATTTCTACTGTGTCCATAAAGAATTCCACAGGTCTAAAACCAACTCATCTGTGTTAAATTTGAATTGCAGCAGTTGTGAAGCATGTGGCAACCTTTGCAGACACACATGTTTCAAGCTGCTAACGTTGGTGTGAATTTGTTTGAAAGTGATTGTAAAATACAATGTAACTTTAACTGGACTCAGGGTGACATGAGTACCGTATTTTCTGGAGTATATGTCGCTCCGGAGTTTAAGACCTAATGGAAAAAAATGCATAATAAAGAAGAAAAATAGATGAATAAGTCGCACTGGACTATAAGTCGCATTTTGGGAGAAAATTAATTTGATAAATACAAGACCAAGAACATACATTTTATCTTGAAAGACGATTAAAATCATTAGCATACATTCAGCTACAATGGCGCACAACGAACTGAGTACGTGTCTGCTTTGTTAACTTAACATACGGTATTAACAGTCATTCAGATAACTATAACATAAAGAACATCCGAGCACGTTTCCCAAACAATCAAGTCTCATTCCACGTCAGTAAATCCATTGAATTCTTCATCCTCGTTGTCACTTCTTAACAACTCCGCCAACTCCGGAGGTAGACGAAGCACCGCTTCCTGTTGTGCGTCGCTTTCATCAGACTTGTCATTAGTTGCGGTTCCAATTATTCCGGCCTTTCTAAAACCAGACAGGATGGTTTCGGTTGTCACTGAAGCCCATGCTTTGTCGATCCATCCAATGACTTCCAGGAACGTTGTGTGGCGCATTCTCCCGGTTGCCGTGAAGCTGTGCTCTCTGTCCATCATCCACTGCTCCCACAGGTTACGCAAGGCTGCCTTAAAGCTCCGGTTCACGGAGATGTCAAGTGGCTGGAGAATTTTAGTTAAGCCTCCGGCGATGATGGCAGGTATGGAGTTGAAACCTTTTAATTTTTCTTTGAACTGTGGCGTGATGTACGCTTGCATGCTGTGCATCACAAGCATCCATCTCCACAACATGCCAGCACCACTGTGACGTGTAATTTCTCATGACCAGTTGTTACTATATTCACACTCTTTTGCCCTTTTTCTGTGACAGTTCGGCCCATGGGAACGTCAAATGTGAGGGGGACCTCGTCCATGTCAATAATATGGTCCGGTGTCAAGTTGTGCTCAGTTACGTACTTTCCAACAAACTCACGGAAACTGTCAGCCTTGGCTTGGAAGTCTGCTGGCAGTTTCTGGCACATCGTTGTCCTCGCTCTGATAGAGGCGGTTGCGTTGCATGAAACGGCAACACCAAGAAGGTCCTCCCGCGAAGTCATTTATATTCATTTCCTTGGTGACCACCTGGGCATGGAGACGCAACTGCACTGTTAACAAGCCTCTCCCGGCGGCACGTTGTTCAAGCACCCATACGCAGACTTGTTCCTCTAGCTCTGGCCACCGAGCTTTTAGCCTGCGATTCGCTTTTTTGTTTTCTTCATTGCGGCAAGAGTAACCTCCGCTTTTCGCCAGTCCCTCACAAGTTTCTCGCTAACTCTGAACTTTATTTCTGCTGCTCGATTACCATTTTCGGCTGCAGATTTCACTACTTGCAGCTTATAATCTGCAGAATAGGATGATTTTCTCTTTGATGCCATTTTTCCTGCCCTTCTCAGTTGTATTTTTAAGCTACTGTTTAAATTTAAAATTTTCGGTGGTACAGAAGTAGCAGGTACAGGTACACAAGCCTAGAGTGCCCTCTTGCGGTCGTCAGTGTGAAAATAACGAAGATGTGAAATTGCCGAAAGTAATAATGTATTTATTAAACATATAAGTCGCTCCGGTGTACAAGTCGCACTCCCTGCCAAACTATGAAAAAAGGTGCGACTTATAGTCCGGAAAATACGGTATAGATTTCTGTGCTTGTCAGTGGTTGACCGGACTGTGACACCCCTGAGCTTTGGGGTTGTCTTGCTGTGTGCTGTCTGTGGTTCACAGGTTTCCAGCAGGGTGGAGCTAACCTAATTGGAGCACCTGGCCAGTGATCTGCAGGTTATAAAGCTCCACCCGATCCTACCTCCACCTGATGTCCCCAGGTGCTTTGCCTCTTGGTGAATTTTGGGCTGTTTCCAAAACCACCCCCTATACCCTACATAGTGCACTCAAGAGTGTGGATGCCATTTTGAAATGGTGTCCGAAATGTTAGTGAGCTTCGCTGTACCCTATGTAGTAACGTAATTTCTACTTTGATATATGAAATTTTTGGAAATAAGAATTTTTTTCCAGTAGTGGTCCAATATGATCATCTTAAAATATTACAAATATAAATGTGTAAAAAGAAAAAAAAAATCAATCTTCACTGATCCCTCACTTAAAATTGTTCTTCGGAATTGTCTGTTCCTCACCAGGCGACAGAATCTCAGTAAAGGAATATTTACAAAGATGAAAAGTAGCTCTGGATCCATTTTTGATGATAAGTGCTTTATTAAATGTTTTCACTACAGCGGAATATGACTTAAGAATGTACCATCACGTGTTGGCTTGAAAATGTCAAGGGACACTAATTATTTTAGGCAATAAGTAATTATTATTGTATTATCATTATTGACATTAATATTTCATTTTATTATATAATGTTAATTATAGGGTAAAATATTGCATTTTCATAAAATGACCGCTGAATGTATTTCTGATGGGTTAAAATAATTAAATGGACCTGGCCACTTTTCCCGGCGACCGGTTCGTAATTATTATGCGAAACCCTGATGTCACTTTACGTGTGCCGTAAATGACACCGTTGTCCGAATAATAACTTTAAATTGAGTGCGCTACGTAGTTCACTCAATCCATGTCCCCCATGTAGTGAGTAGTGAATAGGGAACGAGTGTGTGGTTTCGGAAACAGCCATTGTCTTTTGCACCTACAACATACATCACCCCTTCACTCACTTCATCCAGGCCCTTGCTCACACCACTGATTTTCACCCTCACCTGCCATATTCCTTTGTTGGGTGTTTTATTTTTGGTTTAAGAAATAAAGGGTTAAACTGATCAGCGTGTCTTCCTCTTTTGTTGTGGACCTCACCAGTGGGCCATAAAAGCGGCAAAAACTACGGCTTGGATAGCTACATTTTCACGATTAGTGTATGTTTAATTAAAATGGAAGGAGTTTTATCTGTTTTTATTTAATTTTCTAGTATTTTTATGAATTAATGCTAGTTTTTACTGATTTATTTTAATCTTTTTTTCAAAGGGTAAAGATGTGTATGTACAGTATATGCGTCTAAACATGTGTCAGGGTGTTAAAACAATTTAAAATCACCCATTTCTGCCCAACACTGACTCAGGTGGCTGTAAATTTATTATATTTATTTTAGTCATCTGGGAAAAACTCATGTTACATTTTCACTATCTGACTTCATTGAGACCTCCTCAAATAGCTTCCTGACGTTACTCAACTGTAAATATACAGTTAAGGGAGAAGTCAAGCACAAAGAGGGCTGTGCAGCCATAGGTCATTGTACAAAATATCCCATTTTACTTCATTTGTCCCCAGATGCTTTTAAGATGAAACTTCAAATTCTATAACTTGTTATAATCTCATTTAAAACCAACAAAAAATTACCAAGTTTATGTCTTGTTAGCATTAGGTAGTTAACAAGCTAATTTCCGCGTTAGTAGATTAAATAGCATTTTTTAAGCGCGGCATGTCGATCATGTACAATGTTGAATGTAACAGGTTTTTATTTTTACACACACACACGCACGGGCACGTGCGCGCACACACACTTGTAATTGTATGGATTACTATACACAAACACTATTTTTACATGTTTTGAGTTTACATTTCTAATATTATTTATGATCAATGCCACATTGTGGACACAAGTGAAGAAATTGAACCCCCCAATTCCATCCCATTACATCAAGCTTGAGTGTGTTTTAGTATCACTAAAAGAACAAATATAAGAAATACGCTCAATATATCAGAATCTATTTTACTTTATATAGCACTTTATTTTATCATTAAGCATTATAAACAATTAATACTTGTTAGAGATTGTGCTCTCTAGGTACTTGTAGTGTAAATGTTTATAACTGTCTTGAACATTCAACCTCAATAAACCAAAACTCCTTTAGAGAGTAAACCATGATGATCACATCAGGATAAATGGTGCCAGTTGGGACTATATTACCCAACTTCACTAAAACATAAATGATATTCAAGGACTTGTATCAGACAGATGATATTACTGACAATGAAATAATGTAGATTTTAAAAAAAATAAAAAATTCTTTGCTCCCCAAGTTCAGTTTATCCGTCTGTTAGCCTCTTGGAGCCACTTGAAGAAGTTGGTCACGGATGTCACATTAACTGAGGATGACCTCCATTTGAAGAAGGTCTCATCCTGGATGACTTCTTCATCCCACAGCACATCAAAAAACATCCGCAGCAGACCTACACGGACACACACCAGCAAAAATCACAGGAATAAGTCAATAGAAAAACACCACTGGCTTCTGAATTTGTAGTTCAAAGTTAAAATGAACAAAGCCGTGACCGTTGAGGTGGATAGATGGGACACTCACCATCAGGTTGGTCTATGTGGACCACCAGTTGCTGCACAACGTTCAGGGCCACCAGCTGCTTGTGGTCATCCTTGATGAACCTCTTGAGGAGGCTCGCTCTGTCGAGCAGCTCATAGGTGTTCAGCGTATAAACCCCACCTGACAACACAAACACTCTCTTCACACCACTGTAAAGAAACTGAACACATCTAATCATGGACCATAAAGTGTCCCAGACTGGTTTTTTGCTCACATAATGTAAAACAGATGTCTATGTGGAGTAAAACTAATGAATCATGTTTTTGGACAGAAACAGGCTGAGTTTTCTGCCTCTATATGACATTATAGAACACTTACAGTCAACAATGACTGACTGGCACACTGCTCTCATCAAGGCCCTCACAAAACCATCTGATGACCTCTGCCTGTTGTTGAGGGTGTTCTGGGAGGGGAGAGGAACCTTTGTTAGTTTCATGCCTACAGTAACAATCTCTCCAGACAAATCCAGTTTAAAGGTCATTCTCATCGGGAGTTACCTGGATCCACTCTTCTAATTTATCATTTACAGAGTTGTTCTGGAGGAGTCTTTTCAGTGCTTGATACACTTCTTCCTCATTGCAATCCACCATTCCACCATTCACTGGTGCCTCCTCCTTTGCGAACAACTCTGATAAGGGCTTTGAGGATCCACCTTTTGGGGTGGTCTTGTGTTCAACTGCAAAGAGCAACAAGTAGTGAAAACCCCCATCCAGATGTCTGCTTTATAAATGCACCCAATCTTTTGGTTTTTCAGTTATTTACCTGTAATTTTGTTGACTTTAATCTGTGTTCCTCTGTTTATCTTTTGTTCATCCAGGTACACAACAGGTTCTCTCTCTTTCGGTCGCCAGGTGTTTCTCATGCTCCTGTATTCATATTTTTCTGGTGACCGAAAAGTTGAGCTGCTGCCCCTATGGTACCGCTGCTTCCTGTCTCCTTCACAGTTGCGTCTGGAGTCCTGGTTGAACTTCCCAGGAATCGCCTTCTTCAACTGGAGCTGCTCCCTCTCTTCAGCCTGCTTCACCTCTTGGTGAAGCTGCTGGATGGTTTTGGGTCCTTCGTCTTTCCTTCGGGGCACCCAGTTGTTCTGAAGGCCACACATGAGATGTGATGAGAATTCAACTTGCAGACTATATTCATGATTTAACCATCAAAGAGTCTCACCTTTCTTAGGGCCACAACATCCTGCAACATGAATTTGATTCTTGAGGACATCTTCTGCTCCTTCAGTAGGTTGCATATGTTGCTACAGTAGCTATCAAGTTTTGGCTAAAAGGAAGAAAATAATAGGAAGAAAATAAGAGTCCCACTCATTCAGTTTATGCGTAGACAGTGTGTGAGTGTGGGTGTTTGTATGTATATGTGTTTGTGTGTGTGTGTGTGTGTTGCGCACAGCTCTCCTTACCCTCTCAGTCCCAGTGTCCAGGTCCTTCCCCACTGTGGACAGGAGCTTGCACACACACTCCAGAGAGTCCTCGCACTCGTCCTGGAGGAGTTTACCTATGCAGGTGTGTATGATGGGCTCCCAGATCATCTTCAGCTTAAAAAGCTCTCCGATAAACCTCACGGTCCCCAGCAAACGCACACGGGTCTTGTGTCTGGTCTGCTCCAGGTCCTTTGGGGGCAGATTTGCATGTATTCAATTTAGGTGAAACACTGTAAAGGTTACATTTAAGTTTATGTTCAAAATCTAACTATTCTACCGTTCTTGCCAGTGGAGCAAGCACACTTTTGTAGGAAAAACAAAAAGTTCTCACGAAAGGTGCATTGATAAAGCTGAGCTTCAGTCCAATAATTGCACTGGCATATTTGGTTCTGCTGTAGGCGTGCTGGTACTCACCTCTTGAACAGACACATCCTTTTCCTTTTGTGTCAGGAGTCCACAGTTCTGGAACTCCATCTGACATCTTGTGAGCAGACGTTTATGGAGGAGGACGAAGTCATTGCTGCTCTGGGATGAGACCATCAGCTGATGTGGGAAAGGTTTGGCATATTAGTAACAATAATCTGGTCCAAATTCAACCAATCGTACGGACAAAGAATGCAGAGTTTACCCCCTTCAGATGGTGACACATCTTAGCATAGGTTGCGCTGTAGCTCTGCTCAGACAAAGCTTTGTTAACGATGAGCTCAACGACCGCGTTCAGCGTCTCCTCAGTATCGATGTTGAGCTCATCCACCTGCTTCATGAGGCTCTCAAACATCTCAGGGGTGAGCTTGTTTAAAATGCCCCGAAAAGTTCTGATGACCTTCTCAGTTGCCCCTGCTGTCTGTCCATTTCCCTCGCCACCACGCTGGGGGCTTCTGATGGAGGGAACCTGTCCTGCCTGGTAAATGTTAGTGGTCATAGTTGGAGTCTGGAACCACAAGAAAAAACAAACATTTGCTATAATTTAGAATGACAAGTAAATTTATACTGTCAGATACAAATACACCATCTTCTTTGAAATGTTAAATGGTTTCGAGTTCATTTTTACTTTACAAAGCCTGAGGGAAAAATTTCACCCTAACGTTTCCATAATGGCCTGTTTTTTTGTTTGGGGCTTTGAATTAATTGAAGAATATGGAGGTGGCGGTAGCTATTGGGGACTGGGCTGAGGAGCTGATGGTTCTTAGTTCAGGCCCCAGTGCAGACAAAGCAAGGAAGGTAGTAGGGGAAGGTGTAAGAAGCACCGCCTAGTCAGAGCACTGCCAAGGTACCCTTGAGCAAGGTACCAAACCCACAATAGCTCACATAGGGCCCTGTGATGAACTCAACCAGGGGTATACCCTGCCTTCGCATATATGGGTGCCCTCCCCATGACCCCGAAAAGGATAAAGCGGTCATGAAGATATGAGAATATGAATACATTTGGTAAAAATGCTAAAGAAAAGAAAAACGTTCATAGTTTCAAGATGACTAAAAGTGCAGCCTTGTAAAAGCTCAGTGGAAGTGATCTTAAAACTATCAGAAAGGGAGAGTTCACTCACTTGTAGTAGAAAGTTAGTATTCAGACTGGAGTTTTGCTTGTTGCTCCTTTTTAAATATTAGGATTAGCGTTACCTGTTAATACTTTAGCAGGTGCTTTTTATAGGATTAAGTTTAACTAACCTTCAGTTGGATTTAACTATGTAGACTTTAGGTCTTTTATGTGAGATCTTTTGCCTTTAATTCAATTAAAAAAAACCCTGTCTTTCATGTTGAGACTTTGATCCTTTGACCTTTGATGCGCTCTGTGACTCCACCTCTCCAAGCAGATCCCCCCCCCCATCTGGCTTTGTGCTAAATCGGCTGCTCAACAGTCTTCCCCGGTGCCATGCAGCATAAACCACCTGCTGTTTATCATAGTCTTGCAGGTTCTGCCACAGGGAGATGATAGTGTCGGTCTGCTGCGGGTTTAAAAAGAGGACTGTCTGCTCCTGAAGCTCCACCAGGTACTCGCCAAGGCTGTCCACGTGCTGGTACCCAGGCCTGTTTTTGTCATCAACAACCTGTGCAAATAATTAAACAATTTAGATAAGAACATTAAGCCTTCACTGACACAGAAATTGACAATATGTTACGTGACTGTAAACGTAATGTTTTTAAAAATTGTACAGAGCTATACTTGTACATTCTAAATAGCTTTCTGTCACCTACCACATCTTCATCTGCAGCTACAGATGTAGTAGCTGGAGTGCTAGTATGCAGCGCAGATGGGTTGGCAGCCATTGATGACCTGGGTGTTGGGGCGCTTGGAGCTACCGGTGTGGAAGGCTTGGGAGCTGTGATGATGATGGTGGGTGTCCAGGGTGCCGGGGATGAGACAACTGATGTGGTCACAGTGGCAGTAGGAGCTAGAGAGGGCTCAAGGACTACTGTCGGATCTTCTGGGAGGTCAGAGAGGTCATCTTTCACCACATCTTCGCTCTTCGATTAGCTGAGCCGTCTCCTCTGAATCCGGGTGCATATCTTGCAGTGCCTGGCCAGTCTGCCTGAAGAGACTGATTGTGTCAAAATCATCCTGCATCCCGATGAGCTCTCCTGAAATAACAATGCCCAATGCCCTGAAATAACAATAACCTGCTTCCCATCAAGGTATGCAGCAGCTCCTCCACCAGCTGGACGGTGGTCTCCTCCCCACGTGTCCTTCTCTGGCAATGCAGAGTCAGCTCCTCCCTCGACGGATGCTTGTGGATGTCGCCAGTAGGGAGAGACAAGCCCTGCGCCCTGAACTGCTGCTCTTTAGCTTCACACAACCGAGCTAAATCAGCAGCATCCCACTCAAATATGCACGCCGATAGACGTGACATAAAAAACGGATACGGCCGATGAGCATTGGTTGTGCAGCCCACAGCGAGTCGGGGCATAAAGTGCCAGATATCCAGTTTGATGGCAAGGTCTGGCCATCCACTGAATCTGGCCCTCAGCTTTGTCTCTCCCAACTCGACGCAGCATCCACAATCAACATAGGAGCGCAGGAGGATCCACACCAGCCTCCTGGAATCTTTTCATTAGACCTGCAGCCATCAGGTCCAGTCCACGCACTCCGTGCCGTACCGTAACACTCGGTTCAGCCACTCCTCTGTATGGTTCTCCCTCAGCTGCTTCAGGACACGAGTCGGACTGTTGCCCAGTCCTCTCTCCCGCAGAAGCCGGATCACCCTTATATCACAAGCGTACCTTGGATATAGATAGAAAACATATCAGTAAGAATATTGTACAAACTTGTGTGTAAGACATGGCGAGAAAGAAAATACTCACTTTCGTGTAAGGATGACCCAAAATTCTGACCGATGTGCCAGGTCCAGCTGTGTGAGCACAGTCTGGCTCCATGACACATGGGAGGATCTACATTTATTGCAGATTAAAGTTTCTGCTACCATGTTGTAGGTCCGATCTACATCCAGAACCTGCCGTGCCCTCTTATGCAGGCCAGTTAGTTGGTGCAGCCCACAGCCCTGGTTGGGACAGACCACCTTCACATTCCACAACTTGTATGGCATTCAGACAAGAAGTGGATGGGCAAAAAAGCGGTCTGGACCTGGAGCCTGATTATACACCTCACTGTGCTGAGGTGGGAAGTACTAGAGCTTCAGGTGGTCCTGAAGATCCAGTACAGTTCGGAAAAGCTGCTTAGAAATCCATTTATGGTCTTCAACCGGCAAGGTATTTGACCATAAACGGGGCAGCTGATTTCCTGCTGGTGGACTTAAGAGGACTGGAGGCAGCAGTCTATACAAAAGACAAAACAGAACCAAATCAACAAAACGACAATACAGCTGACACTGTTAATAACCACATCTCATGCTCTATACAACACTAAATTAAATCTTGTATTACTTACAGACACACTGGCACACACTCTTGAAGAAGATGGGGAACTGTGGACAGGAGCTGGTGGAGTCTGTAGACAAAAGGAAAAGACGTTTTATAGGTTTAGGTTTGCTTGAGTTGTATTTGAGAAGTGGTTTGTGTCATGACTTACTGGGGCAGCGATACTGGCTGGAGGTGGGGTCTGGCTGGTGCTGGCCTGTCCTGTGCCAGCAGTGACTTGTGTCTGTGAAGCAATGCAGTCCATCTAGGTTTCTTCTGTTATAGCTGCAAATATTACTATTCCATTTAAAACTCTACATACCTTTGTAAATTTCCGTGCCATGCTTAAATTTGGAGTCTCCCTCCGAATTTTGACTTGTTGAACTGAATCAAAATAAAGCAAAAGATTATTGTCAAACTAAAAGTAAACAAAATGCCAAAACATTATTATCATTTTTTAAATGTGAATAACTATCCAAATACCATTGCCAGGGTCAACACTGGGGTCCTTCAAATTATCGCTGCCTGCAGGGCTTTGCAGCAGGGCAGGGGCAGGGGCAGGAGCAGGAGCTTGAGGGACAGCTGCTGCAGCTGCTATCTGCTTTGTTCAGATGGAGTAGACGTGACACTAATTAGTTTGTGCAACTTTTATTCAACAATACCAATGACTGATTCAGCATTTGTTGCATTGCATTAACCTTGCTGCCTGCTGAAATGGGTGGACCCATGGCACCTGGAAGACCAGTCAGGTCTGTTGTTGGGGGGGGAGGGCTGTGGATTTGCTGCAGCCTCAGCAGCTGGCTGTCCCTTCATGACAGAGCAGAAGCATCATCACTTAACTCATTGCATTAACTGCACTTTACAAATAAACTAAACTGAAACGAACTCACACGCACACACACACAAATACACACTGTTACCTTCTGTATGTAGAACCCACAGATGCAATTTATCATGTCCCTGAACAAGGATCTTTTTCCATGGGACATCTTTGGGCACTTCTCAATCTGAAAACAACAGTAATTTGCATACATCTTAAATGATTGCTTTTCTTTTTTAGTCTTTACAAATTTACATTATACACATTTATTCAACCTAAAAATTATAAATCCTTCGAATTAATATAGGGCCCAATTTTTATCAGTGTTAAGAGTATCATTTAATAAGCTACATACCTATTTATACAAATCAAACCATTTTTTTTTGTCAGGGGGCTGGCGTGTTGCCCTCACTTGCAGGCCAGACCCCAGTGCTGGCAAACTGACGAAGGCAAGACACCCACTCTCCGTCTCCCATCGCCTTGTGTGATTACTTTGCTGCTGCCTTTGATGACATAAATACACAGACATTATTTAAATGCATGCCATCAAAATAAACGTATGAGCAGACATTAGGGGTCATGCCCTGAACCCACCGACGGCATTTGCATGAGAGTGTGTGAAGATTTGACGCTCAGATCAGCAGCACATGAGTAACACACTTTACTTTATATCATAATTTATACATAATATAATGTTACTGAACCATTACTGCTAATAAAGTAACGAAACTACAGTGTTGTCAGTAAAGTAAGTGTGAAATCAAAATGTCGCTCCACTGTAGTAGCAGCAGTGGGGGTAGGGGTGGGGGAGTACAGGCCACAACAATGTAAAGGAGTAATAAAGGAGTTAATACTCCACACCGCTAATATGTCACAAGCGCACACTTTAGCCGATGACTCTATTGTAGTTTTGCAAAAACCCATCGACATATTAGCAACTAGCGGCTAGCGAAAACTCGCGAAACACGAACATATAACACGACGACGACAACAACATGACAAAATCGAAAACAACGCTAGTTCTCCCAAATGATAATAATCG
The DNA here is from genome assembly GCF_901000725.2 of Takifugu rubripes. NCBI lineage: Eukaryota > Metazoa > Chordata > Actinopteri > Tetraodontiformes > Tetraodontidae > Takifugu > Takifugu rubripes. The sequence continues at coordinate 4,489,522 of NC_042286.1, read as the reverse complement.
GCCATTTCGTATGTGTTTTTTAATAGTATTTTTTACTCATATTATCACTTTTATTTTTTCAGTGTTTGTGATATTGTTGCTGCTATAAGAGATTCTGCCAAATGAAATTCCGTTCCGTTCCATTTTCTCCCGCTTAACCGGATCCGGGTCGCGGGGGCAGCAGCTTCAGGAGGGATGCCCAGACAGCCCTCTCCCCGGCCACTTCCAGCAGCTCCTCCGGGGGAACCCCCAGCTGCTCCCAAGCCAGGCAAGCGATGTAGTCCCTCCACCTAGTCCTGAGCCGGCCACGAGGCCGCCTCCCGGTGGGAAATGTCCGGAACACCTCTAAAGGGAGGCATCCGAAATCCTAGCCAGATGCCCAAGCCTCCCCAACTGACTCCTCTCGATGTGGAGAAGCAGTGGTTCTACTCCGAGCTCCTCTCGGATGTCTGAGCTTCTCACCCTATCTCTAAGGCTGAGCCCGGCCACCCTGCGGAGGAGACTCATTTCAGCCGCGATCTCGTTCTTTCGGTCATCACCCAACGTTGATGGCCATAGGTGAGGGCTGGGACGTAGATCGACCGGTAAATCGAGAGCTTTGCCTTCCGGCTCAACTCCTTCTTCACCACGACGGATCGGTTAAGCGCCCGCATCACTGCTGATGCCGCTCCGAATGAAATTTTGTTGTATTTTTCTATGATGACAATATTTCCTCTCAAACATTACTATTATCATCAGCACAATGAAATAAAAAAATCATCATAATAATAACAATAATTTGTGTTGATGTTGATTGTTGATTAATAATAATGTTGATTATTATTATCATCACTGTTGCGATTGTAATTGATATTGATAACCATGGCAAAAATCCAACATAAACTAATGTAAGGTATTATGTGTACACACACACACACACACACACACACACAAACACATTTATAAATGCATATATAAATAAAATATATACTATTACTATATATATACTAAGTAATTAATTTATTTAAATTAATACAAATGATATAATTTCCAATGAAAAATGAAAAACAGAATCTAAAAAAAGGGAAAAAACAGATTTGTCAGAAAACTACTAATAAATCTAAATTTGTTCATTGTTTTAGTTTTAGTTTCTACAGGCTGTAGATTGTGAGCTAGTTCCTGTTTAACGGACTACACATCGGAATCACATGACATGATCGTGTGATTCCAGTGACCAATAAAAGAAATCCTGTCTCAGCCAATCACAAAATTGGTCGTTCCCCAAAAAATGATTCCAGTTGCAGTACTCGAATATGTTCAATTGGGGGCGCTCAAGAAGATTGAAGAGAAAACACATTTCAGGTTTTAATACTGCAATGAGGGCAATTTCTGAAACGTATACAGATCAATCATTAGGGGCACTGGATGCTATTTACAGGGTTTTCTTTGTGAGGACCATGGAAAATGTCCTCACAACAGAAAATGTCCTCACACGTTAGGTCGTTTGTCAAGTATTGTCCCCGCAAATCTAGCAATACAAGAATACACACACACACACACACACACAGTTAATATTAGTGACAGGTTTCATAAACACATCATTCTTGCAGTACTTGCTGTTGACCACTCGAGGGCACCTTTTTACCAGAAAAGAAAGCGCAGCAGCGTGGAGCCCCCAAGGACCCGAGTTTGAGTTTAAATGAGTCTTCACAGAAGCTCCTTAACTCCGGGGATCTCTGCAGTGGTTCAAAGTCACCAAATGTGCAGGAGGGCCTTGTGTTCAGGTGACCCAACACGTCCCTCCCTGTTAAAGCCGCTTTCACCCATTATGTGCCTGACAGGCTGGAGCTCAGCTTGATGTCAACCGAATATCCATCAACTTTTCGGAATAATGCGCCTTCAATGTGCCTTTCTTCTCCTGCTGCCACACCTGTTCGAATCTGGGTCAGCTACCTGTCGTGGCAAATCCTCTCCTGCAGCCACATGACAATATTTTCTTACCTGTGTGTGTGTGTATCCACTCTCCCCGCCCCCACACACACCCCCCCCACACACACACATGCACACACACACACACACACACACACACACAGCTGCACTGATGCCATGAACCATGCCTCGTTTGGAACTGTCACCCTATGGCCTCATCATCCAATCAGTCCTTCTCAGTCCAAATATGGTGTTTCAAACCTGCCGTCGGTTTGGCAGAGATGACAAAGAGATTGAACCTGGGCCAGATTTTAGTGCTGTTTTGTTGATTGCTGCTCTCACGTCAAGTGCCAACCCTTAATTTCAGGCCGCTCTCCTCGTGACAAATACAGTCAGGGGAGGAGTTTTTCCCCGATTACCTGAAGCGACACTTCCAAACCCATGAAGATGATGACTCGGGTCTCCTGCTCGTGAAGGTTTCAGCAGTTCCTCTGCTGGTCTGTATTAAAGTGCATGAGGTCTCAGCTCTCTCTAAAATACTGGAAACACAGCAGAATCTTCACACTCGTCCCCAGCAACATTTGTTGGAAGCAGTGAAACCTGCCGTTCTGATTGGTCGAACGCTAGCTGGCGCCGCTTTTGAAAGGCTGAAAGCCGAACTTGATGCTGACGGCAACAGATGAAACCCATCTGCACATTCTTGTCAGTTTGTGGGCAGCTGGCGGTGCCGCACACCCAGAGAAGGAGCTGCTGCAGAAACATCTGCTGGTTCCTCCGTCTGTGGAGGAGGACGAGCTTTGTGAAGTGGGAACGTAGTGGTTCTTTACGTGATCCATGCGTTCTCTGCCAGTAAGACTATTACAGATGATGTCGTGTGTGTGTGACGGTGGGGACGAGCAAACACGGGTGAGGATGCTAACATTAGCATTTCCACTGAGCCGTCCATTGATGGGCCGGAGCGGACGAGTGCGTCAGGCTGTTTGCCGGAACACAGTCCCGCTTTTACGTCTTTGGACACAGTCTGGGTCCTGAGCTCAGTTCCTGTCGGAAACCCATACTTTTACTCACTTTTTCCCTGCGTGGAGGCAGCTTGGCAGCCGGGCCCGCTGCACTCAGAGCTGGAAGGAGTTTTCACGCCGTTTCCAGTCGAATCTCAGCGGTCGTTTTGCAGGAGAGAAGATCCGAATCTGTGTTTTCGGATCTTCTCTGGCGCCGGGGCATGTTGAATATAAGTGTGGGGTCGCACCTTTACTGTCATATTCACGCCAGTTTTGGAGCGTCATGACAACGTTAGCGTGTCTGATGTTTGACTAAAGAGGAGGCCGACCCCTCGCCGTTCCTTGGCGCCACCTTAAAATCGTGAGTTCGCCGTCCATTTCCTGTCGCAGGACAGGAACTGAATCTCGTCTCTCCTCCGCCCCAGCCAGTCAAATCAAAGTGGAAATCAGCCAGGCGACGGCTCCGTACCTTCACAGTATCTTGATGACAGTTTGAACCTATGACCAGCTGCTGCTCTCTGACGGTTTTGGTTAACGGTTGAGGCTTATCTTCTGCCAGCCTTTACATAACAAGAACGAACTTTCCCACAGCGCTTTACGGCTGCTTTTGAAGGCTTACGTTGACGAGTTTTAACGGCAGCCACTGACTGGAGCTGGAGGAGGGCGTTAAATGAGGAATTCTTATTAATTATTAACTCTTAAATGTGGACGCGGCCTAAACAGCTGCACTGGTGCGAAGCTTTTGTTTTTCCAGGTTGGATGGATCGGTTTCCAGTGTGGTGAAAGGTGATTTCATAATGCATCATTCATGCGCAACGAATTTAGGCCCGAGGTCAACGGAGACGCTGCCAAGTCGGCGGCCCAGCCCATTCCTGCGCCGCCTCGTTTTCATATTCAAACCTGTATTCTTTGCCCTTCAGCAACAGACGCCGTCGCAGAATCCGTTCGACTCCATCAGATAACAGGCAAATGTTCCTGACGCCACTCCACTTTCATTTTCCCTTTTATCCTCCTTTTTGGAGCATGAGAGAGCGGCTGCCGCTGGGGCCAAGGTGGGAAAACGCAGGCGATCAACCTGGTTAGCCATCCCGTTAGCCGCGGCTCCACAGGTACACCACAGAACGAGAAGGGCCCGACTCAGCCCCCCCCCCCCCCCGGCTGTATCCCCGGTGCTGCTCATGTGTCATCCCCGCTTAATTTGAAGAGCTGCTCCCTTTTCCACGCAGGACTTTGGGCAGCGATCAGAGTGTTTTATTTGTCCAACACAGCTGATGCCAGCCCTCCCTCTCCTAATCCCAGCAGGCCCGAAGGCCCCCGCTCTGTGCGGTGTCCCAGCACGGTCCGCTAAACTTTAAACAGACTCCTCACTGTACTGCTGCCCGGGCCTGCTCCCAATCCGGACTTTGAAGTGGGAATCCTGTACTTAGCACATGCTAACGTCATCATAGTTTGGTTTTGATGGGACCTAAATGCAGAAGCTGGCTCCGTTTCATTGGCTCCTTGTGAACTGCACACTTATTCCCCAGTAAACACGACCTTATAAACTCACTTGGCCACCTAAGCTGCAATAACTTGTTTGCGATGCAGCTAAATGCGTCCTTATGCGTGTTAGTCATTAAAAAAGTGCAACTTAGCCCCACTCAGCTGCCTCCTGGCCGGGATGAGGCGTAAACATTTGCCTCGAACTGTAGCCATTCCGTAGCGGCGGCGCTTTATTGGGCGTTTTTGGTATTTCTGTGAGCGAAAACCAGCCAAATCGTTGAGCATCGGTCAGGGAATTCAAACCTTCGCTGAGAGTAAAGGTGCTGAGCTGTCCGATTGCATCACGAGGCGCTGCTGAGGCTAATTAGCATGCTAAACATCCCCAAACAAAAACATGCTGTACACGCCAGCCTAAACCTCTGGGGCTGTTGTCAAGTTCGCCCTGTTGTTTGAAGAGCAACAGAACAAAACGCTGTTGATAATTTTAAAAAACAGCCCAGAACTTGATCAAATGCTGCTCTGTGCACGTGGACTGTTTGATTGTAACAGCAGGAAGAAATTAGTTTAAGCCACATGCAAACTGCCATCCTGGAATTATTATTTAACTGTATTTAACGGCCTAATGACAGCTGCGGGTGCACAAACGCACACGTGTGTGTCTGTGCACACACTATTACATTATTCAAACAAGCAGAGATAAGACGCTAACAGTATTACCCCCCCGAGCCAACCTGCAGGGGCTGTGTGTTGCGTAAGCCTCCCCGCTCATCAGCCGCCTGTCTTGTTTTCCAAGTGCGGGTGACTCGGGAGGGTGTGGGCGTCGGGGGGCAAGTGTCTGTGGTTTCCGAAGCATCTGAGCTGCCTGTCGCAGTGCCTGTTTTTTTTTTCCAGCCTCTGAAATCATGAGCCGTGTTTACCTTCTATTCATTGTATCAACACGCTGGCAACTCCAGTCTAGCTAGCAGGTGAGACGCTGCGTCGGCATGGCGACCGCAGCCCCTGTTAAGCTCTATAGGAGCTACAGTGGCTGTTTGTGCAGGTGCAGCTGGGGAAATATGGCCGACGGCCGCGGCCTTTGTTTTTTCAACCATTCGCACCGTTCAGAGCCCTCCTTTTACCCCCCCCCCGTCCCGGTGAGTCAAGGATAACAGCACCGTTTCCGCCTTGGGTCGATGCTGCGGTTTCAGCCCACCGACCGCGCCCCCTCCTCCCCCGTCTCGGGCTGACGGCGGCGGGGCAGAGTCAGCGTTTATTTGCGGAGGCCTGCTTTGATGTGACGACTGACAGCTGATATTTCCAATGTTAAGCGGTGGGCGACCTATGACCTCTGCAGAGAGCCACCTGTGCTCTCTTATTCCCCCCCCCCTCACGGCGAGTAGGGACGTGCTTGGCCAGCAGGAGGACCGTCCCTCAGCCCGGCGGTCACAAAGCGGTGGGACGCGTTGGCTAACACCCCCCGACAATAACAGCTGGAGCTGGTTTCCTGTGTTTGTGGAAGTGTTTCCTGTGAAACAGAGTTTGAAAAGTTGGAAAGATCTGCTGGCGGCGCCGCGTCCTAAAGGCCCAGCTGTCGCGCACAGTTTCTCTCCTGTTACCTGCAGCAAAGGCTGCAACGCTGTTAGCTGTTAGCTGTTAGCTGTTAGCTGCATGAACCATGCAGGTAGGTGCAGGGGCCCCTGTAGCTGCCCTGTTTCAAGTCTTCCCGTCCTTTGTACGATAATAATCTCTCCCCAAAGCGGCTATGTTCCCTCAGCAAAAGCGTTTTTTAACAAATATAAAGCCGTGTCAGGGTGTGTGTGTGTGTGTGTGTGTGTGTGTGTGGGGGGGGGGGGGGTTGATGGGTCAAGTGGTGAAAAAGGGGCAATTTGGCAGCAACAACAGCAACATCTGCTGAGTTTGCTGGTGTTGGTTTTGGCCCAGACCTCAGCCCCCCCCCCACCGCCACTATGAAGCAGTTGAGTTACTTTACATCATGTCTACTCCCCAGACCACCCCTGCCCCCCCCCCCCACCCCCCCGCCCCGTCCCACAGGCCTCACTTGTCAAAACCAAAATAGTGCTGCGCTGCAGCCTGTGCACGCCAGCGCATGGAGACAGAATGGGCCCCTCTGTGGAGGTGGTGTGTTTAAAAGGTTGTGTTTCATGGACCAGGGTGGGGGGGGGGACGAGTGATTGCTCGCAGGTGGGCCGACCGGAGTCGTCTTGAGGCCGAGCGGCTCAGGTGTTCCGAAACCCCCCGAAGTTGCGTCTCCCCCTGGATTCGGGGCCCAAACTGCGACTCTGGCCGAGGGAGCGTCAATATTTTGCTAGCGTCCAGGTGCTCCGGCGGCCCGTGTTGGGCGTGCGAACTTCCCCCGCTAACCTCAGTCCAGGCCCGAGGGGTTTACTACTCTGGCGGCCCGTCAAGGCTGGCTGGTGCGGTCCGACCGGCTGGTTCGCCTGTCTGTTGACTGGCTCCTGCCGCAGCGAAAACGTGAGCGCGACTTCTGCAACCAGGAAGCGCAGCGGCACGCCGGCCCGTTCCAGCGCCCCCCTTCGGCTTATGGCTTCTAATTCACCATCGGATCACTGGGAAATGCCACTAAAGCTCCGAGCTTAGGAGAGACCCAAATAGCAGGAGCAGGATCTGACCTGTTACGTGTGTACGGAGTGTGTGTGTGTGTGTGTGTGTGATTCCAGATCAATGCCAGGCTCTAACAGCCCTTAATCCTCATCCGTCATGTTGGTAGCCCCCCCCCCCGATGATGATTGTGATGTAACAGTGGGAACGCCACCTGAGGGCCCTGCCTTTGTCTCACCTGAGCTGCTTTTGACCCCAGTTAGTCAGCGCGCTTTGCACCGCTGATTGATAGCGTCTGCGCACACACACACAAACACACACAAACACACACACCCTCCAATCTCTCATCAGCCTCCTTTAATGTTTGCTCTGACTGTCCGGACTTGTCGATCCCGTCAGCAGAACAGGCACGTACACACAAGCCGGCGGCGCGCGCTCACAGGCCGGGGCGGAAAATAGGCTGTGAGAACTGGAGGAGCAGGTTCTGGGTTTTGAACGGTGGGAACGGCGGGATGAGTCAGCAGGTCTGTGTCAGTGACTCTGAGCTCAGTACTGACCTCCTTCTTTCATTCTCCCCCTGAAAAACAACTCGGTCAGGCTCACGTGGGGCCAAGATTACCGGGTCTAGACGGTGACGCTCAGCCCGGCAGGACCAACTGGGAGCGTGTTTCCAAGGGGACTGAACCCAGAACCTTCAGCAGAGGCACCTAATCGGCGCTCCGCTGCTTTCAAATGCTTTTCGGTTGCTTTTTATAGTTTAAACGAAGAGGCTGCCAACTGGTAAAGGACAGACTGGTTCTGGAAGCGGTCCTGGGGTCGCGGGGTCACACGGGGTTGACCTCCCTCCCAGTCCTGTCCAGCAGGTGCCACAATGTGACCTTGGCTGGGAGTGCAGGACGCACGCGGACGCCGCTCCCCTGGGACGGTGCGGCTGTGATCTCGACAGGCCGGGGAGCGGCGGGGGCGACAGACCGGACCAGACCGGCCAGCGGGGTCGCTTTCCAGCCCGTTTGAAGTCTGATTCTGAGCGCCGGCCGACAGTTGGTGCTCCTGGGCGCCCGCGTCGCGCTGGCAGACCACCCATATCTGAAAAAATGTCCCGCCAGGTTTAAGTTTTCTCAAGAATGCGGCCCATCTGAGCACGCCCCCCCACCAAAACCTGCTCCATCTGGACCCCCTCTCAACCTGGGACAGGATGTGTAAGCTAATTCCAGAGTCTCAGTATCATCTAAGGCCCGAAAAGCTGAATTAAGTCAATAACGGCAATAAAAGCGTCTGTTGGGGATCAACTGACAAACCCAAGAATGCAAGAAGCGTGTCCGGCGGTATCGCCCCCACGCTGCGCCGGTAATGGATCCGGCGTAAGCCTTGACCCTGGTTCACGGTTCCACATCTGGGCCAAAGTCTCCTCACTAGTAGCCAGACCAGCGGTGAGCGCGTGGCTTTGATACGGGGGGGGTGATAGCGTTTATGAGGTCTGTCAGGGCAGATATGAAGTGTTCGGAGCTGATAAAGATAAACGGCGAGGCTTTGTTTGAGCAGATAAGGGTGGCGTGATGCAACCGGGCCCGACTGTTTGGGCGTCGGGACGGAACCTGCACCTGCGCCCGCTTCAGGGCATTCGCCTGATGCTAGCAAAGCTAGCACCCCCCCCCCCCCCCCCCCCCCCTCCCGAGATGATTGTATTGCGCAACACTTTAATGGCTGGAACATTGAACCAGGGGACGAAGACGGACCACAATTCCTCTCTTAGCGTTCAGCGGATAAATGGAACGGGACCTTGACCCATGCAGCGCGTGACGCCCTGTGCGGCGAGCGTTAGCGGCGAGCGTTAGCGGCTAACCTGAGACGTTACCAGACAGTTTATGACTGGAGACATGAATCAGAGGTCGATTACCCTCATGAGGAGTCTGGAGCCTCTCCTTCAGGACCAGGACAGGAGGCCTGAAAACGCCTCATTTTCCCCCCAAAGCCGTCAAATTTGTTCTTCTAACTTCTAACACTGATTATTTATACAATTAAAATATCCTGCAGCGTATTCCAACCCCCCCACAAACACCTAATGTGACTTCACGGCCGTTTTTAAGGCCTTTTCCTCCCCTCTTTTTTACAATAATGCCGACAGGTCCCAGCCTGGCTTGAATGAGGCCATTATGCTCCAGCTCCTGCAGACAGAACCCATAACCTGCTGGAAGAGGCCCGGGGAAAGACCCCGCGGCGCTTATGGGCCTATCGGAAACACACACACACACACACACACACACACACACACACACACACACACACGTGACAACGACAACAACATCTTTGGGTTTTTCACCTTTAGCATCAAGAATCTCCTTTCTTTTGCCCTTATTCCCAGTGTTCCCAGTGTTCCCAGTGTTCCAGCAGTGTGGCTCATCCCCTCTCAACACGGCTGAGATCAAACTCCAACCAGACCCAATTTCCTGCCAGAAACCTCCAGCAGTTCCTGGTGAAACCACTGTGGTGGCTGCTGAGTCGGAAAAGTGGGCTAAAACTCCAGAAACCGCCTCATATTCCGGGTTAAACTAAGAAAACAAGGGGGGGGGGGGGGCTGCAGGGTGGGTTCTGCTCTGTTATTCCAGGCTGGGATCTTTTATCAACATCTAACAGCAGAAGCTCACCTGTGATACCACGGTGTGCACGGTTCTTTCTTTATATAGATGACACACGTTGTGTCGTGTGTAATTACAGAACAGGCGCAGCGTGTCATTAGAGTCATCACGGGGAGAGTGAGCGCTGTGGGAAAGGGGCGGGGCCTAGAGGGGGCATTTATCAGCAGCCACCAGGGGGCAGTAGAAGCGCTCCCAAAGGTGCTGCAGTGATGCGTGCCACACTTGTTCCTTTCTGCTCCTCTGCAGTTCCTCCTCACACACACACACATTATCATTGCTCTATTTTTTTGTTTTGCGTCGGCGGAGGTATTTTCACCTCCGATTTTGAACCAAATTGGCTCTTCAGGGCCTCCGGAGGGGTGAGGAGGGCAGGATGGAAGGAGTGAGTCACTCACAGCAGGGCGGGTGTGAGGGATGGACGTGGGCTGGGGGCCGGGGGGGGGGCGGGGGGGTCAGATGGACGGGCCGCTGCGGTTTAGGGAAGCCCAGAAAGCGCGACGGGGCAGGAGTTTGTCTGCGCTCCGTTGTGGTCATTCAGAGTGTGAGAGCGTTTGTGGGGGGGACATTGGTGTGTCCGTGGGGGGGACGTTGGTGTGTCCGTGGGGGGGGGGTTTGGTGTGTCCGTGGGGGGGGCATTGGTGTGTAACATCAGCTATTAAATCTGGACGTTCTGCAGGAGAACCAGAAGCGAAGCTAAAGAAGCGACAGGTTTTAAAACTCAAGTCTTTGTTCCAGTAGCTTTAATGGTTTGGTCGTGTTACTGTGTTACTGTGTTGTGTTACTGTGGATCCAGCTGTGCACGAGCTTCAACACAATAAAGCCGCGCTGGTGTCATCATGTGCTCACGGTTCAGGGAAACAGGGAGAGCTCTGCAGCAACGCTAGCAGCTACTGCTGCTTTGGTTTGTTCAGGCAGGACCAACAAAGTCTGGAGAGCTTATTAAAGGGGGGGGGGGGGCATCCATTCCCCTGCTGGTTGGTGAAAAGTGCAGCGCTGCAGAAATGCATTCCAAGGTGGGGGGGGGGGGGGGGGTCCACGACTATCAGGTTCTAGCTGTGGGTTTAGCTCGGCTGCAGCTTAATGGCAGGAGAAGAGGGGCGAGTGTAGAGCTGGTTAGCAGCCTGGAGCTGGTTAGCAGCGTAGAGCTGGTTAGCAGCCTGGAGCTGGTTAGCAGCGTAGAGCTGGTTAGCAGCCTGCAGCTGGTTAGCAGCGTGGAGCTGGTTAGCAGCCTGGAGCTGGTTAGCAGCCTGGATGAAACAGGCTGCCAGGACCATTCGGAGGGAGAGGAATCACAGCTCTGGACCGTTAAGAACAAATCCTGATTCACTCAGGACAGAATCTGTCTTTCCTGTGATGCTGAGTGCGTCCGCTCGCTGGTGTGTGTGTGTGTGTGTGTGTGTGTGTGTGTGTGTGTGTGTGTGTGTGTGTGTGTGTGTGTGTGTGTGCTTCACAGGAGCCTGCAGCAGGCCCTGCAGCCCGTCTGACTGCTAATGACCTGGGCTGGGCGTCGCTGATGGTGGGGACTGAAAGAGCTCTTTCTGCAGCCACTCAGCTGTCACTCGCTGCCCTACAGCCCCATGATTCTGTCACGTCTCTGAAGCCCCACATTCATGCCCCCACATTCATGCCCCCACATTCATGCCCCCACATTCATGCCCCACTAGGCTGCACGTCTGGACGCCCGATCAAATGCCCCATTAAAACCTTTTCCTGGGCCCTTTCAGCCTGTCCGCCGATCGCAGCTGCCGCTCTGGAACGTGCGTTTGATTAGCATTCGTTAGCATTTGCTAGCCGCCTGATGCTAACGCCAAGGCCGGGGTCTCCTCCGTTCTGGCCGACCGGCGGCCTCTGAGCGGGACCGCAGGGACGGCGTGGGAGCAAAACACAACTGGGCTTTGGGTGAAACAAAGATCCTGAAAACCTCAAACCTGTGGTCGTGTCAGGGGGGAGAAGGACAGCCCCCCCCCCTCACGTGGGCTCTGCCTTTGGCTGAATGCTGGGATTCTTTCCCAGAGGCTGGCGGTTGCCAAGAGAGCCGGAGCCCCAGAAAATCTGGGCAAATGTATGTGGGTCACTGCGAGTCAGAAGGGGGCTTTTCACCCCCCCCCCTTTTGTCCCTTTGTCCCTCTTTGGCTCCTCCGTCTCTGCTCATGAGTGAACAGATAACATTGATGTGCCCCGTTATTTTTAAACGCTTTCCCCGGAATGACTGCGCTCCGAACCGACTGATTAGCTGCTGTTTGTTCCCGACCCGTCCGTGCGGAGCCGAGCGAGCGGTAAACAGGATCTGGAGCAGATGTTCCTCTGGTCCTCAGTCTCACTTCCTTTCTGCTCTCAACTTCTTCTTTCTCTTCCTCTTCCCCCCCCCCCCCCCCCCCCCCCCCCCCCCCCCCCCCCCATCGCCCCCCCCCCCCCCTGCTGGATGCTGACAGGCTCGCTCTGTTGCTGTGGACGAGCTAACTTTCTTTCTCCGTCTTCCCGCCTACGCAGGCGCTTGTCCGGGCCTGTCGGGCTCATCCGACCCACCTCTGAGACCTTTCAAACTCTGATCCACCGGATCTGAAAATAGCTTTGAGGTTTGGGGGGGGGGCGGGCGGGGGTGTTTAAAAGATCATTTAGCGTCTGCGTTTGAAGAAAGTGAGCGCTGAGAAACAGGCCAGAGGCTCCATCAGCGGGGGGCAACGTGCAGATATTGGACTGATATCAGGTTGTCCCCCCCCCCCCCGGCCCGTCTCTGCCCTTCTGTGGCGCAGGAGTCTCATTTCAGCCAGGACAATGCTCTGTCTCTCTCTGGGCACTAAGTAAATGTCAGGTACCGTCCCCCCCCCCATCTATTCACTGCAATGCTCCGGGGGGCGGGGCGGGGGGGGTAGATATCCATCTACTGGGCCCTGTGCTACATGGCCGAGCCACCAGATCCAGTTTCCCTGCGTGGAGACACTGTAGTTTACAACAGCGGGGGCAGATTTTAAGGTGTCCCGGCGGTGTTAGCCGGGTAAGCTAGGTGTTAGCGGGGGCAGATGGAACATCGCCTCCTGCCCCGTCAGGGCTCAGATGAGTCGTGGTCAGAGGCGACATAAGAGGAAGTTCTGAGGCTCGAAGAAACAGGAAACGGGCAGTTGTCCCCTGCTGGAAATGCTAACCGATTGCTGGAAAAGTAAAATACAGCTGTGGTGCTTTAGCGCTCGCAGGTACAGCCTGATTGTGGATTAACGCTGGATGGAAAAGGAAAATCACGGCCGTCGTCATGCCCCCCCCCCCCCCCCCGGTTTTTCCTCAAAGGTCAGCTGAATGAAACATGGCGCTAGCAATGTGTTGAGTTACATCATTAGGAGAATAATTCCGCCGATATCAGACACCTCTGGCCGTCCTGCGCCCCTCGTCTCCCTCTGAGCTGTGCACATCTGGCAGACAAACGCTCCGGGCCCGTGGCGAGGAGAGGATGTGGGGGCGGGATCGACTCCATAGCTCAGCAGCGTTAGCTGAGAGGGGCTATTAGCGCTCAGAGTGGCTCTTTCAGGCGGGAGCATTTAGTTTGGCTCCGGTAAACCAGTCCTGAGTCCGTGTGGATTTCTATTTTTTCCCTTTTGGCTTCCTCGTTACCTGATTTCCTGTCACCCCCCCCCCCACTTCCTGTATGGCTGTTTTCCGCCCGTTCCAGCGCATGGCGCTGATGACAACAGCATGTGGGCCCCAAACGTGTTTAAAAGGTTTAAAAAAGGGTCGAATGTTGGGTTCTTAGAAGTCTGATCGGGATCATCCTGAGAAAACAGGAACGATACGGAAGAGATGAAAAATTCCTGCCCGATTTACACGACCAGATAAACATCACCCAGAGGACGGGAGGCACCTGGGAGCTCCCCGCACCTGCAGCCAGGATCAGGAGCAACCCCTGACCTCTGACCCCCGCAGGAGGCCACTGCTCCACCTTCATCTCTGCTTTATTTGCTTTCCACTCTGCAAATGACCCCGTTTTTCCTTTTTTGGTGGAGGCTCAGTAGGAGAGCGTTCGTAGGACGGTCGTAGGACGTTCGTAGGACGGTCGTAGGACGGTCGTAGGACGGTCGTAGGACGTTCGTAGGACGGTCAACAACTTTGGTCACTGTGCTTTTAGCTTCCTGGTTTCTCCTCTGGGATCTGTTGCCGGGGGTGTTCGGCACGTTTACCTCATGGAAAATGTGCATCATCATCATCATCATCATCATCATCACACTCCCCCAACGACACAGTCGCACACGCGCACGTGCGCGCTCCTGCTGGCTTTGATGTCTGCTAAAGCAACGTGTAGCAACCTAGCTCAAAGCTACCACACAGATGTACAATGGCTTCCTGTTCCAGTGACGGTGTGTGTGTGTGTGTGTGTGTGAGTGTGTGTGTGTGAGTGTGTGTGTGTGTGTGTGTCTAGTTTCCAGCTCCGTCTAACGAGCAGCTCGTTCACCAATCCAGACAGTTTATGGGCCACCAGCCTCATTAAGAGCAGCTCTTAATTGCTCTTTTCTAGCCAAAACCCAAAAGCTGAACCATCTGCTGGCTGCTCGACCCGGTTCCTGTTGGCGCCGGACCCCCCGGACTGGAGCCGCTGTGTCCCCCCTCGAGAGGTGGCGTCCAGCCATAGAAGCACAGGTGAACGGCGCCCTGAGGGGGTTCTTCTTCATGCTGAAGACGTCGGCCCGGTTCTGTAACGTTCTGCTAAACACGCGGTTTGAGGTGCAAGAACCTCCTCGTAAAACGACCCGCTAACTGTTCTGCTGCTTCCAGACGTC